>NC_091073.1:105525833-106193750 GCF_032405125.1 Capricornis sumatraensis | reverse complement strand
ATTGCGAGCACAGGCTCTAGGCCCGTGGGATTCAGTGGTTGCACTGTTCGGGCTCAGTGATCGCTGCTTACCGGCTCTAGAGTGCTGGCTCAGTAGCTGTGATGCGCGAGCTTAGTTGTCCCACAGCAGGTGGGATCTTCCCAGACCAGGGGTCGAACTCGTGTCCCCTACACTGGCAGGTGTTTTTTTTTGTTTTGGTCTTTTTTTAACCACTGAGCTACCAGGGAAGCCCAAGAGAAGCTTTCTGTAGTGCTATGAGTAGGTCTCCATGTTTTCGAGAGCCTGTGCCCTTGAGATGTGACCTTCACAAGTACATCTCAGTCTCCCTTCCTCCTTGGGTAAGACAGGAAAGCTAGAGGGGGCTGGAGTCCCTTTCCCCAGGTCAGTTAGGCTCTGAAAAAACAGTTTTGTTTTTTTTTTTGAGGTCAGGCTTGTTAAGAAAAACAGACTGCTTTCTCCCTCACCTTGCCAGGAGCATGAGAGAATTTTTCTCTTATCTTCACTGTAAAAATTTGGTTGGACCTCTGGACGTAAAACTCATAAAAATGTGGGGATTCACCAAAGATTCCTCTCCTGCTCTGAGTTTTTAATTCTTAAACTTGTCCACATCGAGCCTCCGGAAATTCTCAGCTACAGTGCAGGCTTTCCTACCCCAGGACAGTTTCTTGTAAAAGATTTTTACTTTAATAATTTGTGGTTGTTTGTATTTGCCTCTCTCTCCAATTTGAAGGACAGCAGTTTGCCCTGCTGCCTCAGTTCTTGGATAGATCTAAGAAGAGCTGTTGAATGTCAGTTTGTTAAGCTTTTCTTTTTTTAGAATCCTTTTTTAAAAAGGTTGTTCTTTTAAAAAGCTCAATGTTGTGTTAGCATCAGGTGAATACCAAAGTGATTCAGACATGTATGAATATATATATATGTATGTATATATATATTTCAGATTTTTTTCCATTATAGGTTGTTACAAAACACTGGATATGTTCAGTAGAGTTCCCTGTGCTATGGGTTAAGCTTCTTCTCGTGTGGCTAGGAATGATGACTTCTAAGCTCCTTACATGCTGGACTGGAAACCAGAAGTATCTCTACAATTTTTACTACAGTGGGACATTACATACTGTTAAGCAATTCCATGTTGCTTAGATAGGTGGCAGTTTCACACATTACTAGGGAACATGAATAAGAATAATCACAAGAGTATACAAAATAGAGGCCTTCCCTCGTGGTCCGGTGGCTCAGATTCCATGCTCCCAATGCTGGGGGCTCGGGTTCGATCCTTGCTCAAGGAACTACGTCTCACATGTCTCACCTGAAGATCTCGCATGCCTCAACAAAGATTGAAGATCCCAAGTGCGGCAATTAAGATCCAGTGCAGCTAAATAAATAAATGTCTTTTTTTTTTTTTCTTTAAAGAGAGTATAGATAGGAAAAACACTGGAAACAATCAAATGCTGGTGACAGAAGGATAAATGTCTTGTGGTATATTCACACGATGGAATAGAACACCTCAGTAAAACTGGGTGAACGGCAGCTACACAGAGCTGCATGCATGAGTCTCGGTAATATAACAGAATGGGAGGAAAAGAGACTCAGAAAAGAACAAATAGTCAAGATATCCTTTTTCTGAAGTTGAAAAGCCAGCAGTACTAAAATGTATATTACTTGGGGCAGATTACCTGTATTTCATTGATTGTACATGCAAACTGAGGGGAAACTTTTGAAGAGAAGCACTGGAACAACAAACTAGAAACCAAAAAAAAAGTTCCCTCCAGTGGAGACAGGGATAATTTGGTGTCATGGTGAAAGGCTTTGGAATAAAAGCAAACCTCCTGTGAGTACGTATGTATTTTTTTCCACAATATAAGCTTCTGCATAAGAAAGAGGCTCTCATGGTACTAGGGCAATTGGATGACTATATTACAAAATTAATCTTAAAAAAATTATTTTGCTTATTTATTTGTTTTTCCCAAAACGTTAAACTTTTTACTTTGTATTGATGTATAGCCAGTTAACAATGTTGTGGTAGTTTCAGGTGAGCAGCTAAGGGACTCAGCCATACATATACATGCATCCATTCTCCCCCAACCCCTCCTCCCATGCAGGCTGGTACATAATATCGAGCAGAGACCCATGTGCTATACAGTAGGCCTTTGTTGGTTATCCATTTTAATAGAGTAGTATGCACATGACCTTCCCGAAGTCTTCCCACCAGCAACCATGTCATTTTCTAAGTCTGTGAGTCTCTGTTTTATATGTAAGTTCATTTGTATCATTTCTTTTTAGATTCATATGAAGATCCTGATGCTGGGAAAGACTGAAGGCAGGAGAAGGGGACAACAGAGGATGAGATGGCTGGATGGCATCACCGACTCAATGGACATGAGTTTGAGTAAACCCTGAGAGTTGGCGATGGACAGGGAGGCTTGGCATGCTGTGGTCCATGGGGTCGCAAATGGTCGGACACGACTGATCAACTGAACTGAACTGAACTGATGGAGAAGACTCTTGAGAGTCCCTTGAACTTCAAAGAGATCAAACCAGTCAATCCAAAAGGAAATCAGTCCTGAATATTCATTGGAAGGACTGATGCTGAAGCTGAAGCTCCAATACTTTGGCCACCTAATGCAAAGAGCCGACTCCCTGGAAAAGACCCTGATGCTGAGAAAGATTGAGGGCAGGAGGGGAAGGGGACGACAGAGAATTAGACTGTGGGATGGTTCAATGGACATGAGTTTGAGCAAACTTCAGGAGACAGTGAAGGACAGGGAACCCTGGCATGCTGCAGTCAATGGGATCTCAGAGTCAGACCAGACTTAGCAACTGAACAATTCTCCCAATCCATCACTGTTTGCTAGCTGCAATGTTCTTCTATAACCACATGGTGGCAGTGTTGTAGAAGTGAACAAAATTCTGACTGAAACTTCAATTTTTGTCCTTTGGAAAGATTGAAGGTAGGAGAAGAAGGGGACAATAGAGGATGAGATGGTTGGATAGCATCACCAACTTGATGGACATGAGTTTGAGCAAGCTCCAGAAGTTGGTGATGGACGGGGAAGCCTGGTGTGCTGCAGTCAGTGGGGTCGCAAAGAGTCGGACACGACTAAACTGAGTTGAACTGTAGTTCAGATGTTTAGTTTCAGGTTGATTGTGCCTTCCATCCTCCTTCTGTCAATCTCTGGCCTCCATCACTTTCTCTTGTGACATATCAGAAAGAATATCCCAAGGTAAAAGCCCCTACACTGGTTTGAGGCAATAATCAGTTCAGTTCAGTCGCTGAGTCATGTCCGACTCTTTGCCACCCCATGGACTGCAGCACTCCAGGCTTCCCTGTCCATCACCAACTCCCGGAGCTTGCTCAACTCATGAGGCAATAATATAGTGTAGCAGAGTCTTATCTTTTAGGCCTCTGTCTCTTCCCACCCCTTCAAGCCCTTCTATTTCCCTGCTCTTTTCTGTCCTCCACACCTGGCACCCCATTCCCTCTCTCTGGGAACTGGGTGTTCCATAGGCTGTCAAATGCCATAATCAGAGCCTAATCTTCCATTACTAGAAGGTCACTTATCGGGAAATTCAAAAGAGAAAGGCACGTTAACCCATTTAATATCTGGAAAAGGAATAAATGCTCATCATTTGAGGAATAAAATGTGCTTTATCCTGTTAAAATAAGACAACAGGCCCCAAATGAAGTCACTTATGTTAAGCTTCACTAAAGTGAGACGACATAAATAGAGTTTCTGCTCACCCAGAAATGGAATCTCCTGATTAGTATTCGTTAGGTGAACTGCCTTATAGATCCCTGCCATCCCCTAAAGGAAAGTAACTTCACCATAACCAACCTGTTTTTTGGCTGAGTGTAACTTCCTTGTTCCTGCTCCCTTTTGTCCATAAAAGTCTTTTGTTCTGCACAGCTCCCCGGAACTCCTTCTTACCTGCCAGCTTCAGTAATGCGAGGTTCAAATCTCTTTTTGCTCAAGCAAACTCTTAAAAATTTTAAATATATTTCAGTTATCTTTTAACAGTCCTGTTTGTGTCAGTCATTTAAAAAAATACATTAGATCTGTACTGGAAGAGTAGGAGGCTGTTCAAGATCTCTTGTTAAGTAAGAAAAGCAAAATGCAGGGAAGTGTGCATAATGGAACAATGACCAAGTTCCTCCAGAGGCGTGTGTATTTGTACAGAACTATACGAGCACAACGTAAAGAGTGGAAAGATACACACAGGACTGTTAACACTGTTTCCATGTGATGGGATGGGAGTACAGGGAGAAGCAATTTTAAAAGACCTTCACTAGAAATGATTCAGGTTAGCAACAGCATGTGTAACATCTTAATGACATTTATTTAAGTTACATACTGTCTGTGTATATATGTGTGTGTGTGTATGTATATATTAACTATATATATATATATATATATATATTTTTTTTTTTTTTTGAGCTTCCCTGGTCGCTCAGATGGCAAAGAGTCTGCCTGCAATGCAGGAGACCCTGGTTCGAGTCCTAGGTCAGGAAGATGCCCTGGAGAAGGGAATAGCAACCCACTCCAGGATTCTTGCATGGAGAATTCCATGGACAGAGAGTTCTGGAGGGCTACAGTCGATGGAGTCAGGCACGATTTAATGACAACACTTTCACTTTTCATACATATATTCATGAGTGCCTGTGTGTGGCTCAGTCAGTTGTGTCCAGCTCCACAAATCCACGGCCTTAGCCTACCAGGCTCCTCTGTCCATGGGATTATCCTTGAAACAATACTGGAGAGGGTTGCCATTTCCTTCCCCAGGGGATCTTCCCAACAAGGGATGGAACCCACGTCTCCCGTATTGGCAGATGGATTCTTTACTACTGAGCCAGCCACCAGGGAAGCACACATATATTCAAACATACACACATCTAGCTTTTCCTATATGTTTTCTACCTTTTATATTGTGTCTCGCTCTCACACTGAAATTATAAAAGTATTTTATCTCAGAACAGCTCTGTTTCCTTTTACACTCATGTCCTCAGTCCATCTGAAGTTTATTTCCACATAAGTTGTAAGGCAGGGCTTATAAAATTTTATTTTCACACAGTTATACAGTTGGCTGAGAAAACATTCTCTCGCGTTTTAAAAGAAGCTGTAGTTCCTTAGCCAGCTCAGTCTCAGTGGCAAATTGCCACGAGCATGAATTCAGATAGTGATTGGGAGGGAGGGTGTAGCTAAGATCTGAGGGGAGCAAAGGTGCGGCAGGGCCAGTGACACGTGGCTGCAGCCACCTGCATCTCTAGCAAGTCCTCTTCTTCACAGTGGCTCTGCCATCTCTGATCTTTCCAGGATGGGAAGAGGTTTACAGATTTATTAGATTTTCCAAGGGTAGCCTGCTCTCTGGGCTTCCCTAGCCCCCTCTCTCAGAGTTGAGAGAGAGAGACAGCGAGAGAGGGAGGCGGGTGGAGGGACCTGGGGAGGGGAAGGAAAGAGACACTGTTTCCTAGGCTTCAGGCAGAATGGCAGCACCAGGACCCCTCTCAGGGACCATTCTGTGTCAACAAGCAATTGTGTCTAATGCCAAGGGTCTTGTACCCTCCAGCCCTTTCCAGCTCACTGTCTCCTCAGGGCTGACTCCTGTGAGGTTTACAGCCTCTCCCTTCATCTTCTCTTCTGTGGGATTCTTTATCTCAGTGCTCAGGGTTTTCATACCTTTTTTTTTTCTTTTTTTTTCAGGATCTCTCAGGGCTAAAGGACTCCATCGCCAATCCTGTAATCCCTGGTTTTCTATGGAGAGATTCTCCCAGACATCATCTCTCTTCTGGGTGCCATGTGCAGGAAATAATAATGACTGTCAAATGGAAAGGCATCATTTCTAGTTAAGTAATGATAACTGAAAGAAATCCTCAAAGCTGGACACTGTCTTTGTTAAACTGAATATGATTAGAATAGGGAGAAGTAAAAGAAGGGACATCAAGCAGCGGTAAAAGTTTGCTCCCTTCCAAACCAGAGTTAAGGGACAGAACAAATTAAAACAGGATGAAAACTCTTAAAGGATGGTAGAAAGTCAAGAGCGTTAGAGAACAAAATAGATACTTGCTTCTTCAGAAACTTTAAAACCATTAAAATGGCCTATTCAGAGACCATTTATCTGTCAAAAATAGATGGGGACAAGATAATATGGACTAAGAATACATGCATGCTAAGTTGCTTCAGTTGTGTCCTACTCTTTGGGATGCTAGGGACTCTAGGCCCCCCATCCATGGGATTCTCCAGGCAAGAATACTGGAGTGGGTTGCCATGCCCTCCTCCAAGGGATCTTCTTCACCCAGGGATTGAACCTGTGTCTCTTACATCTCCTGCATTGGCAGGTGGGTTCTTTACCATTAGTGCCACCTGGGAAGCTCCATGGACTAAGAATGCCCCTGCCTTTAAGAGCAAACAGAGGATATTGTGGCCATCAAGCCATCAGCCAGTACAGCCCTTTATGGTGAACACTGAGGGAACTCAGGATTGGAAAAAAACAAGTTACTGGCGTTAGATAAGGTGCATACCAAGGGAAGGATTTCAGTGAGTGCAGACCCTGGCATCTTCCCATACATAGAAATGTGCTAAAGTCATTACTTTGAGATATCTGATTTTCTTTAATAGTAATTTTTTGATGTTCTAACAACCTGGTTTTTGTTGTAAAACGCCTATGTATCCTGGCTCCTCCCTTGCCTTTTCAGAGCAGTCCCACAGAGCTCTTTGAGAGGTCGCCTCTCAGGTGTCAGTCCTCAGAAAGTATGCCAGATAAAACAGGATTCTCAGCTTTTAGTTGTTAATTTTGTTATTGTTCAGTCACTATCATGTCCAACTCTTTGTGACCCTAAGGACGGCAGCACGTGAGGCTTCCCTGTCCTTCACAATCTTCTGGAATTTGCTCAAATTCATGTCCATTGAGTCAGTGATATTATCTAACCATCTCATTTTCTGTCGCCCCCTTCTCCTTTTGCCTTCAGTCTTTCCCAACATCAAGGTCTTTTCCAGTGAGACGGCTCTTCGCATCAGGTAGTCAAAGTATTGGAGCTTCAGCTTCAGCATGAGTCCTTCCACTGTATACTCAGGACTGATTTCCTTTAGGATTGATGGTTTCATCTCCTTGCAGTCCAAGGGACTCTCAAGAGTCTTCTCCAACACCACAGTTCAAAAGCATCAATTCTTCGGCACTCAGCTTTCTTTATGGTCCAACTCTCACATCCATACATGACTACTGGAAAAACCTAGCTTTGACTATACAGACCTTTGTTAGCAAAATGAGACCTCTGTTTTTTAATATGCTGCCTAGGTTTGTCATAGCTTTCCCTCCAAGGAGCAAGTGTCTTTTAACTTCATGGCTGCAGTCACTGTCCGTAGTGATTTTGGAGCCCAAGAAAATAAAATCTTTCATTGCTTCCACTTTTTCTCTTTCTATTTGCAGCAAAGTGATGGGACTAGATGCCATGATCTTTGTTTTTTGAATGTTGAGTTTTAAGGCAACTTGTTCAGTCTCCTCTTTCACCCTCATCAAGAAGCTCTTTTTAGTTCCTCCTTACTTTCTGCCATGAGAGTGGTATCATCTGCATATCGGAGGTTGTTGATATCTCCCCTGGCGGTCTTAATTCTGGCTCGTGCTTCACCCAGCCTGGCATTTTGCATGATGTATTCTGCACAGAAGTTAAATAAGCAGGGTGACAAGCTTTTTTTTTTCAGTCGACAATAACAACATAGGAGGATCCTAAACTCACCTCCTCTTATAGATGCACAAAATCGACAGCTACACATGGAATAATTTCTTTCTGAAAGAAACCCCCAAAGGAGCTGAGTGACTCCTGCATGTTGAGCCAATAAGAAAAAACCCACATCAAAATGGGCAGGAGAGGCTGAGACACAATCTTGTCATAAACTCACACCCAATGCAGTGACCCACAATCAAAGAAGGGAGGGATCTCACAACCTGAGCTTCCTCTTGAGGAGTGAAGGGTTTGAACCCCACATCTGGCACCTCACCTTTTAAGACCAGCATCTGAGAGATAAGCCCTCAAAACATCTTGGCTTTAAAAGCCAGTGGGGTTTGTATCCACAAGCCCCACAAAATTATAGTGAACTGAGAAACAGTCATTAAAGGGCTCACATGAACTCCCCTGGCTCCCCTCCAGGACCTAATACTAAAGCAGCTCCTGAAAACAATCAAGCAGCCCATGAAGCAGTCCTGTTTGCTTATCTTAAAGCTGTGGAGTGAGGGGCAGGCATCTAATCTAACACTCATCTAGGGGGCTATGAAATACTTTCCAAGGACACTGGTCAGCAGGCACCATATTTGAGTTTTCCCTCTGCCTCACTCCAGTTGCCAGTATCTCCCGGAAAGGTGTTTGTGAACCTGTCTGATGGGTGCCCCAGATTTTGTGGTTGTACTGAGGAGATCCCCTCCCTTTGGGATATTGACAGGGCTCGGCACAGCTTCAGCCACTGTGAACTACTAAGAATAAAGTATGCTGCTTACACAATCACGGTTTGAGAGACATCCAAGAGTTAAGGCAGAGTTGGACAATAACCTTCCTACAGGAGGCTGCTCTTGATCACCAGGCTCTGGTTGTTAGTGAGTCTTCCACTCTTGGGTCCCACAGAACTGTGTCAAATAGACAGCAAGTTCATAATCAGTTATAGCCCTCCCCTACTAGGGCACAGTGAGGAGACAGCAGACTGGAATGCATCTCCAGTCTTTCTAGGAGTTTACCTATTACCTTGATAGCTATGGCCTAAAGAGTACATTTCTAATTAAACACATCTAGGGAGAAAGCAATGGCACCCCACTCCAGTACTCTTGCCTGGAAAATCCCATAGACGGAGGAGCCTGGTGGGCTGCAGTCCATGGGGTCGCTAAGAGTTGGGCACGACTGAGAGGCTTCACTTTCACTTTTCACTTTCATGCATTGGAGAAGGAAATGGCAACCCACTCCAGTGTACTTGCCTGGAGAATCCCAGGGATGGGAGCCTGTGGGCTGCCGTCTGTGGGGTCACACAGAGTCGGACACGACTGAAGTGACTTAGCAGCAGCAGCAGGGACTGATTACAGAGACTAGGGAGGCCAGCAAGTGCTACCTTCACACTCATCCTCTGCTCCATCCCAAGCTGTTGAGTCTCTAAGCAAAGAGCTGTGTACATGTCTGTCTCACTGACTTTCTGTGGTTGTTACCCAGAAAACACATCCCTTGATAGCCAGCCCTAGTGGAAAGTGGGGCTTGTGTTCTTGGGTTCAGTGAAATGGTACCAAACAAAGAAACAGTTCTTAACTGGCTATTCCCCAAAGATCAGTGTACAGTGAGCAGACAGAAATGCCCAGCTCCGGTCTTTCTGTGAAATTTGCATACTTTACAAGTGCTGCCTGAGAGTCTGACTTCCAATCAGCCTGAATCTAGGTGCTGACTGAGATCCTTCCCTTTGGGATATTGACAGGGCTCGGCACAGCTTCAGCCTCTGTGAACTACTAAGAATAAAGTATGCTGCTTAGACAATCACAATGGTTTGAGAGACATCCAAGAGTTAAGGCAGAATTGGACAATAACCTTCCTACAGGAGGCCACTCCTTCAACACTGGGAGAGATGGCTGCTCTAGCAAATGTGTAGAAACTAGTACAGACTCAAAGAAAGAAAGAAGAGTACGTTCCAGACACAAGAATAAGATCAGACCTTAATGAAACAAAGACAAGTGACTTATCTGATAGAGTTCAAAATAAAGGTCATTAAATGTCTCACTGAGTTTAAGAGAAGAATGGATGAAGTAAGAATTTCAACAAAAATAAAATATAAGAAAGCACAATATTGAAATCACATAACTAAGAATACCTGAACTGAAAACATAAAATAAAGGGCTTTAACAGCAGACTAGATGAAGTGGAAGAAAGGATCACTGAACTCAAGAAAGGTCAGTGGAACTCATCCAATCAGAGCAGCAAAAAGAAAAGAAAAAAAAAGAGTGAAGATAGTCTAAGGAACTTATGGAACAATAGCAAGTGGACCAGCATTTGCATTATGGGGACCCGGAAGGAAAAGAGAGAGAGAAAGGGGCAGAAGCACATGTGAAGAAATAATTGCTGAAAAATTCCCTAACCTGGAAAAGTAACAGAATTCCAGATCCAGAAGCCCAGAAAGTTCCAGATAATATGAATGCCAAGAGACTCACATGATGAAACATTAAAATCAAAGTGTCAAAATTTAAAGACAAGGAAAGAATCTTAAAAGCAGCAAGACAAAGTAAATTTGTTATGTACAAGGTAATCCCCGTAAAAGTATTAGTAGATTTTTCAACAGAAACTTTGCAGGCCAGAAGGAAGTGGCACAATATTCAAAATGTTGAAAGAAAAAACTTCCAATCAAGAATACTCTTCTTGGCAAAACTGTTCTTCAGAAATGAAGGAGAGATAAAGAGATTTCCAAAGAAGCAAAAGCAAAGGGGGTTCATTGACATTAGACTGGCCTTACAAGAATTGTGAAAGAAACTTCTCTAAGCTAAAACAAAAGGGCACTAACAGGAAAGCATAAGACAGTGAAAGCACACTGGTTAATCACTTACAAAGCTAGTACAAAGGTTAAAAGACAAGAATAGTAAATAACTGTAACTACAATAAAAAGATGTAAACTGTGACCAAAAATGAAATGGGGGGGGGGGCGGTGGGAAATATAGAGATTTAGAAAGAATTCAAACTTATATTATTATCTAGAGTTGTTTTCTGTAAGCCTGATGGCAATCACACAGCAAAAACACAAAAGATAAAGGAATCTAAGCATTGCTCTTGTTTAGTCACTACTGCTGCTGCTGCTGTGAAGTCGCTTCAGTCGTGTCCGACTCTGTGCAGCCCCATAGACGGCAGCCCACCAGGCTCCCCCGTCCCTGGGATTCTCCAGGCAAGAATACTGGTAGTCGCTAAGTCATGTCCACATCTTTTGTGATCGCATGGACTGCAGCCTTCTAGGCCCCTCTGTCTATGGGATTTCCCAGGCAAGAATACCAGAGTGGGTTGCCATTTCCTTCTCCAGGGAATCTTCCCAAACCAGCGTTTGAACCTCTTTCTCCTACATTGCAGGTGGATTCTTTACCACTGAGCCACCAGGGAGGCCCCATCTAAGCATGCCATTATAGGAAACCAAATAAAGAAAGACAAATACTGTATGACCTCACTTATGTAGAATCTAAAGAAACAAGCAAATTCATGGAGGCAGAGAACAGATTGGCAATTGCCAGAGGCAGGGCTTTCAAGTGGGGGTGGGTAGTGAAATGGGTGAAAGGGGCAAAAGGCACAAACTTCAAGCTATAAAATAAGTAAGTCTTGGGGATGTAATATACAGCATGGTGACTATAATTAAACATTGTGGTGATCCTTTCACAATAGATACAAATATTGAATCATTATGTTACGCTCCTGAATTTGATAAAGTGTGATATGTTCATATTAACTCAAAAAAACAAAAACCAATAACAAAACCCAACAACAACAGGCAGGGGAGCAAGGGCTTGCTACTTTTTAAGGGATGCCAGAGAAGCTGAAAAAGAGTCAACTAAATTTTTTAAGTCCTAAGAATGAGAGGGAAAGGGACAAACTGTAAGCTCAATATGTAGAAGGAAAAATGTGCCAGTAAGAAGTCTTCTATACAGTGAACAGAAGGGTACATGAAATAAAGGAGGCTGAAAAAACTCACCACAGGGGACTGGGATACTACTATGGCAATAGAGATAAGTTTAACCAAGCATTTAGGACACCAGTTATTACGTTACTGATTTTATGAAGGAAAAACTCAGCAGCTTAAAACAATATAAACTTATTGCCTTTAGTTTGTGTGGGTCTAAAATCTGGGCATGGCATAGCTGAGTCCTCTAGATCTGGGTCTCTCAACAAGGCTGTAGTCATCTGATGGCTCAACTTGGGGAGGATTTGCTTCCATATTCACTCAAGTGGTTATATTAGCAGGATCCAGTTACTTGTGGTTATTGGATTGAGGGACTCAGTTCCTTGCTGGCTATTAGATGGACATCTTCCTTAATTCCTTGCTCTGTAGGCTTCTCCATAGGGCAGCTCGGAGCAAGCAAACAAAAGAGGAAGAGAGAATGAGGAAGTCAGGAGCCAGAATGTTTTTTGACATCTCATCACTTTTGCCAGATTCTCTTTGTTGGAAGGAAGTTCCCAGGTCTGACCCATGCTCAAGGGGAGGCAGTTATAAGAGGGTGTGAACACAGACAGGCTGGATCATTGGAGCCATCTTAGATGCTGCCAACTACATGGGCAAAACCAGGGACTGACTCTGCCTAAAACAGAAATGTTTGACAGATAAATATTCGTATTCCAGCATTAAGGAAGGTGTTCAGTTCAGTTCAGTTGCTCAGTCGTGTCTGACTCTTTGCGACCCCATGAATCGCAGCACTCCAGGCCTCCCTGTCCATCACCATCTCCTGGAGTTCCCTCAGAATCACGTCCATCGAGTCGGTGATGCCATCCAGCCATCTCATCCTCTGTCGTCCCCTTCTCCTCCTGCCCCCAATCCCTCCCAGCATCAGAGTCTTTTCCAATGAGTCAACTCTTCGCATGAGGTGGCCAAAGTACTGGAGTTTCAGCTTTAGCATCATTCCTTCCAAAGAAATCCCAGGGCTGATCTCCTTCAGAATGGACTGGTTGGATCTCCTTGCAGTCCAAGGGACTCTCCAGAGTCTTCTCCAACACCACACTTCAAAAGCATCAATTCTTTGGCCCTCAGCCTTCTTCACAGTCCAACTCTCACATCCATACATGACCACAGGAAAAACCATAGCCTTGACTAGATGGACCTTAGTTGGCAAAGTAATGCCTCTGCTTTGGAATATACTATCTAGGTTGGTCATAACTTTTCTTCCAAGGAGTAAATGTCTTTTAATTTCATGGCTGCAGTCACCATCTGCAGTGATTTTGGAAGGTGTACTTGTTTCTTATCTTGCTTGCTCATATTGAGTGTTATGCTAAGAAAATTTGAAAAAGTCTTTAAAAATTGAAAAGGGGATCTATGAAAAGGATGTGGTGAAGGGGGTAGCAGATTGTAAAATAAAAGCCAAGAACTAAGAGAAATAAAAAGAAAACTATTATACAAAGGAAATGCAGGCCAATAAAGTAGAATGTCTACTTAAGCATTGTTATATTAATTTATATGTTAAGCATTAAAATATTCTCAAGTGACCTAAGAGATAGGTCCAGACAAATGGAATAGTTCCCATGATAAACTGCCTCTTAAAGACACCCTAGAGCCCTAAGACAAAATTAGAATGACCCTATCCATCAAAAAATACTTATGAAGGGGACAAACCTCCACACTGGAATGTGTCATTGTAAGGAACTTTTAGGGACAATTTGCAAAGACCCCCTTATATTTAAAATGAGCAAACTATATATGCAAGCACGTTGTTTCTTTAAAAAGGAGGAGTCTGACAGGAGGAAGAAAAATCACAATGTTGGGGGAAAATATTTTAGAAGAGGCTTTTTCTTTCTCAAACTAGGCCTGTTGGTCTGGGCCCCGCCCATCTCTGAGGCCCCTCTCCCCTCACTCGGTGCTTGGCACCTCAAACTGCAGCCACCTGCGTTTCCTTGCCTGTCAGTAACAGCAGCTTCTCGCATAACTTCACTTCATTCAGGTCTGTTCTCAAACCTTACCTACATAGAAAGAACTTCCCCGACTACCATCTAAAATATCATTCGCTTACTTTGCTTTTGTTTTTCTTTGTAGCAGTTACCACTTTCTGACATGTGTTTCTTTCTTTACTTGTTTACTGCCTGTCACTTCCATTGACTTAAGACTTCTATCACCTGGAAAAGAAAGCTGTTGGCTCTCCTCAATAATGTATGTTGGGTAAATAAAAGGAAAAAAAAAAAGCCCATAAAAAACACGACAGAAGAGCCTGACAGAAAGTGGGAGAGAAAATGTGAGGAAGCATGAACAGTTACAATTTGCCAGATACATGCGAACATAAATTCATGAGAGAATGTTTATATTTGTGTGCAACGTGTGACTTATTTATTGTTCTGAAAGAGTCAAATAAGCTAATCTACTTGAAAATACTTAAGACAGAATTTAAACCCGCGCTGTCACAGCACCGCGATCTCCCAGACGCGCGCCCTAATTTCTTTGACTTTCTCAGTAGACTGAGCGCACCCTCCCTCTTATAAAATGTATTCTTGTCGCTATCTGATTGGCTGTCCCTCCCAGGCTCTCCTTCCTCATTGGTTATTCCCCCAGTCCTTCACTCGAGGACCCAAGCTGTCCATTTGTCTGCTGCCGCAGACGGTGGCTGCGGCGGCACTTCGGCCAGAGTAGTTCCCCGGTGACGTCAAAGGCGCTGCCTGCCCACATTCCAAGGCATGGGCGGGGACTTCCCGCAGTCCCTGCCTTTGGGCGGAGAGCAAGACTTTTGATTGGATAGGGCGGCGAACTAAGCATCCGATTGGTCCCCGTCCTGGAGGGAGGCGGAACCTTAGTTGCGTCCTGGAGCAGAGCTGAGGAGCCCTGGGGAGTCTCAAAGTTTTGAGTCTGGCGCAGTAGCGGAGAGTGGGCTTATTGAGAGGGGCTTTTCTTGGGATGAGAACTGATCTCCTGCCTTTATTTTGGAGGCACACCCTGGTTTATTATTCTCCTCAGCCTACGATCTGATCTCTGGACAATCTGTCTCCTCAGGAGATTCTCAGATCTCCGAGGACACTGGACCCTTGGCAGTTCTCTCTGAGGCAGAGGAGCGAACCGTTTGCTTCCTAAGTGCATAAGCTACACGCATACGCACGCACACTCGGGCACACACACAGGCACACACCCTCACGCGGAGGCGGATCTCGCCCACCGAGGCCGCCCAGTCCGCTCCCCTCCTGCGCTCAGCATCCTCGGCCCATCGCGCCTCGGACCACCATGGAGGTGCTGGAGAGCGGGGAGCAGAGCGTCCTGCAGTGGGACCGCAAGCTGAGCGAGCTGTCAGAGCCCGGGGAGACCGAGGCTCTCATGTACCACACGGTGAGGACTCGGTGGGCAGGGGAAGGGGCGGCTGGAGAGGGATAATTGTCATCAAAGGAACAGCTCGGGACCGGAAACTCGGAAGGGAGTATTTGGGGAAGAGCTTGCCCGGAATGGAGCAATCTGGAGAGAGGTGTGGTTTTTCTAGCTGAAAAGTGAAGGTGGGCCGCTGGCCCTTTTAAATTTTTGATAACAGTAACGACCCTTTGTATTCCTTTAGCAACTTATACTCTTCCCCGGGTGCTTTTCACATCTGCTATTTCATTTCCTATTGCTCCATAAAGCTGGAGAACGGGTAGATGGTTTGATAATGTTTCGTTTGCTACTGATTTTTGTGGGATGCTTTTAAAAAACTGGACAAAACAAAGTAGCAGTTTCTTTCCTTCGCCGTCATATTCTCTCCCTCTCTTCTTTACTTTTTAATTTGTATTTTAAGAAATATACCTCTAGGTATGTGTGTATGTTTTGAAAAAAGGCCCCTTCCTTTTAGGAGAAAGATTGCTTTATTTGACTCCTTTAACCCTGCAGCCAAGAAGTCTGCTTCCTCCTTCTTCAGAGGAAAGATCAGCAAAGGGGTATGGAAAATCTGAGACAGTGCACATTTCGGAAAGGGTTTGGAGAAGGTGGGACAGCTCACCAGTTCCTTGCTCAGCCTTATGCCCCAGCGACCCTTTTGAGCATTAAACTCTCATAGAGCACACACATTTCTTTAAAAGTTTTCAATTTCAACCAAGTGTTTAGCGTTAAATTTGCAACATGAAATTGTGTTTACAACAGCCAGCACTGAAACTATGACTTTATTGTGAGATCTCTTTGTTTCTTTTTTTCTTTTTACAAATGCAGAGTTTATATTGAGAGAGAGAAGGAGAAACACTAATAAGAAAATGAGAAGCTTGGCTGTTTTTCCTTTATGATTCTTTTAGTGGGGTCAGTGCCTGGATATTTGAAACTTTTGCAAAATGGCCTGCCGGCTCCACCTCTCTGGCCTTGGCCTCTGGCTGACGTTATTTTGGGAAAAGGGAGGAGGGCCTCCCTGTGATTCCCACCAAAGCATTTGTGGTGGCTGAGAATGGCTTGTTGAAAACAGGCGGAGGGCGGGCTGAGAGGGAGTGGAAGCCCATGCTGGGTCAAAAGCCAGCTGTGTGGTGTGATCTTTTGGGCTGTGCTCGACCAGCCTGTCCCAAGGAGACCATGTGGACTGCATTTCGACTGGGGGCCCAGATGTGCTTCCTGTTGCCAAGACAGAGCTGAGAGCACATTGGCCCTCAAATATCTTCTGATAATATCTCCAGATGTTTCTCCTGACGTGGGCCACACCTGAACCATGTGCGAGGGGCAGCTCTTCTCTTTTGTCCTTGTGAATACTGTGTAAATGTCTCATCCAACAGCTGTAATGCTTTGGGTTGTCTTTCAGCTGGTGGAATAAATTATGTGCAGGGTCCACATTCTCTTCCTTGGGCCTCGGGACTTGTATTTGTGAGATCTCAGGGTCTGAGATGCTACCTGTGACTGTGGCATTAACTCCAGGCAGAACTGCTCAGGCTGGCTCTCACATCTTTATGAACAGTTTCAGGAGTAAAGACCTTACCTTCCTCTTGGTAGTAAGGGCTTAGTTTTTCTCTGTCATTGTGATGAAGCAGCGACGGGTGATTATTTTTCTTCTAATTTGATTTTTTTTCAATTATTTTTTATGTCTGCCACTTAGGGACTTGTCTCTCTTCTGGGCAGCTCTCATATAAAATACCACTTGTCACTGTTGCAAGTCATGGCCCACAAACTGAGTATATGAATTAGCGTTGAAAGATGAGATTTAATAGCACAGACGACTGGATTATATTCCTTCTAAACTAAGGGGAGTTTGGCAGAGATTTGAAAATAGATAACTTTCCCATCTGTTTCTTGAACTCTGTTGAGTATCCAGTTGCAGAGCTCGTTATTATTGCCATTTGTCCATAATGTGAAATGGCCTGACCTCTAAGTGGAAAAAGGGTGGCCTGATTATGCATTCACTCAAAGATTTGTTCTTTCAGTGAATGGTTGTTGAGTAGCTTCTATGTGCAAAACACTGCTCTAAGCAGTTCTTGTTGTTCAGTTGTTGTTCAGTTGATAGTCATTTTGGAATCTTTGTGACCCCATGGACTGCAGCACACCTGGCTTCCCTATCCTTCACTATCTCCCAGAGTTTGCTCAAACTCAAGTCCATTGAATTGGTGATGCCACCCAACCATCTCATCCTCTGTCACCCCCTTCTCCTCTTGCCCTCAAGCAGCTGGGGTATATCAGTGAACAAAAAAAACTCAAAATGCTTGACCTTGAGAAACTTACACTCTATGTGTGTGTGTTCAAGGAAAGATAAACAATGAAACAAGCATAAGAAATAAGAGATATGTTATGCTGGACAATAAAGTACTATGGAAAAAGTAAAATGAGAGTGAGGTAAGGGGGATAGAGTGTAAGGAGAATAGAGAGTCAGGTAAGGGGGATAAAGTGAATTGAGTGATCAGAATAAGCCTCCCATACAAAGTGGATCTGAACAGAGGCTTGAAGGAGGGAAGAAGGATCTCAGCAGGTTGAAAAAACAGAGCAAAGGCCCTCAGGTGGGAGTGCATCTGGCATGAACTTATGGTAACATCACTTTCTGTTTTAGATCCCCCCATTTGGGGCAGTTTCTTCCTTGTAAATGCAGGTTACTCCAGGCAAAGTGCCTGTTTTTGGAAAGGCTCACTGAAACTTTCCAAGTTGAGTAGATTAGGCATCACATAGGGAGTGGAGAGCTTGCAGGGAGGAAAATTGGTAAGGTAGTATAGTTGCCATCTATTGAACATTTATCATCTGAAAGGGAGGGCTAGCTTCATAGGCCTGCCACCTGTGCAGTCCCACAGGGACCTGCAATCTGATGCTATGCTGTCACCATCTTGAAATCCTTAATAATCTTTGAACAAGGGGCTCCACATTTGGACTTTGTATCAGGTCCCATAGATTATGTAGCTAGTTCTGATGAAAGGCATTGTACTTATTGCTTTACAAAAATGATATCTCAATGGAACTTCCCTGTTAGTCCAGTCGTTAAGAATTCCTGCTTCCACTGCAGGGGCATGGGTTTGATCCCTGGACTGGGAACTCAGATCCTGCACGCCCTGCGTTGTGGCAAAAAAACAAAACAAAACAAAAAAACCCTCTGTGTTCTAATGAAGGAGTTGTTTTACAGATTAAAAAGCTGTGGCTTAATGAGTTTAAGCAAATTGGTAAAGGTCATTTAAACTCAAGTCTGCCTGCCTCCAGCGCCCAAGCTTTTGCCCACTGTGCTATATGAATGAAGGATCTAGGCTTAAAAGGAACTGAGTCAGGGAATGGGAAAGGATATTTGGGGAATCAGAAATTGCTGAGTCTGAAGGCAGCTAATATTTAACCAAGGTGGCAGTGCAGCCACCAGCCCTTTCTAGCGTGATCACTCTTTTGCTCTAAATAGGGATTTAGCTACTACATGCATGATTGCTACTGTCTATTTGGCAAAACTGTCACCTACCTGATTTTAAAAACATAGAAGTTGCCGGAGGCTGGGATTGTCACATCTCCCAGGCACCTTCTGTGAGCCATCAGGCGCAATGAAAGGAGTGCATAGATAGATTGAATTTGGAATTGCTCATTAAATGTTGAATTATTAGAGCCTTGCAGTTCCTCTTGAAGCTTAAAAATTAGTTCCCATACAGATGATGAGATATAATTTTAAATCAGTGAGTACTTCTTTTGGATACAGGCTAAAAGTGATTTCATAAAAGATGGCAGCTATAAAAATGAGGAGTGTGTATTTTAGGGTTTCAAATCATTGTAAGACACCTTGTCAAACTCCCCTCAGCCTGCCAGAGTATTGGACATTTCTAATGTTGATGTTGTGTTTCCTCTAAGATCCTGTGCAGATTACACTTCTGGGAATTTACTGTGGGATTTTGCAATTTAAAGAGCAAAACAGTCTATAAATCTTATCTGTATATATTATTATATACCCCGACTAAATCTGGGGTATAGTCCCTTGGACAACACGGAGATCAAACCAGTCAATCCTAAAGGCGATCAGCCCTGACTATTCATTGGAAGGACTGATGCTGAAGCTCCAATATTTTGACCACCTGATGCAGAGCTGACTCATTGGAAAAGATGCTGATGTTGGGAAAGACTGAAGGCAGAAGGAGAAGTGGGTGACACAGGATGAGATGGTTGGATGGCATCACCAACTCAATGGACATGAGCTGGAGCAAACTCCGGGAGATAGTGAAGGACAGGGAAGCCTGGCATGGTGCAGTTCATGGGGTTGCAAAGAGTTGGACATGGCTTAGCAACTGAACAGCAACAACAATATCTGGGAGGATGCTCAAGAAACATAATTAATGATTTTCTATTAAGGTGACTTGAGGGACTAGAGGTCAAGAGAGGGAGGAAGAGAGAGGGAGTTGTTTTTACACCATTCCTTTTGTACTGTTCAAATTTTTACCTTCTGAAAGTATTTAGGGATTGAATAATGACAACTTAAAGGCACCACATGAAACTGGACTAGAGGTGATTTTGGCCTCCATTTCCTTGTAGGGATGGGGATCTGATGCTCGCTTAACACCACCAGAGTTGGGGGAGGCCTTGGGTACTGAATAGAGGAAGCAGGAGTGCTTGGGGGAAGAAGGGCTTTGAGGCTGGAAGATTAGCAGTGGATTTGTGTATGATGCTTCATGCTCCTGGTATCCTTCTTATGGCTCAGTTTAGCGATCTGAAAAATAGGAATTTTATCAATGTTTACAGTGATTTGTTTTTAAAGGTATACAGTTGGAACTACCAAGTGTTTGCAAAGATAATGACAGAGGTTCTGCTTAGTATTTTATTTTATCTTACTGAAGTATTTCTGAGCTTCCCTGGTGGCTCAGTGGTAAAGAATCTGCTTGCCAATGCAAGACTCTCGAGTTCGATCAGTGGATTGGGATGATCTCCCGGAGAAGGGCATGGCAGCCCACTCCAGTATTCTTGCCTGGAGAATTCCATGGACAGAGCAGCCTGGAAGGCCAGGGTCCATTGGGTCGCAGAGTTAGATGCAGCTTACTGCCTAAACAACTACAACAAAATAGTCGATTTACAATGTTGTGTTAGTTTCAGGTATACAGCACAAGATTTATTTATATATATATAATTTTTTTCTTTTTTCAGATTCTTTTTTCTTATAGGTTATTACAAAATACTGAGTATAGTTTCCCATGCTATAAGTAGATACACACTACTGATTTATTTTTAGCAGTGTGTATCTGTTAATTCCAACCTCCTACTTTAGTTGTGCTCATTTTAAATGCTAAATTTGTGTAAATCCAGTTCTTTGTAGAATTTTTTAGTGGTTATGCTGCTTAAATTTTATATCCAGTTGGTTCTTAAAGGTAAATGACTGAGCCCATCAGATATCTGTACCAGTTCAGTTCAGTTCAGTCGCTCAGTCATGTCCGACTCTTTGCGACCCCATGAATCACAGCACGCCAGGCCTCCCTGTTCATCACCATCTCCCGGAGTTCACTCAGACTCACGTCCATTGAGTCCGTGATGCCATCCAGCCATCTCATCCATCTCCTTTATTCATTCATTCATGGCCATCTACCTTGCTTCTATGACCTGGCTATTGTGATACAGCTAATTCACTTTGTTGTACAACAGAAACTAATTCAACGCTGTAAACAATTATAATCCAATAAAAGAAAGACTGAGGCCAGAGGGTGGTAGGTGGGGAGTGAGTTAAGAGGAGGGTCCTCCTGCCTGGGGTGAGAATGTGAGGCCATCTGGCTTCCGCAGCCACAGTGACTGCTGGAAGGCAGATGCTGATCTCCGAGGCTGGTGCTTTCCCCTTCCTTTTGGTGGCCCAGAGACTTGATGGGGCTCCAGTGGGATATGGGAGCTTTTGCTGTGATGCTCATCTCCAACTGTTGGTCCCTGGCCAGATTCTGTGTGAGACTCTGGGTCCTCATGAGTGAGAAGTCATTACTTCTGGTTACCTGACCTCTGGTTACCTGACCTCCACCAGCTGAATAAAGGTAATGAATTCCAGTAGGAGACAGAATTGTGAAGTCAATAGATATGTCTTGGAGGCCCTATGCCACCTTTCTTCAGCCCCACTCCTTTTGTGTTTCCCTCACTTCTTGGACCCCAAGTGCTTGCTGTAATGGTGTTCCCTTTTCAACCCCTTCTCTTTCATTTTGCTCTCAGGAAAGATTTGATAAGCTTAACACTAAAAATATTAATATTCATAATACTTAACATGTGACCCTCTAAGTGGGCATTTATTTTTAACAATAATTACTTCAGATTAAGAGGGTGAATCTCTAAATGCAGAACCCAAGGCGATAGCCAGGTAGTGGGTGAGAAGTATTTGGGGAATTCCCCCCCCAAGGCAGCCTTGCATTGTGTTACTGATTTAGTGATGATTTAAAGAATTTTCATTGACGTGGTGAAAAGTCTTTGACTCAATTATATTATTTCCTACAAAGTTGTTCTTATGGGGTTGACATGGGTTGGGGGAAGGTGGGTTTGGACATGATTCTGGAAGATGAGCGGGCAATGCTGAGTTTTGTACTTGTTCTCTTTCTTGAGAGATCCCTGAGTGATAATCTTCTCTCGAACTCTGATGTGAAGTTGCTCTGGCAGGAGAAATCAGGCCTTGCATCTAGATTAATAATCGAATTAAAGGACAATGCTCGCAGCTGTGAACAACTGAAAATTGATTCAGATTGCTTACATAATGAAAGTGGAAGTGAAATCCGACTTTTTGCGACTGTATAGTCCATGGAATTCTCCAGGCCAGAATACTGGAGTGGGTAGGCTTTCTCTTCTCCAGGGGATCTTCCCAACTCAGGGATCGAACCCAGGTCTCCTGTATTGCAGAAGGATTCTTTACCAGCTAAGCCGCCACCATTTCCTACATAATAAGTGAATTATTATGTTCTGTTGCAAGATTCCTAAAAGTATAGCTACATGTTTGGCTGATTCATGTGCTCCTCGGTCAGTGTGGGCCTAGATTCCATCTCCAGGTGTCATCTTCAAGTTGTTGGTGACCAGAAAGCAACTCATACGCATATGGGTCTCAAGTATTCAATATGACAATATCCAGAGGAAGAAGAGAGGTCGTGCCTTGCCTGTGTCTGTTTTTAGGATGAGAGAAACTTTCAGAAGCTCACCACCTGATTTCTCTTTAAGCTTTATTATCAAGGATTGGATGACTTCATCATTTCTAAATCCCAATGGCTAGAAAGGGATTTACTGGATTGGTTTAGACGCAACCAGCATGACCATGTGTAACGATCATTGCTAAAATAGTCTGAGTTGCTGGACCTTCCCTTAATGAAAAGATATGTTCCTTTAGCCAATGGTTGTTTTTCTCATAAAGATGGGCTAGCAAATGTAAGAAGTTTTGAGACATTTAAATATGAAGTTGCTCTGCGTGCATGGGCTTTTCAGGTGGCTCAGTGGTAAAGAATGAGCCTGCCAATGCAGGAGACTCACGTTTGATCCCTGGGTCAGGAAGATCCCTTGGAGAAGGAAATGACAACCATTCCCGTATGCTTGCCTGGGAAATCTCATGGACAGAGAAACCTGGTAGGCTATAGTCCATGGAGTTGTGAAAGAGTCGGATATGACTTAGCAACCAAACAACTGCAATGCATGTAAAGGCTGTCATGGAGACGGTACTGCTGTGTTCCAACTCACGAATGAGGAAATGTAGAATTACCTATATTATCTGAACTCTCTGCATCATGGTCAAATATCAGGGCTGGAGGTAACTAGCCGAGCCTTAATCATGATCACCGTGCAGGACAAGAAGGACTTGTTCTGTTTGAGGTCCACGTAACCTCATCTCTGCAGGCAGAAAGCTGGATGTGTTTTTCCAAAGAAGTTGTTTTTCCAGTTGCATATGGCTGTTCAAACAGGGATAAGGTCAGAGTGTGCTTGTTTGCAGCTTAAACTGCCTGCCTCAGCCTGGCATAGCTCTGAGCACTGTGTGGACTGTCTTGGGGCAAATGGCCTAAGGCCTTGGATGGGCATTTGATAGGATTGAGGACCTATGGGTGCAGGGTGTCTGAATTGCCCAAGTGAGTGAGTTTATGAATGAAGGAGTAGTGTTTACATTCCCTACCTCAGTAGAGGCAAGACTGAAAGGAAATGGTGAAATCCATCATTGGTGTCAGCCTTGAGTATACTCCCCCCATGTGGCTCACCACATGCCCTTCACGGCTCTTCCAAGTGAAGTACCATGTGACCTCATTTTTTCCCTGAATGGAAGTGTCTGGGTTACTCGCGAGGCACTTAGGAGATGATGACCTATTTATCTGGGGAGAATCTGAGGCCTTGAACCAAAATGAGAGATGCTTAGCTGTAACACAAGTTCCTTGAAGGCAGGGGACATGACTGTTTTTTCTCTGCTCCCAAACTGATGCTGAAATTGAAGCTCCACTACTTTGGCCACCTGATGTGAAGAGTGGGCCCATTGGAAAAGACCCTGATGCTGGGAAAGATTGAGGGGAAGAGGAGAAGCGAGTGACAGAGGATGAGATGGTTGGATGGCATCATTGACACAAGGGACATGAGTTTGAGCAAACGCCTCAGTAGTGAGGAGTGAAGGGCAGGGAAGCCTGGTGTGCTGCAGTCCATAGGGTCACATCACAAAGGTTTGGACATGACTTAGTGACTGAACAACCACCACCACCAAGTTTGCCATGCTCAAAGATGTGTAATGCTTGTTTAACACGCTGTTACATAGAGGGAGGCAGTCTTGGAGAAGCTCGGTGGCCTTGGTCTCTTCTGTTAATGTATTTTTTTAAAACTTTGGATGCTTGTGAAAGCCTCTGCAAGTCTGAAAACTTAATATGAAAGTGAGTTGGGTAGTTTGATGTCAATAACTTTCCTTGTTTAGTTTTGAGAACAAGATGAGAGGGGGCGTGATTGTGTAACAGCTCCAGTTTCCACCAGAGTTGAAGGCAGAGGCCTTTGAGCCAGGCAGATTTGGAATCCAGGGCCACTGTGTCTGGTGATCTGTGTGCAAGTTCCCTCTCCTCTCTGGGGCTCAGGTTCTTCCCATGTATCTGCCAGGCCCATAGTGGGCACACTTTCCCACCCTCTCCCCAGAGTCAAATGTCTTTTTTCTGGGGAGGAGGAGTTCCCACCTCAGGAGTCTGACATCATTCAGGAAGCTCAGGGACCTGTAATTATTCCCTCTCACGCATTTTCATTTCCTCTCCTCCTCAGTTTCTGCCTTCTGCTGTAAACACAGGCCTCTGCCTTGAACACATGTTTGCCAGATGCTACTGCCCCTCCTTCCTCTGCTCAGTTTTTCTCTCTTGTTTACTGCCAGGTTTTCTCAGACAATAGCTGCAGTCTCCACTTCCTCACTTTCTACTTCGGCCTCCTGTATGTTCTGGTTCCGACTGCTGCCTCAGGGGTCTCCAACTTCTCTCTGACCATTCGATCCACTAATCTTCTCTCCATCCCTACCTGCAAAGCCTCATGGAGACATTTGGCGATATTGGCTGACCACATGGTCGTCTTGTAACTTATTTTTGCTTTGGCTTTGGTGACACCTGGAACGCTTCATGTTTCCTCCTTTGCCAGCTGCCTAACCATCTATTAAATGTGAGCGTTTGGTACTTGATCTTTTGCGCTCTCTTGGGCTCCTCTATCAGCTTCAGTACAGCTAGTCTCAGATCTTTACATCTGTTAGTTGTCAGTGGATGGAACCTGGGAGATCTTTGGAATATGACCCAGGATTCTTCTGGGCCATCGTGAGCTGTTGAGCAGCTCTGGCTGGATGACTTTTGAATCTTCCTGATGTGGTACTTTGAGAAGAGCTGGGAACACTTTGATCCTCCTGGTCACCGCACCCCTGTGATCTTAGGGGATGTTTACTGACCCAACTCTACTTCAGGGTAAACCCATGAGAGGCTCACAAGTCACCGCCGGGACCCAGCTATTTCTCAAGTCAGTGTCACCCATCAGATACAGGTTGGGGTGGGCTTGTGCTTATTCTTCAGCTTGGAAGCCCTTTGTGGTGTTCCAGTGGTATGTCTTATTTTTTTCTGGGACTAAGTGGAAGGTCCATGTGAGAGTCAGACATCACCTCTTAGATCATGCGCCATTGATCCGTTGGGTGTGTGTAGCTGCTGTCGAGCCCAGTTACAGTTGCCCCGTGTTGAATTGCCTGCCTTTGAGTTGCTCTGTTCTTGCGTCATTTATTTATCTAAATTTTATTGACATTATTGAAGAGCTTTTAAAGAGTTGAGATAGGTTACTCTGAGCTACTCAAATGAATATGCCTGCTTTTTCTTACCAGTATCTTGGAAGAGAGCTTTTCTTTGGTAAAACTCACTAGAGTACAAGTTACTCTACATCCTCCTCCGTGGTTTCTGCTGCTCTGAAATGCAGCGTTTGTGTTATGGTCCCAGAGGTTCCTTTTAACTCCACTGCTGTTCTGTGCTGAGGTATCATGCTCCCACTCTTGATCTTTAAAAAAAGTGGATGATTTAAAACAGCAACAACAAAGTTCAGTTGATTGCTTCTTTCATTTAGGTAACCTGGTAGATATAGTTTTGCATTTCATAGCTTCTGTCTTCTGACTTAAAAACCTTGCCTCAGTAAAATTCAGACAAAATAAAGAATGGAAAAACAGAGGCACAGAGGTAGGAACATTTTTTTTTTAACATCAGAAACACACACACACACAAAAACCTCTTCAGACTTCTTGGCAAGTAAGAGGAGTCTGGGGAAAAAAAACCTACAAACAGTTTTCCAGTCGTCTGAGTGGAAAATCTTGTTTTGTTTTGTTTTTTTAAATAACATTTCATATCTTGGAAATGTCTGAATAGTTTTTGTTTAAAGGGAAATTCCTTTTGGCTGAGAAGGAGCTTGCAGGATTCAAACTGATAGGGCTATGTTTTTAGAAAACTTGGAGGAAACAAGGATTTGTGATGAAAATGCTTTTTCACTGGCCAATTGTGATAAACAGAAATTTAAATCCAAGGTTACCAGTCATAGCATTTGAAAGGTTCAGCCATTAACTCCTTCCTTCCCCCTTGCTTCCTGTCTGTACATCCTGGGGAAACATCTCTCATTGCTGGTCCTTCCTAAAGGAACTTAGTGAACTGCTTTTCTAAACCTGTGTGTTCTAGGCAGGAGGGTATGCATTCTTGGCCTCATGGTTCTCCCAGACAAGTGGAAAGGAAGATATGTAAATAAGTAATTAAAGCACAAGTCATTAAATATCTGGTGTATGCTTTAAAGCCATATTCAAAGTCTTTCTGGAGCACACAGGGTGGAGTAACAGATCTGAAGGTGATGAAGAGTTGGAGAGCCTCTCATGAAAAAGGTGATATTTGCATTGGATCCTGAAGTATAAATAGGACTTCTCTGAGCCATAGGAGTAGTAGGTGCAGAGTAGGACTGTATAAAATGTCATAGTTGATTCTGTGAATTCCAAGTAGCTTTTTGTCATTTCAGGTAGGATGTTCTGTGGGGAGTGTTGGGAGATAACGATAAGATCATACAAAGTTGGCCTGCTTTGTTAGCCCATTTGGATATTCTTTTGTGGGCTGCAGAGTAGGAAGCTCTTAAGACTTTTAACAAAAAAAAGAGGGGAAGAAATGTGTTTTCGCAACGAAACCCTAGTGGTTATAAAGGATGGATTGGAGGGGAGAATTTGTGGCAGCAGGATGATCTGCTGGCTGGTTATGTCATCCATGAAAGTAGGACAGGGCACAAGGGGGCCTTGAACCATGGAGAGGAGCATACGGGTGCAAGAGAAGGTTAGGAGTTGGATGTAGGGACTTGGTGGCAGTGGGGCATAAAGGGATATTGGAGACATCCTGCTAGCTTTTTGTTTGTTGTGCTGCACAGCGTTCAGGAGCTTAGTTCCCTTAACAGGGATTGAACTCATGTCCCCAGCAGTGGAAGCTCAGAGTCTCAACCACTAAACTGCCAGGTAAGTCCCAACATCCTGTTTTCTGATGTAGCAGACAGAGTTGATGGTGCTGCTCTTGGTGGAGGAAGGATGAGTTTGGTGGGGAAGATGTTGAGTTGAGTTTTGTACATGGCAATCTGATGTGTTCATGGAACATTAGGGAGAGATATCTAAACGCCGTTTGGAAACATGGATCTGGAGTGCTAGAGAAAGGTCTGGTGTTGCAGATTTGGGTGTTATGAGTCTCATGGGGGATAAGTGAAGCCAGTAGTCCAGGGAGGTCAGGGAGAGAGTGAGGAGAGAATGCAGCCCTGGGGAGGGTTAGCAGAAGAAGAGAAATCTGCAGATGGAATGCAGAAAAAGTGGAGAAAATCCAGGAAAATCTCATCGCAGGATCCAAAAGAGGGGAGGGTGGCTACAGGGTGGTCATGATAAAGAAGGACTGTGCTCTTCAGCTGCCTGCCAAGCTCTGGACCACTGTGTGGTGTCAGCTCAGGGTGGGACTGCGTCCGGAGTCACCGAGGCCCTGGGGGTCTATACCTGTGGGCGGCTCTGTGGCTTTGTGCCGATGGAGTGGAGGCCTTACTGCCAGCAGAGAGCAGAAACTGCCGAAGGGCGGACGCTGGGAGTAAATATGCATGGTGGATAATCTATACAACAGTGCCTCTTTCTTTCCCTTTGTTTTTGTAAATTTCATCCTCAAAATTAGCCTTGGAGACTGTCCTGGTGCCGGTACAATATTATGAAAGTCCTCTCTTCATCCTTCTCTTCTGACTGAATCCCTGTATTCCTGACATCTTTCTCATCCTCGAGGAGGAGTTCATGCTGGGGTCCCTTTGTGCATCTGTCATTTATGGGGCTCAGGCTTTGGGGCATGTAGAAGGAGGGTTCTCTGGACTTACGAAATCTGTGTAAGAGGGTTAACAACTGCAACATTAGTTGATCAGTCATGTCCAACTCTCGGGCTTCCCTGGTGGCTCAGCTGGTAAAGAATCCACCTGCATTGCAGGAGACCTGGGTTCAATTCCTGGGTTTGGAACATCCCTGGGAGAATGGAAAGGCTACCCATTCCAGTATTCTGGCCTAGAGAACAGTCCATGGGATCACAAAGAGTTGGACATGACTGAGCGACTTTCATTTCACTTCATCCAACTCTTTGTAATCCCATGGACCGTAGCCCACTAGTCTCCCCAGTCCGTGGAATTTCCCAGGCAAGAATGCCGGAGTGTGTTGCCATTCCCTTCTTCAGGGAATCAAACCCAGGCCTCCTGCATTGCAGCCACCAGGGACTCAGAGTTGAAATTTATCAACTGCCTGTGAAATTTGAGCATTTTCCTTTCTATATATCTGCTGGCTCTTCCAAATGAGAAGGTATCACGTGGACCCAGTACTTGCCAAAGACGAGTTTGATCACAGAGACATCAACACTATTCACATGGTAGAAAAATACAAAAAAACCAAATTGGCCCCATTTTTAATGACATAGTAACAGGGGGAAGGTGAGGACAAGTGGTTTTTGTAATAAATGTATGAACCCAGGGGCTTTCCAGTGAAAGGGACATTAAAATAAATGATGCTGCTTCAAAGAAAATGTGCAGCTCCAAGCAGCGCCTGTTGGTTCAGGACCTACAAGGGGGACTCTGGGTGGGGGACATCCTGCAGTCCTCCCCATACCCCCTGTGTCCTGTGGCTCAATGCTGCCTTTACTCTCTGCTGCCCTGTGTCTAGGATGTCATTTTCAAGGCCCTCAAACCTCCCCAGGAGGTGTAGAACAGGAATGGGAGGAGGACTCTGTCTGCAGGACTGAAGGTGGCCCAGGAAAGAAGAGGGTAGAGAAAAAAAGAGAAAAATTCTGCATCCTGACTGCACAGGGAGGAAGCAGCAGGGTCAAAGTTGAAAAAAAATAGACAACTTTTTTAGAACAGCTTTAGGTTCACAAACTTCCCTGGTGGTCCAGTGGTTGAGAATCACCTTGCAATGCAGGGGACACAGGTTCGGTCCCTGGTTGAGGAACTAAGATCCCACATGCTATGGGGCCACTAAGCCCATGTACAGCAGTTAGAGAGCCTGGATACTGCAACTAAGATCCCCTGCAGCCAGATAAATAGATAAGTAAATCATAAAAATAAAAAGATTTATGGGTTTCCCCAGTGGCTCAGATGGTAAAGAGTCTGCCTGCAATGCAGGAGCCTGGGTTAAATCCCTGGGCTGGGAAGATGTCCTGGAGGAGGAGATGGCAACCCACTCCAGTATTCTTCCCTGGATAATCCCATGGACACAGTAGCCTGGTGGGCTACAGTCCATGGGGTCTCCAAGAGTTGGACATGACTGAATGAGTAACACACTTTAGGTTCACAGCAAAATTCAGCAGAAAGAGTACCATTTCCATATATTCCCTGACCTCTGCACACCACGCACAACCTACCCCAGCATCAACATCCCGTCATTACACACTTTTGGAATGTGGACTCATAAGCCAGGGTTACCTGTGACAGCTTTGATTTTAACTTTGTCTTTTAAAATTAGT
The DNA here is from genome assembly GCF_032405125.1 of Capricornis sumatraensis. NCBI lineage: Eukaryota > Metazoa > Chordata > Mammalia > Artiodactyla > Bovidae > Capricornis > Capricornis sumatraensis. The sequence goes on along the minus strand of NC_091073.1, from coordinate 106,164,271 downwards.
CACAGACAAGCTTCCTTTTGTAACCCAACAAGAAGCCAGGTTGGTCCAAAGAGCCTCAAACCTATATTTGTGAGAGTGTATACAGGCTGTTTTTTGTTTCTTTTGAATAAAAATTTATTTTAGACAATTTAGGAGGAGACGTATAGATTTCAGTTCTTGTTGTTCAGTCACTCAGTCATGTCTTACTGTTTGTGACCCCATGAACTGCAGCACGCCAGGCTTCCCTGTCCTTCCCTAACTCCCAGAGTTTCCTCAAACTCATGTCCATTGAGTCAGTGAGGCTACAATTAAACTCTTAAAATATGGTGTGTCTCCCTCCCCAACCTCTGCCCCCTTCCATTTACAGGTGGCTTAGGAGCTGGACATTGGAAAGGAGGGTGGGATTGAGTGGGGGAAATACTGTATTTTTTTGTAACCATAGAACTTGAAGGCAATCTTTGTAGCTAGGACTTTTAACTGTGGTATTCATTTCTCAGGCAGTACCAGGAGTTGTTTTTCTGGTTCTGCTCTGGGTTTTCGAGTTTTCTTGCAGGGCTCCCCTGCAGCCCATGACCTACATTTGGGAGCAGTTGGTAGGCCTAAGACTGTGGGTCAAGCCCAAACCCAGATGGAGACCAGCTCGACCCCCTGGGGTTCCAGGGTATCATGTTCTAACTGAAGGAGCCAGTGACCCTGGCGGTCTTGACATACACATACATTTTTGTCACATTTTCGTGTTTGATGAGAAAGAAAGGCAGAGAAGGAGAAGTAAAAAAAAATACTATTTGGTGTTTCAGCTGTGTTTACACCTTAGGAACATGAGGTGGGTTTTAAATAAAAAGGAACCCAGGGTTTCCTTTCGACTTATAGGAGGAAACTGAAATTAAGCTCGGCCCAGCTGAGAGGTGGATGGTTGAGCAGATTGAATATGATGAATTTTCAGCTTTCTTACTCTTGCTCTTCCTGTTTCTGTTGTGGATTCTGAATGTCCTGTTGTCTGCTGATTGCTCAACCACTGGGGCAGAGGGTTGGTAGGAAAAAACAAGGATTTTGTAGTCAGCACTGACTTCACAGTCCTCATCACCACCGACCAAATGATTTATTCAGTGCTTCCCAGTGCTGTCAACTTGGCACCAAGAGAGAATGATGTTATCCACTCTGAAGTAATAGATGAGGCCAATCACAGCCCAGGGGCTCTGTGGGCTCCAGCCCCCACTCAGGGCATTCCATAGACGCACTCTTGAGAAGCTACCAGAACATTGGCAAACATGTCATAGGGATCCAGTGAATTATTTGCTGAGTGGATGAATGAATGATTCTGGGCTTACTATCTGGCACTGCCTACCCTGGGTATCTTTCTGAGGCTGTTTCACAAGGCCATGATAGAGGATGAGTGATATGATGTAAATCAAGTGTCTGTCTCCAAGCCTGGTACATGGCCTCTGCTTCATTTTTCTTTTTTAAATTAAAAAAAATTATTAAAACATTTTCTTTGGCTTCACCATGAATCATGTGGGATCTTAGTTCCCTGGTCAGGGTTTGAACCTGTGCCCCATGAACTGGAAGCATGGAGTCTTCACTGCTGGGCCACCAGGGAAATCCCATTTTTCTCCTCTGGTAATTTCAGGGAGGCACAGGAAGAAAATACTTGTTAAATTCTAATCAAAAGGGAACAAAATTAGTAAATAGAATAAAGCCTCTCTAATGTGACCTAGTTATTTTGTTTATTTTCTCTAGTTTTATTGGGATATAATTGACATAAAACTTAGGAATTTCAGATATACAACATAATACACACACACACACACACACATATATATATCTCAAAACGATTACCAAAATAAAGTTGGTTAAATCATCTCACAAAGTTACAATTCTTTTTTCCTTGTGATGAGAACTTGTATGATCTACTCTCTTAGAAACTTTCAAATACCCAAGACGGTATCGTTAAATAGAGTCACCATGCGGTAAATTATATTCCTAGGACTTATTTACCTTTTAACTAAAAGTTAGTACCTTTTCACCACCTTCACCCTAATGTGGCCTAATTGTGATGACTTTTAGGTGCAGGGGGCGGGAAAGAACCCTAAAAGTTTAAAGGAAAAAGCCCTAAAAGTTTTTTCAGTTCCTATGTGAATCTTTTTAGGCTCAAGGCCTGGTTTTGATTTGCATGACTGGGTTCACAGTTTGATTTTTCAGGCACCTGCTTCTGCAGAACTGAAATTCTGTGTAGGTTTTGAGGAGGTGGGTTGGCAGCAGGTGTTAACATTCTTTAAGTCACCAGAGGGAGGGCATGCAGGGGCTGGTCCATTCGCTATTCCCGCCTTCGCCTGAAACAGCCATCTGTGACTGAGATTACTTACACTGCTTTTTTAAAAAAATACAAAGAGCACTTCTGGGGCTGATTGTGATGAAGCTGGGAATTCACTTAATAGGAAGAGAGAGGGAAAGAATGGTAAGTATGGTGTGGGATAGCAGTAAGGCTGTCCACTGCGGCACTGCCGGGCCTCTGCGCCTCCCAGCAGAGCCACTGCGAGATCTGTTGGTAAGCTGCAGCGAAAGGTGTTTAAGCCATGGGCTCTCCTTCTGACCCACGACCTGAACTGACCTTGCAGAGGATTTAGTGTAAGCAGTTTAGCGAAGGAACTTCCTCTGACTTTGCTTTTTTGGGAAGCAGAATTCAAAGTTGGTTTTCTCTGACTGACTCTTTTTGAAAAGTTTTTATTGGAGTATAGTTGATTTACAATGTTGTGTTAGTTGCAGGCATACAGTAAAGTGAATCAGTTATGCATATAAATGAAATCATTCCTTTTTAGATTCTTCTCCCGTATAGGTCATTACAGGGTATTGTAAAGAGTTCCCTAGGCTACACAGGTCCTTATTAGTTGTCTGACTGCCTTTTATGTGGACCAACTAGCATTCTGTCTATCAGACGGTCCATAGAGATTCTGGCATGTGAGTGGACTCACATCCATAATGCCTTGTTATTTTTGATGGGGCAGTTTCAGTAAAACTTTGAGAGGGAGCTGTTAGAAAACCTGTGTCCAAATCTTCATCCCCTCTGGAAGGTATAATTTTTATTTAACAAACACGCACACAAAACCCATGGCTGATAATGAAGTGAACGCCACAGAGAGAAAAACCCTTAGCTGTAGGGACTAACAAGTGTGAATAAGTTACCTGATGGTTCTTCTCTATAGAGCTGCTTTATTGTAAAACAGCTGGCAGTTTGGGAGACTGGTTAGCCTTCACTGGTTTTTCATGAAATGCAGATGATTTCATGGAGAAGTTTGTTCTTTGGTATTTGCCAACCAAAAGAAAAATATCCTGGTAGGTAGATTTTTTTTTTTTCCTGTTGCCCTTTTGAGAAACTATTGCCTAAGCCAAATTTAGAAAAAATAAAACCAGGAACAAAGGTTTCAAGATTGCAAGTATATACGTCACTTGGCTTCAAAATATAGTCACTGAAATGTGTCAGGGGGACCTACTTATCTTATGAACCAAGAGGTCTTTTATTATTTATTTATGGCTGTACTGGGTGTTTGGTGCTGCATGTGGGCTTTCTCTAGTTGTGACGTGCAGGCTTCTCACTGTGATGACTTCTCTTGTTGCGGAGTGTGGGCTCTAGAGCTTTCAGGCTTCAGTAGTTGTGGTGCACGGGCTTAGTTGCTCTGAGGCATGTGGAATCTTCCTGGACCAGGGATGGCATCCGTGTCTCCTGCACTGGGGATTCTTATGCACTGGATCACCAGGGAAGTGCCCAAGAAGTCTTGATCGAGGCCTTTTAGGATTGGTGTAGTTTTTGAACAGTGTCAGTGGGGCCTAGGATTGTCCCATCTTTTCATTCTACATTGCCTCATGACTGCAAAATGATTACTTTATCTCTGGCGTAAAATCAGCCTCCCTGGCAGGGAGAAAGTGAGAGGGCAAAGTAGAGGAGGGTAATACTTGTATTAGAAAAGCCAAGGGTGGCTGGACTTCCCTGTTGGCCTAGTGGTTAAGGCTTTGAGCTGCCAGTGCAGTGGGTGAGGGTTTGATCCCTGGTCCGGGAACTATGACCGCACATGCCGAGTGGCTCCACCGAAAGATAAAAATGAGAAAAGAAAGCCAAGGCTTGCTCTGAGGGCCCTAGCAGAATTCCTATCAGGTTTCACCGGCCGCCTCTCATTGAAGAGAAGCCAGGAAGGTGCTTTAGCTGGACACGTTGTCACCCTGAACAAGATTAGCATGTCTGACGGTGAGGAGGGAGGGCAAGATGGATCCTGAGTGGTTAAGCAGCAGTGTCTGCTGTACCACAAAAGGACATTTTCCCAGATTTATAGGATCCTGGGTCTGGTGGGGCCTTTGAGATGGCCGAGGACAACCCTTCTTGCCAAGATAAGGAAGCTGCTTCATTTTCTTCTGTAATACTTTGGCTCCATGTGTGCCAGCCCCTCAGTTGGATTTTGGGCACCCCTGGGCTGAGCTTCTCATCCCCAGATGTATAAACTGTGCCCAGAATGAGAGTATCTGCAAAGTCCCTTTCACGGGAGAGGAGAGGGGCAGGGGCAGGGTAGTGTGTGCATGGGAATCCAAAATTCTGATTATACCCTCTCAGGAAAAGCAGTCAGCCAACAACAATTACTGGGCCGCCTCTGAGCGCGGAACCTGAGATCTGGCCTCCAGGAACGCTCTTAGCTAAAGCCACGGGAGACTCAGCTCTGCCCTAGGGGAGCGAAGCCTAGCAGGGCTCCCAGTTCAATGGCACATGTGTGATGAGTGCTGGTGGTGGGCAGTGGCCTCGGCAGACCAAGGAGCCAGGCCAGGAAGACAGCCTGGAGGAGCTGGCTTTGAGCAGGGCTTTGTAAAGGTCTGTTATTTGGTGGGGAGCGATGGTGTGTAAAAACACTGATTTGAGGGTAAACAGCTTTGCCAGGTTGGAGCCATTTAATAACACTGGCCTGTGTAGCCTGGTGTGTTTCCTTTAGAAGAGCAGCCTTGAGTCAACAGAGTTTATGGTGTGTGCAGAGGGGGTGTTGTGTTAGGCAGATTTACTAGAACATGTCAGAAAGACCACTAGCTCTGTACTAACTTTCCCTGTGAATTTTCAGTTTCAGTCCTCCCATTTCCCAAGGACTGCCTGGCAGCCCTGGCATTTCACTTCTGTCCTTGCTTCTCACTGTTTGACTATTCCTTCTTTAAGGGGTGCAGCCAGCCTCCATGGTGCTGTATCTGGGGGCCCGATAGTGCTCTGGAGGGCATCCTGTTCAGAGTCTCAGCCTCATCACCTCATCTCACCCCAATTACCTCTCAAAGGCCCTGTTTCCGAAAACCATCACACTGGGGTTTGGGGCATCACCATATGAGTTTTGGGATGGCACAGTTCAGTCTACAGCACTGGGCGTCCACTGGAATTTCACGAGGCTCCTGACTGACAAGTTGGGGAGGGGGGGACCAGGGCAGTGTGTTTCCTGCTGGAGGAAACCTGTAAGAGTTGAAAACCTGTAGAGTGGCAGTTCTTTACAGCTGAGATCATGGACTCAAGTGGGTCTGAGAACTTCCTGGAATGCTCTCCAGGGTATTGTAGGTGTACAGTTTTCATCACGTTTTCAAAAGAAATTCATGACCCCCAAATGTTAAGACCTACCATCCTGGAGGTTGTATTTCTAAAGTGAAGGCTGAGAGGAGTCAAGTCTGTGCACAGCCATTGTCCACTGTCAACATCCCGTGTGCATGGGAGAGGACCGCCCCCCACACTGCGCCCCTGCCCCATGCTTCCCCCCTCTCCCCCAGCATTCCAGAGAAGCCCTGCCTGCTCCTGCTGCTGTGCACTAATTAGATGCTGACTGCTGACAGGGGAGCTCTTCTCCCAGAAGCTGCATTGTTTGTACCCTAAACCCTTTGTCTGTTTTTTATTGGGGGAGGAGGGAGGGGAGAAAGCCTTTTTTTTTTTTTTTTGAGCAGGTGTGAAAAATGAGTGGCTTGCATCATAAGCCAAAAAAAAAATCTTGGATATTATAAAGATATTTCATAGTATTCTCAAGATTCTGACTCAAAGTAGACAAAAGTTGAAGCAGTCTTTTCTGATCAGAAGTGAAAGCCCATCATTCATCACAGCCAGTGCCAAACCCTACACTGGTCTTAATTTTTTTTCCTTCTCTACTTCCTGATCCTCCCAGGAAGGATTTCTTCTCTACATATAGGAATTCTTCTCTACATCCATTTTGAGTTTTATTTGACTTCATATTATATATTTCTTTCAAGCCATTTGAATCATTTTGGAAACATGGTAAACATAAATACATTTTTAAAACACAGACCTGACTAGAATCTGACTGGCTCACTCCTGACCTGGGCACAGTCCCTGAAGGATGCTGGTGGCATTGGCCTGGGTCCTATTCCCCATCCCAGCTTCCTTCTCATCTCCTTCTTGTCCTTCTTTTTCTCCTTCTGTGTCCTTTGCTCTCCTGGGTCTTTCCTTTCTTCTCTGATTGTGCCCTAACTCTGCCACTATTTCCAGAGTTTTGTTTAGCCCTGATGGTATGAGGACCCCCAACTCAGGGTTTGGAATCTGTTATTTGATTCTCCTGCTTCATTGCCAGAATCTGTGGTCCCAGCTGATGGTGGCATTCAGGAGGTTGTCACATTAATGGTGTGCATTGTTAAAGGCGGACTGGAAATTGCAGTATTGACTTTCCAAAATATTCAGGAGCTGAAGACCCAGAAGGAGCATTGTGGAGTAACTGGACCAACATATAAATAAAGAGCAGAAGTAGCCAAGAGAGGAACTAGCTGCTCTTAGAGGTCACTGAGGAGTTTTACTGGTTGACAGTGGAAAACTTCTTGCCTATTTTGCCTTCTTGTTATTTTCTCCCTTTCAATTGGGACACTGCGGACCTCTAGGTCTAACAGTTCCGTCACCTACATTGAGCAAGACTGGTCCCCTGGTTTTGGAAATCTGGATCTAGGTTTGCTGGTTACTGGTGTCCATAATGCTTGGCCCTAGACATCAGCAACCCTTCCCTTTCCTTTCTCCAGTTGTGTCCCTCCAGACCTAGAGGTGTGGCTCACCAGTCTAGGTTCTTCTTATGGGGCCTCTGGCCACCTCCTTGGTTGGCCTCACTCCCCAAGGTGTTTTAGACCTGATGAATCCCTTGGAATCATGAGGTTCCTGCTGTGATCACCTCCATTGCCTGTAGCAATGGTTCTTGGTTTTTGCTACACATCATGATTACCTGGGAGCTTAGAAAATATCCACCCCTGGGTCCCAGCCTATGTGATTCTGATCTCCTTGGTTTGGGGATGAGGCCTGGGCAGCAAGATTTTTTTTAACAGCTTCCCTGTTGATTCCAAAATGAAACCAAGGTTGGGAACTGTTGGCTGGGGGCCTTGCTACTTGAAACTTGGTCCATGGACTGGCAGTATCCACACCTCCTGGGAGGTTGTCCCTGATGCAGAATCTATTCCAGACTTTCCAAGTGATAATCTGAAGATCCACAGCTCCCGGCTGATTCCTGTGCACGGTTGAGTGTAAGAACTACGGGCTAGAACATCCTCCTGCCCTACCTTGGAGGGGTAGGCTCCCCAGCCAGAACACCGCAGCAAGTACTGATGCCAGATCTGGTTAGAAGGACCTCAAGACACTGGCTTTCCCCCCATGAAACTTTCTTGGGGTTTGGTTCTATATCTGGGTTAGATTCCCTCCCATTCCTGACCAATCCCTTTTCTACCTGTCCCCTTGAAAGTCCCAGCATATTTTAACAACAGGGATGCAAGGGTCTGGTCTGAAGTTGGAGGCCAGTGGAATTGGTTGCAGTCTGTGCTTTGGGAAGCCTTGGCCTGATGGCCTGACCTTGTGGTGCTTTGCTTGGTCAGCCCAGCAGTTTGCCATGTCCTCACCCTGGGGGATGGAAGTAGGGAAATCAGACTAAAAACAGAAGGCTTACGAAAGACAATGAAAAAACAAAACAAAACATGCTACAGCTGGGATGGTTAGAACGGAAATGACAGGTGCCCAGCGGAGATGTGCCTCTCCCCTCCCCCACCCCCTTGCCTGCGTTAGACATCGCCAGCTCCCTTACCTTCTGAGCTCACATGGGACCGACCCTAATTTCCCTGCCTAAAGGGCACTCCAGGTAGGCAGTGCCAATTCCTTAGGCTTTGCACTTAAGATACAACTACTGTGAATTTTCTTTTTCCGGAAGCAGCAGCATTTACTACTCCGAAGGTGATTCTTGGGTTTCTGAGCACAACCTTCAAGTTCTCACATATCATCCAAGATGCTATCAGCATCTTTTGCTTCAATTTGCTGCTCTTGTTATCTCTCAGCCCTCACAGGCAATTGGTAGAATGAACGTCCGAATCTCTGAGATTGTTGTTCTGGTCTCTATCCCACAGAACTTTCTGGGGCAGCCCTTGGTGCAGGGCTGCAATGGGCTGGGACTTAAGGAGGCACACACTTAATGGAGACCCAGCCTCCTGCCTCATTGCCTCACCCCTGCCCGGTTCCTTTCGTTCCTCATCACTCAGTGGGAATAACAGTGGGTTGGGTCATTCTGCTTCCTGACCCCCAGGATCACTGCCTGACCAGGGTCCTCATTATTTGTGGGTTTTTTAAATACTTATTTTTTATCTGACTGTGCCAGGTCTTGGTTGTGGCACTCAGGCTCTTTGGTCTTCGTTGCTGCATGTGAACTCTTAGTTGAAGCCTGAGGGATCTAGTTCTCTGACCAGGGATCGAACCTGACCTCCCCTGCGTTGGGAAGTCAAGAGTCTCAGGCATGAGACCACCAGGGTCTTCATTGTTTGAACACAGTGTGATTTGACTCACTAACCTTCATGTATTATCCGAGCTGTCTATTACCACCTTTCTGGACCACCTGCTTTTATGTTGATTTGAGCTTAGGAATCTGGCAAATAAAAGACTGAAGCTGATCAGGGAGATTGTAGGGGCTAGCTGGGACTGGAGAGACTGGGGGGCAGGGTGGCAGGTGGGTTCGGGACCTGTTCAATGGAATCGGCAGCCCCTCAGCTCTGATAGAAGGTACCAGATGGGAATGTGAACCCAGTATCGACAGATGATCTGGTTTTTAAAGAAGCCAGAAATACAGATTTTTTCTGTAAATCTCTTGCTTTTTAGAAGTTGCCCTGCTACACTCCACCACCAAATTAAACCAAGCAACAAACTAAAAACACAGAGTAGAGGTAAATCCCTCTGAGATGGGATGGTAAATCCCTCTGAGATGGGCCCTCAGAGATAAATCCTGGACTCTCCTCAGATGCACAGAAATTGAGCAAAGGCTCTAACCTGTGTAAACTGAGCTGCCTTGGTCGAGACTGATTGAGACATGACTGTCTAGGTTGTAGTTTATCTGTGTTGCATTTTAAAAGTACTATTTCTGCACCCATGGGAGATGCTTCCAAAATCAGAACCAGAAACGACATCAGGACATTTTATTTACTTTCTCCTGCTGGCCTTTCAGGCTCATCTTTTCCATTATTAAAAGTATGTTTTAAGAGAGATTATTTATCTGACCTTGCTTTTGACTTTTCTGTAAAGTGCTTTCAGATTACAAAATGTGGCCAGAAACCAGGTCATTTATACTTTGGATTCATTAAGCTCAATAGTCTGTAATTTATCTTGGCCTCATTTGCTCCATTTATAAAGTGGAATGATAATACCCACTGATTTCACAGAGTTGGCTTGAGGATTAAATGAGATTTTTATGTGGGGTCATTTGAGAAAAGGTTGAGTCCTCTCTAATTGTCAAGTACCAAATTCTAATTAAAAGGCACCGCTGAACACGGCTTTTGCATTTCTTAAACAAAACAAAGTTTGTCGGTATTGTTATTAATACATATAATCAACTTATCTATCTATCCATCCATCTATCTATTGTTTATTCTATATCATGAAAGTAATATCTAGGCTTTTCTGATAACTGCTACTGATTAGATGTCCAGTGGGTTATACCAAGATTCTTGCCATAGTCACTGTCTCTCATTCCTTTTCCTGAATTCCTACAGGCATGATCTGCGCCCACTGTTTTACTTTGAAACAGTCACGTTGCAAAACCATTTCCTGTGTATGCTCTGGGTCTCTGTGAGAGCAAAACCGGAGATGCTGCTGCCTCAAGGACTGCTGCCACTGGCGCCTTCTGCTCCTGGATCATCCGGACTGAAAAACCTAGGCAGGGTTTTTTGCTCATCCTCCATTCTCCCCTGTTGCTAGATTTTGAGAATGCCTACAACCCCATCTCCATGCAGACTTCCGCTGTACATTGGAGGCAGAGTGAGGGGGACAAGGACGCTATCAAGGATGAAGGGAGGCAGGGCCACGGCCCAGTGTGTCAGCTCAGGGAGCGTCTTTAGACCTGAATTTCTCCTACTGCAGCCTTAGTTCTGAAGAAGTTGCGCCACATCATTCCACACCCCCACCCCAACATCCTGTGCCCTTTGTGTTTGTCTAGGTTGGTTGTGTGTGCGCACCCTTCTATAGGCGGTGCGGAGGGGAGTGAAGCTTGTTGCATTCTTTTGCCCCTGCCCGCTGGCTTCTGCCACCCCCATCTGTCAGGGCTCATGGGAAGCAGATATATGCTCTCATACATGTTTGAATTACCTGGGGAGACTGGAAAAAAAAAATACTGGTATCTGATCCCCATCCAAGATTAGCTAAATCAAAATTTCTGGACATGGGGCATATGAATTTTTTTTGAAAGCAAAAATTTTCATTGTTTTTGAAAAATGAATTTCGACTTGTAGAGAAGTAGAAAAAATAGTGCAGAAGTTAATGTCAACTCACATGGCCATAGTATAATTATGGGAACTAGGAAATTAATATTGATAAAATATTGTTAACTCGTGCAGATATTTATTCAGATTTTACCAGTGTTTCTACTGATGTATTTTTTTCTGGTCTAGGATCTGATTTTAACCTTCCACGTTGCATTTAGTAGTGATGTCTCTTTAGTTTCCTCTGATATGTGACCATGTTACATTCTTTCATTTTACATTTCCTGACACTTTTGTAGATAACTGATAATTATTTTGTAGCACATTCTTCAATTTGGGCTTGTCTGATATTTTTTAGGACTAGTTTGAGGTTAGGGGCATAAGGCTTTTTAAAAATAGTTCCCAGATCAGGTCTGTATTTATCCTGGAGGTCTGTAATTTACTATATAACACATAAAAAAAATAGTGACCGATGAATAGATTGGTGGGTAGGATTGTGGTCAAGCAGGGACAATGAAATGTTAATGAGAGCATCAAAGTGGTAAGCATACAGTATTCATTATAAAATTCTTTCAATTAGCTCAGATTTACATTTTTCAAATTTGAATATTGGGGGAAAAGTTCCCTGCTTCTTCAGATGATGAATTTGGGGCTGATGCCCCCCAAGACTTGACGGTGAAGATGGGTAGAAAGAAAATGTGTCTGTCTGGTGGGAAAAGAATGTAGGGTCAGCAGGTCTTAGCCCATGCCTGGTGGCTGCGTGGCCACTGTATATTTAGATAAGTGACCCCAGCAAGGCTCCAGAGAGACAGTAAATGAGAGCAGACTCCTGTCTGAAAAAATACCCATCTGAACCCCAAACTTGGTTAATTGGAATTCTGAGTGGCATTGATTCACATATGAGCACAGGGAAAATAGATGTTTTTGAAAGATGCTGACTCTTTATAAGAACATCTGGTTCTTACACTCAGGAGCAGAGTCTTGGAGCTGGAGAAACCATTGAGGGTCATCTGGTCAGCCTCCCACACAATGTCTTTCCCAGCGGCCCTGCGCTGAATTGCATTTGATTTATGCAGCTGGATAGAATGAGTCTAAGGTCACTGTTTTGAGGATGAAATCACTTTTAATTCCAGCAAATGAATATAGTTTAAAACAGCTTTCCTAGGAGAAAAATAAAAGCTGTCTTGTGCAAAGCTTGCTCGCCTCTCTCTCTCCTGCTATTTTAAAATTGGGAGTCAAGGCAACAAGAAATGAAGAGTGCCTTAAGGAAAAGTGTGTTGTGTGATGCTTGTGTTTTACTTCTCACTGAGTCATGGGTCCTGGTCCTCCCTGAAATGGGCAGAATGAAGGCTCTCTCTAACTTCCCTGCTCCCCAAACTTCATTCCGCTTCTAAGGGCTACAGAAGCAAAGGTCCTTCTGTTCTGCCTGTGGGGCTGGGGAATAAGCGACAAAGGCCCTTTAAGAGAGAGAGAGAGAGAGAGAGAGCCCTGCAGATGTGAGGTTACAGTGTGTCAGCCAGGCCCCTGGGAGCCTCAGCCAGCTTAGTGCAGAGGCCTGCCTACGGGGCTCATTTGTGGGTTCTGGAAAAGAAATACCCTGCTGATTATGGGTAGTGCTGAGCTGCCTTCCCCAGCCTCTTGGGCTCACAGAGAACTCAGACAGTCTGTTCTCCTGGACATTTTGAAGCTTTGTTATGGATTTTACTCCAGTCTGGTCCTGTCTGTACAACTCCTGGCCTCACTAAGCTTGATCTGTAACCTTTCTTTCAGTTTCTACACCTATAAAATGCAGAGAAATTTAGTTGGAGAAATGTTAGCCTGGAAGAGTCTCCAGCCTCCAGAGTTTTGTTGTTGTTGTTCAGTCGACAAGTCATGTCTGATTCTGAGACCCCATGGACTGCAGCACACCAGGTTTCCCTGTCTTTCACTATCTTCCAGTATTCAAACTCATTGATGATCGCATTCAGCCATCTCATCTCATTCATCTCATCCTCTGTCACCCTCTTCTCCTCCTGCCCTCAGTCTTTCCCAGCATCAGGGGTTTTTCCAATGAGTTGGCTCTTCTCATCAGGTGGCCAAAATATTGGAACTTCAGCTTCAGCATCAGTCCTTCCAATGAGTATTCAGACTTCCTTTAAGATTGACTGGTTGATCTCCTTGCTGTCCAGGGGACTCTGAAGAGTCTTCTCCAGCACCACAGTTCAAAAGCATCAGTTCTTCAGTTCTCTGCCTTCTTTATGGTCCATCTCTCATATCCGTACATGACTAATTTTTATAGTGTTTAAAGTTTTAAAATCCATTCATACATGTTCTCGCTTTTTAGTCACCCAACCTTCTCAAAGGGTTTGAGGGACTTCCCTGGTGGTCCAGTAGCAAAGACTCCACGCTCCCAGCACAGGGGGCCTGGGTTCCATCTCTGGTCGGGGAACTAGATCCCACAGGCTGCAGCTAAGAGTTCAAATTACACAACTCAAGATGCCTCAACTAAAAATCCCACTTGTTGCAACAAAGATCAAAGATCCCTCATCCTGCAACTAAGACCCTGTGCAGCCAAATAAATAAATAAATATAAGAGATTAAGTACCTCATGGCTCAATGCTGAAACATCATCTCTTCTCACTCTGTAACCGTTCCTTGGGCAGCTTCTGTCTTGTCAGTTACCGTCTATATTATGATAGGTCTATCATTTATATCTTTAGCCTGGATCTTTCTCTGAGACCTGATTATCCAGCTGCCAGCATGTCTCTCCACCGAGCTATCTCAGAGTTTCCTCCATGAAATGCATCAAAGACTGAACTGATACTTCTGTCTCCTAGGCTCCACCCCAAACCTGTTCCCTGTCACAGCATGTGGTACAGCCATCCATCCACTGGGACAGGCCAGGAACCCAGGAGCCATCCTTGATGTCATCTTCCCCCTAAACCCTCAGATCCAATCTGTCACTCAGTCCTATGGACCTTCCTTGTAAACGTCTCGATTCCATCCACTTCTTTCCATCTCCTCAGCTGCCTTTTAAGACAATGAAGCCCCCATCTTTTACCAGGACTACTGCAGTAACCTATTTACAACTCTCCTAACATTTATTTTGCTCTCTTGCCTTCCTATCATCCCCAAATTTGGAAGAAATCTTTGCAAATTGTAAATCCAAATAGGTCACTGTCACTCCTTAAAACCCTCAATGGCTTTATATTGCTGTTGTGAAATAAACACAATCTCTAACAAGGCCTACAACTCCTTCTGTGGTTTGACTCCTGAAGATCCCTGCCCTGGCAATTTGCTCTCCCCTTTTTAAGTTCTTAAAATATGTTCCTTCGTGCCACAGGGGCTTTGCACTTGCGATTTCCTCTATTTGAAACGCTCTTCCTCCCCTCCCCGCTCTGTCCAATTAACTGCTACTTAGCCTTTGTCATTGTTTAGTCGCTAAGTCATATCCAACTCTTTCGGTTGACCTCAAGCCTTAAACAAACTCTCCTTGCAATTAGAGATCTGGTTCCTTTCTTTCAGAGAAGTTATGACACTCTATCTTTCATATCCATTATTTTGATTGACATCTTGTCTCTGAGTAATGTAAGTTCCAGGTGAGTATGAGTCTGTTTGCTTTTCACTACCATTCTACCCCAGTCTCTGTCACACAGAAATATTTGTTCAGTGAATGATCCCAATAGGGTAGGTAGGACAAGCCTATTTATTCATATTTTTTTTTAACACAAGGAGATTTTTTTTTTAAGGCAGACACTTGGCTTTATTTCTTTTCTAACTAGTTCCTTCTACCATCATTTCTTTTTCCCAGCTGATACCAGCTTCATCCCAGTCATTAATGATGAGCAATCATTGGTTTGAAAATGCTCCCCAGAACATCAATGACAACTCATGACATGTTTTTAGATTGCTGGAAATCTTGTGAAAACTTGCTTCATTCACTATTGGAGAATTTATCTATGAATATGGATGGGAGAATCATTAATTAGAAGCTCAGTATGGATAATTGTTTAAGTTATGAAAAGTGGGTTTTTAAGAGAAGAGCTTTTTTTTTCACTCATACCTTTCTTTCATTTTTTTCCTTCCTTCCTTCCTCCATCCATCTCTCTATTTCTTTCTTTTCAAATATTTGTTTATTTGGCTGTGCCAGCTCTTAGTTGCACCATGTGAGGTCTAGTTCCCTGACCAGGGATGGACTCTGGATCTCTTGCACTGGGAACATGAAGTCTTAGCTGCTGGTCCTCCAGGGATGTCCCTTAAAAGGAGAGTTTTGAGACTGAATTGTGAAGCTCTGGCTGACTGAGACCTCTCTTGCCATTCTCACGTTTTCCCTGCATCCAGGGTCTCAAATCCTTCCTATTAGCTCTCCGAGCACAGCAAAGCATCTGGTGCCAGTTGGGCCCTCAGTTGCTGCTTTCCTGATTTTGGAACGTCTCCCATTGTCTTTTGCTGCTGGGTCCCTCCATAGACCATGGAGAATAATTTACTCTGGCTATGCTTTCTTCTAACTCCCAAGGGCCATGGCGATCTCCATTGTGTTCAAAGAGAAGAGGGACCTGTGGACCACTGTCTGAGAAACTCTGTGTTTCTTGCTGTTGTACTACACTGACTTAGTAAAAGCTCATCAACTTTTAGCACATGCCCACTGTGAGCTTATAGATTCAGAGAACAGCTGGGACCTCTACCCCTTAGGACCCAGGTCTCCTACCTAAGAAGAACATACAGGGGTAGGGCTCTTTATGACTGAGTTTGTCATTAGTTGAGGGATTTCAAACCATTTCAGTCCTCCATACTAGCCTATTTCTTCCCATTTTTAGTGTGTGTTCATGTGTGTGTTTTCTCATGTATAAATATTTTTGCCCCTTGCATTGCAGTGTTTTGGGGAACATTCCCCAAATCAAACAGGTGGACTCTGTTGTCAGAGTATCCATATGGGAACTGGCTGGTGTGAAAATACTCACTGTGCTGACTGATCCACAATGTATTTATTAATGACTCTTATGGGTACCTGGTGTTTAGTTCCTTTGGGTGATTGTGGAATTCAAAATAAGAAATCTGCCCTTATTCTAGATTCATTAAGTTTTGCTTTTTCTTTTCCAGAAGAACTGTTACTGTTGTTCATTACAAAAAGAATATTACCCCATTATAGAAACTGAAAAATAAAAAACGACATCTCTTAAAAACTCACTCTCCCCCAACTACTATTAACTTCTGTTGCATTAGCATTCAGAGATATTTTTCTATGAATATTTCTTTTATATACTACAATTCAAGTTTTTCATAAGACTTTTATGTCATATTCTTTTTTATTCAATGATAGACATTTTAAAATTTTAATACTTTTTATCTATTACTTTTTAATGCCTGTTTTTTTCATTGTATTTGTATTTTATAGTTTCTTAACAAATATCCAAGTGTTGGAATTTTTTTCTCTTTAAAAGAGATTGGGGGACTTCCCTGGTGATCCAGTGGGTAAGACTCCATGCTTTCACTGTGGGAGCATGGGTTTGATCCCTGTTCAGGGAACTATTAATAGAATCCTTGCATACCAAACGGTGTGGCCAAATATTAGGATATATATATATATATATAGGATTAATTTTAAAAATAATTTTAGAAAGGTTAAAAGAAACAATATACATTATAAACATCCTATGGCTTTTTGTGACTATCCAGAGAAGTCCATGATTAGGCTCAGAAGGACATATGATAAGGTGGTTTGCAGCTGGAAAGGAGACCCAGGGTGTTCTGGCTGTAGGATGTAAGGGCTGGAGTCCTGCGCATACCCAGACTTCAGAGCTTTGCCTCGGAGAGAGCGAATTCTGCCATGACTGCCACTTTCCTTCATGTCCTGTATGATAACCTGTGTGTCATCCAAAACTTTAAAAATATATATATTACTCAAATTCTGGGAATAAGTGTGGTCACCTTTAGGCTCTGTGTAGACTTGATTGTTTTCTTTTAAATTTGCGTGTCTCAGTATTTCTGCCAACTGAATTCAGGGACTCGGTTCGTTCTGATGCAAACATTCCACTCTGGAGGCTTTTAAAAAGATACGGATATTCGGAAGAGTCTCACACTGCGGCCCTCAGTGTTCAAGTTAAGTGCAGTATAGGTGGATGTGCGCAGCCTAACAGCTCTTCTGTCTGCTGGAGAGATGGCTGGAGGAGAAGTCTGTTCTGAGAACAAGGCATGGGCTGTTGCTTCCAGACATTCTTTCTTCCTGGAGGACACAAACGTGGTGTTTAACGGCCACTGGCCACACGCCCACTCTCTGGCCCGAAGGAATGTGCTCTGTCTGGGCCGCACTCCAGTCATCAAGGCAGTTACTGTGGGGAGGGAGAAGCCAGCCCTCCAGGTCCTCGGCCTGAGCTTCTCCTGCCGAGAGAAGGAATGTGTTTCGACTTCGGACTTCCCACCCTGCCCTTTCTCTGGTTCCATGAACTGTCCTGCTTGCACGGGAAGCTTCAGTTTTCTTTCTTACAGTTGCTCTTTCTTCACTGCAAGGGCTTCACCTGAATATAATGTTAAAATACAGAATTCAGAAGAAATGCAGTTTGGTAGAGAGGCATCAACCTACCTCCCTGTTAAGAGCTGTGATAAGTAGATCAATTCCAGTATCTGGCACATGCTATCTTTCTGGGCTTGCTTTCTCTGTGTTTTACTTAAGAGAAAGAGAGAGAGAAACAAAATTTTAAAACAAAATAGTTTATCTTGTAGAATTCTGTTTGGGCAATTTGCATAGGGATAGTAAGAGTAATAATGGTCTTCCCAGGGGGCCAGTGGTAAAGAACCCACCTGCCAATGCAGGAGACATAAGAGACATGGGTTTGAACCCTGGGTGAGGAAGATCCCCTGGAGGAGGAAACGGCAACCCACTCCAGTATTCTTGCCTGGAGAATCCCATGGACAGAGGAGCCTGGCGGGCTACAGTCCATGGAGTTACAGAGTCAGACACAACTGAAGTGACTTAGCACACAGCAACATGCAGTAATAATAAAATTAACAGTAGTGGTAGTGTTAGTTGCTCAGTCGTGTCTGACTCTTTGCGACCCCATGGACCATGTAGCCCACCAGGCTCCTCTGTCCATGGGATTCTCCAGGCAAGAATACTGGGGTGGGTTGCCATTCCTTTCTTCAGATAATAGTAATAGTTTTGTGAATAGCTAAATTTCATTTAGGTCTCACAATCAACCCCTGGGGTTAGGTCCTAATTTTGCCCCCATTTTACAGGTGAAGTAATTGAGGCTTGAGGAGGGTTAGGTAACTTATTCTGCTCATTAGTGATAGATGGTGTCCTAGCCCAGGCAGCATGAATCCGGGGTTGGATGAGCCTTTAATCCCCACAAAATAGTGCCTTCAAGGCTAGTAGGTGAGGCTTATGGAAGTTTTGCCCCTTAGGTAGGGGCTAATTCATAATTTTTTCCCCTATACTTTCTGTTTTGAAAGTTTCAGACCTGAGAAAAGTTATAAAAGTAGTGTGATGAAGTTACCAAGCATTAATATTTTACCCGTTTAGCTTATTTGTCTTTCTGCATGTATATGTATGTGTATGTTTTGTTTTGTTTATGCTGACCTTTAAAAGTTAACCAAGACATTGGCATTGTCACTCTAAATACATTAGCAGGTATCTTTGAAGAACAAAGACATGCTTCTAAACAACCTCAATGAAAATCCTATCACTCCAAAACATTTAGCATTGATTCACTGCTGTTTTCTAATCTGTCCATGTTTAAATTGCCCCAGTTGTCCCCCAAATGACCTTTATAGCTGTTTTTTTTTTTTTTTTAATCTAATATCCAGTGAAAAATCAGACTTTGCTTTTATGGTCTGTAATCTTGATATCAGGCACATTCTCTTCTCAGACTAGGAACAGTTTGCTTTGGCTTAACTAAAAGACTGGGGACTCTGCAGCACTTCCAGATTTTCCTGCCTGTCCTAACTAAGCAGTCTCACAAATGACCTTATTTGACACATGTTGTTTTACTGGGTACCCTGTCTCCTCCTTCTTTCTCTCTCCTCAGCTCTGCTTTTGTCTTATTTCATCTCCTTCTCTTTTTCCCTTCCTCATTTTCTTTTCTCCCTTCTTCTCCTCTTCCCTGATGCTTCCTCCACCATAACGTACACAAGACATGGTGTTATGCACTATAATTATTTCGTGCCTCAAACTAGAAGCTGATTGTGTGGCAGGTGGGAGCTGCCAGATTGGATCTTATATAGGGTTTGGGATAGAGACCAGATGATGGGGTCGAGGAGGGTGTCCTGGAGGACTGAGCTTGGGTAGACTCTGTTGCGGAGGCTCAGTCAGCCTCTTGGCACCACATGAGGCTAAGAGGAGGTGAGAAGCATCAACTCCAGTCCAGGGAAGTGTCAGCAGTGGGAGATAGGAAGAGGATGGGGTGTACCAAACTGGGAAGAGATAGCATAGTGGTGTATTGGAAGGACTGTAGACTTTAAAGTCAGATGGAGAGCTTAAAATAGCAAGACTTTACCGATGAGGTATGTGATCATAGGAACATTATTTAACTTTCTAAGTCTTGTGTTCTTTACCTACAAATGGAAAGAGTAATATCTATCTTACAGCTCTATGTTGAAGGTTAGAGATAATGCATGTTAAAGCTAAGATCTAGCATAGAGTTGTTACTCAATAAACTGCATTAAAAAAACCCACCTGGCAATGCAGGAGACGTAAGAGATGTGGGTTTGATTCCTGGGTTGAGAAGGTCCCCTAGAAGAGGAAATGGCAACCCACTCCAGTATTCATGCTTGGAGAGTCCCATGGGTAGAGGAGCCTGGTGGGCTACCGTCCTTAGGATCATGAAGAGCCAGACATGACTGAAGCAGCTCAGCACACAGCACAGGTATTTACAAGGTGGTCCTATAAATGGAGTGCTGCAGTGAAGGGAATCCCTGCTGGGTGACATGCAGATGTTGATAAGTTCATGCAGATGACCAATTTGAGGCTGACCTGTCAGTGGGTAGAAGAAGGTCCTTTGAAATGGATTTCATGGCAGGCTGCCTATGATATAAGGTAGGTTCCAGTGATCAGAAGCATGATTCTGTGGGGCCTGGGATCCAGAAGAGAATCCAGTTGCCAGAACCAAACTGTCCCATTAGGTTCAAAGGAAGGGTGAGGATGATTTGTTGTTGAGCCATCTGGAGCATCTTTTTTTGGGGTTAGCATTAAGGAAGAACTGGGGGTTTGGGTGGAGCCACTGTGAGGGGGCTGGGGCTCACACTAAGCCTGGGATGTATTCTCTTTTAGAACTGCTGTTGATGAGATGACACTATTACATTAAAGAGGCTCTTCTTCCTGGGTACTTGGCCCAAATTTTCACTAGATCGATGATGATACCTTGATAATGAGTCCAGAGACCAAATTGGGTTGATCTAGGTTTATTCCCCTTCCGTCTTAGTGAGAGTTGCCATAACAAGATACCATAGTATGGGTTGGTTAAATAACAGACGTAATTTTTCCGAGTCAAGAGAGAGAGACAGGGAGGAGGAAAAAGAGAACAAGCAAGCAGGCTGTCTGGTCTCTTCTTATGAGGGCACTAATCCCATCATGAGGACCCCACCCTCATGACCTCATGTTAACCTAATTGCCTCCCCGAGGCCCCATGTCCAAAAAACATCACGTTGAGTGTTAGGGCTTTAACATATGAATTTTAAGGGGATGCAGATATTCAGGCTATATGCCCTGTCTTCCACACTCCCTTTCCCAGACACTTGAGGGTCTGTATATAATGAGAGATGTTACTTGGTGAAGAGTGCTACTCACAGTGTTACATGGAAATAGAAAAAATGTTCAGAACCACAGTTCTTGCAGGTTGTCAGTAAAAAGCCTTTAGAAGGAAGCTCCAGTTAACTCTGGTATAGATTCTTTCCTCTGATCTTTCTTCTTATATTTTCCTTATTTTTATTAGTATTCATTCCAGAGTCATGAAATTTTGGCAAAACGTGTTATTGCTTGTTCTTTGTAAAATCTCCAGATTAAACTTTCTATGGCCCAAAGTGAGGCATTGTGCCACTTCTCTCCAAAAGATTAGCTTATTCCAAGCTTTTCCTCTTCTATTTGAAGCTGGCAAGAATCAACAACCACTTATGTTTTTAATTTAAATTTGTTTATTTTTAATTGGAGGATAATTGAATTGCTTTACAAAATGGTGTTGGTTCCTGCCATATATCAACAAGAATGAGTCATGGTTCATACATATGTCCCCTCTCTCTTGAATCTCCCTCCCACATCCTACCCCTCAAGGTTGTCACAGAGCACCTGATTTGAGTGCCCTGCATTATATAGCAAGTTTGCTCTGGCTAATTTTGCATGTGGTAATGTATATGTTTCAATTCTACTCTCAGTTCCTCCCATCCTTTCCTTCCGCTACTGGGTCCACAAGTCTGTTCTCAATGTCTGTGTCTCCATTGCTCCATTGGCAAGTGTTTTGGGAGCCAGCATATACTCTTGCTGGTCCATTAAGTACCAGTTTGTTTAATGGTAATTTTAAAGAAGATAAGGGGACTATTTACCCTTTATAGGATCTGTTTCTGCTGGAAATTGTGATAAATTTTTATTTTGATATTGTCATCATTTGCTCACTTTTATTTTTTATTTCTTTCTTCAACAAATATGCCAAACAGTGAGCAAATAGTCTAAAACAAACACCCCACCAAAAATAAGAGGGGAATGATCATTTCTATTTTAAGACTATAAAAACACAGCAAGTAATATTTGAACATAATTTTGCCTGTATCAGAAATTGCATAGCATTTCTAATGATCCAGGGGAAAGAATTAGGTAAGCTCCATGGCCAAAGACTAATATAAATAAAATTTGTGAATAATGGGATTAGAAAACAAATTTAATCTATAAAAAACATGAACAGTAAAACACAGATAGGGAGTCATGTGACACCAGAGAGTTGTTAGAGAATTTCAAAGAATGTATCCAAAAAGACTGAAGGATTGCCGTTTATTTTAGGACAAATATAGGGAGGACCGTTAAATTGTAATGAGGAATACCAAAGTGAAGTATGAGTTTCCAGAGAGCTAGAGAGAGGTAAGTCCAGTACAGATGTTTGAAAAGTGAAAAGCTTAACATTCATCACTGGGGAACATCTAGAGCTTATGATTAAGCAGGTTCCTAAGGAATGAAAGAAAGTAGTGCTGGCTGAGCAGTTGCATGGATTTGCTAAGAGACAGTCAAGAGAATGAATATGCGCCACGTCTCCTTTACCTGTTCCTCTGTTGATGGACATTAGGCTGCTTCCATGTCCTGGCTATTGTAAACAGTGCTGCTGTGAACACTGGGGTGCATGTTTCTTTTGGGATTATGAGTATATGCCCAGGAGTGGATTGCTGGATCATACAGAAGCTCACTTTTAGTTTTCTAAGGAACCTTCACACTGTTCTCCATAGTGGCTGCACCAATCCACATGGCCACCAACAGTGGAAAAGGGTGGAATCTAGAAAAATGGTACAAATGAACCTATTTGCAAAGCAGAAATAGAGACATAGATATATAGAGAACAAATGTATAGACAGCGAGGCGGGCAAGGGGAATGGGATGGATGGGGAGATTGGGATGGACGTATATTACATTATTGATGCTATGTATAAAACATAACTAATGAGAACTTATGATGTAGCACAGGAAACTCCACTCAATGCTTTGTGGTGACCTAAATGGGAAGGAAATCCAAAAAATAGGCGATAGATGTATAACATATGGCTGATTCACTTTGCAATATACCAGAAAGTAGCATATTGTAATGTTAACTATACTCCAATAAAAACTAAAATAAAAATTTACATCTAATACAGTTTTTTTCTAAGTAGAAGAAAGAGACTGTAGATTCTGGCTTAAAACTAAAGACAAGAAGGTTCTTGAGGAGGGCTATGTCTATGCATCTTTTGTTTCAGTAAATTATAAAATGACATAGACCATATGCTTTTTATGACTTTCTCTTGGGTAGAAGGTTCTAGATCAGGAAGAGGCGTAAAGGAGGGGGCCGGTGTGAGGGAGGGAAAAAAGGAAGGAGAATAGAGGACAGAAGACTCCAGGGACTCAGAGCTGAAAGGGACTGCTCACGTGCCAGAATCAGTGTTCAAAGTCCCCGGCTGGCTTGGCAGGTGGGATGCACAGGCCCGTGGGAGAGAAAGCAGATGCGTATGTGAGTGATGTGGAGTGGTCAGGGGAGGGGTGGGAATTCATCTATTGAATAAATATTTATGGAGTACTCACTTTGTGCCGGGTACTGCATTCTGGATGCTGGAGGTGCAGCAGACGAAGGTTCAGCCCTCCTAGACCAGTGAGAAAGAGAGAAAAGAGAATTAGATAAGTACTTAACTTCTTGGGCTTTACAAGTGGCTCAGTGGGTAAAGAATCTGCCTGCAATGCAGGAGACTCAGGCAGACACGACGAGTTCAGTTCCCGGGTAGGGAAGATCCCCTGGAGGAGGCCATGGCAGCTCACTCCAGTATTCTTGCCTGGAGAATCCCATTTCTCAGGAGGTGCTAGTGTTATGGAGAACTCCATAACAGCAGAGTTGGGGGGGTCGGGTGGCTCATTGCCCAGGGTGGTCTGGGAAGGCCTCTCTGATAATGTGGCCTCTGAGTTGGAAGCTGTGAGGATGAAGGAACACTCAGCGTGATGTCTGTTTCCCCAGAGGAGCCACAAGATCAGAGAATACTGAATCCTTCTGTAGGACAGTCTGCAAAGACGTACTCAAGTCAGAACCACAACCAGAGTTAGAGGGAGATGGCTTTTAGTTTATCATGTGACAGTGAAATAATTCATGCTGCTCTGCTCAGCCGTGGTCCACTCAGCTCCGTGAGGGCTTCGTCTTCAGGCTCGGTATTGAGCCTGGGTTTACACTGGAAAACTGCAAGATGCCCTTTGACTTGAGCACTCTCTGGTTCTTTCCCACTTGGAGGACAAGAATTCCTTGACTTTGGCTTTGACTTTTGATGTGGTGGCAGGTGGGAAAGTGGAGTGGGGCCTGGAAGTGAGTGGGGGTGATGGGAAGGAGAAAAGAAGAGCTGGAGACAGGTTTGTGGAGCAGATTGAGTTTCTGAGAAAGGGGCTCTGTGGGTCACATAAATTAGAGCGTTAGGCATAGAGGGGTGGAGCGAGCTGAGCAATCTGGGAGAGAGGAGGGCGTCACTGTCATTATAAGATCAGATGAGAGAGGCCTGGAAAGTGTGCTGCCTGGGAGGGGAATGGGGGTGGGGATCTTTCAGCAAAGGATGAGATTCCCCAAGGTTTTGGGCCTTGATGTGGGCAGAAACCGTTTACTCAACCAGAGAGGCTCAGACTCATCTTTACTTTGTCCATAGAGGGGGACATCCCCTGCCCCCCTCGCTCTGCTGGGGCAGTGTTCTCTCCCTGATTTTAATTCAGAGGATTTGTACACTTTCCCTCACATATGCTGGCCTGATCCCCAGAAGACTGGACTAATCAGTTAAAATTGGGAAAATTGGGGACAGTCAAACGTTTAAAACGTTTACATCTTTCCCCTCTGGTTTATACATAATTTGGAAGAAGGAAATGAATTTAATACAGAACATAAGATTCAACTATGTTATTGTTTAGTGGTAGATTTACTTTTTCAAAGCTGCCCTTCTTTTGGAGTAAAAGAGATAACTTACTTTTAAGTTTAAAATAGTTGATAGAGAAGATTATTTTTTAATTTAAATAAAATGTATGCTTGAGTTTAGTAGTCGTTGTATTATGCAAAACCTTTCATAAATATGCATAGTCAGCAGGCTGCATTTTTGTGAATTTTAGATGATTCCCGTTCTGATGTCTTCACACAAGTATACTTCACATTCAGAGATAATTGGGCCAATGATGTCTTTTACTGATGGTTTTGGACAAACACACCATGAATCCTAACCATCTTATATTCCTGCTTCTTTCTTTCTAAGTGATAAAAAGGTTTTGGCCAAAATCAGTACAACCCCAGTTCTTTTGGTAGAATTGTAGTTTGCACAGCCACTTCTTTCTCTTTTATTCTTTTTCACACACACTCTCTCCCCGTACATACATGCATACATCTAGATACTTATTTTGAATTAATTTATAGTCCTTGAATTTTATTTATTTATTTGCTTTTGGCCACACCACAGGGCATGTGGGGTCTTAGTTCCCCAACCAAGGATCGAACCCACATTCTCTGCATTGAAAGTGTGGAGTCTTAATCACTGGGCCATCACTATAGTCCCTGGATTTCAAGCTTCCTTGCTCATGAGAGGCCTGTAGCAGGTTTCATTGTCCCATGGAGGCAGTGTTATATAATGGAAAATTCATGAGCTGTGTAATCACAGTTAGTGGTTTAAATTCTGGCTCCAGCACCTTCAAACCAAATGACCTTGGCAAGGTAATTAACTTCTTTGAGCCTTGGTTTACAGCTCTATAAAATGGGTCTAATTATACTCATCAAAAAGAGTGGTTGTGTGACTGCACAATGTCATGTTTTTAAAGCATCTATTGAGGTGCCTCCATAAGTGGAAGTTACTGCTGTTCCTTTTGTTCTCGTTAGAAAGTACAATGGGGAGTATGAAGTAATGGGCATTAGAAAAACTAGGGAAAGGGAACACAGAAGAGCACACTTCTGAGAAATAAAGGGAATGGAGTGAAAGCGAAACATTACTGAGGCAAGTAGTTTTCTATTTGATTTTCTGCTGCACTGGTAAGTTAGTAGTAAAATTACTTAAAATTTTAAAATATTGTATCTTCTTCCCTCACTGGATAGTGAAGGAAGCACTTTCCCTAGGATCATTTATGATCTTTGTGACTTTGATTTTCATCATGATTTCATTCACCCAAGTTTGTAGACTGTCTGAGAAATCAGTGGTCTGGTTCGCTGTTTTCAAGGAGTTGAATGCCATTCAGACATACGTTCATTTCTCCTAAAAAGTTTTTGAAACTGATGTATGAGTTTTTGCTGCTAATAACTGATCAATAAATTAAATGATTTAATAACATACAGCCATTTTATTTAGTCCACAGTTCTGTGGACCAGCTCAGATGGATAGTTCTGCTCATCTCAGTGGGGCTCACAAGTGAGCCCATGGCCAGTTTTTGGTCAGCTGGGAAGCTCTCCTGGATGACGAGCTGGAGGAAAGAGGAGAGGAGCGGTGGGGACACGGGACCACAGGGTCTCCCATCATCCGACAGACGGGCCCTGGCTTGTTCATATAGTAGATCGAGTTTCCAAGAAGGAGATTGGTGGAACCAAAGACTCTTGAGTCCAGTTCTGCCCAGTTTCAGAAGTTGGACAGTATCACTTCTATCACATGCTCTTGGCCAGAACAACCTAAGAGGCCATTCCAGAATCAATGAACAGAGAGTGCTTGCTTAATCGCTTCAGTTGTGTCCGACTCTGCGACCACATGGACTGTAGCCTGCCAGGCTGCTCTGTCCATGGAATTTCCCAGGCGAGAATACTGGAGTGGGTTGCCATTTCCTTCTCCAATGAATGGAGAAACAGAGGCCATTTCTTCATGGGAGGATTTGCCCAGTATTGACATTTTTGCACCCGTCCCCAGATGAGGACGCTGCAGTCCTCATTAGTAGCTCAATTACAGTTCCCTGGAGTCAGTAGGTTTTCTCAAGTCTACCACAGTATCTTCTGCTTTACTTTTTGTCCTTTCTTTCTTTTTTCTAAAAAACGATTTGTGTATTTATTTTTGGCTGTGCTGGATCGTTGTTGCTCGAACTCTTCTCTAGTTTTGGAGAGCGGGCGCTGCTCTCTAGTTGGGTTGCAAGCGCTACTCATTGCGGTCGTTTGTTGCTTCTCATCGCAGAGCACAGGCTGGGCTCTAGAAACTATTGGGCACAGGCTCAATAGTTGTGGTGCATTGGCTTAGTTGCTCCGCAGCCTGTGGGACCTTCCCGGATCAGGGATCAAATCCTGGTCAATGTCTCCTGCATGGGCAGACAGATTCTTTACCACTCAGACACCAAGGTTGCCCACTTTTTGTTCATTTTGTGTTTTGCATGAATTGGTATTCTGAAGACTGAAAAAAGATGCTGAAGTGATTATTTACCTCTGATTGCAGCCAGAGCTCGAGTTTGTAAAATTCTGGCACTGGGAGATTTTGACCCTGACCCTGCTTGGATTTCATCCCTGAGCAGATCCGCTCACCCGTATCTAAGCGGAGGCGGGGCAGAGGCGGGCAGAGTCAGCTGGATGGCCTCGCTGGAGGCCGCTCAGGTGGCCCAAGTTCAAGAGCAGCTGTTTCATTGTCCTTTGATGCAGGAGGTGTGTGGGCAAAAGAGCCTCCCTGCAGATTTTACTGGCTTTCTTGGAACATTTAGACATTGCTTTGCAGCAAATGCTAAGCAGATAAGTTAGTTCCTTAAACAAAGTTAGAATTCTTTTAAATCCACCAGATGATCTCAAGCTGCTGGGTGTGTTTTGAGTAGCTAAAGAGTAACTTTCTGATCATTTTGAGGGGGTAGAAACTCCATTCATTCTCCCCAAATACTACACTTGAGCGTAGAGCCAAGCAAGAGCCAACCTGATGTGAAGAGCCGACTCCTTGGAAAAGACCCTGAGGCTGGGAAAGATGAAAGCAAAAGGAGAAGAGGATGGCAGAGGATGAGATGGTTGGGTGGTGTCACTGATTCAGTGGAGTTTGAGCACACTCCAGGAGATGTGGAAGGACAGGAAAGCCTGGCGTGCTGCAGTCTATGGGGTCGCAAAGAGTTGAACACAACTTAATGACTAAACATCTCAGTAGTTTGTCTCTAATTCCCAAACTTAATGGAGTTCTCTCTCTCTCTTTTTTTTTTCTGAAGCAGGAATACACTTTTCTACTTTGTGTTAGACCATCAAGTATGTTAGCTGTGGCCTTGGCCTTGTATGCCTTGGGTAGCTCAAACTCCCTGATTGTCTGCTGACCTATACTCTAAACGCCACGGTATTCCTACCAACCGCAGGGAAATTCATGATCAAGGAAGGAAGAGGAAGGATCAAGGGGTTGCTTGATTCTCTCAGTGACCATGTGGGTCAGGTACAGTGATGACCTGGATTAGGAGAAAACCAGGAAGTGACTGATTCAGTTTAACAGCTCGTCAAGAGGGTCAGGCCAAATAGAGACCATGCCAAACGTTGTGCTTTGAACATTCTGGGAGGAGATGCTGTATTGTGATCTTTATTCCTCCTCGTATGACAGCAAAAGTTAGTAAGCACTCATCGGAGGTGTTTTTGCTTAATGATCATTAACTCCTTTGCAGAGAAAGGAGATACAGGTCACTGCATTTACCGTTCCCCCTTTACACCTAATTGTCCTTTTACAGGTGTGTTCTTTGAAGAAAACTTATGAGGCAGGTAAATTGAATGGATTAAGAATTATTTGAATTCGCAAAGTATTCACTTTACAAAAATGAAGAAAAACTATCTGTCACCATTTGAATTTAAGGGTTCTTCATTAGTTGAAGGGATGGCCTGGTTGTTTAGGTCGCAATTGCTGTACTTTTTTCTGGTGGGAGGTAGTCAGGGCTAAGTCGAGATTTTCACGGTGAAGGTAACACCCATTTGTGGAGCTAGGCAGTTCCATGAATGGTCAGGAGGCAGTATAGAAGGGTAGGGAAGACAACAGGGCATGACTTTTATCAGGCTTATCAAGCATTGATTCTGCCCATGTCGCGGCAGTGTGTTAGATCCTGTGGTCACATCCTTGAGATGGGGCGAGGCGGGGGGAATAGTAAAACTGCACAAATGATAAAGGTAGTGAGAAAAGTATATGAAGGGCTCTGTGTGCACTTTGAGTGTGGATGGTGACAGGGGTGAGTGGGAAAAGACTGGGTCACGAAGTCGGAGTTTCCGAGGAGAGGAGGGAGTTCTGGGATACAGAAATCTTATGTCTAAAGTCAGACAGTTGGGGGACTTCCTGTTTAGTGGCTGCCTCCAATGCAGAGGGCCCGGGTTCAATCCCTGGTCAGGGAACTAGATCTCACATGCTGCAATGAAGATCAAAGATCCTATGTACCATAGGTAAGACCCAGTGCAGCTAAACAAATACGTTTAAAACATAATAAAAAAGTCAGACAGATTTGATGAGCACTGTGGTTGGGACAATCCACATCACTCTGGCTGGCTAGACCAGAGCAGGGCCTATGCCAGTGGAGGGGCAGGAAGAAAAGACGAAACATTCTGAGAATTTTAATGTGTATAGGGTTGGGGGAGGGAGGGGGAATTGGATTAGGTTCACATACACATTCTATAGAAAGGTCTCTATTTTACAAATTGAAATGCTGCTCACATTTAAAAGCAGCTCTTCAACAACTAGGCTAATTGAATTTGACTGCTTCCCTGTAAGCAGAATTCCTTTTCCTAGAAAAAGGGGAACAGATTATTCTAGCCTTGGGGAATGTTATTTCACCCATTAGATGGCCTGACTTTTCAGGTGAAGCATTGTACTCTATGTACTGATCATAATATTAACAACCTGAATATTGTGAAATGTGAATTAAAATGGAGTACCTGTCATTGTTTTTGCTGTTTCGATGTGGCATTTCTGGGTTTGGGGCTTCTCAGAAAATATTCAATGACAATCCGTTTGATAGCTTGTCAGGGCCCCCAAATGAAAAATGCAGAGTGACGTGGCAGCATGCAGTGGCCCCTGGTGGGCCTGAGAGCTTTGGTGAATAAGAGAACGCTCAGTTTTATAGAGAGGAAATTTGAAAAACAGTTTTATGGTTAAACCATTTGAAAAGTGATATATAATTGAACCAAAACATTTAATTATGTTGAAATTGTACACACCTAGCGATATCTTACTCTCTTTACACAATGACTGCTTTTTCATTTTCCACTTATAAGCAGGAAACAACTGTGTGTAAGTAATCATAAGGCCTTCTGGGGCTTTTCTGACTCAAAATTTTACATGCCTAAGGTGAATTGACTGTTCTGTCTCACCACCAAATACCTGGCATCTTTTGGTATTCCGTGGCAGCGGAGTCTGAGTCCTGGAATCACATGCTTTGGTTTGTGTTGGAAGCATCCAATTAGGAATGCTTTCAGGTAAGGAGACCCAGGTTCAATCCCTGGGTCAGGAAGATCACCTGGAGAAGGAAATGGCAACCCACTCCAGTATTCTTGCCTGGAGAATCCTATGGACAGAGAAGCCTGGTGGGCTATAGCCTGGATTGCAAAGAGTTGGACATGACTGAGCACGCATACTCCAAGTGAATTGCAAGGTACACTGAGAGAAGAGAAATCGTACTTGCAGCTGGGATGTGAGTGTTCCCAGAGACCCTTCCTGTAGCTTCGGGGAGTTACTTAACCTTTCTGAGCTCCTGTTTCCACTTCCTATGGCCTCTGCCTCTTTGAGTGGGGATCTGGTGTTACCTGCCACATTTCTGTGCTTTTTTGAAAATCTGAAGCCAACACAGCAGATTGGAAAATCTGGTGGTACAACATTGTTCATCAGCTATACCCCAGTACAAAATGTTTTTGGTGTTACAAAAAAGAAAAATTTGGTGTTGGGTTTCAGGGGCATCCATGACATTATTTTCTGAATTACTCTTTTTCAAATTATTTCCTAATTGAAATAAACTTTCATCAGAAATTATAAGTGAAAGTGCCAAATGCCTTCATTCATGTTTCTAGACTCAGTAAGGATTTTTGGATCCAGTGTTTATGTTGAGCTTGTGGACCTTTAGGAGATGAGAGAGGTGGCAATGCTGAAGAATCAATTCTGTAATTGTCATTGTCACACTTATCCTGTGGCTCTTAACAAACTACTGTGACGCTTTGCTTCTATCCATCAGGCCTTTGCTGCTTGCTTCTTAAAGGAAATGTCTGAACATGTGCTTTTTCTGTCCTGTTTGATGGCTTCTTAGTCTACAAAGATGGAAAATGGGCAAAGATTTCTAAGAGAATTCCTAATGATGGCTTGGTAGTGTATATGCTTAACCATTTACGAGAGACTTGCCAAGTGAAAATTAGGGGTCAGGAAGGTAATTGGTTTCTCTTGGCCATTGATTGTTTACCTCCAAGTATAGAGTAAAATGGGCTTCCCTGGTGGCTCAGTAGTAAAGAATCTGCCTGCCATTGCAGGAAACACAGGTTCCATCCCTGAGTCGGGAAGATCCTCTGGAGAAGGAATTGTAACCCACTCCAGTATGGACAGAAAAGCCTGGTGGGCCATAGTCTACGGTGGGCTATAGTCTGACGGGATTGGACACGACTTAGCGACTGAAGAATGACAGGGTAAAATTGTGAAAGAATGATGTCTTCAGTGGCTCGGTCAGAGGAACGCTCTGCTTTATTTGATATCCAGAAAGAACCCAGATGCCAAGTGTGGGGAGCAGGGTGTGGTGGCTACATCGTTGCAGATGCTGGCTCCCTGTAGTATTACAGCAGGGACACCGAGGAGCAGGCTTCCTGAGTCTGGGTTCTCTGTGACTAAGAGTGTGGAATGACTAAGTACGTCTGCACTTAGGCAATGTCTGCAATGTTCTTTCTGCTTGTTTGTAAGCTGAACCATTTTCCCAGTCTGCCTGGGATTGAGGAGTCTTCTAAGAGGCAGGATTTTTAGCACTAAAACCAGGAAAGCCCTGGGCAAGTTTGGGCAGTTGGCTCCTTTTCCTTCCGGCCCCATTGCCAGCCCCATCTCTCTGGCCTCCTGTCACTGCCACACCATGCAATGAGCCTCCCAACAACTCTGTTCACTGTTTCCAGGGCCTTTGCACATGGGGGCCTGGTGGTTGTTGATCAGTCACTCAGCCATATCCGACTCTTTGTGACCCCATGGACTGCAGCACGCCAGGCTTCCCTGTCCTTCACCATCTCCCAGAGTTTGTCCAAACTCATGTCCATTGAGTCGGTGATGCCATCCAACCATTTCATCCCCTTCTCCTCCTGCCTTCAATCTTTCCCAGGCCTGGGGAGCTTGATAAAACAACCAGTTTTTAAAGATGGGTGCTTCTTAATATTTCAGGCTGAAGTCTGTCTGTCTTTGTAGGGGGTGGCACCACCCTGTGATGCTTGGGTTATTTCTTTGCAGTGCTTTTCCTACTTCTGGACATTTGTGAAAATAGAAAACTGCAGTTAGAGCAAGGAGCAAACAGGTCCCCGTTCCCCTCCTTTTTCTCCTGGAGAACTATCTGCTGTCCTACCTGCAGGTGCAGGTAGAGTTGTAAACTGTGAATTCTGTCCCTAGCATTGATGCCTAGTCTTTTCCTCTCACGAAAAGTAATATGCAGTTGTAAACCTGAAAGTCCTATACTTCTGTCCCTGGTGAATGTTAAATGCTACCGCTCATTTCACAATTTTAGTTGCCATTTTCGTTATCCCTCAAGCTTAAGTAGAACAAATACAACCTGCATCTTGAGATCAAAGGGCAGAATCTAGTTATGCTTGTGGAACTTTAAAATCCCAGTCCACAAGGGGCCTCTCAAGGGTTTGATCTCTCTTTTGAGAGCAACTGGATTTTTTCCTTTTTCTCTGTACGATTCATCAAGAAAGTTCTGTTTTTTCTTCCATGTTTGCTGCTCACAAACTCCTGCTTCTTTTCTCCTCCTGGCAAAGTGACATGGCTGTGTGATCTTACTGGGCCCTGTGAAAACCCATGATCTTATCAAGCATTAAGCAGTTGCCTAGAAACCATCATGCAAACAGGATTAAATGAAGCCTTTTTTCTATATTACAGCTGCTTTCTGATTAAGACGTGATGTCAGAAATAGCTCAGTGTGCACCTCTTCATGGTCTTAAAACACAGATAAGTGAAAAAATTTTTTTCAACAGAGGTAAAATGATTGCTCCATACTCACATCTCGAGATGGCACCACCAACCCGAATCGCCCCTGCTCCACCTCATTCTCCCCTCACAGACCTCTCTTTCTGGAGGGTCATGTATTGGAGATTGTGGGCCCTTTTTAAAGAACATGAGCATAAACCTATCCAAAGCTCAGACTCTTACTGGCCCATCGGTCCCTTGGACCTCAGCCAGACTGGAGTGTGTGTAGAGGAGTTTTCAAAAGCCTGTTGCAGGAATTTGGTCATGGGGAAGGAATGTGTTCTGTGAAGCAACTCAGTGATAAGCAGGTTTTCAGCAAAACATCACCAGGAGCTAATCCTACTTTAAATCAACTTCAGTGAATTAGAGAGAACTAAATCTCTTAACTCTGGACCCTGTTGTCTCCCAGGAAACAAACTGGGATGGAATCAAGCAACATGGAGAAATATGAATTGAAAGGACTTGTTACAGGATTGAGGTATTCCTAAACTCTCTTTGGATTAAGATAGACAAGCAAATGATGATGGCTAGCTTGGGGTTAAAGGAGAAAAAGGAATCAGGAAAGCCGGAGTCAGTAAATCAGCAAATATTTATTGAGCTCCTCCTATCTACCCCGAGGCCCTTCTAGGTGTGGTGGGGGGTGGGGTGGGTAAAGTGACTGTCAACGATGAGTAAGATGGACAGTCCTGTATGTTCCAGTGAGGGGGCAGGGGTCAAGCAATAAAAGCTAGAACAGATAAATAAGTTCAATTATTTCAGATAATGGTAAATTCCATGAAGAAGATAAAACAAGGTCTGTGACTACAATTGGAGGTTATGAGCCCTGTCTTTCCAGGGTGATATTTGAGTTGAGGGGCTGAGAATATGAAGGTCTTGGAGCGATGCCATATTGGCAGTGGGGGAGCAGAGAAGGAGGTTGAGTATATAGTAGTGAATGGTTTGTAGAAATCAAAACACCAAAAGAACCTTCAGTGTCGTTGGATGATAAATCAGGTCCATACTAAGAACATCTTTTTCCAGCTTCTCAGAAAAGTGAATCAAACCTCACCAGTCCTCCAGATGGTTTTAATTACCTCTGGGGGCTTGCCTAACATAGATTAGTTTTAGAATTGACAATGTGGACTTTTGTGTTATTCTAGATATTAATGGTGGGAGCTTTTTGTATTTAAAATTTTATTGTTAAACCATGAAAATAACATATTACCACAGTTGGAGAAATAAGAAAGCTCTTTTATAAGTATACAAACCCAGAAATACTTTTATGTTCATATCCCCTCCCAGTCTTTTTCATGTATCTGGTTTTAGATCGTTAACAGCTAGCTGTTTACTTGTAATGTATGACATGATAAATATAAGTAACAATGAGATATGTTATATATGAAGCTTGTTAAGAGAGTAAATGCTGAGTTCTCATCACACAAAAAAAATTTTTTTCTGTTCCTTTAATTTTGTATCTGAGATGATGGATGGTCACTAAACTTACTGTGATAATCGCTTCATGATGTATGTAAATCAAATCATTATGCTGTATATCTTATACCTGTGTCAATTATGCCTCAATGAAACTGGAATAAAAAAATACATAGTCCTGTAAATACATAGCAGACATTTTACCACTCTTCCTCAAGTTTATGTTAATACTCAGTATTTACAGATTTTAGTGACTAAATATAATCTGTTCTGAATGGACATGGGTTTGGGTGGACTCTGGGAGTTGGTGATGGACAGGGAGGGAGGCCTGGCATGCTGTGGTTCATGGGGTCGCAAAGAGTTGGACACGACTGAGCGACTGAACTGACTGACTGATAATCCATTCTTGTTTGGGAGATAGTTATGTTCTATAAAGTCCCTGTGAATAGTGAATTAGTGAATACTGAATCACTGCTCCTAGGGGAAATATTAGGTTAGATTCCTGTGAGCCTCTGGTTTCACATTTTCATGAACTGATCAATACATTGCCTTGTTTCCTGTGTATGTTTAAAAAAACCACCTTACTCAAAATACATACATATATGTTTTTAAACTTTTTTTTCCATATCATGTATTTGGCTGTGCTGGGTTTTAGCTGTGGCATGTGGGATCTAGTTCTCTGACCAGGAATCAAACCCATGCCCCTGCATTGGGAGTGCAGAGGCTTAGCCACTGGCCCACAAGGGAAGCCCCCAAATACATATATTTTCAATTCATTAACATTGAAGTCATGCCAAGAGAACTATAACTCATACCTGAACAAAGCTTATCTAACAGGCAGTTTTTCCACAGGGAACATCACAGCTTTCTTCAGTTTAGAAACCCTAGCCAGCACTTCAGCACTCTACATGGGGGCCGTTTTAAACAGCGACATCACCCACAAAAAGAACACAAGTGTGAAAATGTGGCACGGAAGAGAGCATACTTGTTTACAGTATGAGCCGAAAGAAGGCAGAGTGTGGCCTTGTTCAACCTCAGCTGAAAATGTGCAGTTCTAGAAATTCAGATTCCTGTTTCTCTGTGCCTATTAGTGAATGACCATGAAAGCAGCACAAGTATTGATTCGGGGGTTACAGATAAATGTTAGCAGGTAGGCAAATTTGCAGACATGGAGTTTGTGAGTAATGAGGGTCAGCTGTATGCTGTTCTGTTGACTGACCGTGCCATGATTAACTGGAGCGTAAATGACTCACCGTGGGTGTATATGCAGACATGCTTCTGCTCTGGCATTTATGGAGCCTCCCTAATTTCTCCTTACTCTCCAGCCCCAAAGAAGCCAAATCCTGGAAAAGTCCTGCTAAAGAATAGCTCAGAAGCCCAGGATAGGTGAGAAACAGTCCCCTGTCTGAAAGGGGATAATGGTAGTCATATCACCTTTCAGTTACAAGGGCTTTACAGTTTGTGAAGTTCTTTGATGTGATCTGTGTAATTGGATCTTTACAAGGACCCAGTAAGGGAAATGGAACTGTTATCTTCATTTTCCCAGAAAAAGACACAAATGTGAATTGATGGTACGCATACTTGGCCTTACTTGGCTTTCTGAAATGACTCAGGCATTTTGCCCTCAGCAGATGCCCAGAGAATAGATATTGCATTGGGAAACAGTCTCTCTCCTATGTCCTACAAGTGCTTGACAACATCCACCTACATTTTCACCATGGAGGGTTGAGAGGCAGATAGTGTAGTGGAAAGAGTGTAGCTTTCACAGTCAGAGGAAGTGGTTTGATTCCCTGATTCTGCTCCTTCTTTACCTGTGCAACATCAGCTAAGTTGTCAAACCTCTTTGAGCTTACATTTTTGCATTGGTAAAATGGGGGTAATAACATTACTATTACCTAACTCATGCATTTGTTGTGAAGATTTAATGAAATAATATATTTAGCCACTTTCCTCATTATACTTCTGATGGTAAGAACTGTGTTGACAAGACGTTTATTGGTAGATCCTTAGATAAAATTAATAATTATCTTGACAATAACCTCTGTTTCCTAACAATTCTGCCTGAAGATTACCCAACCACTAATAGACCCATTAACGAATAAACAGTGTGCATTGACTTCTGTATCAGTGAATGTCTAAACTAGTGTCATTTCCATAAAACAGCATTTTCCCCTTGTGGAAGAAATATCAATGTTTCAAAATAAACATTAATGAAGTCTCCCTTTAATTTTTTCCTAATCTTGATTGGGATGTTGATAAGATTTATGTACATGTTGAACAAAGGGATGGGAGAGGCTTGCTGCTTATAACAGACTAAGGTCAAATACATGATATGGGAAGAGGTTTATGCAACACTGGTAGCTGTTTTATTGATGTGAAAGTGACATATAGGGAAGTGACTTGTGCAGCAAGACCCCCAAAGTATATTAAGCTTTCCCAAGCAGCCAGTCTTTGGAGTATTAGAGTTGGGGGGAAGGGGAATAGGAGAAGATTCTTTTCCTGATAGCTTTGCAATGAAATGAATATGTGGTTCCTTTGTAAAACGTTTTGAGATCCATTTTACACTTGCAGCACAGTTTCCGGCACATTCTTGTTTAAACATCTGTGCGGCATCAATAGAAAATGAAACCATCTGTTAGAGTGCTCTTCTAAGGTCCCTGTTGACCCCACCGTGGCAGGGGTGATGAGGTCAGCAGTCTGAATGCTAAACTCCACGTCCAGGTGGCTGTTCTTTCTGAACTTTGATAGCTGGTATCTGCCTGAGAGAAAATGACGTCTGCTTTTGCTAGTTTGGCCTTTGAGATTCCTCTGGGACCAGTGATCTCTGGACTCTGATGTGAGCTCTTGATTAGATAGAGGAATGTCTTCACATATAACTTGTTTGAGACTTTCCCCATTTTTCCATGGCATATGCTATCTTCCTGGACTGGGGATCAAACCCATGTCCACTGCATTGGCAGGTGGATTCTTAACCACTGGACCACCGGGTAAGTTCCTAGGGAATTCTCGTATTGAGGCTAGCACACATTTGAATAACCGAGAAGACCCTCTTAGGGGTTAATGTTTACAAAACTCTATGGATTGACACTGGCCAAAGCAAATCAGTATCCTATTTTCTCCTGTTACATGCAATGGGATTCTGCAAATAAACAGTAATAGTGAGAATTCTAGTAGGGAGATGGAACTTAGACACTGAAGTTCTAGTATATTTATTTTCTTACAACTTTATAGGGTATGATTATATAGGAGACAGAGGAGCTGCAGGTAAGTTTTGGTCCCTACCATGGTGCTCCTTTGGCTACTAGTTAGATGCCACTTAGGCAGTAGCCAAGAAAAATAGGTTGGGCATGAATCTATTAGTACCAGTTATGAAAATCATATAGAACCTTAATGGACTAGTGAATATGTTTTAGGCAGTTTTCATAGGCCCTGGGCTGCATGATAGCATCACTGTTATGCAGAGCTCTGGAATTCAGCCCAGCTGCTTGACACACAGTGAATTCTTAACCTATCTTGGGTGAATTGAAGCCAGGGGGACAGAAAGTAAGAGTAAGTAAGACACAGGAGCACAGAGGTGTGGAAGATGGTGAGTGAAGCACAAATGCTGTATAAGGTCCCCAGCATGAGGGCTCAGGGAGGAATCATTGAGGTCAGATGGGGAAGTTCCTTGTTCATCCCTGGAGCCAGAAACCAGAGAGGGAGGACCTGGGAGGGAGGCTCCAGGGCTAGTAAGGTGCCAACTCAAATGCAGTTCAGGCCAGAGGGAACCTGGCACAATTGCAAACCTCCTGCAAAGACCAGGCTGGGGAGGGAAGCGGATGTGGACACGAACGTTCCAGGAGTGACACCAGCCAAGCCAGGCTGTGCCCAGCCTTTAGTTAAGTTAGGGCAAGAAATGTGTCCTATATGTGTCTACTTTTATTGCAAGAATTCCTTCTTCTTCCTTCCCTTTGTTTTCTTCTAAAAGTTTCTTTAAAAAAAAAAATCAATTTGACCTTGGCCCATCTGTCAGGATAAAGAGTTTTATCCAGACCTAGAGCCGTTATCTGGGAGGTCAGGTATGAA
This sequence comes from Capricornis sumatraensis, assembly GCF_032405125.1. NCBI lineage: Eukaryota > Metazoa > Chordata > Mammalia > Artiodactyla > Bovidae > Capricornis > Capricornis sumatraensis. The sequence continues at coordinate 106,126,375 of NC_091073.1, read as the reverse complement.
TTCACAGCCACTGAAATCTAAGCCTAACTTCTGAAAAGGAGTGAACAGAGGACAGGGAAGCAGAGCATTAGGTTCAAGAAACAAGGGTGGAGTGCCTCCGACAAGTCATCACCGGGTGGGCCTCACTCCCTGGTTTGAGGCTGCCTCCAAAGATCACAGAGGATTCTTTTTTCCTCCATATAAATAGCCTCACAGAGTGTGGACAGGAAGAAGAGAGAGCATGGGTGGAAGCTTGGACAGCCACGTGCACATGGCCAATCGTCTTCTATTGCCATGTAACAAATTATCACAAATTTAGTGGGTTAAAACAGCAACATGTATTATCTCACACTTTCCTTGAGTCAGGAATCTGGGTAGCACTTAGCTGGTTCCTATCTCTGAGACTCACTCACCACACTGCAGTCAGGTGTCAGCTGGGAGCTGGGCTACAGTCCCTCTGAGCTTGTGGTTGTTGGTAGAGTTCAGTTTCGTGGATCTGTAGACCTCTCAGTGGCCTGTTTCTTCCAGGCTTGCTGGAGAATCTCTGACTTCTAGACCTTCTTTGAAAAGGCTTGCCTGATTAGGGCAGACCCACCCAGAATAATCTCCCTTTTGGGTAATTTAGAGACCTTAATTACATCTGAAAAATTGCCTTCCCCACAGTGTAACCTGGAACTCACAGGAGCCCATCCATTATATCCGTGGGCCACATCAAGAGGACCTTATGAGGTGTGTCCAGCAGGGAGCAGGAATCTTGGAGTCATCTTAGAATTCAGCCTCCTACAGAGGGCAAGAGAGAAAGTGACCAGTGCTTGTCTGTTCTCTCCATTTAGTGACTGTAATTTGGGAAGGGGTTGGAGAGCAGGATCAAAGATATTATTTTAGGTGTTTGTGGCCCCAAGTCATGAGAGAACAGAAACTACAGCTAAGTACAATCTAAGGATAAAAACTTAATTGTGGTAGCACACAGTGGAAATTTTGATTTATAAAAGAAAAAGTGTTATTGATTGGGCAGATTGTTAGGAGCTGTTTCAGGGCCCAGCCTGGTGATGAGAGGAGCTCTCTGCAAGTGTGAGGAGGTTTTATTGCATACAGAGTTCCTGATGAGAGCTGTTTTTAAAGACAAACCCTGCACATGACTTGTGGGTAACCATGCTTGTTGGACAAAGGCCCAGTTGTTGTGGGTCCTAGTCATTCTCAACAAGGAGGATAAAATTAGAGGGGTGGTTTCTGTCCATTTAACATGTAAAGTGTCAAGAAAAATGGGGTATGACTGTCCTGCATACGGGTTTGTCTTTTAAGCCTGTGCCTGCCAGTGGGTTATTTTTTTTTAAATCAGGAATGAAATACAGACTATCTATCTTCTGTGCAGAAAATGTTGTCTCTAGTCAGCTGTCCTTGCTATTTTAGTTCCTTGAGAACTATTTAAACCAGTTCTCACTTAATTTGATTAAATAGTCTTTTTTTTTTTAAATGCAAACAAATGCTTTGACCCTCATTAGAAACTCATTGGTTTTTACTATACAAAATATATCTAAGAACAAAAAACCACGTTATACTCTGCCGAAGTACTGTCAACATTTTGGCAGATATCCATCCATACATTTCTGCATTCTAGCATTTACAGACAATTCTACTATATAATAAGGAATGGGAAATTCAGTTTTTGTAGTATATTTTTACTTTGATGTATATTATGAACATTTATTAACAGCCTTCCACAGTAATGTTTTTAACTACTACTTTAACAACTGCAACTAACTAGATATACTGTAATTTGTTGAAACAATCTTACATGGGCTATTTAAAGCTTTAGGTAGATAGATGAAAGCTCTTGAGTCAGGGTTATTCACCTCTGATCAGTAAATGTTTCTTAGAGGTTGTAATGCTGTTGTCTTCATCCAGCGCTAACTTCATTTGCCTTCATTCGTTACGTGCTCTAATGTCATTGATGCTGCGCTTGCTGCTTATAAAGGCAAAACTTGAGCTTTATGTTTACTTTTCCCCGGGTCTGTTCCCAAGGCTACGCGCAGAGTTTTTAAATGCCTCTTTTGTGAGCTAGAAGCCCTAATAAACAAACCGCTTTGTTGAGACTGGAGCATTAGTACTGGCACAGTTTATTAATTTTACTGCACGTTACAGACATCACGAGTCAGCGAGGTGGTCCACCTGCACCTCCATCTTCTGCACAAGCTGTGTGCAGCTTTGTGAGTTGCTGTTTTTCTTTCCCCTTCCCTTCCAAATGGGCTGCTGGTGGCAAAAATCTGTTTAAACAAAGGTGAGGAAAGGATCGGTTTATTACAAACCCAGACTTTAAAAGCTAGTTACAGGTTTAACCTATTAGAAACCTGAGCTTTGCAAATGTTGAGAGTATTAGGATGAATAGGGAAAGGGGCACTCAGATCTTGGTGGGGCCTTAGGCAGGGGAGGGAAGACAATTCAATGACCCAGATGGTTATCAAGAGAATTTTTTATAGTAGTGTAAACAGAGCCATGGAAAGCTCTTGAGTCAACATAGAGATTCCTTATAATCCAGCTGCTATCTATTGAAAGTCAGCTTGTTTTGCTTTTAGAAACACATGGTAGCATTTTTGGTTGGCATCATGATAGGGAAAGGAAACCACTAGCATTTAGTGCCCAGGGGACCTGTGATGTTCAGGAGAAGGCCAATCAAGGAAGAATCTTTGTACCTAAAATTCCAGCATGGTCTGGCTAGAGCCTCAAGCCCTTTGGAACTTTGAGTTCTTGAAAGGAATGGAAAAGAAAACAAGAATTTATGGCCATACATTTTTTTTTTTCTGGAGCTTTCTAGAAATTCTCTGGTCCTCTTTCTCTCTCCCCCATTTCTCATAGAGAGCCTGCAGAGCTAAGGCTAGAAGGATATTGGTCCATGTGAGGAGATGTGGGTCAGGAGAAAGCAGCACAGAGCTTTTTAAGTCTATTTTTCTCCATCTATCCTTGGCCTGTAAAAGTTGAGTCACATTTTCTGCCAAAAGTCTGTCTGGTTGTTTGTCTCGTAGACCAGCTGTTCAAAGGCAGAAATCAGCCAATACTGCCCAGCTGTTAACTCAGCCATCCTCAGGGGAACTCATTTTTTGCCAGAAGAGTCTCGGAAAAGGCCAGAGAGCGGGGAGTTGCAGGGAACACTGACTCAGGCTCAAAATTTGTTTTCAAGCTATTTTATTCCCTTCGGTATATGAAAGCAGAGGCCACCTACATCATAACTGGTCTCAGAATTTCTGTCAGAGCTACAGGGGCTTGGGATACTAGCTGGTCCTTCTCTTTTATTTTATATTCTAAGAGACCCAGAGAGGGTAAATGACTTGCCTGAGGTCACAGAGCCCATGTAATGTTACAGAGCTGGATCTAAACCCAGGCTTTTTGATTCCAAATAGAGTGTTCTTTCTACTACACCAGCAGCTACCCTTTTGACTTCTTATATTGTTTATTCATGAAGTTTTGCTGACTTCCTTTCTAAAATATTCCTCCACCCCCACCAAGGCATTGCATCATTGTTTCATTCAAACCTTATGTCATTTCTGAGACCATTGGGTTCATAGGCAACAGAAAAGAATCTGTTAAGACCAAAAAGCAAAGGCTCCCTGTTCACGATGCAGTAAGCAGTTATCCACTGCTGTCCAGTCATGAAAAAAAAAAAAAAGAAAGAAAGAAATGTAGAAGCATTGTTCTGTATTCTCTGTGGGAGAAAAGGATTCAATTAAGCTATTTGTTTTAATATGTGGTGTTTGCACAGTTTCCCAAAGGGACTGTAGAAAATCTTCACTTTGCTTATTCTCGCAACAACTGTTGACTGGGAAAAAAAAAGCACAACGTAAAAGTTGAGGGTTATGTTTTATTCAGTGGACAAAAGTGAGGACTTAAGCCCAGGACACAGCAAGAAGAGGCAAGAAGGGGAGTCAGGGTATTCAGGAGTTTTTGCAGCAAAAGACCAGGTAGTCGAACATCAAAAGATTACTGTTAATTAAAGAAAACCAGAAATCTCAAGTTAAGGAATTCAGCACTTTTCTTTGTGTGGGAAGATGCGAGAGGCTGGGCCCACTGAAATGACTCCTTTGAAATGCACCTCAACTACCTGGGGCCAGTATCCTGTGTTTTCTCCTGCCGGGTTTCCTCTGGTGTTCTGTTGGGGATGTTTGCAGCAGCTGGCTGCTAGCTGGGCCTGGCCATGAGCAGCCCATTTATTACCATCCAGGTTTGATCCCTGGGTTGGGAAGATGCCCTGGAGAAGGAAATGGCTACCCTCTCCATGGAGAATCCCATGGACAGAGAAGCCTGGAGGGCCACAGTTCGCAGGGGTGCAAAGAGTTGGACAAACTAAGCGACTCGGAGAAGGCACTGGCACCCCACTCCAGTACTCTTGCCTGGAAAATCCCATGGACAGAGGAGCATGGCAGGCTGCAGTCCGTGAGGTCACTAAGAGTCGGACACGACTGAGTGGCTTCACTTGCACTTTCACTTTCATGCATTGGAGAAGGAAATGGCAACCCACTCCAGTGTTCTTGCCTGGAGAATTCCAGGGACGGGGGAGCCTGGTGGGCCGCCGTCTATGGGGTCGCACAGAGTCGGACACGACTGACGCGACTCAGCAGCAGCCGAGCGACTGACACTGTCAGTGTCACTTTTTTTCTTTGAGTTCCCTCAGGGCTCAGCGTCCCGGCAGCTGTAACATGCTGTCTTGATGGCTGCAACATCCTTACTTTACTGATAAGGCAGGTGATGTTTTGGTTCACACAACTCTTGAGATCACCCGATTCCATTTATGGTCTTTCTTAGAAAGAGAATATAATGGCCTCTGTTTTTTTCACCTTCTGTAGATGGTCTTCAACTCTTACAAGGTCAGTTGAAGAGGAGGGGCAGGGCTCTAGCTGGGTGACAGGGACTATCTTGGTGGCAAACGTACTTAGAGGGATTCCTTTTGGAGCACCTGGACTCCAACTCCAGAGCAAGATGAGAACCCGAACCTAGCCATCTGTGGAAAAGGATTTGGCCGGCTGCTGCTTAGACCAGGGTCAGGAGTCTTTGAGCATGTCCAGGATGTTTTCTCACAACCAAGATGCTCTATTTTTCTCCCTCTCTGTTGATGCTTCAAAATCATGGACTCTGAGCTGCCCACTGGATGATGATCTCATTCTTCTTACTGGCCTACTTGGGATTTTCTGGGCCTTTTATGTTTTCTTTGTCAACAGTACAACCAAAGGGGGAACTTGATAATTCATTTTGACTGTGACCAGTTTTCTTATAAACATTTGAGAAAAGGTTTAAAAAAAAATTGTAATTGCTGGTTAAAAATGAAGAAACGGCACTGAAGAAATAGATAAAGGTGATCAAAATGATGATGGTCTACGGTGGACTCACAAGGAATGTGAGAGGTGTTTGAGACTGGAGATATGGGCCTGGTCTTCAAAAAGGGGAAAAGGAAGAAATATCAATTACGAATGAGGGGGACTTTCCTGGTGGTCCAGTGGCTAAGACTCTGTACTCCCAGTGGAGGGGGCCCAGGTTTGATCCTTGGTCAGGGAACCAGATCCCATGTACCCCAACTAAAAGAATCTGCATGCCACAACTAAGACCTTGGTGCAGCCAAAGAAATAATTTTTTTAAAGTAAATATTTAAAAAAACCATTAGAATTGTGAATGATGAACTGAACTTTAAACCTCTCGGTAAGCAAATGGGAAAACTAGAATCTAGGATGAGATCACTATGAATAAATGGTATTTAATGAGCCTCATAATCTTTTATAGTGTTAATAGGCTGATCAGAGACATGCTTAATAATTTGTCCCAATTTTAGCAGGGCATGTGTTAACAACTACAATAAAACAGCTATCATTTACTGAACTCTTGTTAGTGAAGGGAACTTTTCTAAGTGAGTAATGTCAAATTTCGTTTCATTTTGGAAGAGGAATGGGTGATTTAGAACCTCTTAACTATATCTTCTTTTTAAAAAATAATGGAGCTTGCCTTTCTAAATGCTCTGGTTTCTAGTGATGGGACTGGAGTTAATGGCCCAGCTTGAAGCAAACGGTGTGGGTAACAGAGAGCTATCCGGTGATTTTTCATTCCTTACTTTCCCCAGATGTCCTGTCTTGACCAGGCTGTTGAGTTCCTGTATTCTAGCAGCATTTGAAGAGGAAAAAAACAGAGCTGAATACCTAGTTGGTTGAGTTTTATAAGAGGAAGGAACATGCAGGAGCAGACTGCCAATGGGTACCATGCTTCCGCTGGTGGCCACTGCTAACTGGTCAAGATGGACGTGACTCTGGATGACTGAAGTAACTTTCATGTTCTCAGCCCACTGATGGTTCTCTGCCAGTTTTCACTTACTATGGCACCATGTTGTGTCTGGATCAGACTATATCTCCATTTTATCTTCACAACAATTTTGGAAGGCAGAATGTATTCTCCCTAATTTCGAGTGGAACAGGAAACATGGGTGATGTGTCCAAAGTTATTGCTGATAACTACAGAGCCAGTCCAGCGTATTTGTCTTCTGACTCATGACTTCAGTACATAAAATACTCCTTCAGATGGTTAAGATTCTCTGGTGTGTTTCAGCAGGCCAGCGGGAGCATGAGTGTGAGATCTGACAGAGTGAGAATCTAAGTGGCTTTAAGCCAGAACCTACCTGGGTCTCCCAGTTTGGATTCTTTTCCTTGCTCTTATCTCAAGGGGAAGGAGTACTTTCTGGCAGTGAATCATCCCTGTCCATTTATGAAACAAGGCAGACAATTCCTCCTACATCTGAAGTGCTTTCTCTTTTCTCCTTCATGCATTCTAAGGATGAGATTACCTCAGTAATTCTTACAACATATCTGGCTCACAAATAAACAATAGCTTTCGAGGGAGTATGCCATTTCTTTTCATAAAAACTTTATGGGCTCTTCTAATTTTTCATTTCTGATATCTTTGGCATTGGATCTTGATTTGGAGACAGAATTCTCTAATTTCAAAACATACGTCCTATTCAGAGAATTCTATGGAAGACATTTATGGGACCCTCTTCAGTTATCTATTTTGTAATTCTTAATGATTAGGCACCATCTTTCTTATTACAGAATCTATAGTATCAAGGGGCTTCCCAGGTGGCACAGTGGTAAAGAATCTACGTGCCAATCCCTGGGTCAGGAAGATCCCTTGGAGCAGGAAATGGCAACCCACTTCAGTATTCATGCCTGGAAAATTCCATGGACAGAGGAGCCTCGTGGGCTACAGTCCATGGGGTTGCAGAGTCAGACATGATTGAGCGACTGAGTGCATGTCACACACACACACTCACACACACACACACACACACAGTGCTAAGAGTTCAACCTTCCACTCTTTGATTTCATGTACCACCCAGTACCTCAAGGTCATTTCTCAAATTAGAATGACCAAGAAGCCTCACATGACTTCGTGTTTCTTCCCGCTTCATCAGTCCATGATATAGAGCTTGTTATAATAATAGGAATTGTTTGTGGAATAGCAAAATTCCAAGTTTTAGTTATCTTAGGGTAGGACCTCAGTTCAGTTCAGTTGCTCAGTCAAGTCCAATTCTTTGCGACCCCGTGGACTGCAGCACACCAGGCATCCCTGTCCATCACCTGGGGCTTACTCAAACTCATGTCCATCGAATTGGTGATGCCATCCAACCATCTCATCCTCTGTCATCCCCTTCTCCTCCTGCCTTCAATCTTTCCCAGCATCAGGGTCTTTTCCAGTGAGTTAGTTCTTCGCATCAGGTGGCCAAAGGATTGGAGTTTCAGCTTCAGCATCAGTCCTTCCAGTGAATATTCAGGACTGATTTCCTTTAGGATGGACAGGTTGGGTCTCCTTGCTGTCCAAGGGACTCTCAAGAGTCTTCTCAACACCACAGTTCAAAAGCATCAGTTCTTTGACGCTCAGCTTTCTTTATAGTCCAACTCTCACATCCATGTATGACTACTGGAAAAACCATAGCTTTGACTAGATGGACCTTTGTTGGCAAAGTAATGTCTCTGCTTTATAATATGGTATCTAGGTTGCTCATAACTTTTCTTCCAAGGGGCAAGTGTCTTTTAATTTCATGCCTGCAGTCACCATCTGCAGTGATTTTGGAGCCCAGAAAAATAAAATCTGTCACTGTTTCCATTGTTTCCCCGTCTGTTTGCTATGAAGTGATGGGACCAGATGTGATCTTAGTTTTCTGAATATTGATTTTAAGCCAACTTTTTCACTCTCTTCTTTTATTTTCATCAAGAGGCTCTTTAGTTCTTCACTTTCTGCCATAAGGGTGGTGTCATCTGCATATCTGAGGTTATTGATATTTCTCCCAGCAATCTTGATTCCAGCTTGTGCTTCATCCAGCCCAGCATTTCTCATGATATACTCTGCATGCTGCTGCTGCTGCTAAGTCGCTTCAGTCGTGTCCAGCTCTGTGCAACCCCATAGACGGCAGCCCACCGGGCTCCCCCATCCCTGGGATTCTCCAGGCAAGAATACTGGAGTGGGTTGCCATTTTCTTCTCCAGTGCATGAAAGTGAAAAGTCAAAGTGAAGTCGCTCAGTCGTATCCGACTCTTAGTGACCCCATGGACTGCAGCTATAAGTTAAATAAGCAGGGTGACAATATACAGACGTGACGTATTCCTTTCCTGAAATGGAACCAGTCTCTTGTTCCATGTCCAGTTCTAACTGTTGCTTCTTGACCTGCATATAGATTTCTCAGCAGGCAGGTCAGGTGGTCTGGTATTCTCATCTCTAGGGTAGGACCTAAGAGGGTACAAACAATGAATATCTTAGCCTTCACTGAGGACTATGAGAGAGTGCCCTGGGTGTTTCCTGGTGGCATAAGTGAAGTGTTGATATGGAAGGTGTGTGATGAAGGAGGGAAAATGGAGTTGTTTTCTGCTAGGAGAGTGGAGGGAACCTGGGAGGAGAATTGTTACGTTTGTAGCGGAGGCAGGAGACCCAATTAGAAGAGCCTGACTAAAAGCCTCTGAATTTGCTCATATAATGAGTACATAAAAGGGTTGAAACCTGCACATTGAAGGTACAGGACAGGAGGAGTATCAAAGAAAGGGTAAGACGTTAATAAAGAAGAAATTCTTCAGGGACTTCGGGAGAGAGTGAGTAAGAAATTAAAAAAAAATTTTTTTTTAATCTATTTTAACTGCGGAGAGTTTGGACTTTTGAGTTATGTTGGAGAGTGTTAAGTGTGGGAAGTTAAAATCAAACGTTTTGTTGGCTTTGGCATGTAGGATAGATCAGGCGGAAAGCCCTGCTGGGTCACCAGCACTGTCATTGAGAGTGTGCAGGTGGACTCTGGATTAGGGGTCAAAGTGGAGAGGGCAGAAGGGAAGACTCATTCGTCGAGATGGCTGCCTCTCAACATCCCAGGCCTCTGTGCTCTCCCACTGCAGCTGGCGAGAACAGAAGGTCAGACTCTGTACTGCCTCAGCCTTGAACGGTTCGCCGGATCATGGTTTTGAAGGGCTTGTGTTTGTCAGGGGAATTCAGCTGTTTAGCATAAGGAAGAGGCAATAGAAGGACTCTGGAGGACAGTTTGAGTTTCTCAAAACAAATCAAGATGACTACTCCATCTGATATGGACCATGATTTATGTCTAGAATGGTTCTGTCTGCTCTGAAAGGACCCTAAGGATTTCCTCCCTTAATATAAGGAGGGAATTGCGTTGATCTCAGCCCTACATTGCCATTCAAGAAGCATTTGACCATCAGGAATCTGGTCCCTGAGTTCTCTGTGTTAGTGATGGGGGAGGCAGCAGGCTATGCTGAAAGTATATGGGAGCCAGAAAGCAGGAATCTTGCCCTATTGCACTCTGCTCCACAATCTCCAGCTGTCCACTCTGGATAATCCTTGATCTTGCCAAGATCAGATACAATAATGATGTGGAAGTGTTTTGTCATATGTAAACCATTATGTGTTGAGTGTGGGAATATTATTATTATTATATTTTCTTGCTGTTTTTGTTCCTATGAGGGCTGGTTAGACTGTTAAGCCACAGAAAGGGAGACCTTTACCAAGCTAAGTCTAGTTTGGGTTCAGAAAGAACAAAGAATTCATTTGGAGGCATTTGCAGCAGTATATATAAGTAAGCCAAGAAATATGTAGATTGAGTGTCTTTGTGCCAGCTAACTCTGAATCTCCTAGTTTTCCTTTGCCAGCAGGACCCACCCATTGGTGTTTTTCTCTTAATCTCATTAACTGACTTGTTTGTATAAAATGAGACCATGAATTTTTTTCACGTAAAATGTTAAGCTAACAGCTGCTGTAGACCATTCAGGATTGATTGCATTTGGAGAAAGGGCATCATTACCTTTGCAGTGATGAAGAATGATGTAGTTCAAGAGGAATTATTTAGTAGTATTGGTGCATCTCCCCTGACACACACAGTGTATGTAAGACTTCATACTTCATAATTAGTAAATTAGGGGTAACTCTTTTTGCAAAAAAAAAAAAATATATATATATATATATATATATTCTACCAATGGATTTATAGCAGGTTTCCTTTTAGTAAGCCTCCCCAGTGCCCTTATAATTTGATTGATCTTTTCCACATACTTCTTTTACAAAGAAAGCCACATCTGGATATGACAAACCAAAATAAGCATTTTATGGATTTGGGCTCTTTAAAAATCAATTTTTGCTACTGCTTGTAATAGTTCAGTAAAGTAAACATCCCTTCATCAAAGAAGCAAAAACCTCCCAAACTCCCAAACCTCTTGTGTAATAGAGTTCCAAGGCTCAGCTCTCCCCGTCCCCCTCTTTTTTAACACTTAGAGAAATATGTAATGTAGTTAAATTTTGGTATCAGAAAAAAATTGAGTCCCCTTGAAATTTTACTGTAATAAGGTTTGACTTGTGAGCCTTTTTAGTTTTTTTCCTTGTGACTTTCACCAAATGACCTTTTCTTCTTTGGGTGAGCATCTGGCCCTTTCCTATGATGTGTGCAGGGCAGGAATCCCCTCATGTGTAAGGTGGCTCTCCTTGAAGGTGGACCCCTGGGAAAGGAGGAGACTTTGGGCTCGGTCAGTAGTCACTCCTCTCTCCTCCCCGCTTCTTCCTCCTCTCCCCTTCCACTCCCTCCTTCTCTCTTCCCTTTTCCCTCCTCCACAATACAGGCTAACAGTGTTCTGCTGGAGAGAAACCTTCCTTGCTAAAGTGAATTTGAGGTGTGCCGTCAAAATTACTTCCCTGTATTTCTTTGAGGCTTTGAGGGTTGTCAGCTTGCCCCCACCGTGCTCACTATATCCGTGACTGATGTTTTTGTAGCTTGCTGTGCTCTGGGCAAGGCTTCTGGCTACGATTTTTCAGTAAAAACTCTCTTCCCCTGCCTGAGATGGATCCTGCAGTCAGAGGCCGGCAGCGAAGGCAGCCGGTTTCCTGGCGGGCCTGGAGAATGGCATCTTTGTGGGGCGCGGGCGGCGAAGCCCAAGCCTTGGACCAGGGCCCCTCGCAAGGAGCGGCCAACTTCTGCTTGCGGAACCTGCGCCCCGCCCGATTCACTGCCCACGGGCGGGGAAACGGGGCAAAGCTGAACAAACGCAGGGAGCAGCAACGGGGCGTTTCCCCTCGTCTGTCCTTTTCCTAAGTTGCAGAGCTTTTCCATTTTCATATCGCCTGCCACATTTTAGAAAATTAGTGTAGCAGAGCCTAATAGATTGTTAGCGACAACCGATAATGCTCCTTGTGTTATTACACTCCCTCTGCTGGGAGTGTCTGCCGGGAATCCATGGAACCCTCCCCTCCACGGACAGGCTCAGGGGCTGAGTGAGTCGTCCCCCCACCGCCCGCCTCAATCCTGCGCTTGACGTGTAGCGCCCGTGGACATTTTTCCACCAGGAAACTTTCATTAGATTCTCAAAAAGGTCCACACGTCAAAAAAGGTGAGAAACCACTGCTCAAGTCCAAACTCTACTCCATCACTTCCCCTCACTTTCCAACACACACACACACACACACACACACAGTTTTACAGACGAGGAAACAGAATCCAGAAGAGGTGGGGGTGGTAACCAGTCAGGTGTAGGCTGGGACCAGATCTCCTGTCCGTGCTCTGATCTGGCACAAAAGATGACTTTGGACCCACCTCAGGGGAACAAAATTGTTTAGAACCTGTTCTATGAGCACAGCAGCCACAGGATATAGCTAGATAACTCATGTCGCACCTCAGGACAGTCCTTTCTTTATAGATGCCCTTTAAGCATCTTCTGTTCATCCGTTGCCCAGCCTGGGTCTCACTCACAGTAGTTGCTCGCTCTGTTGACTGAGTGAACCTCTGTGGTGAGCAGCATAAGGAAGACAGATTCTTAGTTTTATACAGCCAATTCTTTGAGCTCAAGAATTATGAATCCTTCATCTTCCTCCTACTCTGCTTGCCCTCCTCACCCCATGATCCTGGTTCCTGGGGCAGTTGCCAGCAGGAGACAGCCCAGACTTAAAACCACTCACTCTTACCTTGTAAGCTCCTTCTGACAACTACTGACCTGCAAACACAAGTGTCAATGCTTAGAGCTAAGGGTAACTTTGCATAAAATTAGCAATTTATGTAAGGTTAACAACTTTAAAACATTTTATTTATTTATTGACTGTGATGGGTCTTTGAAGCAGAAGTAGATGTTTTTCTGGAATTCCTTTGCTTTTTCTGTGATCCAGCAGATGTTAACAATTTGACCTCTGGTTCCTCTGCCTTTTCTGAATCCAGCTTCAACATCTGGAAGTTTTTGGCTCACATACTGTTGAAGCCTAGCTTGTAAGATTTTGAACATTACCTTGCTAGCATGTGAAATGAGTGCAGTTGTGCAGTAGTTTGAATATTCTTTGGCATTACCCTTCTTTGGGATTGGAATGAAAACTGACCTTTTCCAGTCCTGTGGTCACTGCTGAATTTTCCAAATTTGCTGCCACATTGAGTGCAACACTTTAACAACATCATCTTTTAAGGTTTGAAATAGCTCAGCTGGGATTCCATCACCTCCACTAGCCTTGTTCGTAGTGATGCTTCCTAAGGCCCACTTGACTTCGTGCTACAGGATGTCTGGCTCTAGATGAATGATCACACCATCATGGTTATCTGGGTCATGAAGATCTCTTTTGCATAGTTCTTCTGTGTATTCTTGCCACCTTTTCTTAATATCTTCTGCTTCTGTTAGGTCCATACCATTTCTGTCCTTTATTGTGCCCATCTTTGCATGAAATGTTATCTTGGTATCTCTAATTTTCTTGAAGAGATCTCTAGTCTTTCCCATTCTATTATTTTCCTCTATTTCTTTGCATTAAGCACTTAAGAAGACTTTCTTATCTCTCCTTGCTATTCTTTGAACTCTGCATTCAGGTGGGTATAGCTTTACTTTTCTCCTTTGCCTTTAGCTTCTCTTCTTTTCTCAGCTCTTTTCTAAGCCCTCCTCAGACAACCATTTTCCCTTTTTGCATTTCTTTTTCTTGGTGATGGTTTTGATCACCATCTCCTGTACAGTGTTACCAACTGTCTGTAGTTCTTCAGGCACTCTGTCTGTCAGATCTAATCCAATCAATCTGTTTGTCACTTCCACTGTATAATTGTAAGGGATTTGATTTAGATCATACCTGAATGGCCTCGTGGTTTTCCCTACTTCCTTCAATTTAAGTCTGAATTTTGCAGTAAGGAGTTCAAGTTTTGAGCCACAGTCAGCTCCCAGTCTTGTTTTTGCTGCCTGTATAGAGCGTATCCATCTTCAGCTGCAAAGAATATAGTCAGTCTGATTTCAGTATTGACCATCTGGTGATGTCCATGTGTAGACATTAAACCTATTTAATTTTGATGGTTTTTATAAAAAAAGCTTTTCAAAATATTTATTGCTATGCCAGTGAAGTATTTGGTGCTTTACATGCATTATTTAATTAAGTTGTCATAACAGGAAGCGGATACTATTGTTATCCTAACTAAGGAGCAAACTGAAGTTTAGAGAACTGAAGGACCTTCATCAGGTTTGCACAACTAGGAGCCAGGATTCAAATCCAGTTGTCTGGCTTCAAAGCTGTGTTGCTTCAGTATCATATGGACGCTGTTAGGGCTGGAATGAAAGTGTCAGGTATTAGAATAAAGGAAAACAAGACTTCACAGGATGATTGGGGCCAGGTTGGAGCATTAAATGTCAGGTCTTCAGTAATGGGGAGACAGAAATGAATTCATAAAAGAACTTGGCATGTATCTTCATTGAGGAGTTGAGGACCACTCATGTCATGAGTCAGAGGTTTGACCCAAGCAGGAAGTTTCTTCCAACTTGGAGAGTCTGTGACTTTGAACCGTTTGGCAGAACCATGCTCTGAAGCAAGTAAATACGTCCATCTTTATTGCTGACACCCCATGGAAGTGATACGAGGAGACTCTCAATCTAACAATCCCCTGACGCAGTTCTAGACTTTGAATGTTGAAGACTGTGTGGGTGAGGGAATGGGCTATCAGTGAGTCTGTCTTTCTGTTTTTAAACTTTGGTCTCTGCTATGTGTCAGCTTTAGAGGCTGACCTAAACAGTGGGGCCTTCTGTGGTAGCAAGGGTGTAGACTTTGGGACTGCCTAGACTAGGGATGGAATAGTAATTCAGCTATGCAGCGCTGAGCTTGGGCAATGTACCTAACTACAGTGAGCCCTAGTTTTCTCATCTATAAATGGGGACATGCCTATCTTATCAGAAAGCACCTACCTTATGTTCCAAAAGTCAAGACTTAGTCTGTCGGATGAGCCTACCACCTCATCCTGTCAGCATCTTCATTAATGATCAGCATCTTCATTAATGATCAGCATCAGCATCATGTTTTCACCCTTGTTAGAACTTCTCCATGGGGTTAGATTGTGAAGCTTAGATACCTCTTTCCTAGGAGAAGCAATGTGGGGAAAGTTTGTTCAATTTGCAGTAAGAAGATCTATGTCAAGTCCAAGCTCAAATAGTGCACGACTCCGACCCTGGACAATAGGTTTAAAACCAACTTCCCAGGATTGTTGTAAATGTTGGTTGAGGGAAAAGCTATGAAAATATTATAAGCCCATAACCTCTTAGACAGAATGGTAAAACTCCCTTATGCCATAGCTTTGAAAGAATTCGACTGACATTTCATAATCCTTGATCTACTACACTAGTAGTCCTTTGCTCAAGTGTTTCTCAGCAGAAAGCCTCCATCTTTGAGGCTCACTTTGCTCCTTTCTCTGGTGTTCAGCCTCCAGGACTGTATGCCCTTCTCTCCATTAAAGGTGATATGATTCTGGCCTGATCCCTGCGTGGACTATGGTGTCTTGACCTGTCGAGTGAGTCCTAGGGCCCACTGCTGCCAGGGAGACCCAGCTGGAGCTAATTTGCTGGGTTGAGTCACTGTGTCTGGTTGGGACAAGTTGGGCGTATTTTTTCAATCTCAAGTGTCTCTCTGGGACCTTCTCCTGCTTACCACTTTGCTGAGTGCCTCAGCGTAGGTGGTGGTTAAGCACTGTTGCTCCCTTCTTTTGAGGAGCTTCGGTTTCCAGAGTGGAGGTTGTCATAACGTGCTTGGTAACAGCCATGAGTTCTTCAGGACTCCCTATCATTTAGGGCTAAATTGTTTGGTGACATGATAGTACAGAATCCAACGTGAAGGGAGGTCAGGGTTGGTTAGCCGAGTGAAAGAAGGTTTATGACTGCTTATCCAGGGGATGTTCATGAAAACACTCATTAGTGCTGCTCAGGAGAAAGAAAATAGTGTCAGCAGAGTAGAGCAACCTGGCAACTTCCATGGGAAAGCAGGGAAAACCAAAGAGAGCCTTGCCTCAGGATAAAGTGGGATTCCCGAGGCTTAGCTGGGCTTGCACAGCCAGCCAGGGCTGACACTGCAGCACAAGGATGGAATCGTGGCTTGAGAATGCAGGGGTTGTGAGTTCAGGACTTGCTTTTGCATTCTACATTGTGTCATTTATTTCTCTTTTAGTTTCCTTAATTTCCATCTGAATTCTGTCAGATGCTTGCAGAGAATTTGCCATTAGGCAACAAGTAAATTTGTCTTTGGGGAGCTGCTTAGGGAATCAGAACCTGGCTTCAGGTCATCAGTGAATCAGGGAATCTGGGTTCTAGTCTTTTCTCTTCTCTTCTTTTATGGCTGTGTGGTGGCTTCTCTTGCTGCGGGACATGGGTTCTAGAGCAGGAGGGCTTCAGTAGTTGGGGTGTGCAAACCCATGTCCCCTGCATTGGAGGCAGATTCTTAACCACTGGGCCACCAGGGAAGTCTCTGGGTTCTAGTCTTAACCTTAAAGCTGTCCACTCCTTGCCATGCAAAGTCTGGTCCATGGGTGAGCAGCATTACTTGGGAGCTGATTAGTAATGCATAATCTTGGGCCCACCTGCATTTGTGAATCATCTTCTATGTCTTAACATCCCCAGGTACCTCATCTGCACATAAAAGTTTGGTCGAAGTAATATGGCTAGAGAAGGCAGGGCTTTTTCTATCTTCTTCTTTTTTTTTAATATTTAGCCTCAGGTCTTAGTTATGGCCCTTGAGATATTGCATTGTGGTGCGTGGGTTCTCTAGTTGTGGTGCACAGGTGTGTATGGGCTTAGTAGCCCCAAGGCATGTGGGTTAATAGTTCCCTGACCAGGGAACCAAGAACTTCCAGATGTTCAAGCTGGATTTAAAGAAGGCAGAGGAACCACAGATCAAATTGCCAACATCCACTGGATTGTAGAAAAAGCAAGAGAATTTCAGAAAAACATCTACTTCTGCTTCATCGACTACACCAAAGCCTTTGACTGTGTGGATCACAACAAACTGGAAATTCTTAAAAGAGATTGGAATACCAGACCACCTGACCTGCTTCCTGAGAAATATGTGTGCAGGTCAAGAAGCAACAGTTAGAGCCAGATATGGAACAATGGACTGGTTCCAAATTGGGAATGAAGTACACCAAGGCTGTGTATTGTCATCCTGCTTATTTAACTTATATGCAGAGTACATCATGAGAAATGCTGGGCTGGATGAAGCACAAGCTGGAATCAAGGTTGCCTGCAGCACGCCAGGCCTCCCTGTCCATCACCAACTCCCAGAGCTTGCTCTAACTCATGTCCATTGAGTCATTGATGCCATCCAACCATCTCATCCTCTGTCAATAACCTTGGATACGCAGATGATACCACCCTTATGGCAGAAAGTGAAGAGGAACTGAAGAGCCTCTTGATGAAAGTGAAAGAGGAGAGTGAAAATGCTGGCTTAAAACTCAATATTCAGAAAATTAAGATTATGGCATCTGGTCCCATCACTTCATGGCAAATAGATGGGGAAACAATGACAGACTTTATTTTCTTGGTCTCCAAAATCACTGCAGATGGTGACTGCAGCCATGAAATTAAAAGATGCTTGCTGCTAGGAAGAAAAGCTGTGACCAACTAGACAGCATTTTAAAAAGGCAAACACATTACTTTGCCAACAAAGGTCCTTCTAGTCAAAGCTATGGTTTTTCCAGTGGTCATGTATGGATGTGAGAGTTGGACTATTAAGAAAACTAAGCACTGAAGAATTGATGCTTTTGAACTGTGGTGTTGAAAACTCTTGAGAGTCCCTTGGACTGCAAGGAGATCCAACCAGTCCATCCTAAAGGAGATCGGTCCTGAATATTCATTGAAAGGACTTATGTTGAAGCTGAAACTCCAATACTTTGGCCACCTGATGTGAAGAACTGACTCATTTGAAAAGACCCTGATACTGGGAAAGATTGAGGGCAGGAGGAGAAGGGGATGACAGAGGATGAGATGGTTGGATGGCATCACTGACTCAATGGACATGAGTTAGAGCAAGCTCTGGGAGTTGGTGATGGACAGGGAGGCCTGGCGTGCTGCAGCCCATGGGGTTGCAAAGAGCCAGACACGACTGAGTGACTGAACTGAACCAACCAGGGATTGAACCCTCATTCCCTGCACTGGAAGGAAGATTCTTAACCACTGGGGTACCAGGGAAATTCCTCTATCTTCTTATTTATTTTTTTGTATCCACAGGACCTATCTAAAGTTTAGCACACAGTGGCTGCAAAGTCCATGAATCTTTCTCTGACTTTGAGCATGTCCAAACTGCTAGGGACTTCCAGAGACTTAATTGTAAAGTGTGTAAAGAGAAGGGTGGTGAATGGAGTTGGTGTCAACCTTCAGTGTTTGAAAAACAGACATGAACATCTGAATGACTGATGATGGCAGTGGTGGTTTTATTTTTTTTATTTTAATTTTTAATTAGAGGATAATTACTTTACAATATTGTGATGGTTTCTGCCATACATCAACATGAATTGGTTTTAATATGCCTATCTTTGACCTGATAAGTCAAAAGCTCTGAAGATGGGTCATAGGATTTCTATGTTTTAAAATTTCCTGTTAGGTTCAGTAATTTTTATTAGAGTATCATTTATTAAAACAATCTTTAAATGTCCCTTAAGAGGAAATGAATAAATGGAATGTAATACAACTCACAAATCTAAGTGAATGAATAGAGCTACACATGTAAACATTAATAAGTCTAAAGAATTTTTTTGAGAGAAGAAAGTTGCAGAGGAGGTGTAAAGTGTAGTACTATTTAAAGTTTAAAAAAACCTGTGTGTATGTAATGGAAACGTACTTATGTAGTAGAAGTGTCAAGTTCTAGATGGGAAAAAGAAACACCAAGTTCAGGGCATTAGTTAACTTTGAGAGGGAAGAAGGGGATTAAATGGGAGCTTCATGTTTTATTTTTTTAAAAATAAAGAGTAAAGAAAAAAAGGTTGCAGTAGCAAACGTGGAAAAAAAGATTTTTTTTTGAAAAGGTATTATCTCATTATTACTCATTATCATCATTATTCATGTTACTATTCCCTATAATTTTTCTGAATGCTTAAAATATTTCATTATAAAACAGCTAAAACAAAATCCTGCTGATAATTGTGATGCAGACAGCTGGCATTCTTTCTAAGGGGGTTTTAATATATATATTTTTTCATTGGCCGCATCAGGTCTTGGTTGTTGCACACAGGATCTTCGCTGCTGAGTGTGGGATCTTTGTTTCCGCATCAGAATCTTTTTAGTTGCAGCCTGCAAACTCTTAGTTGCTGTATTGTTGTTGTTGTTTCGTTACTAAGCCACGTCTGCCTCTTTTGTGACCTCATGGACTGTAACCCACCAGGCGCCTCTGTCCATGGGATTTCCCAGGCAGGAATACTGGAGTGGGTTGCCATTTCCTTCTCTGGGGGGTCTTCCCGACCCAGGGATCGAACCTGCATCTCCTGCATTGGCAGACAGATTCTTCACCACTGAGCCATCTGGGAAGCCCCCATCTTGTTGTTCAGTCGCTCAGTCATGTACTCTCTGTGACCCCATGGGCTGCAGCACGGCAGGGAAGCCCTCATGCTTGCTCTCAGTTGTAGCATGTGGGGTCTAGTTCCCTGACCAGGGAATGAACTGGGCCTGCTGCTTTGGGAGTGCGGAGTCTTATCCACTGGACCACCAGGGAAGTCCCTGTCAGGGAATTCTTGCCTTAGATATGTCTAAGGACCTTTCAGTTTTAAATATGTCTGTGCACAGAGAACTCTTACCCAACCACCCTCTCTTGTTCTCTTGCATGACACGTGCCTTTTAGGACGTACCCGAGGTCTGTGGCTTCTCTGCATTCTGTCCTGATGAGATGCAGCTTTTCTCATGTTTGTGCTGTTGGTGAAACCCACCCATCTAACGCTGCTTTAAGGATCTACCCTACAAGGCTTCTTCTCTGTTGTCTACTTCTGTTCTTTCTGGAAGGGAGCAGTTCTGACCTACAACTATCCTGATCTTAGAGCTCTAACCTCAGGATCACCTCCTGCCCCCACCTTCCCTAAGCTGCATTCATTTTCATTACACCTTCACTGATCCTTCAGTTCCATGGTAGGACTTAGTTACCCTGTGAATCTTAGAAATTTTCATCACCTCCCCCGAAGTATCACCGTTTGCAACCAGTTCTCTTATTACTGTACCTGCTTTCCGAACTTCCTTAAGTGTCCCTGAAGTTTAATCAATAATGATGACACTTGTTGGTCTGTGACTCAGGGAACGTTAAGAAGGTAGAAGTGGCTCTAACAGCTGGTGTCAACCAAACTTTTAAATTAAATTATTTTAGAATTATTTTTAATATACTCTACAGCATGAGTTCTAAACCAAGGGTAGGGACTTCCCTGGTGCTCCAGTGGTTAAGCCTCTGTGCTTCCATGAGGGGCTCGGTTTCCATTCCTGGTGTGGAGCTAACATCCCACATAACCTGCAGCCAAAATATTCTTTAAAAAATTATAATAAACTAAGGGTGAGGAGCTTCCCTAGTGGTCCAGTGGTTGATGCTTTGCCTTCCAATGCAGGGGGTGAGGGTTCAGTGCCTGGTTGGGGAGCTAGGATCCCACATGTCTCATGGTCAAGAAACCAAAATATAGGACAGAGACAATATTGTAAATTCTGTAAAGACTAAAAAAAGTGGTCCACATACAAATAAATAAATAAGTAAACTGAGGATAATCTTCCCTTTACTCCCCCCAGGGCCATTTGACAGTGTCTAGTCTAGTCAAGGCTATGGTTTTTCCGGTGGTCATGTATGGATGTGAGAGTTGGACTGTGAAGAAGCCTGAGCACCGAAGAATTGATGCTTTTGAACTGTGGTGTTGGAGAAGACTCTTGAGAGTCCCTTGGACTGCAAGGAGATCCAACCAGTCCATTCTGAAGGAGATTAGCCCTGGGATTTCTTTGGAAGGACTGGTTTTGAAGCTGAAACTCCAGTACTTTGGCCACCTCATGAGAAGAGTTGACTCACTGGAAAAGACTCTGGTGCTGGGAGGGATTGGGGGCAGGAGGAGAAGGGGACGACCGAGGATGAGATGGCTGGATGGCATCACTGACTCAATGGACGTGAGTCTGAGTGAACTCCGGGAGTTGGTGATGGACAGGGAGGCCTGGCGTGCTGCGATTCATGGAGTCGCAAAGAGTTGGACACTGAGCAACTGAACTGAACTGAACTGAAAGAGACATTTTTGGTTTTCACAACTAGGGGAGTGCTACTGATCTGGTGAGGGTAGAGGCCAGGAATGCTGCTAAACACTCCAATGCGCAGAACAACTGTACCCCCCATAACAAGGAATTTGCCATCTAAAATGGTAGTAGTGCTGAGGTTGAGAAACTTGGCTCTATAGACCCTCATGTCATGAATATCCCTCTGTCAGTGAGGCAGAATGGTTGGGGCTGTGGAACAGGGCATGCAGGACTCCCTGGGGGGCTATGCATAGACCATTCCTGTATCATCATCCTGGCAGGGTGGCTGCTAGGGAGGTGATGCTGTTGGAGATGGAAGATGGGGAGAAATGAAGTAGATTAAGAAAAAACTAGAGAGGAACAAAGTCCAGGTACTTGGGAGAATAGAGGAAAGCTTATTCGGATGCCTTTGAACTTGGCACTTGGTTATGTATAACACTTTCATGCTACAGAAATGCAGGATAGCTTGCTTATTTTCAGATATTCCCAATGTAAAAGGTGGTAGATAGTTGCAATCATGGCCCTGAGTGAGTCATGCCACCCTGTTTACACCTGTCTGCAGTGTGATTTTTGCCATTCCTCTGTTCAGGTGGTGTCTCTTTTTACCCCATGAATCTGGGCTGGCCTTGTCACTTTCCTTGACCTGAAGAATTTGGAGGGAGTGATGTTGTGTGACCTCTGGGGCCACTCAGCTTTGGCTTTCTCCCTCCAGGAACATTTCTACCATGATGCGAGAACTCCCCTCCTGATAAAGCCTCTTTGAGGAAAAGGCCTAGGCATCCAGTGTCCCAGCCCAGCCCAGCCCCTGCCAAAATTCCAGCTCATTCCATCTCTGTTAGTGAACACAGATGAATCAGTGTATCCACCCAGCCAACCCATAGCATAGTGAGAAACAACAAATCGTGGCTATTTTAAGCCACTTCTCTTTGGGGTGGTTTGCTACATAGCAATAGATAATTGGACATTGTGCGTGAGTGACTTCGTTTGGATGCTGTTAGAAGTTGTGGATAATATTTTGGTGTTAGAACGCATGCGAATATGCCAAGTTGCTTCAGTTGTGTCCCACTCTGTGCGACCCTGTGGACTGTAGCCCACCAGGCTGCTCTGTCCATGGGGTTCTCCCGGCAAGAATACTGGAGTGGGTTGCCATGCCCTCCTCCAGGGGATCTTCCCCACCCAGGGACTGAGCGGCGCCTCTCATGTCTTCTACACTGGCAGGCAGACTCTTTACCACGGGCACCACCTGGGAAGCCCTTGAGTTAGAATATGTGTGTAAATATCAGATCATGGTTAAAAGAGTTCTTCCTCCTTTGCACTTGCAGCACTTCTCGGAGCTTCTGGATGAGTTTTCCCAGAACGTCTTGGGCCAGCTCCTGAACGACCCTTTCCTCTCAGAGAAGAGCGTGTCGATGGAGGTGGAGCCGTCCCCGACATCCCCGGCGCCCCTCATCCAGGCCGAGCACAGCTACTCCCTATGTGAGGAGCCTCGGGCCCAGTCGCCATTCACCCACATCACCGCCAGCGACAGCTTCAATGACGGTAAACCCAGAGCAGGGGAAGCAGCTGGGGCCTTGGCATCTTTGACCTTGACCTCCTTGAGGGTGCAGATCGTGTGTTACAGTATCATCAGCACCCCCTTCAGCCACATACCTGCTGTGTGTGGCCTGTGCTTGGGCCCTGGGGAAATGCAAAGAGGCACAGAATGTAGCTCTGCCTGAGACTGTGTGCTCTGGGAATTTGTTAGAACTGAATGGTACTAATTGCTCTCTTTGACCCTGTGGACTGGGCAGCAAAGCTTCCTTTTACACATCAGCCTGCCCTTTCTGGTTGATAATTCCAGTACATCCACCATTTCAAGAGGTCATGCCATGTTTTGTTTTTTGTTTTTTGTTTTTTTTTCTGAGAAAAAATTTTTATGACCACTCTTCTCCATAAACACTTCTTGGGTATCCTCTTGACCCATTTCTGACATGTTTCCTTAACCCCGTGTATAGGAGATCTTGGCGAACATTCCTAGACTTTCTCGTTGGTTACCCTTTCATGCCCATTATCAAGGCCATTAGCTTGGTATGTGTTGAGAATTTAGTTTTCCGGGTCTTAGAAATGTTCACATGTTTTGACCATTACTCCATAGGCCTTTAATTAGTATAGACTCTATGAATTTTTAAAATTGAATTTTCTATGTTTGTTTTCCTAGAAGTATAACTACCTGTTTTAGTATCTTGAGTAAGTTTTGAAAACTCTATCCCCTAATGCTAGTTTGGCATATGCTCTCTTCTCCCAAGAGGATGGTCCCTAACTTGATGTCCTCTGGCTTGACCTAGATGTCTCCTCTCCTCCTATATGACTGTATGCTAAGTTGCTTCAGTTGTGTCCAACTCTGTGCGACCCCATAGACGGCAGCCCACCAGGCTCCCCCGTCCCTGGAATTCTCCAGGCAAGAACACTGGAGTGGGTTGCCATTTCCTTCTCCAATGCATGAAAGTGGAAAGTGAAAGTGAAGTCGCTCAGTCACGTCTGACTCTTTGTGACCCCATGGACTGTAGCCTATAAGACTCCTCCGTCCATGGGATTTTCCAGGCAAGAGTACTGGAGTGGGGTGCCATCGCCTTCTCCAATATGACTGTATACATGACAGCATCTTGTGAAGTGACTACCTAACAGGACAGGATGCCTCCGGCTTCCTTGGGTTAAAGGCACATGCCTGTGTCCACTTCACAAATAGGCCATTAGCTTTGTGGGGGAATCCCGTCTCCAGTTGGGGTTCTTAGATCTATCACATGCTTGCATATGCAAGCTCAGTTGTGTCTGACTCTTTCGACCCCCAGGCCATAACCAGCCAGCCTCCTCTGTCCATTAAATTTTCCCAGCAAGACTACTGGACTAGGTCGCTATTTCCTCCTCCAGGGGATCTTCCTGAGCCAGGAATTGAACCCACAGCTGCTGTATCTACTGCATTAGCAGGCAGATTCTTTACCATTGATCCACCTGGGAATCCCTCTTAGATCTACTGTGCTGTGTGTGTGAAACCCAGGTTTCCCGTATTGCAGATGGATTCTTTTACCGACTGAGCCACCAGGGAAGCCCAAGGATACTGGAGTGGGTAGCCTATCCCTTCTCCAGGGGATCTTCCCAACCCAGGAATCAAACCAGGGTCTCCTGCATTGCAGGTGCATTCTTTACCAGTTGAGCTGCCAGGGGAGCTCCTTAGACCTACTGCTGCTGCTGCTGCTAAGTCGCTTCAGTCATGTCCGACTCTGTGCAACCCCGTAGACGGCAGCCCACTAGGCTCCTCTGTCCCTGGGATTCTCCAGGCAAGAATACTGGAGTGAGTTGCCATTTCCTTCTCCAATGCATCAAAGTGAAAAGTGAAAGGGAAGTCACTCTGACCTCTAAAAGAACCAACTCTGGGATCAGTAAAACATCGTATCTTGGGACAGAGAATGCTGCAGGTTTTTTTCTTTCTCAGGCTTATTCTTCTTTTGATTAGAGGTCTACCCACAAACAGCCCAGGAACTTTGGCCTTCTGTCCTCAGTGAAGGGAGGGTCCCAAATCTGTGGGTGATTTCTTTCCTGACTGGACCCTTTGGAGCCCTAAGTGTATTCTCAGATTTCTCCTGACAAGAGGTTAGGTGCATGATGACCTAATCCTTCTTCTCTGTGGTTTGTCTACTTTCCCTGCTTTGACAAGGGAACAGGGTGAGGGGAAGTCCCCTGGGAGGGAAGGGAGGAAATACAGCTGAAATAATTCGAGGCTGTGGAGTTGTCCTGAGGGTAACATGAGATGATGAGTTTAAAGAACCTGGGGCAGTGCCCACCACATAGCATTTCAGTGAATCAGTGTTTCTTCCTTCTCTCCTCACCTGCTCTTTCTTCCTCTGTTGCTGCAGAGTTGTTATTATTCGTTTTCGATCCCCTTCTTTTCCTCCTGCTTCTCCTCCTTTTAGTCTTTCTTCTCCCCTCCTCTGCTCTCCATCTTTTTTCCCCTTTCAGTTTCTTATTAAATCATTTCCAGGAATGACCTCTGTTCAAATTCAGGGATATGGTCTCTGTTATGACTATATACCCTTCATTTTATTATAACATGGAGGACAGCTATAGGGAGTCAGCCTTTTTCTGCATTTTAGCTTAGATTAAACTCTTGCAGTCCCTGCCTTAATTGTTTTTTTTTTTTTTTTTTTACGTGGACTCTAGCACTAGATGGGAGATTGGACTAAATGACCTTTAAGATTTCTCCCAGTGCTGAGGTTCTGTGTGGGTGTGGTGTCTGTTTAACGTTTGTAACTGCCTTTGTATATGGTTTTCCCATACTCTCTCTCTCTCTCTTTTTAATATTCTTTTTGATATGGACTATTTTAAAAGTCTTTATTGAAATTGTTACAATAATGTTTCTGTTTTATGTTTTGGTGTTTTTGGCTGTGAGGCATGTGGGATCCTAGTTCTGCAATCAGGGATCGAACCCACATTCCCTACATTGGAAGGTGAAGTCTTAAACACTGGACTACCGGTATTCTCTTTACTGGTTTGCCTCTGTTACTCCTATAACTCCTTTGATGCCTCTATTTCAAGCCCGAATTCCCTTTGTGGAAGTCATTTCTAATACCTCTTGTATAGTTATCTACTGCTGTGTAACAGATCTCCCCAAATTTGTGGCTTAAACTAGTAATAATCATTTATTACCTCTCATGATTTCTGTGGATCAAGAATTCAGGACTTGCTCACGTACGTGGTTCTGGCTGTTGACTGAAAAAAACACACAACTTAAAAGTTGAGAATTATGTTTTATTTGGTAGACTTTCTGAGGACTGAAGCCTGGGATGCAGCTTCTCAGATAGCTCTGAGGTTCTGTTCCAAAGCGGTAAGGGAGAAGCCAGGTTATATAGGAGTTTTAGCAACAAAAACCAGGTAGTCAGAACATCCAAAGATTACTGTTAATTAAAGAAAAACCAGACAAATCAAGTTAGTGAATTTAGCATTTTTCTCTGTTTTGGGAAGATTTAAGAGTCTGGACTCATTGAAATCATTCCTCTGATATGAACCTTAATTATCTAAGGCCAGTAACTTCTTTCCCATCCTGAGTTCTGTCATGGCTCACTGTGTCCTCAGATGGTAGAAAGTACTGGAGCCCTGTGGGGATTCTTTTATAAGGCATTCATTTCATTACAGAGGGCTTCACCCTCATGACCTAATTATCTCCCCAAGGCCCCACCTCCTATGACCATTACTTTGGGCATTAGAATTTCAGCATGTGAATTCTGGGAGGACACAAACATTCAAAGCATAGCAGAAGGCAAGTTGACATTTTAACTAGGATAGACAGGGAAGGCCTTTCTTTGAAGGTAGCATTTGAGCAAAGATCAGCAGATGAGGAAAAGAACTAGGTGTATGCGTAAGAGGCTTCTAGGCAGAGGAAGTGGCCCTGTGTCAGGGGTGTGATAACAACACAGCAAACCTCTGTTGTATTCAGTTATCATCTGTGGAGCTAGTCATCCATGCAGCAACCTTGGTTCTAGAATATGCAACTAGAGCTGGCCTAAACAGTCTGGGCAACTTTCCCCTTCAAATCCGTGTTTGCTGAGCACTTACCATGTGTTCTAGATACTTGTGAAACAATGATAGTAAAATGGTGTGTACTGAGTCACTTCAGTCATGTCCGTCTCTTTGCAACCCTATGGAGCCCGCCTGGCTCCTCTGTCCATGGGATCCTGCAGGCAAGAATTCTGAAGTGGGTTACCGTTTCCTACTCCAGGGGATCTTTCCCACCCAGGGATCGAACTCACGTCTCTTTGTTTCTCCTGCATTGGCAGGTGAATTCTTTACCACTAGCACCACTTGGGAAACCCAGTAAAACTTAGATTCTTACCTCAAAGTAGCTCATAGGGAAGATACCATGTACCCCAATACTTGATCAGACTGAATATGAGCAGTGTCCTGAGAGGAAACTGTAGTATCTTGGAGGAGAGAGAGCAGGCCCAGTGATGATCACAGGAAAAGTTGCAGGAACGAGGCAGAATTTCATGTGAGCCCTTACGTGTTGAGTAGAGTTGAAACGGTGGTGATTGTTGGAGGGAAGCAGATAGTGGACACAGGGCTGGGATACTGATTCTTCTAACACAAGACCCTAAGTGAAATGATTGCCAAGCAGGTTTCCAAAAGTTCAGGATCGCTTCCTCTTCCTGATAACACTTTTTTGATTTTTTTTTTAGCTTTTTAATGCTTATCAATATACATGTAGCATAAAGAAACCACCTATACTTATAGCTTAGCGTGGGGAGAAATGATCAATCTTTTTCAGGAAGCTTTCTTATTAGACCAAAGCACACAACATTCAGCTTCCCCATCTGGCCCCTCCTATTTAGAGGTGCTATAGTGCCACACACAAGGAACGTTCCCTGCCATATCAGTCAACAAAAGGTGTTGTGGTCGTCAGCCGGACTATGCCCCCTAAGGAGGTTCGGGATGGAAAAAAGCAGGATATTGGCCCTAAATAGTTAAGGTGCATATCAGAGGAATGATTTCAATGAGCCCAAACTCTTGCATCTTCCCATATAAGGAAAAGTGCTGAATTCATTTACTTCAGGTGTCTGGGTTTCTTTAATTCACAGTAATCTTTTGATGTTCTGACTACCCGGTTTTTGTTGCAAAAAATTCCTGTACATCCTGACTTATCCCTCACCTCTTTGGAGCAGTCCCTCAGAGCTGTCTGAGAGGCTGTCTTCTGGACCTAAGGCCTCAGAAATCCGCCGAATAAAATAGATTTCTCAACTTTTAGGCTGGGTTTTTTTTTTTTTTTTTTTTGGACCACACTGTAATAGGCTGTGCTGGTAATTTGCTGAGAATAGGTACAGTGGGTCAGATATATTTTGCAAAGAGTTTCTGATCCGCAGTTCATCTTAAGTATCAGTTTTTCTCTGAGTAAAGGCTTCCTATGCTAGCAAAAACCCTTTTGTATGCAGGGAATAATGAGCGTGCATAGTAACTGTTTGGAGTATGTGAAATCGGAGGTAGGCAGTGTGCATGAAGGAGCTGGGGAACTTGCTGAGGAAAGCATTGTGCAGCTCTTGGCTTCAGTTGTTTTTCTGAGTTTTGTGTGGATAGGCAAATGTTTGGGAACAGAACGATTTGATTTATTTGAATCCCAGTTGGCATCTGCCTTAGGGAGGATTAATTCACAAAGATCCCTCTGGAGTCTGTGTTCTGTTAAGCAGATTGCTTTCCTGATCCAGGAGGATGATATTTCTTTAGGAGATGCATAAATAGGCAGCACTTTAAACATTACTGTTTGCATTAAATTTAATATTCTTCATCATTTGCACTGTCTAAACAGCCTAAAGCCCGGAACTAGGAATCCTTGTTTCTAGTGATGGTTAGTATTTCACTGTACCTCGCAGTCAATGATTCCAATCTTCTTGTCCAGTTTTAAAGATTAAAAGGAATTCTTCTGTAAATGCTTCTGAGCTTGAAACAAAGTGATAAGCTAAACAGTTCAAATGAGACTTTCAGTTTATTAGGATTTTTCTTTCTTCCTCCCTTTTCCCTTCTTTCTTTCTCTCTCCTACCATCATCCTTCTTTCTTTCTCCCTTTGTTTTCTCCCTACTAACTTTCTTTTCCCTCTTCCTCCCTCCTTGAACCCTGAGCGACTATATTGGGCAAATGTAGGTGCTCTTGTCCTACATTTTGGTGTTTGTCTATCATGTTCTTCAGATGGACAGTGGACCCACCCCTAAAATTGTGTGCAGAATTTGGGGCTGACAACATTTGTCAGTTTTTCTGCTGGGGACATTTATAACTTTTTTTTTTTTTAGATCCTCAACAGAGCCTGTGACCAAAAAAAGGTTGAGAAACACTAGTCTAAGATTACATAGGAGTCTTCTGTCTTCGGGGCTGAATTTGACTGTGGACTCCTCTGAAACACTTGAACTAAAGAACTTCACATGGTTCGGCAACCACAGGAGCCAGTCCTAGGAATGTGGGCTTGGCCGTTTAAACCGCCAGAGAGACATCCTGCTTTCAGCTTGTCCGTTTCTGCCCAGGATTAAGGCTGCTAAGCAGGGTTTTCTGTTCTTTTTTCAAAAAAGGTGAAGACTTTATAAAGAGATAAGCAGAAGTACCCAAGTAGATTGAGGAATGAAAAGCTTATATTTAAATGACCAAGTCTTGCTCCTTACCAGCTGGAGGGTATCTTCATGAGTTACTCTATTTTGTTCATGTTCCTTTGTAATTGGGGTGCTAGGTACTTTTTTTTACTTTTGTTCCTTAATTTCTGTCTTCTTCCTAATGAGGAAACCTCTTGCTGGATGAAGGCTGTTCAGAGAGAGCTAGACATGGCCCCTGCCCTCCAAGATGGTATAAGAAACAAGTTAGAAAATATACAAAATGTCAACAGACTCAGAGTAGAATATACTCATCCAGAAGTGATCTATTGGCCCCAGGCACAAGTCAAGGTAACTTTATTTTGGGTGGAATAAAGAACTGTAACTGTGACTCTTCCAGTTCTACAGACAGTGGGACCAGAACATGAAAAATAATCATCTTCCTTCTGGCTGGCCTGGTTAGGCTTCTAGAGTCAGCAGGGCAAGGAGTGACCAGGTGCACTGGCTTAGTATCTTAAATCTTGGTGTTGGTCTTAAATCTTAAATTTATGGTGTCGTTTCACAGGTGTCTGTGAAAACAATAGTCTGGGAGCTAAAGATGAACAGATGCCTGATGGAAGGCGGAGACTCAGCAGTTGATGAGAAACAGGGCCTTAGTAAAGTGGAGTGGTGTTTTTTCAGAGACTTGAAGAAGAAAAATGATGGCTGATGATGCCAGAGCAGGGAAGGTATGCTTAATATAGCAGTCCAGGGAGAAATGGAAAAGTGTATGCCATGCAGGACAAAGAAAAAATGGATTTTGAAAGGATTCAATGAAACCCAGAGCTGGACTACATCGGGTATGCTGAGTAAAGGGTAGAGATGAGTCATGGGTGACTTAGGTTTTCTGTTTGCAGTGGTGAAGACATCTTGATGTTGAAATGTTCCAAGGCCTTGGGACCTGGGAAAGAAAGTCCCAGAGAGATGACAAAGAGCTTTGTTTTCATCACATTTGATTAGAGCTGCTGACAAGAACATGGGTCTAAGCCGTCTTAGAGGGCATAGATTCTAGGGTTAAAAAAATTCAGACATATCTGTCATTTACCTACGGGAAGTAGCTGGGTCCCCTGGCAAGGATAAGCTACAGAAAGAACCTGATGTGTTTGGTGTGGACAAGTAGAGGAACGGTCTTCTTTTCAGAGTCTGAAACCTGGACTAGTGATGTACATTCTTTCGCTTATCATCCATTTGAGATTACCTTTTATTTTCTTTTTCTAACTAGTATGGAAAATACCCCCTCAACTTTTTAAAAGAGAAATAATGACTTCTTTGTTTGCTTGGTCATTGAAATGTTAGACTAGTATAAGAAAGCAATATTTATAGCTCAATTCAATCACTCAGTTGTGTCTGACTCTTTGGAACCTCATGGATGGCAGCATGCCAGGCTTCCCTGTCCATCACCAACTCCTGGAGCTTGCTTAGACTCAACATCCATTGAGTTGGTGATGCCATCCAATCATCTCATCCTCTGTCATCCCCTTCTGCTCCTGCCTTCAGTTTTTATCAGCATCAGGGTCTGTTCCAATGAGTCAGTTCTTTATCAGGTGGCCAAAGTATTGGAGCTTCAGCTTCAGCATCAGTCCTTGCAATAAATATTCAGGACTGATTTCCTTTAGGATGGACTGGTTGGATCTCCTTGCAGTCCCAGGGACTCTCAAGAGTCTTCTCCAACACCACAATTCAAAAGTATCAGTTCTTCAGCCTTCTTTATGGTCCCACTCTCATATCCATGCATGACTACTGGAAAAACCATAGCCTTGACTAGACAGACCTTTTGTCAGTAAGGGGATGTCAGTAATGGGGATGACAGTAATGTCTCTACTTTTTAATATGCTGTCTAAGTTGGTCATAGCTTTTTTTTCCAAGCAACAAGTGTCTTAATTTCATGGCTGGAGTCACCATTTGCAGTGATTTTGGAGCCCAAGAAAATAAAATCTGTCACTGTTTCCACTGTTTCCCTATCTATTTGCCATGAAGTGATGAGACCAGATGCCATGATCTTCGTTTTCTGAATGTTGAGTTCTAAGCCAGCATTTTCACTCTCCTCTTTCACTTTTATCAAGAGGCTCTTTAGTTCCTCTTTGCTTTCTGCCATTAGGGTAGTGTCATCTGCATATCTGAAGTTATTGACATTTTTCCTGGCAATTTTGATTAAAGCTTGTGCTTCATCTGGCCTGGCATTTCGCATGATGTACTCTGCATATAAGTTAAATAAGCAGAGTGACAATATATAGCCTAGATGTACTCCTTTCCCAATTTTGAACCAGCCTGTTGTTCCATGTCTAGTTCTAACTGTTGCTTCTTGACCTGCGTACAGATTTCTCAGGAGACAGGTAAGGTGGTCTGGTATTTCTGTCTCTAAGAATTCTCCACAGTTTGTTGTGATCCACAGAGTCAAAGGCTTTGGCATGTCAGTAAAGCAGAAATAGATTTTTTTTTTTCTGGAACTCTCTTGCTTTTTCTACGGTCCAGCAGATGTTGGCAATTTGATCTCCAGTTCCTCTACCTTTTCTAAATCCAGCTTGAACATCTGGAAGTTCTCGGTTCACATACTGTTGAAGACTCACTTGGAGAATTTTGAGCTTTACTTTGCTAGCATGTGAAATGAGTGCAATTGTGTGGCAGTTGGAACATTCTTTGGCATTGCCTTGCTATCTAGCATTAAACTTGGGAGAGACTCTGATGCTGGGAAAGATTGAGGGCAAGAGGAAAAGGGGTAGACAGAAGATGAGACGGTTGGATGGCATCACTGACTCAATGGACATGAGTTTGAGCGAAATCCAGGAGATGGTGAAGGACAGGAAAGCCTGGCGTGCTGTAGTCCATGGGGTCGCAGAGAGTCAGACATGACTGAGCAACTGAAGAACAACAACAAAGCATTAAACTTACTCTGTTTACAAGTAAGAGTCATAATTTTGGTGAAGAAAAGTGTACACATGAGGGTTTTTTTTTTTTTGCATGTGTACACTAAGTAAATCTTTTGAAATCAGTCATTCGCTCCACAGATATTTGTTAATGCATACTCTAAACACAGTTTCCTATGGGAGGACCTGAGATACCAAATGCAGACCACAGATAGAACTTAGCAGTTCATCTCTGGGATCAATTTGCTTGAATTAGAATCTGGGTTCTGCCACTTCCTAATGGTGTGATTTTGAGCAAGTGGCTCAACTCTTGTCTTTCTTTCCTGATCTTTAAAATGGAAATAATATTCATAATACTCAACCTTGTACTATTGTTTTAGGGATTAAGTTAATATATATTATACATTTAAAACAGTGCCTGGCAATTAGTAAGGACTAAATAAATACTAGCTCTTGTCATTATTGCTTTGCTCTTGTTATTATTGCTTTATGCCAATTGCCACATAATTCAGTACATAATTTACCAACTGACCACAATATTAACAACCAGAATAAGTGAAAGAGATTGTAAACATAGGCACAGAAAGAACACGAAATCAGGAAGGTAAACATGAAGAACGGGGCCTGGCACACAGCTCTCAAAACATTTGAGCTGTTACTGGCTGGTCTTAAATTGGAATACTTCACCTTAGCAACAGTGGATTAGGAGTCCATATAAATGAAGGTGAGAAGTATAGAAAGAACCGATATTGCACTTTTTTTAGTGGCTAATTATGGGCTCAAAATAACATTAATTGAAGAATACTTACTTTTGGCAGAGATGTTTCATCATTGATCTCTTGCAAAGCAATATCCCACGGGCTGTGGGACTGGTTGGCCTGGGTGTGCGACCCTGGTTGGCCATATTCCAGCTAGGGGCCGTATGCCAGCTCGAGCCTGTATATCAGCTGGGTAACGTAGGTTGAGGGGTTTAATCTCAGTATCCTTGTCTATAAAATGAGAACAATCATAGTGCTTGCCTTCCAGGGTCACTCTCAGGGTTAAATTAATTGTTATATATCTAAAGCACTTAGAACAATGTTTAATACGTAGTAAACACTCATAGTTAAGTGTTCACTGTTTTCAACACTTCCCCATACAACTCACACTGGAGGTGATTTCATTGTCCAGGCACTCAGGGTGGGACCTTGGGCAGGCTGGCGTCTACCTTCTGTCTGAACAGTGAGCTCCAGCTTAGTACGACTCTTTGATACATTCACCTGCTTTCCTCCCTTCTCCTGGCCTCCAGAACCCAGCCTTGGAGTTTTCCCTTAAGAGATGTTTACGCCAAAAATCGGTCAAGATTTGCCAATTCTGTTGAAGAAATTCACAGGGCAAATGGTGAAGTATGAAATACTGAAGGATTTAGACGAGGCATGCTTATTTAATTCACAAAAATTTCCTTTTTACTTTAGACATATGAATAGCTAATGGGTGCATATGTGTATATCATATAAGTGGTATTGCCCTATGTAATTTCTCTTTTTAAGAGTACAGACATACGATATAGATATATGTATATCTGTGTATGTGCATATATAGATACATATGTATTATTTATATATATATAATGACACACACATATATATATATAACTCATATACATCACATAAAGATACTTTCTACTCTCAATTTAATCTCTTTTATCCCCCTCCCAGGAATCAGTTTCTAGTGAGTGCAGTTATTTATGGAAGTGATCGAGGACCTGCATTTTGGTGTTGTGTCTATGTTGGCTCTAGTTTGTGGGCTTTTTAGCTGCTGTCTTGATAATCTCAGCATCTAGCCTCAGTGCTCACAGCTGCTCCATTTCGTCCTTGGATGTGAAGGACTGGTCATCATGAGACAGCAGCTTGTTTTTGTTTTCTTGCTGACAGCTAAATGGTGATGCCCAGGAAATCCGCCGGTCGAGTTTGACCTCTGATAGCAAGCTGTTTAAATAAAATTAGAAGATACGTCGGCTGTGCTTCTTACTCTCCACAGTGCACTACTGGCCTTATTGGGTCATGTTTTCCTTCTTTTTTCCTTTTTTTTCTGGCTGTGCTGCATGGCATGTGGGATCTTAGTTCCCTAACCAGGGATTGAACCAATGCCCCCTGCAGTGGAAGATCAGGGTCTTAGCCATTGGCTGGCCAGGAAAGACCCAGGTGATGTTTTCCTCCTGAAAGGAAACTTAAAAAGCGTATAGATATAGTTTAGGGAAAAAACATTTTTTTAATCAAGATCCGAGCTTCAGAAGTTTTGCAAATTAAAAGCATGTATAGAGTGTGTACTGACTCTTATTTTTGTAGTTTATGGAAGTGACTCAGCCATCTAAGTTCTAAGCTATGGTGCTCTGCTGATCTTTTGCCAGAGAAATAAGGCTGTGAAAGTAAGGTCATATGGAAAAAGTATAACACGTTTTCTACTGATTCCCTTTCACCCTATCTTCTGTCATACCTCAGAGGTTATATTTGTCATTTTGTTTTCTCAGATTTATTTCCATTGGCAGACAGAGTACAAGCTAATACCTAGTAGCTCAGAATGAAAGCTCCTTTTTTTCTAATTTCGACTGCTGCTGGAATGTTGTTCTCAGCAACTTCTTACTGGCTGACCTTCTTCACCTGAAGTCATTTATTTTATGATTTAACTGGTAGATCGAATCAATCTACAAATATTTATTGATATGGTTTACAGTTGGTGGTTTAGAGGAATTATTATGGGAATGTGGTTCAGCTATTGTGTTGCCATAGGTTCTGATGTGATGGATTTAATTTCTTGTATATATTGATACTTTCAGCTGTGTTATATCAGCCAGCTATATTCCTGAAAAACAAACCACTCCTAAACTCATCAGCTTTTTTTTAAAAAAAAATTTTTATTGGAGTATGGTTGTTTTACAATGTTATGTTAGTTTCTACTGTACAACAATTAAATCAGCTATAGGTATACATGTATCTCCTCTTTTTATGGATTTCCTTCCCATTGAGGTCACCACAGAGCACTGTAAACAATCCCTTGTGCTACACAGTTGGTTCTCATTAGTGATTTATTTTATATATTGGTGACTCCGATGGTAAAGAATCCACCTGCAATGCAGGAGACCTGGGTTCAATCCCTGGGTCAGGAAGATTCCCTGGAGGAGGTCATGGCAACCCACTCCAGTATTCTTGCCTAGAGACTCCCCATGGACAGGGGAGCCTGGTGTGTTGCAAGTCCATGGGGTCACAAAGAGCTGGACAGGACTGAGTGGCTAAATACCCAGCACACACATCAATAGTATATATATGTCAATCTCCCAAGTCATGGCACTCCTCTTTCTCTTTGGTATCCATACATTTGTTCTCTCCATCTATATCTCTATCTAAACTCATTAGCTTTGACAACAGTCATTTATTATTGTAGTTCACACATTTGTGCCTTGACTGGAGGTTGGCTCATTTCGGTGGGGTTAGGGGCAGTGACTTGTTTTACTGGTTTCAGCTAGATTCACTCACATGTCTAAGGCTGAGAGTTGGCTGATCTTGGCCAAGCCTATCTGGGGACAACTCTGTTTTATGTGTCTGTCCTCCTGGGATCGGTAGATTGTCCTAGCACATCCTTCGCACTGTGATGGCAAAGGCACAAACGTGTGAGTTCAGTTGTGCATTTCAAGACTGTACTTGCGTTAGGAAGCGCATATCCTTTTAACCAGAGCAAGTCAGGTGGTCAATCCCAGGATAGGAATTAGTCCCCAGTGGGAGGATAAAGGCACAAATGAAGAACTGTGGAGCCAATTACGTGATTTATAACATATGTTAAGGTGCTCATTGACTCTATGTTGAGGGACTCTGAATGGGCCCCTTGACCCACTAAGGCTTCTAGTATTACTGTTTTGAGGTATAAAGTAGAGCAGCCAGAAGCCCGCCATTTCCATGTGCAGTCATCCTGGGATGATAATATTCCCTGTATAGGAAATTTAGAAATAGTATGAAATTGTGGGGAAAAAATTGCTCATGTTCCGAGTTATTCTCCAGAGGTCATTCTGTCACTTTCCTTATTAATAGTGCACACATTTATATCTTTTTTTTCTTAATACTCTATCATGAATCTTTGCCTTGTTATTAAAAAGGCTTTAACATGTAACATTTCTGGCTGCATAATATTTCCATTGTATGAGTACACCCTAATTCATTAACCTTGCCCTTCCTTTTGACTGTTTTGGTTACTTTCAGTGTCTTGTGATTATAAATAATGCTGTAGTGAGCATATCTGTGCAGAAATGTTTGTCTATGTTTACTTGTTTCTTTCATGGATCGAGAAACCTGAGTTTTGCCACTTGTTTGCTGTGTGGTCTAGAACTGCCTGTTAGTTTCCTCATCGTAAGATCACATATTGAGCTTGATGGCCTTAAACTTCTTTCTAATTCAGAAAATATCTTTCAAGGGAAAGTAATAAATTGCTGGTTTGAACTGGAAGCAGGCAGGCAACTCCAGTTGTTTGTCACCAAAAAGCTCAGGAAGCTTCTTTGGGCTTCTTTGGAAGCTTCTTTGGGCTTCTCTCTTGGAAGAGTTCAGGGGAATTTTTATTTCATAGTTTGCATGTCGTTTGTCCTTCAGCCTCCATCTCTGATATAACAGATTATATTTACATAAAATTTTTTAAAAACAAGAGTATAGGGCACTGAGCATTAGGATTATAAACTCTTGACCTACTTAATGGATGTGTGCTTTGAGAATGGCTTAGCTTATTGGAAGGACTGACCTGTCTTCATTTTGATTGTAATTTTATGTTTAAATAATTTTATTTATTTGTTTATAGTTGGCTGTACTGGGTCTTCATTTCTGCATGGGCTTTTCTCTAGTTCTGGGTAACTACCTGGCATAACTCTCTAGTTGAGGTGTGGCCGCTTCTCGTTGTGGTGGCTTCTCTTGTTGTGGAGCGTGAGGCTTAAGTAGTTGTGGCTCCCCAGCTCTAGAGCACAGGCTCATCTGTTGTGGCCCACGGGCTTAGTTGCTCTGCGGAGTGTGCGATCTTCCCTGATCAGGGATCGAACCCATGTTTCCTGCACTGGCAGGAGGATTCCTTACCACTGAGCCACCAGGGAAGGTGCGCTTGTAATTTCGTATCTGCTTTTTGTATTTATGTTTGCCTTTTCTTTTGTGTCTTGTGATTTACCTGTCATCACAGGGATCATAACAGCACAACCATGGGGTCTGGCCTTATCTCACCATTTCCTGATAATTGCATGTGCTCTTTTTCTCAGTGATGCCTCCTTACTGTTCATTTTCATATGTACTGAGGCTGGATTTCATCTTGCTGTCTCTCTTCCAGCCTCTGCTGGGGATCAATATTGCTCACTGTGGACAGGCTGTAAGTGCTGACAGGTGGAGGTATGAACACATCACTCCTGAGTGGAAAAAAGTGTGATCTGTGCTCTGTCTGTCTCTCTGGCCACTCCCCACATCGGTCCTGAGCATGTCCTCCTTGCAGCTGACAGAGACTTCTCATTCCGAACTCCTCCTGGGAGTGGTGTTAGAAACTATTTGGGACTTCCCTGGTGGTACAGTGGATGTACCCTGCCAATGCAGGGGACACAGGTTCAATCCCTGGCCTGGGGAGATGCTGTACGCTGTGGAGCAACTAAGTCCATGTGCCGCAGCTGCTGAGCCTGTGGACCCTAGAGCCTGTGCTCCTCAGCAAGAGAAGCCACCCCAGTGAGAAGCCTTTGCACCACGACTGGAGCGTAGCTCCTGCACACTGCAACTTGAGAAAGCCCACACGCAGCAATGAAAACCCAGTGCAGCCGAAAGTTAAAAAAAAAAAAAGATACTTGGTTTGGCTCCTCATCCAGTTAGTTGCCCCCGCTGCCCTCAAGCTGAGCTGGGGTGCCCATCTGGCCAGCAGGACTCTGCACCCAGTACAGTGTGGTCTCCATCCTCTGACCGCCTTCAAGAGGCCTTTTGTTTCCTGCCCCTCCCGCTCGGCCAGGATGTGGTCCCCAGTCCCCTGGGAATGATGGGACTCCTCCACCGCCCCAGAGTGCTCAGCAGCTCCGGAGAACCAGCTCTAAAAGCAAAACATCTTCAACCGACTGAAACCTTGTCCGTCTTTATTTTACCCCAGGAAATATTAATACATTGGGGCTGGAATATTTAATTGAGTCAGTTATAAATTGGATTTTGGGGAAAATCATTTTCTTCGATGCAAGTGAATCTAACTTTCCCCTGAAGGAAGTTGCTTACGAAGTACAACCTTCATCACTGCAAGCTATAGTTTTTGGCTTCCGTACTCACTCTTCCACTGCCCCTTGACGGTTGAGTGATGTGGTGTTCATGTACCTTTTCTAAGAAAACTTGAACCTGATTCTTGAGTGTGAAATAATTCATAATGTGAATGACTTTGCTGCCCTCTACAATAACAGTTCACAAAGGTGTGAATGTTTATGTACATTTTAATAAAGCAAGGGAGCATATCTTGGCTTTATTTCAGTCTCGTTTTGGTAAACTGGCATCGGGTGAGGAATGCTGACTCTGGGAACTTCTGACTTGTTTTCTCTTGTTCTGCACCTGCTTCCAGCTGCCTTGCTCTCCCCTGCCCTGCCCTTCCCCCTTCTTTTCCAGGGCTGCGCCGAGGTACCTGCTCTCAAGTAACTTCGTGAGAAGTGCAGGGTACCGTGCGGGCTCCTGGGAGAACGCTGCTGAGTGATGGTGGTGCTTCTGTCCGATCAGTGCTGTTCCTTCATTGCAGTCCCCAGGCCTGTGATGATCACGAAAGCCAGAGGCCAAGACCAGACTCAGCAAGAAGCCACCCTTCCCTCTGGATTTCATGCATTTCAGCAACATGTTTTACAAACTCTGAAGTTTCTGAGAGGGCTAAGTAAAGTTCTGGAAGTCTAGGGCTGGTGTAAGGCTTCAGTGCAGTTGTAGGAGCAGACTGGGACCAGCATGGGGAGTGAGAAGAAAACAGGAAGCAGATAAGCACCCACTGGGGAGAAGGGCAGAGGCCTTCTAACCATTGTCTCTGGTCCTGTCTCCTGAGACCCTGGTTGCAGTCATTCACTCTCTCCTGCTTGTTTTTATTTTTTAATTGTAGAATTGGACAAAAAGTTTGTTGGGGTTTTTCTGCAAGATGTTATGGAAAAACCCAACGAACATTATGATATTTTTTTATTGGAATATAGTTGCTTTACAATGTTGTGTTAGTTTCTGCTGTACAGCAAAGTGAATCAGTCACACGTATACATGTGCCTCCTCTTCCTTGGATTTGCTTTCCATTTAGGTTGGCACAGAGCATTGAGTGGGGTTCCCTGTAGATATTAGTTATCTATTTAATACATAGCAGTGTATGTGTGCCAATCCCAATCTCCCGATCCGTCCTCTCCTTCCTTCATATTTTTAGATGTACTTATTTATTTATGAATAGATAATAGGTTCATTTGGCTTGAAAACCAAAAAGTATAAAACACTACACACTGGAATTGTCCATCCTATCCTATTCCCCATCCACCCAGTCTCTTCCCACTGTGCCCAGGGAGCTTAGTTTCTTTGTTTCATATGCGTGCTTCCAGAGTTGCCTTAGGCGTCCTTACACTCAAGTGAATGAAAGCATCGCTTCTTGTTCTGCCATTTGTTTGTTCATCCTTTGATCTCCTCTCTCATGTTCTCATTTTATTTCTTTTAATTCTACTCTCAGTAATTTTTTTATTAATTATTAATTTATCATAGTTTTGGTTGTGCTGGGTCTTTGCTGCTGTGTGTGGGCTTTCTCTAGTTGGGGAGCACAGAGGCTACTCTCTAGCTGCAGTGTGAGGGCTTCTCACTGTGGCGTCTTCTCTCGTGGAGCACAGGCTCCAGGTACATGGGCTTCAGCGATTGCAGCACATGGGCTCAGCAGTAGAGGTTCTCGGGCTCTAGACCACAGGCTCAGTAGTTGTGGCTCAGGGGCCTAGTTGCCCCGAGGCACGTGGGATCTTCCCAGACTAGGGATCAAACCCGTGTCCCCTGCATTGGCAGGTGGATTCTTATCCCCTGTAGTACCAGAGAACTCCCTCAATAATTCTTTGTTGGAGGTTTTTTTGAGGAGAAAGGTCAGTGGTCACTTGTTTTACTTATACCTGATGCCCTGAGCAGACTTCACAGTATGCTTGTCTTTTTCCCATAGATGAAGTGGAGAATGAGAAATGGTACCTGTCTCCAGACTTTCCACCAACAACCATCAAGACAGAGCCCATCACGGACGAGCCACCCTCGGGACTCGTCCCCTCTGTCACGCTGACCATCACCGCAATCTCCACCCCGTTTGAAAAGGAGGAAACCCCTCTGGAGATGAATGCTGGGGTAAAGTCCCTTTTCTTCCAAAAAAACAGATTAGATCGAGAGATAACAGATCCTCATTCTCCAAAAAGGCATTTAATCTTTTTGGAGCCAGTGGTTGTATATGTTTAAGGATATGTAACTGTATATATATGTGTGTGTGTGTGTGTGTATATATATATATATATGTAAAGGTATATTTATGTCTATATCCAGAGCATGTTGATTTGGTGTCAACATTGGTTATATCACTTCCTTTAAAGGCATTGTCCAGAAAAACTGGTTGAAAGTCTCATTTCGGTTTTTCTGCGAATGCTATTACAAAAGTGAAAAAGTTCAGGGATATCCATGTTGGCAAAAAATTCTCCCTGGAATTGATTTTTAAGCCAGTTGGAAGGGAGTGGTTTCAGCGATGGTGCTATTCATAGCTTTCTGGGCTGTGGCAACAAGGATTGCTTGTTCCTGTGTCTGCTTTATTCCCCTAGTGCTGTGCGAGTTGCCCTGACTTAATTCAGGGATTTCCCAGCTACCAGCTCTCGTGTTACCCGTGGAAAACGTAAGAAACTGGGAGTTGCTCGGTTCCGTGCCTGTAGCAAGTAGGATTTAGTTTTGCTCCACCTTCTCTTTAGGTGTTTCGATGTCTGGTGATGGACCAGGGGCATACTTGTACATCTTCTTCTGGATATTCGGAATCCAGTCCTAACTTTCCTTGTGCTCACAGCCACAGGTTATGTTACAGTGACTCCACTGGCATTCTCTAAGTCTTTTCTCCTCTGAGCAAGGTAGAGGAATCAGGAAAAGGTAACACAGCAGTGGTGGCACCACCAAGGCGTGGCTGCATCCTCACTCCTTGTGCTGTTTACCTTCCATCCATCGGGAAGCTGAGGGCCGATGGAGATGAGGTGAACAGAGCACCTGCATGCTGCCCTCTAGAATTCCTTTCTCAGTAGCTACCTGAGTCTGTTTATAAGATGAGGCTTCTGGAGTCTGTATTAGTCTCCTTGCTCTGTGATGTTTTAGTTTGAATTTTGAGCAAGTCACTAAGAAAGATCAGAGTCATGGCCTTTCTCCCATGCATGGACCAGATACCTGTCCTCCTTTCCCTACCCAGTGTTTCGTGGTTATGTGTTGTCAGTTGTCAGGAACCTGGAGAGAATGCACGCAATTGGGTTCACACAGTTCCTCTTGCTAGAGGCCCGTGACCCTTTAGGAATGTGCCAGACTAGTTTTGGGGTAAAATGCCTGTACAGTACCATAAATACAATAGAATGAAGCACTGACAAGTGAGCCCTGGCTTCTTCATTTGAGAATTCTGAGGGCTCCCTCACCTGTACTGCCAGAGCTGGCAATGGGTGAGGGTTAAGGACTAAAATACTTCCCGGTCCAAGAAGCAGCCTGCGCTCAGCCAGGCCTCACCAGCCCTAGCACAGCCCTGGGAGGGAGACAGGATGACAAACAGCTCCCCGGGGTGTTGCTTCGGGTTTGTTACTGGCTTTTAAAAACTGTGTTTGAATTTCTTTCTTTAGGTTGATTCCTCATGCCAGACCATTATTCCTAAGATTAAGCTGGAGCCTCATGAAGTGGATCAGTTCCTAAACTTCTCTCCCAAGGAAGGTCTGTCTCCTCTCCTCTTTGGGCTAACAGGTGTGGGTGTGTCACCCCAGGGAAGGTGGGGACCATTGATTGTACTAAAAGCAGAGCTTGTTTTATGAAATAGCTGTTCTTGACTCTAAGTACAAACTTTAAAGCTAAATTTTATTTTCCCATATATGTGTATGCTTAATTGTCAAGTTAAATCTTCAACTTTTATTCCAAGCCAGGGTGACCTTTCAACATGTTTATAGACTCTTCTGACTTGGGTGCTGACAAGGGAACACGGGAACCCCTGCCCTCAAGCCATCCTATGAGTAAAAGACAGCTCCCTGCCCTGGCGAGATGATCACTACAGACCTAATGGGCATTTACAAAGCCAACTTGCCGGCTTAAAACAAACTCTAATTTTAAACCCTTTGTGAAGTGGATTCACAGTTTCTCTGTCTGGCAATTCAGTATTTTTAAATGTTGATTTTCAGGTGGCTCAGCTATGGGGTCTCACAGAGTTGGACACAACTGAAGTGACTTAGCAGCAGCAGCAGCTGGTAGAGAATCTGCCTGCAATATAGGACATGAAGGTTCAGTCTCTGAGTCAGGAAGATCCTCTGGAAACGCGGGAATGACAACCCACTCTAGTATTCTTGCCTGGGAAATCCCATGACCAGAGGACCCTGCTGGGCTACAGTCCATGGAGTCAGGAGAGTTGGACATGACGTAGTGACTGAATCACCACCAAGCACCACCACTCCTCTATTCCTGCGTCCTTCAGGCATCTTGCATCTGTTTAGAAATAAGTGGTGTCAATACTTGAAATGGGCACACTCTCACCTTTTTCTTTCCCTGTGTCAGTTTTTCCCTTGACCCCTGTGAAGCCCATGGGTAGGAATTCTGAATGCAGACCCCTAAGTCTCAGAGAGTCTAAGAAGCTCTCTCAGCCTTTTTAATTGATATACTTTGCCCAGCTCCTTAATTCAGTGCCTTAAGACGCACCATCCCCTCCCTTTTTATTTATACTTTCAGCACATGGTTAGAAGGACAGCTCATCGATGTGACCAACAAATAAGAGACTAGAATACGCGCTGGTCATGGGAAAGGTATCCATGCTGTGGTGTGGACATAATGTGCAGATGTTACAATATATAGGAGCAATGCTCACAGAAACAAAGTCTACTTCATCCCACCAGAAACATACTCAAGATTTAACGTGACACTTTAATCAAGGTTGGCATTTACCTTTGTCATCAGTAAAGAAAGGATTCAATTATTTTTTTATACTTTTTTGGCCACACAGCACAGCATCTTAGTTCCCTTTGAATCCATGCCCCTTTGGAAGTGTGGAGTCTTCACCACTGGACTGGCAGGGAAGTCCCAGGATTCAGTTTTTATAATTAGTAATACTGACTAAAATCCGTATATTTATTTTAACTGAGCGATACACATTTTAGTGCCTTTCAGCTTTAAAGAAAGTAATTCCTTTCATTTTTGTGATACTGGGAACAACTATCAAATACATTTTGCTCTTTCAATCTGTGTTGCCATATGCTTCCGAAAATGTCATCACCGTACCAGTAAGCCCCTTGGTGGCTTCAGAATCTCCGATCTCTAGAGGAGAAAAGTTTCAGGGTCCTTCCTTGAAGTGCCCATCTTTCCTCATTATCCTAGATAAACAGGGAGAAGGAAATTCAATATGCTTGAATGTAGCAGGGCTTCTAGGCAAAGTGGCTTGTTGTCCCCAGCCCTGTCAGGAAGTAACCCAAGAGCCACATTTCAAATGAATTTAGAAATCTGATACTGAGGCACTTGTGACCAGGGCAGTAGCTCTCAATAAGTGGGTAAGAGGAGATTCGAGTTTGCTTCACTTTTCCTGCCGTGCCATTTCCATTTTCGTGTGTGTGTGGAGCACCTTCTTCTTGGAAAGTAGAAAAGTACTAGAATAATTTGCACTGTGCCCAGCCAAAGGGAAAAGTAAGCTCTAGTACTCTTGACTAATTCTCCAGACCAATAGCTCTGCATGGCAGACACTGGAAGCCCCTGTGAGGTTTGTCTGCTCCTGGGTTTTGTTTTGCTTTTGTTTTTATTTGCTTGTTTGTTTACCATGGCTAAAAGATAAACATTGTTAAAATTCCGTTCAGTAGCTCAGTCATGTCTGACTCTCTGTGACCCCATGGACTGCAGCACTCCAGGCCTCCCTGTCCATCACCAACTCCTGGAGCTTGTTCAAACTCATGTCCATCAAGTCTGATGCCATCCAACCATCTCATCCTCTGTTGTCCCCTTCTCCTCCTGCCTTCAATCTTTCCCAGCATCAGGGTCTTTTCCAATGAGTCAGTTCTTCCCATCAGGTGGCCAAAGTATTGGAGCTTCAGCTTCACCATCAGTCCTTGCAATGAATATTCAAGACTGATTTCCATTAGGATTGACTGGTTTGATCTCCTTGAAGTCCAAAGGAAACATTGTCAAAAGATAAGCTCTGAAAAATTAAAACTTTCAATCGTTTATTTGAGCAAAAATTAATTAGACTTTGCAGCGCCAAACTGGTTAGAAGTTTCCTCTGACAAGAGCTGGGGGGGAGACTTTTATAAAGAGAAGGTGGAAGCAAAGTAAGGAGATTATTTATGAGCTATAACTTAAAACTTAGTTGGCTGTTTGTGACCAGTTGTCCTTAGATTCCAGCCTGGTAACCTTGAAGCATTTACAGGATTAGATTTTGGTTTGCCTGTGTAAGTGGCCAGAGCGCTGGAGACACCCCAGGGTAACAGCTTCCATGCTTATTAATTGACCTGGCACTACAGAGTCCCATAGGTCATTAT
Source organism: Capricornis sumatraensis (assembly GCF_032405125.1). Lineage (NCBI taxonomy): Eukaryota > Metazoa > Chordata > Mammalia > Artiodactyla > Bovidae > Capricornis > Capricornis sumatraensis. The sequence continues at coordinate 106,081,689 of NC_091073.1, read as the reverse complement.
GGGGTTGGGAAAACCTTACTTAACACTCTTAGGACTCTTTTCTAGGTGAACAGATATTTAAGACACCTACCTACCCTCCTTAGCTGCCTGGAAGCTGTGGCCAAAGAGTTGACAATAGAGATGTATGGGATTGTTTTAGAATATTCTTTAGCTTTAGGAGTGCCCGTGGACTCTTAAAACACCAGGGAGCTCTACGGCAGGGTAGGTTAGAAAGAGAAAAGAGAGGGGTTAGTGTAAGAAAGAAAGAGGAAAAAGTATGTGCTGTTAGTGGGGGTGGGGCAAGGTGGGGAAGTGACTGAGAGAGATGGATCGCCTGTGGTTCCCTGGGACTGTCGGTGTTTCAGTGAGCAGAAGAGCCCCATGCTTCCAGCTTCTCACCTCCAAAGGCAGCTCTGAGGGTCCTTTTTCTGAGGTGAGTAGCTGTGTCTCAGGAAGGCTCCTTCCATCTACAGTATCTCAGGCAGGAGGCCTTTCCGTGGCCCCGGGCTGTTCTCTGGTCGAGCAAGTCCAGGTGTGTATGCGGCCCCTGGGCTCCTCGCCCAGTTCAGAGCTGCTGCACTCCGGGCTCTGTTGTCGTGGGGGGTTGCGGAGTGAAAGGCTTACCCAAGGTCACGTCCCTTGGCTCAGTCACGGTGACTGGCCATCAGGGGATTGCAGCACAACGTGAAGATTCACAGGTCAGGAAAAGAGCGAGACCCCCAAAGCACATTTGCCAGGTTGAACTCGGAGACAGTTCTTCCTTTGGAACCTGCCTCCTCCGCGCTGGAGGTGCATGAGCGGCGCTGACCCAGGCTCCGAGGCTTGGCAGAGTATGAATGTCTCCCTGGGGAGAGGTGGAGGATGCTTGATGCTGGGGAACGTTGCGGGGACACCCCACTCCCCCTCATTTATCTTCCAGTGCCTGCTTTTCTATCCGCAGATGGACTGGGTGTTATCGGAATCAAGAATGCCTGGCATCTGGCCTGTGGGCCCTGCCATGCACATTCCTGCAGAAACAAATGAGCTTTTCTCAAACCCTCATGGGCTCCCTGCTTCTGCTATTTGTTTTCTTTTCTTCTTTTTTTTTTTTTTTTAAGATACATTAACATGGTGGTTTACAATCAAACTGTGGAAACTATATGAAATGAAGCGAGGGAACATTATGCCAGCACCATCCCTGCCTACTGTAATTTCCCATGTCCCCATTTTGTCATAATTTGATTACTTTCTTACATATTTCCCCGAGTTTCTTTATGTAGTTATAAGCAAATAGGCTCTGTATTCTCTTTCTCTCCTTTTTCGTACAAAAAGAAGTCTACTCTACACACTGTCTCGCACCTTGATTTATTTCTCTCGTTTATAGGTTGAGACCAGCATACACTTAAGTCACATCTACTGAAACTCCTGTTGACCAAAGTAAAACTCAAAAATCCAGTCCAAAAACGTATCCACAATGTGCTGTGCTAAGTTGCTTATTCATGTCCGACTCTTTGCGAACCCATGGACTGCAGCCCGCCAGGCTCCTCTGTCCATGGGATTCTCCAGGCAAGAATACTGGAGTGGGTTGCCATGTCCTCCTCCAGGGGATCTTCCCAACCCAGGGATCGAACCCAGGTCTCCCGCATTGCAGGCAGATTCTTTACCAACTGGGCCACGAGGGAAGCTCATTATCCTCAATAAAGCCAGAAAATCAAGCCAAGAAAGCGCCTGCTTGAGGCTGTATCAAGAACTGCAGAGTTGGAACCCAGAAATTGAATCTACTGTTTTTCGAAAGAAACACTTAAATTTTGCCTTCACAGTACATCTTGGAGGCCGTTCCATGTCCACTAGGAGAGATTCCTCATCCGTTTGTTCAACTGTCCCTGGTTGGATGTTGGATGTTTAAGTGCCCCCATGTCCTGCTTCGTTGCTCTCTGATGGATGCAATCCGTTCTTTTCCCCTCAGCCTCCGTGGACCACCTGCACTTACCACCCACTCCTCCTAGCAGCAACAGCAGTGACTCCGAGGGCAGCCTGAGTCCCAGCCCGCGCCTGCACCCCTTTGGCCTTCCGCAGACCCACAGCCCCGCCAGGGCCCCGGCGCGGGCCCCCTCAGCGCTGGCCAGCTCCCCGCTCCTCACTGCTCCTCATGTGAGTGTCCCTGCATCCCTGCAACCCGATCCCCCCATTCTGTCATTTGGAGCTTCACCCAGCGTGGCTGCCATTCCGGGCCACTTGGCTTTTCTTCCTGTGGGAAGTTTTCAGTCTGATTGCTAAAGCTGGGGGATGACAGACTTAGAGAACATTTTCTAAAAACTGCCTGTGATCTCATCGTGCTAACACATTCTTTTCCTTTTCTGTGCATGCTTCCGGTTTTTATTCCTGTGCTTATTTTTTATAGCTACAACCATGAGGAATAAAAATGTTGTCATTCTTCTCAAAATTATATCACAAATATTTATCATCAATTTAGGCAGTCTTTGTGACCTAGGATAGGAAATAACTTATTTTTTAAATAAACAATCTTTGATGAACTGAAAAATTGCCCTGAGATTAAATGTTTTGATGTCTAAAGCGCAAGCATATAATTTAACCCTTTTTGTCTGTGGTTCAGCTCTTAACCCAGTGACTCAGGATGGAACTCATGAGTCATTATTCATCCCTCACATATATAATTTCTCCAAGTAAAAAATAGGGATATATAATTAATTTTATATTGTTCTGATTAGTCAATTGATTTCTCTGAGGATTTAAAAATCATAGTCAACCTTACTGAATTTATAATATCACATAGAGCAAGTCTGAATGAAGTTCAGTTCAGTCACTCAGTCGTGTCTGACTCTTTGCGACCCCATGAACTGCAGCACGCCAGGCCTCCCTTAACCATCACCAACTCCCAGAGTTCACCCAAACCCATGTCCATCGAGTCGGTGATGCCATCCAACCATCACATCCTCTGTCGTCCCCTTCTCCTCCTGCCCTCAATCTTTCCCAGCATCAGGGTCTTTTCAAATGAGTCAGCTCTTCGCATCAGGTGGCCAAAGTATTGAATGAAGTGAGATATGTAAAAATTCTAGAAAAGCCATCTATCAATTAGCATAACTTTGAAAAGTTGAATGCAGTCTGTCTCAGAAACTCAGCAAGTTCTTAGATCTGTGGCCATGTTCTTATTTATCACTATTACTGAGGGCCAGTGGGTTACCTCTTTCCACTCCATCATTACCTTCTCACCATTAACCCTTCACTCTTTTGATTACTGAAATAGTGTTTGTTCTATGGGTCTGTGGGTCCTGCCACAATCAGTTCATTCTACATGGTCATGGATTAAATCCTCCCCATGTCAGACCTTGGTTCAGCATCCATGCTGTGTCTCCCTACTATCTGTTGGCATCAAGCTGTCATACCTCTGCTGGGTACTAACACCCTCTGTATGTGCCCAACCTGCAGCAGCTTCAAGAACTCGCCCCCTCCAGGCAGAGCGGCTTCTTCTGTTACTCTTTACAAGGCTGCCTTTTGTTGGAAAGTCCTTCCCTGTGTAAATCACCCCCTTTCTTCCAGGAGGCCCAGTTCAAGTCTTATCTGCTACCCTAAGCCTTCCCTTATCGCAGAGACTCAAACAAGTGTTCTCTTTCTTCATATTATTAATGCACCTGGAGTGAGTATCACAGTCTAGCATTTAATTGCTCTCGTTCTTTCGTGTGTTTCAATTCAGCCTCGGTCTCGATCATTAGCTGCTTAAGAGACAGAGTTCGTTTTGATTCCTGCATGCATTTAACACAGAGTTAATATGCAATAGGTCCTCCATCTATTGACTCATTATAAACACATTGTCCTAGCGTGGATGACATGGGGTGAGCTACAGTGGTCATCTCCATTGACGATGGACAGTATAGGACAGTGCTAACCAGAGGCTGTCGTGGAGCAAGCCTGCCAGTGTGCCCCTGGGAGTCCGAGCCCTTTCGCTGGACGTGGAGGTTGAGAAGCAGCTCCTAGTGTATAGAGAGCATCTTGCAAAATGGCCTTTTCAGGAGAACAACAAAACTTCCCACAGAACTCCAAGTGAATTCCTCATCACTCCAAGGACAGGAAACCTCCAGGGATGTAGGAAATGAATTCTATCCTTTAAAAAATTTCCATGTTTTAGCCAGTGGGGTACTTTGTGGGAAATAAAGGTGGAGGTTTCTTTACCTCTTCCCTTCAATTATAATCCTTGGGTTGTAACACTCACACGGGTATCTTCTCCACTTTTTTGCTTCCACTTCAGAGTGCCCATTTCTCACCCAAACAGATGGGCCTCCTTTTTCCTTAGTTGTTTGCAAGACATCATATCAGACCCTCCTCACCCTTCAGGAGGCTTCCCTCCAGTGCACCCGGCTGCTCCTCTTTGACCCTTTTCTGCTCCTTGGTCTACACAGAAGCTGCAGGGATCAGGCCCCCTGGTCCTGACGGAGGAGGAGAAGAGGACCCTGATCGCCGAGGGCTATCCCATCCCCACCAAGTTGCCCCTGACGAAATCAGAGGAGAAGGCCCTAAAGAAAATCCGGAGGAAAATCAAGAATAAGGTGGGTCCATCAGATGCAGGCACTTCTGTGAGCAGAGGTGTGAGCAGAACCAAGCCATGTGTCTGTCCCACCTTCCCGGTGGCCAACACTGGCCCAGCCCTTGGTGTCGGGACCAAGGCTTGGCCCTGTCTTCCTCCAGCCCTGCCATCCATCTTCTGGGCAGTGGGCCCCCAAATTGGGTGTGCATGCTCCATGATGCTCAAGATAACCTATTCAGGCATGGGAGGAAAATATTAGAACTCCCATTTACATTAAAAAACATCTCAGCCTTTAAAATTTCTATTTTATAACATATACAATATTTCCCCTAGTAGGCATCTATGCAATTTATAAATATTTATAAATTATAATATTATAAATACATAACTATCAATATATTATGGGTGCTTGCTTAATTTTTTTTCTTGATAGGGGTTTTCGTTAAAAAATTCTGCTGGCTCTTCTATACCTGGGTCTAGCGGTTTCCTGGTGCTGGGCCCCTATAGTGGGAATAAGGGACACAGAGGCCCTGGGGCATGGCTAGGGTGTGGATAGAGCAGGAGAGAGGAGACTAAGAGAGGAAGAATGAGAGGGATTAGAGTCATAATTCTTCACCCACGTGCAGAACCACCAGGGAATTTTTGTGTAACTAACCCCAACTGGCTTATATTATGTATTACAGTGACCCAACTAGGTCCACAGAATTGAAATCATTTTTCTGACCCCATAGAAATGGTTCATGATGTACATGTTCTGGTCTGACTCCTGGACCACCATCCTTCTCACTGGGGGCCTAGTTTGTTGGAAAGTAGATGAGAGCATAGACTGATTGAAACCAGGGGGAACAGAAGAGGCGATTAGTAGATGAGCCAGCAGGTTAAAGAAATGGGAAATGGCCACAGAAGTGAGTAGGGCTTCTGTGATTACTGTGCTCACAGCCTCCAGTCACCTGGGTTTACTGCCATGTTGTTCAGTTGCTGAGTTGTGTCCAACTCTTTGCAAGCCCACGGACTGCAGCATGCCAGGCTTCCCTGTCTGTCACTGTCTCTGGAGTTTGCTCAAACTCATGTCTGTTGAGTCAACGATGCCATCCCACCATCTCATCCTCTGTTGTCCCTTACTGATACAGCTGGAGCATAATCCTCTTTTCTCCCTTTTCATTGCAGATTTCAGCCCAGGAAAGTAGGAGGAAGAAGAAAGAATACATGGACAGCTTGGAGAAAAAGTAAGCCTCCTGCCAAACTGGTTGCGTGTATTGAGCAATTCATGTAGAGAAATGTGAGTGCCAGGGGGCCCCTGATTTCCATGACAAGGGGGTTCAGTTTCTCACCTGGCTCCCAGCAAAGGCTGTTGGTTTATCAGCCTGTGTTTTGCCTGCCACCTAGTGGTTTTTAGAGGAGAAGCTTATAAATCTAGCAAGAAATGAAAAGTACAACTTCCTTGGTGGCTCAGATGGTAAAGAATCCGCCTGCAATGCAGGAGACCTGGGTTCGGTCCCTTGGTCAGGAAGATCTCCTGGAGAAGGCAGTGGCTACCCATTCCAGTATTCTTGCCTGGAGAATCTCATGGACAGAGAGGCCTGACGGGCTATAGTCCATGGAGTCACAAAGAGCTGGACTTGACTGAGTGACTAACACATTTCCACTTTTCGATCTTAGTAGGCATTTGTACAGAACTGTTTTCAACCAAGGGTCCATAAGTCCTTGAAGGCTTACTTTCAAATAAGCACAAATACAAACCTTCATGCACATTCCTGGACTCCTCAGAGGAGAGGTGCTATTTTGGCAGAAAAAAGCAAGGCTAATTAATCAGTTACCCTTGGCCACACTCCCTCGCACCCTAGAGAGCAGCAGGGGATATAAGACAAGTTGGCGTTCTTTATTTTCTGTCTGCTGTGATTGGTGTTATAGGTGAGTGACTTTGCACAAAACACTTGAGGATACCTTGTGTTATTCTGAATAGCTTGGAATATCAGGAGGGCTCTTAGAAAAACATAAATTAAAACACAATCTTGTATTACCCTAGAAAATAGTACCCATCTGACAAACTAATATCAATTTAAAATGGGAATGAGTCCCTGGATCTAGAAGTGAAACTTTATGTATATGTGGTGAGAGGAGCAGTTGGTGGATCCTGGCTGGTTCCTGAAGTTCCTACTGAAAGTCAGTGTTTCTTCCTCCTGATTTAGGTTTTGGTAATAAGAATTATTGGAGAAGGAAATGGCAACCCACTCCCGTATCCTTGCCTGGAAAATCTCATGGATGGAGGAACCTGGTGGACTGCAGTCCATGGGGTCGCAAAGAGTCGGGCACGACTGAGCGACTAACACTAACACTAATAAGAATTGTTACCAATCATTGTTGAGGTATCCGGGGTCAAGATGTTTCGATGAAAATTTCTTTATGGCCTCTTGGGGCATGCCTCCTCCAGCACCTGTGTTCCTTGCCCTGAGGTCCTAAGGTCTTGTCCTTTCCTCTCCCCCTACCCCAAGCCCTGTCAGTCTTTCTGGCCAAGAGCACAGCTAGCAGCATTCAGATCCTGTAATATGGAGGGAGAAGTGTGATGAGCATTGAGAGCCATAGGGAAAAGTCAAGAGAAATCAAGTTTGAAAAACCCTTTAAGAAGTTTGGGCTTCCCTGGTGGCTCAGATGGTAAAGAATCCACCTGCAGTGTGAGAGACCTGGTTGGATCCCTGGGTTGGGAAGATCCGCTGGAGGAGGGCATGGCAACCCACTCCAGTGTTCTTGCCTGGAGAATCCCATGGATAGAGGAGCCTGGAGGGCTACAGTCCATCAGGTCGCAAAGAGTCGGACATGACTGCGTGACTAAGCACAGCACATAAGAAGTTTACATTGTGTACCATTCCAATCCATTTTCCATTATTGAGCCATTTGTTACTAATCTCTTTTTTTTTTTTTTTCTTTTGTGTCCTCACCCTTTTCCCCTACTCAGGTTAGCCTAGCTCTCTTTCTGGTCTCCCCAGAGTAGCTGCTTCTCTGTTTATTTTTCCTCTGAACCCCACCTGCCTCCATCCTAGCTCCTGGTTTAGTGCTTGCTCCCCTGATAAAACTCAGGTTTTTCTTTTTCTCTCTCCTCTGTAGGGTAGAGTCTTGTTCAACGGAGAACGTGGAGCTTCGGAAGAAGGTGGAGGTTCTGGAGAACACCAACAGGTGAGGGTCCCTGGAGTGAGGATGGAAGGAGGGGAGAGAGGGGCAGATCAGAAAGGGAGCTGGGAAGAAAGGGGAGGAGATGCCATAGAGTAGTTGTGCCAGGATGCTCAGGGTGGCCGTGCTCCATGCACCTGTTCCTGCCGCCTGTGTACATGTGCGTGCGCGCGTGCACACACACACACACATACACACACACACATACACATGCCTGTGCATGTCCTTTACTTTTCCTAAAATACGTGAGATTGATGAATCTGACTCTGACAAGGGCTTTCATGAAGAGGGAGTTAAGAGGAGGCTTGGGAAAGAATATGGTCAATGAGTCTGATTCTTCTGAAAATGACATCAGACTTTATAGAGGTGGCTAAGGAGGGAGTCGGAGAAGGCAATGGCAACCCACTCCAGTACTCTTGCCTGGAAAATCCCATGGACGGAGGAGCCTGGTAGGCTACAGTCCATGGGGTTGTGAAGAATTAGACATGACTGAGCAACTTCACTTTCCTGCATTGGAGAAGGAAATGACAACCCACTCCAGTGTTCTTGCCTGGAGAATCCCAGGGACGGGGGAGCCTGGTGGGCTGCTGTCTATGGGGTCGCACAGAGTCAGACACGACTGATGCGACTTAGCAGCAGCAGCAGCAAGGAGGGAGTGACCACTTTGTTGTCACCCAATTTGAGTAAAATAAATTAGTGCTTATTAGTGGAAAAAAAAGGAGGGAAAACCAAGTTTGTTTTTTAAAAAGTTTTTAATTACTGTGTTTAAAAGTTAATTAATTGGTTACATTTTAAGTCCATTTTGAAAAATAATTGTAGGACAGATGGATTAATGAGTTCATCTGACACCTCCTGTGTCAGGTACTGTTTTCAGGACTTTATAGATATTAACTCATATAACTTTCTGATGACCCTACGACCTAGTCCTATTACTATCCCTATTAAATGGTGGAGGTAATGGAGACTCAACAGGGAGGCCTGATGTGCTGCAGTCCATGGGGTCGCAAAGAGTCAGACACAACTGAGCAACTGAACTGAACTCAATGGAGACTCAGAAAGGTTAGGTGACTTGCTCAAGGTCACAGAGTAAATGCCAGAGCTGCGTTTGAAGGCAGGCAGTCTGGCCCTAGAGCCTTGATGAGCTTTATCCTGGGTCATGTTAAGGTATAGGGCTGAGAAACAGTGGTTGAGGCGTTTCGTCGTGTGTGTGTGTCCAGAATCTGCTCATGCTTTGAAAATTATTCATTAGTCAACGGATCCTGTTGCCCTTAGCTGTTATAGATCCAACAATCCAAACAGAGAAAAATTGACTTTGAGGTAAGCAAAATATTAATTCATCCTTTTAAGGCTTAGCATTAATGCCTAATAACAGGTTTGCAAATGTTAAGGGGTCAGGGCAAATCTACTTACATGTCATCTGATAATAGTGTAAAATTTGGCTCCCGTTTCCTAAATCTTCATGGTCTATTGCTCAAACAGCAGGCTAATTGAGTCATCAGTTAAAAATACCATCAGTAGGAAAAGTGGACTTTGTGACCCCACTAGGTTTCTCTCTGCATTTCTGGGAACGTGTGCTCATATGGCAGGTCAAGGACAGTCACCTCCAGCCCTCTGTAGACAAACAACGGAAGTAAGTAAATGCCACCAGCTCCATGTGATATCACCTTGATCCCCCATGCAGAGGAACTGGTTTCCAGTGGCACTTCAGGGTTCCGGTTTTGCTGTTGTCTTTGGCGATTAGTCTCCTGAGGCTTCATGCCTTCTTATCTCCACCTTTATTCTTGCCAGAGTGGTTCTCTGGGTCCTAAACCCCCACGAGAGTCTGTATCCATTTTGTAAGCATCCTGAGCAGATTCTAGTCCCACCTGCTGTCTTAGCCATCACTATTGAAAAAACCCCATGTTCATGAGTGGGACAAATCCAGGCCATGAAATGGTGAAAAGGGAAAGAGGAATCCATCCAAGATAATGGAGTTTGGTCCAGGTTGGGTCTTGTCTAGGGGTTCCGGATGTCAGGTCTTCCTGCAGCCACACGGGGGCAGCAGAGGTGCAAAGAGCATTGGGTGCTTGTGATGAGAAGGGCTCTATGCCTGCCCCCTTTACTGGGAAAGGATCTCTCCTCCCCTCCCCAGGCTCACCCTGCTGTATCATATATTTTAAACCTAAAAAAGAAAACCCACACACATGTAATATATGCCCATTGTAAAATAAATTTAGAAAATACAGTTAAAAAAGAAAAGAAAATCCCCCCAAATCTTTTCACCCAAAGAAATGTTTACATTTTGAAATGGGATATTTTATATGTATGTACTTACGTTGTACATCCTCTTCTGTTAAGAACCTTCCCCATTTAACAGAAATCACTGGCCATACTGGCCATATATTTTCATATCAGTAAATGTATTTCTACATAATTTTATTTCTGTCAGATTTTGATAAAGAGCTGTTATCTGCAGAGCGTGGACATAAAGCACATATGGTTATGTGTGTGTCAAGAACAATCCATGCTTTGCCAGTTGTTTTTATCTTTTAAAATAATGAGTGTTAATTGCTTAGTCGTGCACAACTCTTTGTGACCTCCTGGACTGTAGCCCGCTAGGCTCCTCTGTCCATGGGATTCTCCAGGCAAGAATACTGGAATGTGTTGCCATTTCCTTCTCCAGGGGATCTACCCGACCCAGGGATTGAAACCAAGTCTCCAGCATTGCAGGTGGATTCTATACTGTCTGAGCCATCAGGGAAGCCCTTTAAAACAATGGCCACGACTATATTAATATGATGTCAGTTATTATATAATATGAGTTAGAGAGTCCCTGTATATTTGAGCTTGGGTCAGCATATCTTGAGTTCTTCCCTGAGAGCCAATGGTAGTTTTCCTTCTATCTTCTTCACTGTGGGAGCTCTTGCCAGCAATTCAGGAGATTCCACTGAAAAAACAATCTACTTTGTGCTTATGGTGCTCTGCTTGCCCCTTGACTGGCAGAAGCTTCCACTGTGGTTCCGCAACAGGCTGCGTTCAGTCTCCCCCCTTTTCCAGACTCCTGGTAAACAACCAACCCTTTATGGTGAAAATGGTTAATACTTGATTAACCTGCCATCCTCCCACAAGTAATCTGATGAGGGGCCTCCTAGGTCATAGTCTCTCAGTTCAGCAGCTTTTCATGTGTTTTGGCTTGAGAAGCCAGGGAATAAAGCAAAGCTGCTCTTGTGCAAACAGGGAAGGGCCTGCCTTCTCCCCGACTTCCTCTCCCTTCTCCTTCTGTTCCTGCCAAGGGCCTCTCCTTGCTCAGATGACACCGTGGCTGGAGTGACCAATTTGAACCTTGGCAGTCCCTGCCCTAAACTGGTCAGGAGGAGATGATGGTGTGGGCCTGTGGGAGGGGGAGACATTCGGACCCTTTCTTCATGGCACCTAGTAAGCGACCCAATGTTTGAACTAAGTACAGAGTGGGGCCCAGTGAACACACACCTGTGTTTGTGTCCTGTTCGCGCTTCTGATGTTACTATCCTTCAGAGGTAGGCGGGTAGAGGCAGAAACGCTTACCAGACGTGGACAGGATCCTGGCTACCCAGAAGTGGGTGGGATACCTGGGGTGCTGCTGTTTCATTTGGCATGACCTGGCAGGAAAGGCAAGTGGGTGCTTCATTGTTGGCCAAGCTAAAGAAAAACTGCCCCTCTTAACATCTTACCACTTCCGTGCCATACCCCACAGGGACTTTCATGTGTATCCAGATGAGAACGAGCACCCGAAGCTGGAGTAAGTCCTGAATCTTAGGGTAGTACTGGCCCCAGCAGCAGCCAGGTAGCATGTTACTGACTTCGAGGTGCAAAGGCCCTTTTGCCTGAGCTCAGCAAGCTGGAAGGGGGTGGGGACAGAAGAGGAGACTTCCGCAGCGTTTACCACTGGAACCTTGGGCAGCTGGAGCAGTGGGAAGTCACCTTCACACTTGTCTGTAAGGCGATCTGCTAATCACCTACCACCAGGAAATGTGTGAGCCAGAGAGAGACGGTTTCCCAGGGGGCCCTCCTTCCTGTGCTCAGTCAGGAAATGCTTTTGCTTTTACAAAGTCCAAGAGAGACTGCATGTGACGTCTCCTGGCCTTCCTTGCTTCTCATTCGTCTCCAAGCTGCATGACTCATTCTTGAGAGACCCTGTCTTTCCCCCACTTTATAGCCTTTGCTTCTGCACAAGTGCTTCAACTAGCCCATTCGTTGTAGGCGTCTGTGGCTCAGTTTGCTCCGTTCATGTCTAATTTTGCCCTTGAACATCTATAGGGCTGATCTGTAGACTCATAGGAGCTTAGACATGAGAGCTTGTTCGGAGGTTCTAGCAGGGGAGTGCAGCCACTCATATATTCTTGATCGAAGACTGGTCCTCCTCCATTGGAGGTGGTTGTCCTCTTCAACTGATCTCGCATCTTTGAGAGGGTCACGTGGAGTGATGAGGGAGGAAGTGGACACCTGCCTAGCCAGCCAGATCGGCCGAATCCACCCTGGCAATCAATGGAGAGATGGGAGTCGCAAAAATCAATGGAGAGACAGGTGTCTCAGACTTGAAAAATACTTTAGAGATCATCTCATTTAACTGCTAATCACTTCATTTCACAGAGCGGGTGAGGTTAAGGTCATCCATCCTTTCAGAGGTAAGATGGGAACTGGGAGTCAGGCAGTTCGTTTTTCCAATGGTCCCTACTGCAGTCACTCCTACCCCCAGTTGTGCACTCTCTCCAAGGACCAATGCCTTCCCTATCACAGGGCCAACCTTGGATCCAAATAGGAGGCCCCTGCTCAGGACCCACATTTTAGGGGGCCTGCTCCGGTTTCCCCTAGCACGCCCCTCCCAGTGGGATGAGGAGTCAGCAGGACCAAGGCGATACGTCTGTCTGGAGCTCTTAACCTGGCCCGGAGGGAACTCGAGGGAGCAGGCCTTGGGGGTACCTGTAGGCAGTGTTTGCCGGCTAGGGCTAGGATATACGACATGGGATGTGGGCCTCACTGGTTCCCTTTCCCTGGACCTCACAGAAGTGAAGGATGTGCTTGTCCTGACCTATATTTGTGTTGTTTTCAGAAACGAGGATTCCTTGGTTTTCCTCTTCGACCTTCCTCGCCACTCTAGTCCTCCTCTCTGGCTCTGCTCTTGTTCTTTGCAATCTGCATGCGATTTCTGAGCGAGGTCTTTCCAGCCAAGCCCCCTGGGCTGTGGTCATGCTCTGCCTCTCCTGATTTGCTTGTTTAGCCACACAGTCATGCCCCTTTGCACCAGTTTTGTCTGCTGGCTCCCTCCGAGCTATTATGGTTTTCCCTGTGTGATGCCTTCTCTTCTACTGACCGTAACCAGCTGGTCCCCCTCTCCTGCTGTGCCCAGAGAGGCTGTTAGAGTGCTGACGAATGACCCGAGTCCAGGAATGACCCTCTGTAGACCTATATCTTGGTTTAAATCACTTTTCATTTCTCCATTATCTCTAACTTCTGGCTGTGTGAAGAGTATAAACTTTTTTTTTTTTTCAGGTGAAAACATTACAAACTTCAAAAGATTGTTGATACAAGGCTGAGTTTCCCAGAGAGTTTAAAGAGGCATTTTAGTATGATTTCTTGGTGAAGTTAGACATTCCTCAGCCCCAGAAAATGTTCTAGAACTCTCTTTTTTGTGTTCTTGGGCAAGTAGGTGATAGAATATTTCAAAAGTACCCCCTGGTCCCTGAAAAATAAAGCTCCTTGGAATGTGGCAGTTGCACAGTGAGAAAAAGGAGACAATTTGTATTTTTAAAAACTTAGACCAGAACCCCATAAACAGCCTGCAAAACTTAAGTAAAAGGTCATAAATAAATGAATATTTATTCAAATTGTAAGATTTTAGCAGAATGTGATTATCTTTTGTGTAAGAGTTTGCACTTTAGTATTTAAAAGTCTTTGTGGTAGTTCACGAGCCTCCTTGGAGAAGGAAATAGCAACCCACTACAGCGTTCTTGCCTGGAGACTCTCATGGACAGAGAAGCCTGGTGGTCCATGGGGTCACAAAGAGTTGGACACTACTGAGCAACTAACACATACACGAGTCTCCTTAAATATTGTCATGCAGTATTTTGCGTTGTTATTACCAATATATCCTACTAGCTCGTCTCTCTCCACCTAAGGACTTTGAGGTACATGTTTCAGCTTTGTAACACCTCCCTCCTATCCCTCAGATCTTTGACACTAATTCTGGAAGATTGGGATAGATGGGGAGGGCTTTAGGTGGGATTTTGCTTCAGAAGAACATGGATGCCTACCTCTTCCATCATGAAGCCGCATAGTAGTCACTCATAATAATTTTTTTTTGCATAAGCACTATAGTTAAATAACACTTAGACTCTTTGATCATATCATTTTACATGTTGTGTAACAACCCAGATACACCACACATACATCACATACATAACTAATACGAATGTTTCACAGATAATTACTTATTTACTATGTGTGATGCCCTCAGATAGTGTGTGTTTTATTCGATTCTGTTTCATGGAGAAGGCAATGGCTCCCCACTCCAGTACTCTTGCCTGGAAAATCCCATGGACGGAGGAGCCTGGTAGGCTGCAGTCCATAGGGTCACTAAGAGTAGGACAAACGACTGAGCAACTTCACTTTCACTTTTCACTCTCCTGCATTGGAGAAGGAAATGGCAACCCACTCCAATGTTCTTGCCTGGAGAATCCCAGGGACAGGGGAGCCTAGTGGGCTGCCATCTATGGGGTTGCACAGAGTTGGACATGATTGACGTGACTTAGCAGCAGCAGCAGCCTTAGAAAATACACCAGTCACACCCCAGTTGTTTCCACAGCCCAGGAATGGTTCATGGTTTGGAATTTAGGACTCACTGCTCTAAGTCATTCCATAAGGGTGTAAAAAAAGTTTCTTCGTCCCCGTGGGAGGCCGATGTGTCCGGAGTGGTTCACTCACACACACAAATGTGCGCACACACATCCTAGCACAGCTGGTTTCACTTCTGAGAAAAGCATGTCACAGGATTTGATGGAAAGTGTGTTTACAGAGAGGACCTGCTTGGCAGCTCCTGGCACAGCAAGTAATTGGGAACCAGCAGTTTATCCTTTTCCCTGGGTCCTAGTTTCTGACTCCAGTGGGAAATTAGATACTAGAATGTTCAGAGCACAGGGTGCAGCCGCTGTATCCCTCTTGTTCTCTCCTGCTCCCTCTTCTCCTCACCCCCACTGTTTCTCTTAAATAACAGAAACAGAAGAAAACAAAATGAAACCAACTACAAGAAAACACATGAGGCTGTTGATGCATTTCCCAGTTTTTATGAGACTGTCTCACACTGTTGGCTACTTTCGAATGTTTTGCCCAATTTCCTTTGATCTGTCTCCCAAGATACAGGGTGATGCTTTATTTTGGGCGAGGCTGGCAGCTGCCTTCAACTGCTCTTTTCCTTGGAGCTATGCGAGCACAGCCGTAAAGTTTATTTTTGCATCTCACCACAGGACAAAAATCCACATTCTCAATCGAGCTTTGGACACTCCGATTTAACAACTTGTGAAAAATTTCTTGGCCCAGATAAATGTCTCTCTAAATTAAGACCTTGCTCCCGGAAGCCCGAGAATTCATTAAGCCATAATTAGCCATGATCACTGATGATTTAAAGTACAGTAATAAAGGAGAAGTTTATACTGAGCTCTGAATGCACGGCTGAAGAGTCTGTACTATGATTGACTTTATATAGGTTTTGTTTTAAAATAATTCTTCCATTTCATCTGGTGCCTGACTTTTCTCCAGCCAGCCCTTTATGCAAGCAGAATAACAGCTGTCATCCAAGCTCCCAGTGCTGCAGGGCATGGCATCTGTCCCAATGCCACCAGGGAAAGTACCACGTCATTTCAGACCAGCATATCAGCCCCGAGGTCCTAGGCTTTCCCATACAGAGTCGTCAGTGGAAAGAAAACAGCAAGCCCTCTGCAAAGGTGTATTTGTTCCAGCAAAGCCAGAGTACCCCAGACAGGGATTCTCTCATTATTCTGTTAGCTGGTCAAGGGAATTAACTTTGACCATATTATTCAAGTCCTGAGTTCGGGCAGCAGTTCAGAGGACATTGCTGAACATTGAACTGCTGCCTAAAGTCAGGGCTTAAGTAATATGATTAAAAGCACACAGCCATGGTACTGAGATCTAAATTCAGGTTTCTTATCCTGAGAGTTCATCGCCCTATTCTGGTGAATATTACTGACTTAGTAATTCTGAAGCCATCTCATCAGCTCTCTTGGTATCCATCGTAGGGACAGGGCTTATAATTTCCATTTTCCTAAACAAAGCTCAGGTTTGACTTCCTGACGCTTGACTTAGGCTAAGGAACACCCATTACTCTTTTATCCGTCTCTTGCATTTTATCTTGTCATTTCCAGAGATCTGCCAAGAAATGCATGTTTTACCTTGTTGCTTTTATTTGTATCAACATCACGGAAACTTTGTTGGTACATATCTCATTGCCATCAGAGTCGTTGGGGCCCTTCTGTCTGTAGTTTAGTCACTGCTGAAAGTAATCTTTTCTTGTTTAACAGTGGACATAGCTCTTGACTGTGCTGTTGTCAATATAATATTTTTTCAGGGGGCCGTGCCATACAGCTTGCAGGATCTTAGTTCTTTGACCAGGGATCAAACTCAGGCCTCAACAGTGAAAGCATTGGGTCCTAACCACGCAACCACCAGAGAATTTCCTCAATATGATATTAATGTCACTGATTTAAGAAGAATCTACTTAACTGAGAAGTCTTTTGATCATTAGTTTTATTAGGTTATAGGTTGGGGTCCCATGCTGTACTGAATTGGAAAGTACATGAGCTATGGAGTCAGATGGATTTGCGTTTACATCTTCGGTCTTCTAGTAACCAGTTACATGTCTTTGAGACATTTATGTAGTGCCTCGTATGAAGTTCTAGAACTCAGTCGGTGGACACTCAATCATTGATAATTTTCTTTGGTTATGACAAAAAATGAATGTTTCTATTGTGTGAATGTTTATGAATTTCCCAAACTTTATCTCATCATGGAAATCTATTTTGGGGATGGATGAGCTAACCTGCTTTCCTTGGGTAGAATCCCTCTGTTGCTGATGGATGGGGCCTTCAGAGCGTCAGCCTTCCCACCAGTTTACCTTCACTAATCTGAGCGGGAGAAGCAGCAGCAAACAGCACATTGTAAATTACTGTTGCTTTCCACAGAAATTTCAAACTGAAAAATCAATTTTAGACTACATGTTTGCTTCTCTTAAAGAGCTGCATTATAAACTGTTAGAAATCAGGGGCCATTAAACAACAATTTTCATTTACAGTGGATTCAGCACATAATTATCTTTGAGTTTGGAAAGGATGTGCTGATGAATGCCAAGGAAAGCATCGTACACCTCTAAAGATACACGCCTCCGTGCTCACCCAGTCAGACCTAGATGGTCCTTCTTCCAAACTGGCAGCAGTTTACACCTGTGGCTGGGGGCCCAATTTGAGCTTCAGGCACTATACCATCGGGGCTTAGGTGCATCGGCCTGTTAGAGGTTTGCCTTCAGGATGAACTCTTGAGCCTCCTGGGAGACTCTTCATCCTAGGGAAAGGGTCCCAGACCTCATGATCTCAATCAGAAATTGGAAGGGAGGAGTGATTCCAAGTATTGCGTGGAACTGGTTTCCTCAGTGATTCATGCTCTCAAGACTGGACAAGAGGCAGGGAACAGGCAGGAAGGTTGTAGGAACTGTTGGTAAAAATGGAAATGGCAGTTTCACTTTAAAAAACACCTTAAGAGGGACTTTCCTGGCTGTCCAGTAGTTGAGACTCCATGCTTCTAATGCAGGTGGCACAGAATCGATCCCTGGTGGGTGAATTAAGATCCCCCCTTGTCTGCCTCCTGGTGCAGCCACCCCCTAAATAAAATAGAATAACAGGACATTAAATTTTTAAAAAATACACACTTTAAAATGTCAGAGCAAAAGTGAATGGCTTTGATGACATCTGGAAATCTGCTGTCTAATGGAAGTCTGGATGGAGGGATGACCCCCCACCCCACCCCACGCACAGAGCACAGCTGAGCTTCAGCACCTTGGTGCTGTAGTACAGGCAGCAGGGTGCCCCGTGGAAGCGGGGCTGCCCATCAGGAGTGGCAGCTAGTGGTATAGACATGGCCTTCAGCAGGCTACCAGGGAAACAGCGAGGCCCCTTTCTGTAGTGTAGCTGCTGACAAAGAGCCTGTTAACTGGTACATGAGAGGAGGCCAGAATACGAGAGAAAAGGTTTGTGCCATGCAGTCAAATGTGGCTCTTATCTGAGGGCTCGCCTTTGCCTCTGCCCCCAGGATTTCCAGAAATATAGCAGGGAGAACCCAGAGAGGGCTTTGGGGCTGGCACGACAGACGGTCGTCAATAAAATGTGTGCCACTGCCTGCCAGATGTCAGCTCTGCCGGAAGGAATGTTCATCCAGGAGGAGCGTGTGTCAGAGGTCACTCAGCTCTAAGCTTTGAAAAGGCAGCCGTGCAGGAAGGCGGTGCTCCTGGGAGTTCTTGGGAGAAGAGAGAAAGCGTGAGGAAAAGAACTTGCTGCATCATAAGATCCTTTAGCTGCAAACTTCTGATTATTTTTTCTATCTTATTGATGTATAATTAACAAGTAAATTTGTGAGATATTTGAAGTGTACAGCATAATGATCTGATATACATATACATTGTAAAAGGATTCCTCACATTGAGTAATGACCACATCTATCCCCTCACCTACTTACCTTGTTTTATTTTTATTTTTTGGTGAGCACATTTAAGTTCTACTCCCAGCAATTTTCAATTATATGATACAGTGTTACCTGTGTGTGTGTGTGTGTGTGTGTGTGTGTGCGCGCACACGCACACACTTGGTCATGTCTGTCTTTGAGACTACATAGGCGGTAGCCTGCCAGGCTTTCTCTGTCAATGGCATTATCTTGGCAAGATTACTGACGTGGGTTGCTATGTGCTCCTCCAGGGGTTATCACCTGTAGCCACCATATTTTGCACTAGATCCTCAGACCTTATTTATTTTATAGCTGAAAGTTTGTACCCTTTTACCAAACTTCCTGTCTCCCATTCCCCCAGCTCCTGACAACCACTTTCTACTATTTCTAAGTTCAACTCTTTTTTTTTTTTAAGATTCCATGTGTAAGTGACTTCATATGTTATTTATGTTTCTTTATCCAGCTTATTTCACTTAGCATAATGACCTCCAGGTTCACCCATGTTGTCACAAATGACACAATTCCCCAAAGGAGAATTTAAAGTCAGCACACCATTAGTATTACTCAGCCTTGAGTAACACACAGAATTCTTTTAAAAAACATATTGCATATTGCTTGAATATATATAAATGTAAACCAGTCTATACGACTTTTGATTATACTTCTGGATTACTATAAAGCAAGAAAACATACAACTAAGTACTGAAAAGACCTCCATATTAATAGAATTTAATGATATTAAATAATGGGATGAATGATTTTGTTTTGCTTACCTTAAGACCACTGTTGGGGCTTCCCTGGCGGCTCACACAGTAAAAAATCTGCCTGCAATGTAGGAGACTTGGGTTCGATCCCTGAGTTGGGAAGATCCCCTGGAGAAGGGAGTGGCAGCCCACTCCAGTATTCTTGCCTGGAGAATCCCATAGACAGAGGAGCCTGTTGACCTATAGTCTATGAGGTCACAAAGAGTTGGACACTACTGAGCAACTAAACACACACACACATACAAGACCACTGTACAAGGTAAAAATAGGGTGTAGATGGAGCCACACAGGGGTTGTTAGGACTTCCCTAGTGGCTCAGACGGTAAAGCGTCTGTCTACAATGCGGGAGACCTGGGTTCCATCCCTGGCTCGGGAAGATCCCCTGGAGAAGGAAATGGCAATCCACTCCAGTACTGTTGCCTGGAAAATCCCATGCACAGAGGAGCCTGGTAGGCTACAGTCCATGGGGTCACAAAGAGTCGGACACGACTGAGCAACTTCACTTTCACACACACACACACAAGACAAGTGTACAAGGTAAAAACAGGGTGTAGATGGAGCCACACGGGGGTTGTTCAGTTCAGAAGGCCTGTGCTGCCTGTGCTGTGGGCTCCAGTTCTGGCCCTACTCTTACCCATTTAACTGCTAGAGCAATATCATTCTTACAGCCACCTGTCCCTACCTGGCATAAACCTGGGAGAACTCATTTAATTGGTACTGGTCACGGGTGGGGAGGTTGAGGGAAGCTGCAGACTTGGGAATATTTTGCTTACCTGCAGAATGCGCTGCAGTGGGCGGCAGCTTATCTGCAAATGCCCGGAGTTCTTCTGCCAATGAGTGATTTGCTGATGTTTTCCAGTGAACTTGTCTGGCTTTCTCATGTCCTCCTCATAGCATGAATTTTCTGAAACTCTTGAGACTCAACAATCATCTTTACGCTGCTCACACAGAATCCATCCCCAAGGCTCCAGTTTGGGAGCCTGGGCTGGAAGATCCTCTTCTGTGGCTGCACTGTTCAGAATTTGCGAAGAATGTCACCGTCTGCTTCTTTTGTGACCTGTCACACAGACCAGAACATACTATTCTCATCCCGAACCCTTCCCCTTTTAAGGCTGTGTGCAGTTGTCCCCTTTGGGGCAGAACAACTTCTATTTTTTTTTGGCTCCCGTTCTCTGTCTTTCCCTGCAGAAACATTAGAACCTGCATCAGAGCATGGCTTCTGCAGTCCTGGCTGTGAACCTGTGTCCAGCTGAGCCGGCTTCTTTGCTCCTTCGTATTTGGGCTTCATTTCTGCCTGTGGAGGTGCTGCGAGCCTTCAAGGACCACAGTCTTGAGAGGCCCATGGCTGCTGGCCTCCCTGCCCTTCCTGTTTTCCTCTCTATCTCTCCCCTTCTTTTTAGATCTGCTATCTGAGCACCTGCTGCTCAGTGATGCTGCTGGCCACCCCTTCAGTTGTTCTCTGCTGGGCATCTCTTTCTCCACGCTTTTCTCCTTTCTTGCATCTTCTTTGGTATTTCTCTTCTCTTGGGTAAATGAGTTCTTCCATGTCAACATCCCTAACCAATTCTTGCTTCTTTTTTTCTCAGTGGCTGACAAACAGATCCCAGGATGATCAGGGGTGATTTGGGAGTGTTGAGGTGACTCTTAGAACAGCATAGAATGGACAAGCTGCTCATGGGGGTGGATTCTGAGCCCCATAAGTTCTGTGAGTCCGGTGCTGGAAGACAGTGGTATCTGTGTCTTCATCAGAGGAATCTTTTTCTTGGCACTGTGTTCTAATTCAGACACAAAGCCACAGGAGCCTCCCTGGAGCCTGGGGTGGAGATCACTGACAAGCGTTCTCTCTCGTCTCTGAGATGCCCTTCATGGTTTTGATTTGTTGTGTTTGCAGAACTCTCCTGCAGCAGCTGCAGAAGCTTCAGACTTTGGTGATGGGCAAGGTTTCTCGCACCTGCAAGCTGGCCGGCACGCAGACTGGCACATGCCTCATGGTGAGTTTCCCAAATGAACAGCACCATCACCAACCCGGCCTACTCCCCAGGCTCCAGCCTCTCCCCAGCTTGCCACGTCCAAGTGCTGGGGGCTGGAGGAACCACAGCTCGCTCCGAGGCTGCTTCTCTCCTATGATGTGACAGCGATTGACCTGGGTGCGGTCTGCTGGCCTGAGAGGAGAGAGTCGTCTTTCCAGACCTCCCAGGAGTCGCAGGTCTGCAGGCTTGCTCTGTGCATCTTGGAACTGATGGCGCCCACGTTCTCTCCTCCCCCTGCAGGTCGTGGTGCTGTGCTTTGCCGTAGCGTTCGGCAGCTTCTTTCAGGGCTATGGGCCCTATCCTTCTGCCACCAAGATGGCCCTGCCCAGCCAGCATTCCCTGCAGGAACCCTACACATCCTCCGTGGGTAAGATAGCGCTCAGCAGCTGGGGAGGGGTCTTGTTTCTTTTCTCTTTCATTTCTCAAAGCTTAACTTTCTGAAAGAAGTCTTATGTGAAAGTCTAAATTTTTTTTTTTGATGGGAGAACTGTATTAAATCACTTGGTTTGAAATAGCTCTATGGTAAGCCTCCTTGGGTACAGAGCAGTGGTCTCAAAATCATTTCTCTATAAAGACGCATATATATATATATATATATATCTCCATTCCTTGGGAGGAGACAATTCAATGTCACTGTTCCCTCTCTCCCATAAAAAACATCGGTTGAAGAGCATCAACACAAACGTCTGCCCCCAAATTACTGAGTGTGTAGTTAGCTGTCATCACTCTGACCTCCAGGATTTTGCAGGAATTGTTCTTGGCTTCTGCTTATGTATGAAAGCCTAATGTTTAAAAGGTGGTGAAAGTGTAACTTCTCCACAGAAGGGAGGAAGAGGGCCATGGGAAGTCTGGTGCCCAGGCCACTTGTTGGGTCTCCCCTTCTGCACCTCACACACTGGGCTGAGACACCACTGGGAATTCTCTAGAGCTCCACAGAGCATGGCTTTCAGACTTCTGCTCTAGACTGTGTTCCTGGCAGATTCTGACATCTGCTTTTTGAGTTCTGACGCGGGGCGGGATGGGCATTTGCAGGGAAGGGATGGGGGAGCCGTAAGTTTTCCATCACATTTTAAAGGAATTCCACTTAGTGGAAATCATGTTACCACAGTAAGCATCAGCCCGTGAGACAATCAGCCCGTGTTACAAAGTATAATGCCCAAGATTTAGATAATTTTGGAGACACAGGTGTTAGATGTGATAATCTCATCTAGATCAATGATCTCTTTTAAGTATGTGGTAAATAAAGGGATGGTATGTAGGGATCATGAAATAGATACATAAGCTAGTAAGAACAAGTGTGAAATTAGGGGGACTGGATTTTGAGGGTAGGCATAATTTTGTGGTTCTGAAACATCTGAGGTAGGTGTGTCTCTGGCCAGGTATGTGACAGAAGGTCCAGCATTTCAGCAAATAATTTCAGTGGTCTCCTGGGGAATTCTCTTTTTTTTTTTCTTTTTCCTCCAAGGGAATATATTTCTAAATTTAAATGGAAGCTGATGAGAGCAAAGTTTCTATGTTGTGCAAAGTTGCTCCCAAGCCATCTAGCTATGCAACTGTTCTATGAAACAAGAGTGTGTGTCTCCGTTGTTTGATTTATGGCTTTGGCCTTGTGTCTCCTCTCTAGATTTTAAATGAAAACACAGTTTTCTGCCTTTGTACCTTCTCCCTGTGCAAGACCTACTCATTGAGGATGCTTACTTTAGCTGAGTCTGGACACCTCCAGAAATTTGACTCCTCCAGATGGTTGTGAGGGGGGGGTGGTGGCCTGGAGGGGAGTTTTATTTTCAAAGCAGTGGGGGTGGCCGTTTCCTTCCTGGTATTTGTTCTCCTATTGTTCTTCCAGCACTTTATAATTGGTATCATTTTTCAGCACACCAAACTCTGAAATCCTAAAGCCTTTATAGAAAGCCAACTCCAGTTGGCACCAAGTCCTGGGCAACAAGGACCCGTGAATTATCATCTTCTCCCCGCCCTGAGCATCTAGGGGGAGGTGTGATGTAACACCTGTTACTTTGCTTTGTTCTCAGTGAGATCCAGGAACCTGCTGATCTATGAGGAACATTCTCCCTTGGAGGAGCCGCCCAGTTCTGCCTCAGCTGGGGAGCTGGGACGCTGGGACCGAGGCTCTGCTCTGCTTAGGGCAAAAGGGCTGGAGTCCAGGCCAGACGTGGATCTTCCTCATTTCATTATCTCAAATGAGACCAGCCTGGAGAAATCAGTGCTTTTGGAGCTGCAGCAGCACATGTAAGTCAAACAGACACGGGTTCACCTCCTCTAAGGCACCAGTGATGGGTTATGAGTCAGCAAACTGCAGCGTGCAGACTAGACTTTCTCATTGGCCTGGTCCAACCCTCAGCTTTTTCAGGACCTATTTCCAGCACCTGGGCTCTGGAGAGTCCGTTGTCTGTCAACAGCTGGCCCTCACAGAGACTGGGGAAGAGACATGGTGAAAGCTGGCCCCGTATCTGCTATGCCACTGGGGAGCTGGCAGTGGAGGCCCCAAGAACTGGGGAAAGGGCTTGACTCCCTTCCTCCCTGTCTTCTTCCTCTCCTCAGAGTCTCACAAGTAAACATACAGTCCAGTAACAGCAGTGTACTTGCGATGCAAATGCTGCCTCAAGGCACATTTCCAAGCTTCCTTCCACCTAGAGATACATATATGTCACGTTATATGTCAATATGTAGTTTTATGATTTACATGTAAATAAACATGCATTAGGGCTTCGGACACAACTGAGCGACTTCACTTTCACTCTTCACTTTCATGCACTGGAGAAGGAAATGACAACCCACTCCAGTGTTCTTGCCTGGAGAATCCCAGGGACGGGGGAACCTGATGGGCTGCTGTCTGTGGGGTCGCACAGAGTC
Source organism: Capricornis sumatraensis (assembly GCF_032405125.1). Taxonomy (NCBI): domain Eukaryota; kingdom Metazoa; phylum Chordata; class Mammalia; order Artiodactyla; family Bovidae; genus Capricornis; species Capricornis sumatraensis. Next base: position 106,057,627 of record NC_091073.1, on the reverse strand, counting down.
GGACATGACTGAAGCGAGTTAGCAGCAGCAGCAGCAGGGCTTTCCAGGTGGCACTAGTGGTAAAGAACTTGCCTGACAGGGAAGGAGACATAAGAGACCCAGATTCGATCCCTAGGTCAAGAAGGTCCCCTGGAGTGGGGCATGGCAACCCATTCCAGTATTCTTGCCTGGAGAATCCCATGGACAGAGGAGCCTAGCGGGCCACAGTCCATGGAGTCACAAAAAGTTGGACACGACTGAAGTGACTTAGCACACTTGCAAACATGCGTCGTGTCCAACTCTTTGCGACCCCATGGACTGTAGCCTATCAGGCTTCTCCGTCCATGGGATTTTCCAGGCAACAGTGCTGGAGTGGGGTGCCATTTCCTTCTCCAGAGGATCTTCCCGACCCAGAAATCGAACCTGGGTCTCCCGCATTGCAGGCAGACGCTTTACTGTCTGAGCCACCAGGGAAGCAATACTTAGATAGTTATATATGAATACTGAAGCACACTTTGAGAGGCACTGTTCTTGTGTTTCCATTATTGAGAATAACATATATTTGTCTCCAATTCTCCATGAGTCGTTTCCTTTAGATAGTGACGAGGAAGAGTCCTTGTATAAACATAAAGACTTGTATAACTGCTGGGGATTGTTATCCTGCAGGGGAGGTACCTGGGTACACTAAATGGCACGGGAAGGAGTATCTGCATACAGTCCTGGTTATACGTGGTGTGCTTGGTGGTCTAGCAGAACTCGTGCCTCCTAGAGATAACGCTATTCCAATACAAGTAGGAAAGTTTTTGTTTCAAATTTTTTAGCTTTCTTCACCTAATGCTTCAGGGGAAACTTTGTAATTATATATACTTTTACATATTTATATTCTACATGCATATTTAACATTTATAGCACTTATTAAGAACTAGGTAAGTGTGACATATAAATCCTCTGAAATGCTTTACAAGGTTAGACATTACTATTATTTCCTAGAGAGAATTGTAGAAGCCAGAGAAGACTTAGCCATTCAACAACTTGGCTCATGACAAAAGTCTTCTCTCCTCTTGTCTCTGCTATTCAAGCCCGCATTGAAATCCCTCTTGTTCTAGGATGTCTCCCTGATACCAGAGCCCTCATCACCTTCCTCTGGACGCCTAGGAGATGTTCTAGGCTGTTACACAATGTAATAATGCATTTATTTTCTGTGATATATTTATTGTTATTTCATGATAGTTTGGGGTTTGTTTTTTTTAAACCTTCATCTAGAATCTTTTAATCTTTATAAAGGTTTCATCTTTATCTAAATTTTTAAAAAAATGTTTATTCTAGACTAAGGATCAGCCTTTATCCTTTTATTTTCTCCTTCCCAGGGTTTAGCATGGGGTATTTATTTATCCTCAATAAATACAGTAATTGTAAGCAACATACAAGGAATCGGTGTCAAGCCACCATGTTTATCCTCTGGGTTGGGATGTCTCCTTTGGCATGAGGATAAAGGAGGAATGTGGACGGTGGACAGGCAGGTAGCAAGAGGCCTTGGAACAGAGCAGTGCTGCTGGGAGGGGAGAAGACAAGAGGCATGCGTGGGCCAGCCCGCTGAGTCCAGTCACGGGGTGATTGCGCCCTCCTGCCAAGCATGATGGTGAGACTTCTTTCCCCTTCTGATGCCTTTGCAGGGTCAGCACCAACCTGGAGGGGAATGAGACACTAAAAGTTGTAGAACTCGACAGAAGAGTGAACGCCACCTTTTAAAGAGGCTATCGCCACCTCCCTCTGTCTCTTCACTTTGCCTTTACCTCTCCAAGCCACCTTTTGTCATAAGCTTTTCCTTTTTGCCCACCCAATCTGGACGAAGACCTGGACCAGCGGTCCTGGCTGTGGATGGGAGGACGGACGGCCTGGAATTTCCGCCTGCGGTGAGAGAGCGCCTCCCCCGGTCCCACGTCCCTCCCTGCAGAGGAGCCCGCCCCCGTCCCTCGCTTACTGCCATAGGCAATTATCTTCGGTCGGGGTGGGACAAGCAGGCTTGTTTCTACCGACAGTGCCAAAAAGATACGGCCCGAGTCTCACCAGGGTGGGTGTGACTGCCTTCCTGAAGAAGAGCTGACTGTTGTTCACTCTAGACCCCACAAAAATTTACCAGGATGCTCGTTGGAATCTGGCGAAGCACTGACTGACGTCCTGCCTTCCTCAGCCTGGCTCAGCGGTGCCCCGCGGGCGCCCCCTGCCGCTCTGCCCTGGGCCCCGGCCCAGGGTCCCTTCGCCGGAGCAAGGCGCCCCCTTCGTACTCTCAGGCCGCAAGTGCAATGCCTGAAGGAATCAGGCTTCTCTACTCCAGGCAAACCTGCCCCGTCATGTTGCTTGTAGGATTTCTCCACAGTCTGTGTCCCCACACGCCCCTAGTTCTGCCTCCCTGGCTTCTCCTCCCCATTTGTAAATAGTATTTATTAGCTTGCAGAGGCTTCCCCGGGCGACCACTGAAGACATCGGGACGCCTCCCCTCCAGGCTCACAAGGTCCTCTGTTGGCCTGTGGAGCGAAGAGGGCAGCCTGGACTCTGGGATTCCCCATTCTTCCAGGCCGTGTTTTGTTTTGTGTTTTCTTCTTCTTTTTTTTTTTGGCTGGAGGCTTCTAATTATAGTTGGGGAACCTCCCTAAGCATGTGTCCTCCTGGAGCATGAACTCAGAGGGGAAGAGGGAGCAGGGCTCAGGTCTGAGGCTCTGTGGACAGGTGCTTTTTCTGCCCTGTGCCCATGCCAGGGAAGCCCTGACCCCATGCCAGGGAAGCCCTGACCCCAGGCGTTTCAGACAGCCATGCTAGCTCAGTTTTCCCCACCTGCCCCGACACGTCTGCCTTCCCTTCCTCTTCTGCCTCCATACAGAGGCTGGGCCTGAGGCCTGCTCCTGGGGTCAGAGCAGGTGACATTTGTGTATCTGTGTCTTACCTTTTCTAGTCAGGTTTGGCCACTTTGCAGCTCACCCAAAGAGACACGACCTAATCCCCCAACCTACTTTTTTTTTTTAATGATTAAGAGTAACTTTTGTAGTTTTAAAAAAAAGCTTTCCTTTTTCATACAAATAAGAAATAGAAATAGACTTTTTATTGTATCATGTAGAAGGCTCCCCTTAAATGTTTTTCCCTAACTTGTAAAAGATTTTGTGTAAGAAATTTGCTCACACTTTGGTTTTTTATTTTTAGAAGTAGCTGAAGCACTTCTAGTTTGAACTCTCTTGTCTCTGGTTTTCTCATCTCTTTTGTCGTTGGAACCTGTACTTAGGAGAGATTAAGCCACTTCTGGGCCTTCTGTTCCATATCAGCCACAGAATTTGGCGTCATTAGCATTTGCCATGAGACCTCATAAGCAGTGGACTCACTGGACATGAGTCTGAGCAAACTCTGGGAGATAGTGAAGGACAGGGATGCTTGGCGTGCTGCAGTCCCATGGAGTTGCAAAGCTTCAGATACGACTTAAAGACTGAACAACAAACTCATAAGCAGATCTGGTACCTTCAGGGCTCATCGTCAGTGATTCCTCTCACTCCCTACTGTGATGGAGAAAGTTCCCACAGGGAGATGGCCAAGTTCCCTTCTTGGCACTGTGTAAAGCTGGATCAGGATCGCAGTGGTCACCTCTCACTTCCCCATACCTTGGCCAGCAAAGGGTGAGACCAGACAGGCTGGGCTGTGTGGGAGGAGGGTTGCTAGTACATGCCCTGTTCCCTTCTGTTTCTCTCTACTTTCCTCTCTCCTTCTCTTCTGCTCTCGACCTTCCTGGATCTGGCTGGTGTCTGCCAACCAAGAGCCATTACTGACCCATCCCTCTCTTTAATATGTCATGTAATTATCAGGCACAGGCAGCGCATGGGGTGGGGTCAAGGGTGGCTAAGAAGGTGAGAAGGTAGTATTAACTCTAGTATTTGGATGATTAGAAAGTGAAGCTTTTCCTGTGTCCATGAGAATGGGTCAGCTTACCCACCTGACACACTGGAACCAGATTGGGTTTTTAAGGCTCCTGGATTAGCCCAAGTGGGAAACCTCTTCTTCTGAGTAAAGAGGAAGAAAGCAAAGGAGAACCAACTCCTAGGGCCCATCCTTAGTGCCTTGAGGATTTTATTTTCTCACTTGACCTCACTCTTTCCGGTCCTCCAAACAGCAGGGTTTGATCTCTGGGCAGCCATTCTTCCAGAACTGAATCTGTGTCTAGAGACCGAGGACATCAGCCTGAGGGCTCAAATGGCCATTGTAAGGGGACTCCAGGACCAGTTGCTGCTATTATGAGAAAGACCTCCGCTCCCCACTCCTTGCTTAGGCAAAGAAGAGGAACTAAACAGTTACCCCTTTAGGAGAATGTAATGGAGTTCAGAGGATGCAGAAGAGTTGGATAACACCAGATTGGTTCTAAATAGTTAATGTGCACCTTTTCTCTTCCAGGGTTAAGCTCACAATGTCAGTGGATTTGTTTTCCCCCTAGAACTATCCCATACCATAGATGAGTCAGTAATACTTGGTTAGCCCTGAAGATGTTAAATAGTGAGTGGCAGGCTTTCGGCTTCGGAACCTCAGTTTAGGAAAATTTGAGACTGTTAGCACAACCATCAGTCATAAAGAATCAATGTTCATGATAAATATATTAATATATTTTCCATCATGTCAGCAGATTTTCCTCTTCCCTTTCTTTGATTAGCCTAGTGGAGGAGATGTCTTGTAAAAAGTTCAGAGAACACGTACTTTTTTTACTGGGTGAAACCTGAGTAACCCAGACTCCCCAGCGTGGTTCTATTCACAGCTCTGGACTTTGCACTTAGAAATGGCTACTGTAAATGAAAGGCCTCAGTCCCAAGTTTAAGAAAGGATTTCTGTGAAGTGTTAGGACTCTGGAGCCTAGCTCACATAAAGAGAGTGTTACATAAAAATCTGACAGCTGAATTAGGTTGCTCCTTTTGGGCAGGAGGTGGGGATGAGTTTTGACACCAGTACAGGCAAAATTAGATAACCTTTTTATTAGTATAAATGATTTTGATATAGAGACCTAATTTATAGAGTGTGAAAACAACTTTTAGTGCAACTTATTTACAAACCAACTATAAATACTGTGGGTTTTTTTCCTTCCTCATGCCTGAATACCAAGAGAGGGCTGTGATTTGCCATGTGTCCTTGGAGCAAAAGTGTTGAACTGGTTCACCTTTGTTCTGGCAGTGAGTCAGTGTCCAGAATTTTTGACACAAGTGTTTTATTAAATTTTTTTTTTTTTTGCACTTTGTGTCTCCTTCCTCTGTATTCTCAAACTGAGCAAAAGACAAGGATCAGAGGCCCTTCAGGGCCAGCTCCTCTGAACACACATGTCGTTTGTGTGCAGGGTGCATGCTCAGAGACCTCCCACTTCCCATCGGGGAGATGGAGCATCTGTGCGGCCTTGCTAATGTGGAGAAATGGGAGATGGAGGCTGTAGCCTCCCCCTTCTCTGCCAAGTGCTCTTGTCAGTAATTCAGTTCTGTGGAGTCCAGTCTTCATTCCAGACACTAGCTCTCCTGCTTGCAGTGCAGACAGGCCATTAGCAGGTAGTGCTCTGGTCAAGGTCATTTTCTTTGAATGCTTCTTAGTGGAGACAGTTAGGAGACATGTGATCAGTTGAGACCCTCTGGGAGGACAGCTCTGGGAGAGAGTAGAGGCCTATGAAGCAGCCAGAGACGGAGTTCAGATTCTTCTTTCACTCACTCATCCATCCATTCATTCACTGAGTTGTCATTCATTCCCAAGAAAGAGTGTTGCAAGAGGCCCTAGTGAGTATTGGGGAATAAGGGGCCTGAGGAAGCTTCATTAATCAATAACTATTCGAACGGCCCAAGTGGCAGCTGTCTCTCTTTCCCTCCCTGCCCCCACCCCTTGCATGGGTGCACACACAAGAATACCTTCCTCCCTTGTCTTGGACACTCATTTGTGCATTACATGTGCCTTATATTTGAATCCAGGATGACTGAGGGCCACCTTGTCATTGGGAGATTTTGTATACACCCTTGTAGTACTAAATTGAAGTGGGTTTGGACGATGAAACTTCCAAAGCCTCAAAAAATGGTTTCTTAAAAGTGAGCCTTGATCACATCTATACATCAGGAGAAAAGAAACAGTAACGTCCATTAGGAAAATCCCATGTTTCCAAGGTGCGGTCACATCAAAAAATGGCCAGCCGGGATTCAAGGTATTATAAATCCTCAGAGCAGAACATTTTCTTGGCACAGAAGAATCCAATGCCTTTGAGGATTCAGGCTCCATGTCTCCGAGGCCAAAGGGTCAGTACCACCTACTACAGGACATATTTCATGTTGTCATTTTGGGTAACAGAAAATTCAGGAATGCTATGTCTGGGTTTCTAGAAGGAAGGAAAATGATAATTCTTGAACACTTACTAAATGCTGGGTGCTAAGTAAGGTATTCCCTGGTGACTCAGCAGTAAAAACATCCACCAGCAATGTAGGAGCTGCCAGAGACATAGGTTCGATTCCTGGGTCAGGACAGTCCCCTGGAGGGGTAGGGGGCGTGCATGGCAATCCACTCTAGTGTTCTTGCCTGGAGAATCCGGTGGGCAGAAGAGCATGGTGGGCTACAGTCCATAGGATCACAGAGTCGGACACGACTGTAGTGACTTAGCATGCACACATATACTAAATAAGTCTTTTAATGTTATAGAAAGAGAAAACAAGGGCAACTAATTATTATGAGATGATAAACAGCTAAGTGATATGGGAGGTGCAGCAATTTGCGGATTAGGTTGAGCAGCTCTCTTTCTGCGGGAGCACACTATAAGCCTTGAAGTTCCTCTGGGCGGAGAATGCAGTGCCTCCTACTCCCGGGGCTGGCCCCGCTGTGCAAAGTTGAGGGTTTTTTGCCTCATACTGTAGATGTTCATCTCCTGTTCAGTTCATCCCATCCTCTGTGAGTTCCAGCTAGCAGCCTCTGCATCCTGGGAAAGCAACACCAGCAATTTTAGCTGTTTCTCTGCTCCTCTCGCTTGCTCACCGGCTGACTGAGAACATGAACTTTTTACACCATGGACCCATGGCCTACACTGTTCAGCAAATCTCCCTTTCAGACGGAATATTTTCTGAGTCTACAAAAAACACCAGCACTCTTTGACAAATTGTGGGCGACCATTTTTAAACAATGCTGAACAGACTCTGGACTATAATCACCCTTGAGCTTTAATGTTTGTGCTGACAGTCTGGGCTTTCTCTCTTTGGTAACAGGTTATATAGACCAGTAATGTTTAAGTCTAAATACATTGTGAGTCTATTATCTGTCATTACCACGTTGTTTTTTTTTAATTGCTTTTTATTCTTTATCATAGCTAAATAAATACAAAAAAAAAGCAAATGCTTTGTAGGATACTTGTATTTAGTTTGGAAAAAAATGAATTTAAATTGTTATGCTTTTGTATTTCCATTTCTTGCAAATAAAAATATTTTTTCTTAAATAGTAAAAAGTTGTCCAGTCTTGAAAATCCTTGATATTCTTCTTTTAAAAGTTTTTCTGTATAAGCTTGGATCTGCCTATGTGTGCCTAGCCATTCTTTCCTATCTAGTGCAATTGAAAAAAGAGCTTCAGCCAGCAATTTGTATGTTATCAAGTGCTGAATCCAAGTCTCAGTTAGAGGAATATTGAGAAATATAATTGTTTTTTTAGTCAGTCATAGAAAGAAAACTCATATTCTCTGGAGATTTACGCTGCCTGACTGCTTTTTCGTTGTCTCCTACAACTATTCTTTAAGTAGATTTCAGAACTCCATGGATTTTATTTTTCTTTCCCTGTCTCAAGATGCCTGAGAATGATGGCTTGGACCTGAGCCAGAAGAGAAGGATCCTTCTTTATAGGAACAGTCGCAGAGGATGCCTAACATTGGATTCATGCTCCAGAAATTATGGTGAAATGGTTGATAAAGGTCAATGCACTCAAGCAGAATTACCTTCATTCCATTGCAGTCTCTGTATTCAAATTTAATTTTCTCCACTCAGAGAAAGTGGGGCTTCACTGAACCTTAGAAAAGTAGCCAAGATGTTAAGAGACTAAGGCCATGGACCACGCTTACCTGGAGCTCCATCCACCCCCAAGACTTTCTTTTTCTTAGCAGCACGTGGAAACTTTCTTTGAGCTCCTGGGTGCGTTACTGTCTTGCTGCCTTTCGTCCCTGGGCGCCTTGACCATCTCTTCTTCTGTTCCTACACAAGGGTCCTTTCCTAGTAGAGGATTTTAGTCACCCTCCCTCTTTCTTATTCTGCGAGCCTATTATAGAAACTTCCTCTTTGACATTCTGCTGTCTTTCCAGGGAAATGTGGAGGGGGCAATACTCACTAGTTTGAAGTTACTCTGTATTAATCATGCCTTTGTATTTTCTGTATTCCTAATACTTGGACATCTGGGACCTTGGTGACCCAGAAAGGGACTGCTCCTCACAGGGGTAGCCAAGACATAGTAAAGGACTTGCCTGTAAGCACAACTTTCATATGCAAACCAGAGCCGGTTCCTCAAGCATCTCCTTTATGAACTCTCAGGACCTCTCTGTCCCCCTGGCCTAATCACCACGACCAGGTACCAGACCACTAGAAACAACCTCTACACCTCAGAGCCCACTGAAATTCTTCAAACTAGCCACCCCTAAAGCTACTTTCTTTGCCTTGCTTGTTCCTTTCTGCAGAAACTACAGTAAAGCTTCTGGCCTAATTTTCCTCTGCTTCTCAGCCAACCCTGGTGCTTCTTGGGAACTGAAAGTAACAAACTACCTTTTCTTTTCTAAAAATTTTCAACAACTTTAATTAATATTAATAATCATTATTGCATATTTATTAAGTACTCATTGTCCCTTGAAATCTGTTAAATGTTATAGAAAAATTATAATTATAGCATAAAACAAACTATAACAATAGCATAAAACTGGGAGAAGCTAGGAAACTATAAGACATAGAAACATTAGAAAATACTCACTGTTTATTAGTGAATATGTTGATAATGTTCCATATTCTTTCAACTTGATTCACCTCCCTGCTAATTAACAGGTAATCTGAATCTTCTTGTAGATTATTTTTTGGATAAAGATGAACATTTTTTAAGCTTCTATTTTTTTATTTCTTTACAAACTATCTTTTCAAAGCAATCATCTCTTTATCTGTTGTCCTCACTGTATTTGAATAATAATAAAAGCTATATTTTAAAACATGTTCCCTAGGCATCAGGCTGTCAAATCAGAAGCTGATCTCAGGCTCACAGGCCTTTTCATGGACGGGTTTCACGGATAGGCCTACTATGATTTAGAGCAATGGAACACAGATTTATTGTCTCATCTTACATTGGTTGTCACTTTTGTTCCAGAAAAAATAAATGAGACCTACACAGGTTGGTGGGGCTTGTGCTTAGGAAAGGAAAGAATCGGAAAGCAGGCGTCTATAAAGTGCCGCTGCTGTGCTCAGTTCCTAGCCAAATCGTGCCTCACATCTCTGAAAACGAGAGCTGTCCAGGTGAAGGAAGGCTGGGATACAGTGGGGAAAAGAACCAGTGGATTCAGGAGATAAAAGTTATGGGCTCTTGCTTCGTAACCATTAACTTGTTGGCCTTGAGGGAAAAGGAGACACTGAGTGCCTGGGCTTCCCTGGTGGCTCCGTGGCTAAAGAATCTGCTTGCAATGCAGGAAACACGGGTTCCATCCCTGGGTCGGGAAGATCCCCTCGAGGAGGGCATGGCAACCAACTCCAGTATTCTTGCCTGGAGAATCCCTGTGGACAGGAGAGCCTGGTCGGCCACAGTCCATAAGGTCGCAAAGAGTTCAACACGCGAGCATGCACACGCACAGTGTCTATTATCTACCAGGTGATTTTCATGCATTATCTGTGATCTTGTTCATTTTCTCTAGAACGTTTATAGAGGATGAATAATTACCCCCTCTCACAGTTGAGGAAACTGGGGACCCAAAATTAAGACCCCTACTCAAATGATCATGTGGTAAATGAACTGCTAATGAGAGATTTGAGCCCTGGTCTTCACTGGTTCCAAGTACGTAGTCTGTGAACAATACTATGCTGTTTTTTAGGACTTGAGGATTTGTACTTGTAAAAATACAGGAGTTAGCCTAGATCAAAGGCTGCAAACCTTCAGCTCATGCACAAATGCTTCTGATTTGGCCCTAGGATGATTCAAACATTTAAAAATTGTTGGCTGCCTCTTGAGAAATCTGTATGCCGGCCAGGAAGCAACAGTTAGAACTGGACATGGAACAACAGACTGGTTCCAAATAGGAAAAGGAGTACGTCAAGGCTGTATATTGTCACTCTGCTTATTTAACTTATATGCAGAGTATATCATGAGAAACACTGGACTGGAAGAAACACAAGCTGGAGTCAAGATTGCCAGGAGAAATATCAATAACCTCAGATATGCAGATGACACCACCGTTATGGCAGAAAGTGAAGAGGAACTGAAAAGCCTCTTGATGAAAGTGAAAGAGGAGAGTGAAACAGTTGGCTTAAAGCTCAACATTCAGAAAACAAAGATCATGGCATCCGGTCCCATCACTTCATGGGAAATAGATGGAGAAACAGTGGAAACAGTGTCAGACTTTATTTTGGGGGCTCCAAAATCACTATAGATGGTGATTGCAGCCATGAAATTAAAAGACGCTTACTCCTTGAAAGAAAAGTTATGACCAACCTAGATAGCATATTCAAAAGCAGAGACATTACTTTGCCAACTAAGGTCCGTCTAGTCAAGGCTATGGTTTTTCCTGTGGTCATGTATGGATGTGAGAGTTGGACTGTGAAGAAGGCTGAGCGCCGAAGAATTGATGCTTTTGAACTGTGGTGTTGGAGAAGACTCTTGAGAGTCCCTTGGACTGCAAGGAGATCCAACCAGTCCATTCTGAAGGAGATCAACCCTGGGATTTCTTTGGAAGGAATGATGCTAAAGCTGAAACTCCAGTAATTTGGCCACCTCATGCGAAGAGTTGACTCATTGGAAAAGACTCTGATGCTGGGAGGGATTGGGGGCAGGAGAAGAAGGGGATGACCGAGGATGAGATGGCTGGATGGCATCACTGACTCGATGGATGCGAGTCTGAGTGAACTTCGTGAGTTGGTGATGGACAGGGAGGCCTGGCATGCTGCAATTCATGGGATCGCAAAGAGTCAGACACGACTGAGCGAATGAACTGAACTGAACATTTCAACATTCAAGGATTTCTCATACAACTCCAGGTCTCCATATTTTCTTGAAAGACTTGAAGACCAGGCAATTTCAGGAGCTAAGTAATGGTGGCCCCTTAGATGGTGTAGGCCATTTTCTGTGTGACCGCACTTCCCACGCCCAGGCTAGTTCATGCATTTATATCACTTACCTGGTTCTTCTGTCATCTGAATTGACAGCCTCTGGACTAGATGTTGGCTGACTTTCTGGGAGTCATGAGAGAGGGCATAAAGGGAAAAATACTGTGTTGGTGACAGTGGGGAGTGTGGTTAGTTTCCCCCTGAGGGACGGGGAGAGGGGGCTGAGGAGGGAGGCACCTCGGCTAGGAGCAGAGGGGGCATGTATACAGCAATCGCCTTTATTTGCACACTATATGAAAAAAAATGCAATCTGGGCTCTGTTCTTAATCCTAGAGGAAAATCTTCATTATCTCAAAATTTATATGAAAAATCTTTTAAATGATCCCTTTTATATAGGACCCTGTGCTTTCCATAAAGCACTTCCATATTCCCTCTAATGTGACTTGCTGATTGTCCATGGGGAAGGTGGAGCAACTGTTATTGTTTCTGTCGCTCAGCTGAGGAGGTGGGGGCTGTAGAGACGCGGATGGCTCCACGTTAGGTTACACAGTGGGTATGTGCACAGCAGAAGCACAGACCAGCTGTCCTAATTTCCAGCCTAGTCCTAGTTCCATGAGCTGTCCCTGATCTGGGGCAGGTGACAGTAGCTGTCATCCATGACCCCTCTTATGGAACTTTACAAGATGGCACTGGCATACTCTTTCGCCTAGAATTCTCAGCACTGAGTTTGAATCCAGGATTTGGGACACTCCCAAAGGCTCCTGTCTCTACAGGGAACGGAAAGGAAGGAAGATGACTCATCTTAGTCCTTTCCTGCAAAATAATCCAAGCCACCGTTTGCAAGGAGGCTGGTTACAACTTGATCCCTCATTTTCTGATAAGTCTGGGCAGGTCGCACAAGTTGATGTTGTCTTCCAGTGGGCACAGCTGTTGCTAGATTTTTTTTTTTGGCAATTTTAAAGAAGAGTTCTGGCCCCAGGAGGAGCCCATGTGTTCTCCTCCTCCTTCTATGCTGTTGTTTTTAGATGGAGGAACAAAAATAACCACTGAGGGATACCATGAAAGCTGCCGGAGAGGCTGTTGTGCTGTTTTCCAAGAAATCTGTTTCAAAATGTTTAATGTCTCTTAAGAGAAAAGTATTCAGGAATCGAGGCTGCCAGCGTGTTCATAACTAATGTCCTCCCCAATATTTCTGGAAAAAAAAAAACAGATGGCATTTTGATGGGTATATAAGAGATGCCATGTGCTGAGGCTGGTTCAGAGAAAAAAAACCTCCCACGTGAAGAATAAATGTAAATATACAACCACCTACATGTTTAGAGACCACCAGGACAGAAAAGGTGCCTCTAATTCCCCTAATATATCCTTTCTTGTCTTAACCATCATTTAAATGCTTCCAGTGGTTAATAAAGCTTTTGAGATCCTGGTTTGAGATTAAGTTGTAAATGAATGCAGAAAATAAAATACAGTTGAAATAGTATGTGCAGTATTGCATACATAATTCCATGCAGTCCTACCTCAGGGGCAGTATTTGACAGAGGATATAGGTTGAACCAGGAAAGATGCTTTGGAAAAAGCCAGTTAGAGTAAGAGTCTGCATGTGTGACAAAACAGGGAAAAGAGTGGGGGAAAGAGTGCTATTGAAACCCATGACAAAATTTTCCTGCAATATAATTAAATTTTGAAATACTGTTGCAGTGATATTGTCCATAACTAAAAAGATTAGGGTACTGAAAAGCTTTTATTGAAAAATGGCAGTTCATTTTTTCTGTATCTTTTCCACCCACTAGTCATACTTCTTGGAGGTAACCAAATAAAATTTCTTCTTGCATCTCTTTCTCTCTATATAATGCATTTATGCTTTCAGTTCAGTTCAGTCGTTCAGTTGTGTCTGATTCTTTGCAACCCCATGAACTGCAGCACACCAGGCCTCCCTGTCCATCACCAACTCCCGGAGTTCACCCAAACCCATGTCCGTTGATTAATGCTTTAATACTTTATATATCAATTTTTGACTCTTACGTTCTTTCGTGTATATAAGAAGTTTTCCACCACCACCACTGCCACACACACACACATTTCTCTCCCCATTTGATCTCTCTTTTGTATTACCAACCTTTCTCAAAGACCTGAATGGCTTTTGTTGCCCATTCCCATAGATAAAAGAACACTGATGATCTACAGTGATTAGCTGTAAATTTGAAAGTTAGGGCAAGCAAATGTTTCTTTTCTTTTAGGCTAGTGTTCTTTAAACTGGGGGCCATGGGCCTGAGAAATCAATTTTGTGTATTTTTAATCACCAACTTACAAAAGAGAAACAATGGAGTGGAGTAGCATGGGGTTGGGGCGGAATGGAATTTCATAGAACAAAATACAAAATAGCAGACTGCATTTAGAGTTTAATGCTGTTTAACACTGTTTAACTGGAGAAGGCAATGGCACCCCACTCCAGTACTCTTGCCTGGAAAATCCCATGGGCGGAGGAGCCTGGTAGGCTGCAGTCCATGGGGTCGCTAAGAGTCGGACACGACTGAGAGACTTCACTTTCACTTTTCACTTTCATGCATTGGAGACGGAAATGGCAACCCACTCTGTGTTCTTGCCTGGAGAATCCCAGGGACAGGGGAGCCTGGTGGGCTGCTGTCTCTGGGGTCGCACAGAGTCGGACACATATGCCTTTAATTTCAGCTCTATTTGTGTGTATAAAAGTGCTGTTCTGGGTCACAATTTAAAAGTTATGTCTTTCTGAGGGTTACCATAAAAATGTTTTAAATTCTCAAAAAAGAGCATTCATGTATAGCACATGGAGTATAACAAATATATTTAACTTTATATGGAGTATAATCTATAAAAATACTGAATCACTATGTTTTAAACCTGAAACATAATATTGTAATGCAGGGACTTCCCTGGTGGTCCAGTGATTAAGAATCTGCCTTCCAATGCAGGGGATATCAGTTTGATCCCTGGTCAGGGAATTAAGATCCCACATGCTGTGTGGCAACTAGGCCTGCACACGTCAACTAGCCAAACAAATAAATATTTAAGTATACATATATATAGTAAGACAACTATGCTTCAGTTTAAAAAACTGACTGAATTCTCTCTATATAATGAGATAGGATGATAAGTTAGTGTTTCTTATTAGGCTTCTCAAAGGGTAGTGTCTGGATATCTGGGACCATTCAAGCTTCTTGAGTGTTTCCATGTCCTGACTCTGCAGGTATTCTGAGATCATGGTGGGAAATGGGACCTAGAAATCTGATCATTCGATACGTGGTTTACTTCATCGTGTTTTCACCCCATGCCTCCCCTCTGCTTCCCTCTGTCTCTGGTGGCTTAAACTATGTTCTATTTGGATTATCTCCATTAAAGAAGCTCCAAGAACCTTGATGACCCAGCACTTGCTGTCACTCACCGTTGCCTAACTGATTTATGAAAGGCTGGTGCCAAGGACTGGCCAGGAGTGAGTCTTTCTTTTTTTCTGCTCAAATTCCACCTCCCTCTGACATCGCCAAGCCTGCAGTGGTCTCTGATTCTGTTTCCATTGCTCTAGAGGTACCTGAGTTTTTGCACAAACCAAGGTCAAGTAGCACTGCATATCTGAAAGGGAAGATGTTGTCAACAAGAGCCAGAACTTGGAACCCAAATTTTCCAACAGTTTCCAAGCTGGGATTAAACATGTATTTAGAAGCTGAACATGTCCTACGTGAAAAGTGGGAGAGGACGCTGTGGCAGAGAGGAACCCTTCCATCAGGACTGCGTGGCACTTCACACGTGTAAGGGTCGCTCCCTTTGTCTTTCCTGGGTACCTGATCGCAGCAGCAGTGGAGGCAGAATTTAGAGGGAGGCTCAAGAGGGAGGGAATATATATTATATATATATATATATATATATAATTGTGACTGATTCACGTTGTTGTACGGCACAAACCAACACAACATTGTAAAGCAATTATCTTCCAATTAAAAAAGAAAAAAGGATAAAGTAGGTGGTAGCAGATAGAGGCAGAACACTTGGTATAATGGAATGTCTATTTTTAGGTCTGAAACCTTGCCTTTCCAGTAATAGACTGAGGAAGCTCTGGCTTAGCCTTGTTTCTTCGAGTTTCTGTTGATGCTTTAGAATGTGGCTTTTGTGAAGTGAGTGCAAAGTCAGAACCTGCCTCAAGCCATAGAAAGCAAGAGTCCACTCTGCCCTGACATAATGGATTCCTGTGTGGGATAGTCCATCCTGGGGTACCATTCTGTTCTGGGTACCACACTTGAAAATACATATCATAAGCGTTCTTAGGTTATTGACAAGCTTTGTCAAAATGGTTCTATCAATTTACACTTCCACTTGCAATATATGTGTTTCTGTTTGCGAATACTCTCACCAAATGCTTAATGTGAACGGATGTTAATTTTTACTACTCTGATGGGTATAAAATGACATCTTGTGGTTGTGACTGTTGGAAGTAAAACACACTTTTTATTCTTCACATACTGCTTTTATTCTTCTCATGAACATTTAACTTACACATTTAAAATGTATCAATGCGGTTGCTCTCCTGAGCCATCTAAGGACCTCAGCTTGCCTTAATTCTGAGTAACTCTCCAATTCTCATGGAATTTCTGTGCAATAATTCAGTTGTACAGTTGGTCCTTGTGTTTTACAGAGTTTACTTATGAATTTGTCTACTCATTAAAATTTACTTGTGTCCCTGAGATCAATCTGCACAGCACTTTGATGAGAATTCATGAACTTGTGCAGGACAGCGTAAAAATGGGAGTTGCCTGATGCACGTGAACAAGCTGACCCTCTGCCTTCTTAGCTCAGCTCTCATACTCTAAACTTGTCCTTTTTGTGATCTATTTAGTGTTATACTTTCCACATTTTTGTTCTTTTGGGGGGTGATTTTGCTGTTTAAAATGGCCCCCGGGGCATAGGGCTGAAATTCTGCATTCCTAAGTGCAAAAAAAAAAAAAAAAAAAGTTGTGATGTGTCTTATGGAGAACGTATGTGTTAGAGAAGCTTCATTCAGGCATGAGTTATGGTGCTATTGGTCGTGAAGTCAGTGCTAATAAATCAACAACACAGTTCATTCAGAAAAAGGAAGAGGAAATCCTGATCCGGACATGAGTCTACTCTGAAAAGCGCTAAAGTAACACCTATAATGAGTGATGAAGCTATGGAGTAGGTGGAAGAGCAGCTAAGTTTATGGATTCATGAGATGAGGATTGAATAATAATAATAATAATAAAAGTGGACATCGTTGCTATGAAGCTGGAAGCCAAAGAAATTTATGGTCACATTATCCAGGGTTATCCTCTCAGCTGATACAGGCTGGCTCACACATTTCAAAAAGCTATAAGGTGTAGAAAAATATTTAAGTTGCCGGAGAAGCAGCTACTGGAGATGAGGCAGCTGTGAAAGAATTTTGAAAATACCTGCTCAGGGTTATCCACCCTGAATATTCATCGGAAGGACTGATGCTGAAGCTCCAATACTTTGGCCACCTGATGCAAAGAGTCCACTCTTTGGAAAAGACCTTGATGTTGGGAAAGACTGAGGGCAGGAAAAGAAGGGGACGACAGAGGATGAGATGGCTGGACGGCATCACTGACTCAATGGGCATGAGTTTGAGCAAACTCCAGGAGACAGTGAAGGACAGGGAAGCCTGGCGTGCTGCAGTTCAGGGGGTCACAAATGACTCAGCAAAACAAAACAATCCATCAGGGAGTGAATATTTCCCACCAGAGCTGTCTTGCATTGGGGTGGAACCATCGGGGTCTTTGTATCCTTCATCGGTCACTGGATACAGGCTACTCTAATAACACTGGCAAAGGCAGCTTTTGGCACCTGAGGCAAACTCTGAAGGAGATGACAGCTGGAGGCTGTCTGATGAATACACCCCTTGCAGCTGAGTTAAGTCCTTCCTTAAAGGGGAATCTTGATGGCTCATCTTTGAATCTACCACATGTTGCTTAATCTGTTTACGACATTTCTAATTTCAGTTATTATTTTTTCCTGAAGTGCTTACTTAGTGTTTTTCAAAAGTGTCTAATTGTTTTGTCATTTGTTTTTACATCACAATTTCAGTATCTTCTTTTATTTTTAAACATATCAAGCATGATTATTTTATATTCTGCATTCAAGTTTCCAGATCTGAATGTTTGGCAGGATGATTCTGCAGTTGGCTCTTCTGTGGACTCTGGCTTATGGTGCCTTTCCTCTTGATGGGTTTTGTGATATTTGATTGTGACCTCATTGTTTTTTTTGAAACTATCTGTGGAAATTCAGTGAGATCTAGATTTGAACTGGGTTCCTCCAAAGGAAATCTGCTTTTATTTCACCAGGTACCAAGACGCTACCTACCTCCAACTACTTGAAATGAAATCTCCAGTTTGTGTTCAGATAATTATTAATAGCTGTGCCCGTTTAATTAGTATGGATTCTGACCCCCGGTCTACATCAATGTGATGAGACATTTCCTGAGGAGACGCTCTCCTTCTTCCTCCTCTGCCGCATTTCTCTTCCTTTTCCTATTTCTCCTCCTCCTTGATTGCGTGTAGCTCCTCACCAAGCGTCTTTACAGTGCAGTCCACCCTACCAGCTTCCTCTGTGGTGTGGATTTTTTCTAGCTCTCACTGTAGATGCAACGTTTCAGGGATTTTGGCCGTGTGTGGGTCTGTAATCCAACTTGTCAACCTGGTAGGGCTTAATTTTCTGTTCCCCAACTGCACAGACCATTAAACATCCATTCTATTTAACAGGGATCAGTTTAATGAAGGAGTTTAATGAATAAATCAGACATTCATTTAAAAAGTTATCTGTATTTTATCCAGAAATGTAGGCTATCTGTACCAAGGGAATGTCTTTGGAGAGTTAGTCCACCATATTGCCAGGAGTTATGTTGATTAGCTGTGTAGTCTTGAATATATCTCAAACGTTCTAGCCCTCAGCTTTGACATCTATAAAATGCAGAGGTAACACTGATTGTGTTGATTTATGAGGCCTTTCCAGCCCTAATCCTAGATTATATGTAATCCTATAATCCTAGATATATAAATCCTTTATTACAGGCATACCTCAGAGATATTGCAGCTTCAGTTCCAGACCACAGCAATAAAGCAAGTTACACAAATTTTTTGGTGTGACCACTAGATATAAAAGTTATGTTTACACTGCTCTATAGTCTGTTAAAGAGTATAATAACATTACATCTTTAAGAAAGTCCTTACCTTGATTAAAAAATACTTTATTGCTAGAAATTGCTAACCATTATCTGAGCTTTTGGTGAGTCATAGTGGAGAAGGCAATGGCACCCCACTCCAGTACTCTTGCCTGGAAAATCCCATGGACGGGGGAGCCTGGTGGGCTGTAGTCCATGGGGTCGCTAAGAGTCGGACACGACTGAGCGACTTCACTTTCACTTTTCACTTTCATGCATTGGAAAAGGAAATGGCAACCCACTCCAGTGTTCTTGCCTGGAGAATCCCAGGGACGGGGGAGCCTGGTGTGCTGCCGTCTATGGGGTCACACAGAGTCGGACACAACTGAAGCGACTTAGCAGCAGCAGCAGCAGTAGTAATGTAATATCAAAGATTGTTGATGACAGATCACCATAACAAATATAAGAATACTGAAAACGTTTGAAATACCATGAAAATTTCCAAAATGTGACACAGAGATGCTAAGTGAGCAAATGCTGTGGGAAGAATAGCACTGAGAAACTTGCTCCACACAGGGTGGCCACAAGCCTTCCATTTGTGAAAACTCTACCTGTGAAGCACAATAAAATGAACTATGTCCGTATGTGAAGCAGATTTGTCTTCAAAAGGCAATATTAGAACCCATTAGTAGAGTTGGAAAACAGAAAGTGTTTAGCTCAGCTTAAAGAATCACAGTCAAGTGGTTCTATAATGGAGTTTGGCCCCAGATCTGGTCTCCTATCTTAACAATTAGGGTTCGAAATCCTGACTCTGCAATGCACAACCTTTATTGTCCCAGACAAGTCTCTTAGCCTCTCTGCTTCAGTTCCTTCATGTGCAAAATGGGGATAAAAATACTACCCACCTTACAGGTTATTGTGAGTATAGAGTGAGTTAACAGAATATGTTAATAATTGTTACATAGTATTCCATATATTATTTGTAATTATTGTTACTGTGTATGCAAGGTTTCTAGATAGAAATTCCTCATAGAATAGAAGTAGAACTATAATTTTAAGGTTTCTATGAGTGCCACTGCTGCAACAAAACTTTCCTTAATGACCCCACGCACCACACAGCAGGGGCTACCCCCCTCCCCGCCGGAAGTGACTAAAACACCCTTTGTTTATGCTGCAAGAGCCTGGGAGGATGATGCTACTTTATCAGTTACCAACAATCACTTCATGGCAACTGCCAAGATGGTTGTGCCCAGGAGAAACCCACAATCTTCCAGATCAGTGGTTCTTATACCTGGCTATATGTTAGAGCTGCCAAGGAAGTTTTTCTCAAAATATTGATACCTGGACTTCATTTCAAGAGAGTCTGAGTAATTTGGTCTGGGGTAAAGTTCAACCATAAGTATTTTTTACATGCTCCACTGAGATACTCACATTTTGAAAATTATCAAAATTCCTATTCAGCATAATGGTGATCTATGTGCAAAAACATAAGCAGGTAGGAAGAAGGAAATAGTCTGTAGGATTTTCATTCTCTCTCTCTCTCTTTTTTTTTTGCTTGGAAAAATGATTAGTTGAATGGATAGGTAGGTGGCACAAGACAAGCATGAGAAAATGAAAATAGGTATGTGAAACTGTAGGTGGAACAGAAAATGAAAAAGCCAGTAAATTATTTAGGGTTACAAAGAATTCCTCAAAACCCATGTAAAATTTCCACATCATTTTCTCAAGCTCTGGGTTAGGTGAATGTGCTGAGGGGTTTAGGGGTATGATGACTTGACTGCAGAGTTCAGACTGCCTAATCTTTCTGGGTTTTGCATGGGCAACTTAGTAGCCAAAGTAATTGTGGCCAAACATTGGAACTTGGCGGACAGACCTGTTAGAACCATCCCCTAAGTTAGGGAGCTGGTGGACAGCTCAGATAGCTGTACCAGATAGGATGGCCCCTAAAGCAGGAAGTTTGCAGGGGAGGCCTGCCGTCTGCTTAGCTGCCTTGGACAACCAACTGGCTGAGCCAATGGACCTTTTTGGAGCAGAAGTTTGCTGGCTGGGAGAGAGGCTGTCTGTTCTTGTCTACTCTGGCAGGATCTCTCAGCACTACTCCCTTCTTGACCAGCCTTTTTGCGGCAGGCCTCCTAGAGGAAGAATTGATACATTCCTTACCTTTCACTTCTTGACTACTTATACCTAAGAGGCCCGAGAGCCTGACCACACCGGTGTTAAGGACACCACAGCCTGGCTGGCACAAGTAGGTGAAGAAGAAACATCATCAGATGTTTATCACTAGCCACTGATGGAGATAGAATTGTTTGAAAAAGGGACTTCAGGCTGAATAATCAGATTAGGTTCTTTCTGTGGAAGAACTGAAGACAATGTTAATGAAAATATAATGAGAGCTATTAAGGTTGTTTGAGTAAAGAACAAATTAGAGTTTGTGGAATCAAAAGAAATTCTGAACTTAATAATTTATTAGAGGAATACAGAAAGTTTGCTTTCTCTTGCTCTGTCCCCTGATGACTCTACAGACATTCCCACAAGACAGTAATTGAGTCAGCCATTAGCTTTATCCTTTTCAAATTCACCAAACAGGTCCAATTCATTTCATTTTCTCCACTTTTTAAGTAGTCTTTGTTATATGCCTCTGAACTCTCTTAAATCTCTTCATATCTTCTCTCAAAGGTTACACACAGTGGAACTAGCGTGTTCAGTTTTATTATACATCCCTATAGAAAGGCAGAAGTTTCTACCTCATTACCTGCCAGAGTAACACTCAAAGCAAATCAGTTCAGTTCAGTTCAGTTGCTCAGTCATGTCCAACTCTTTGTGACCCCATGAATCGCGGCACACCAGGCCTCCCTGTCCATCACCGACTCCCGGAGTTCACTCAGACTCACGTCCATCTACTCGGTGATGCCATCCAGCAATCTCATCCTTGGTCGCCCCCTTCTCCTCCTGCCCCCAACCCCTCCCAGCACCAAAGTCTTTTCCAATGAGTCAACTCTTCTCATGAGGTGGCCAAAGTACTGGAGCTTCAGCTTTAGCATCATTCCTTCCAAAGAAATCCCAGGGTTGATCTCCCTCAGAATGGACTGGTTGGATCTCCTTGCAGTCCAAGGGACTCTCAAGAGTCTTCTCCAACACCACAGTTCAAAAGCATCAATTCTTCAGCACTCAGCCTTCTTCACAGTCCAACTCTCACATCCATACATGACCACAGGAAAAACCATAGCCTTGACTGGACGGACCTTAGTCGGCAAAGTAATGTCTCTGCTTTTGAATATACTAAATGGCAACCCACTCCCGTGTTCTTGCCTGGAGAATCCCAGGGACGGGGGAGACTGGTGGGCTGCCGTCTATGGGGTCGCATAGAGTTGGACACGACTGAAGCCACTTGGCAGCAGCAGCAGCAGCAGCTAGGTTGGTCATAACTTTTCTTCCAAGGAGTAAGTGTCTTTTAATTTCATGGCTGCAGTCACCATCTGCAGTGATTTTGGAGCCCCCCAAAATAAAGTCAGTTTCTGACACTGTTTCTACTGTTTCCCCATCTATTTCCCATGAAGTGATGGGACCAGATGCCATGATCTTTGTTTTCTGAATGTTGAGCTTTAAGCCAACTTTTTCGCTCTCCTCTTTCACTTTCATCAAGAGGCTTTTTAGCTCCTCTTCACTTTCTGCCATAAGGGTGGTGTCATCTGCATATCTGAGGTGATTGATATTTCTCCCGGCAATCTTGATTCCAGCTTGTGTTTCTTCCAGTCCAAAGCAAATCACCAAGTCCCTTTTGGGCTATGGGGAACAAACGCATCTCCTTTTGTATGAGTTACAGCTTTCTGTGTGATGTGTTCTCTTTTCTCCCTTCCTCCTTCCTTCTATCTTAAATAATTCTTCCAGAGTGGCCTTAATAGTAGCGTTTCTGTTACTGTTATTTAATGCTTATTGAGTAATGGAGCAGGAAACACATCAGTGCACTCTTGACTACCAGACACAGTTACCCATTAGCTTTGATGAAGTGATCTTTTGGAAATCATTCAACATTCAGATTGGCAAACATACTCATAAAATTACTTTCAGAGACAGAAAAACGTCAAAAGAATCCATATCTGTTTCTGAGAGAAGGGAACATGTGCATATGTTTAAGGAGGTCTGTGGTTATACCCTTTGACCGCATTCTTGATGCCATTCCTCATTCTTCCCTGAAGTTGATCATCATCTGGAGGGGGAAGTGAGGAAGAGGAGAAGGAAAGGGGAGAGAGAGAGAAAGAGAGAGACTGGAGAGAAAAATGACACAGCTGAGCAGTGAGAGTGTCATTCAGGTTGCTCTAGACAGCAAAATGGGCTTCCCAGGTGGCTCAGTGGGAAAGAATCAGCCTGCCAATACAGGAGGCACAAGAGACCTGCATTTGATTCTGGGGTTGGGAAGATCCCCTGGTGTAGGAAATAGCAACTCACTCCAGTATTCCTGTGTGGAAAATTCCATGGACAGAGGAGCCTGGCGGGCTACAGTCCATGGGGCCGAAAAGAGTCAGACACGACTGAGCGCACAGAGAGCAAAACATGTGATGAGACGGCAGCCTACCTCAACTCTTACATTTCCACCCCACACTTATTAGATTCTTGGAATGAAAAAGAACCTTATGGAATTTCTATTTCAACTCTTTCACTTTGTAAATATGGTAACCAAATATTAGAGGAGTTAGGTGACTTGCCTAAGGTCACATAACTTCTTGAGATAAATACAGGGCAAGAAGGGCTCTGGCTTTCTCACCCAGCATCCTGATTTCCACTACAAGGGCCTTCTGCAAAGGGCTTTGACAATGGAAAATTTGGTATAGGTTTTCCCATACTTGTCATTCTTGTCCAGCTCCTATTTTCTAAGTGAAAGAAGCCTAGAAATTTGAGTGATCAGGTGGTATGGTCTGAATGCAGGTGGTCAATGGACACTATTTTTGGTGAGCCAAAAGACCTTCTTTTCATGTCTCAAAATGGCCCACACATGGACTGAATGTATTTCCTGGTCCCAATAATAGTTATCCTTTAATTCAACAAATTGGTACCTATTTTAAACCTTAAACGTGGACAATGTTATATGTCACTTGAATCTCAACAAGCTGGAAAAAAATAAATTGGGTGGTATAGGCTCCAAAGGGGTAAACATTCAGGAAACCTTAATCAATCAGTTCAGCAACCTCTGAAGCTGGTCAGTTGTGATTTGTAGCAATGGACACAGCTTTATTGGCTTCAGCCATAGAACCATAGGACTTACTGCCTTCAAGTTGCTATCACTTTAACTTGGTAGTGATACACAGGAAACAATAAAACACTTTATTTACTAATTAAGTAGATGCTAAGGGAAGTGTGCTGTAGAGTAATGTTCCACAACAAATTCTAAGAATCTAAATCTTCTGTCATTTATCTCCAAAGTTTATTTTTTCATCTTTATTTAGATGGTTGTCAAAAAAATCAGTGTATATCAATTCTGCACGACCTGGATTACCTCTTATTACTAAATGACCTAATTTCAGGAGCCCCCACTCACAATGATCACCAGTAGCACTATTTTGTAACTATGGGCTAATGAGTAAAGAATAAGGATGGAATTATCACATATATGATGCCCTTGTGCTAAGTATGGCCAAGTGGCAACAGAACAGGCTGTATGAGCAAAGGCTTCATCATAACTGGAGTCTAGAAATATGACCAGAGAGCTGAGTATTCACAAAACACCCATCTCAAGAGCCTGCTCTGAAGTGCACAAGACCATATTCCTATTGAAGGTGGTGATTCATTTTGAGGACAACATGTCCATCATACAAATAAAGATTGTGATTTTGAATATTTGGATTGTGTCCCTTTGAATTGTATTTCAAAATTATTTGGGGTATTTTGGGTCTTTATAACTGATATAAGGACTGACTTTTGGCTTATTTTGCAAAAACATAATTAAAATGATAATCAAAAGAATCTAAATGAATCTGTGAGACTCTATAAGAATCTTTTTTTTCTTTAAGATAGTTCAATATATGAGTGAAGATTGAGCAACAGTAGTGTAAACTATGAGTTGAATAAGAGCTCAGAGAAATGTAACAGGAGCTGCTTTCTCACTGCTTGGATAACAATGTTGGACAAGGAAGGTTACATTGAGTGTGTGTGTGTGTGTGTGTGTGTGTGTGTGTGTGTTTTGCCTGCTCAGTTGTATCCGATTCTTTGAGACCCCATGGACTGTAGCCCGCCAGGCTCCTCTGTCCATTCAATTTCCCAAGAAAGAATACTGGAGTGCATTGCCATGTCCTACTCCAGGGGATCTTCCTGACCCAGGGATTAAACCTGTATCTTTGGCGTCCCCTGCATTGGCAAGCGGATTCTTGACCACTAGCACTACCCAACTGGCTAGAAACCAAAGGGGAAAAGCCCATGTTCTCATGTGCGGTTCCATAATGGCGGATGGGCCTGGGGGAGTATTGCTGACTGTACTCAGTTCAGCAGAGGTACTCTGAGTAATAACAAAACCAGACCTCTGAGCACTCTGTTTTTGCTGCAAGCAAATCCTGGTCCTAAGAACAGAAACATTTGTCCTTAGGGAACTTTTCTCATTCCAATCAGCATCATCTGAGAGAGGCAGAAAATGGAAAACTCTTTGGCAAGTAATTCCATGCTGTAATTCTGCATTATCTTTGATTAATGAAGAGGAAAGGGCAAACTCCAATGTCCCAAAATCTGGTCCAGGGATTGGCATCTTAGCACAGATGCCCCATCAAGAAATTATTTCTTCCCTTGCCTCACAATTGCCCCTACCTGACTTCTATGCATTTAGACTGATCTTCACAGCAGAATTTTATGTTCCTTGCTCATGGTCTGAGGCATAAAGTCAAAAACATAGTTAATAATTTGTGATCTCAGCATAAATTTATTTAAAAATCCCACTCCAACATAGTTTTTTAAACCCCTTGCTTCAGAGAATTTCTACAAGTAGTTTTTTTTTTTTTTAATTTATTATGGTAAAAAATGATAACATAAAATGTACCACCTTAATCATTTATAAATATATGGTTCTGTAGTGTTAGTATATTCACATGTTGGGCAATCACTCTCCAGAACTTTCTCATCGTGCGAAACTGAGACTCTGCATTCATTAGGCAATAACTCCTCATTCCCCCATCCTACTAGACCCTGGCAACCATGATCCTACTTTCTGTTTCTGTGAATTTGACCATTCCAGGTACCTTGTATAAGTGCAATCATACAGAATTTGTTTTTTGTGACTGGCATATTTTGCTTAGCATAATGGCCTTAAGGGTCACCCATGTTGTAGCACGTGCCAGATTTTCCTTCCTTTTTAAGAGTGAATACTATTCCATTGTGTGTGTAGATGCTATTTTGTTTTTCCATTTATCCACTGATAGATACTTGGGTTGCCTCCACCATTTGCCTGTTGTGAATAGTTCTGTTACGAACATGGATGTGTAAATATCTCTTTGAGATTCTACTTTCAATTCTTTTGGATATATACTAAACTCAGAGTTCCAAAAAATAGCTAGAAGAGACAAGAAGGCCTTCTTCAATGAACAAGGCTTAATAACAGAAGAGAACAACAAAAAGGGAGAGACCAGAGATCTCTTCAGAAACATTGGAGACATCAAGGAAGCATTCCACCCAAAGAGGGGCACAACAAAAGGGTAAGAATGGTAGAGACCTAGCAGGCGCTGAAGAGATCAAGAAGAGATGGAAGGAATGCATGGAAGAGCTGTATAAACAAGATCTTAATGAACTGGGTTACTATGATGGTGTGGTTAGGCACCCACAGCCAGACATTCTGGAGTGCGAAGTCAAGTGGGCCTTAAGAAGCACTGCTCTTAATAATGCTAGTGGGTGCAAAGAAATTCCAGAAGAATTATTCAGATCCTAAAGGAGGATGCCACCAAGGTGTTGCATTCATTATGCCAGCAAATCTGGAAGGCCCAGCAGTGGCCACAGGACTGGAAAAGGTCAATCCTCATCCTAATCCCCAAGAAGGGTAATACCAAAGAATGTGCTAACCATCAGACAATTGCATTCATCTCCCATGCTAGTAAGGTCATGCTTAAAATCTTCCATGCTAGGCTTTAGCAGTGTGTGAACCAAGAACTTCCAGGTGTCCAAGTTGGGTTTAGAAAAGGAAGAGGAACAAATTCGCTGGATTATAGAGAAAGCAAGGGAATTTCAGAAAAACATCTATCTCTGTTTCATCGACTATGCTAAAGCCTTTTTTTTAAAGTATAAATTTATTTATTTTAATTGGAGGCTAATTACTTTACAATATTGTATTGGTTTTGCCATACATCAACATGAATCTGCCACAGGTGTACACGTGTTCCCCATCCTGAAGCCCCTCCCACCTCCCTCCCCGTACCATCCCTCTAAAGCCTTTGACTGTGTGGATCATGACAAATTGGAAAGCTCTTAGATGGGAATACCAGGCCATCTTACCTGAGAAACCTGTATGTGGGTCAAGAAGCCAGAGTTAGAACCCAATATGCAAAACTGATTGGTTTAAGATGAAGAAAGGGGTATAACAGGGCTGTCTGCTATTACCCTGTTTGTTAATCAATATGCTGAGCACATCATGAGAAATGCCAGGCTGGATGAGTTACAACCTGGAACCAAGATAGGCAGGAAAAACATCAATAACCTCAGATATGTGGATGATACCACTCTAATGGCAGAAAGCAAAGAGGAACTAAAGAAACTCTTGATGAGGGTGAAGGAGGACAGGGAAAGAGCTGGCGTAAGACTAAATATTAAAAAAAAAAAAAAAACTTTAAGATTATGGTATCTGGCCCCATTATTGCATGGCAAAAAGAAGGGGAAGAGGTGGGAGTAGTGACAGATTTCCTCTCCTTGGGCTCCAAAATCACTGCAGTGACTGAGGCCATGAAATCAGAAGACGATTGCTTCTTGGCAGGAAAGCAAAAGCAAACCTAGGCAGTGTGTTGAAAAGCAGAGACATTTTTCTGCTGACAAAGGTCCATATGGTCAAGGCTATGGTCTTCCCAGTGGTCATGTGTGGTTGTGAGAGCTGGACTGTAAAGAAGGCAGAACACCAAAGAACTGATACCTTTGAACTGTGGTGCTGGAGAAGACTCCTGAAAGTCCCTTGGACAGAAAGGAAATCAAACCAGTCAAGCTTAAAGGAGATCAACATGAATATTCACTGGAAGGACTGATGCTGAAGCTGAAGCTCCAGTATTTTGGTCATCTGATGTGAATAGACAACTCATAGGAAAAGTCCCTGATGCTGGGAAAGATTGAGGACAGAAGGAGAAGAGGGCATCAGAGGATGAGATGGCTGGGCGGCATCACTGATCCTATGAGCATGAACTTGGGAAAACTCCAGGTGATAGTGAAGGATAGGGAGGCCTGACGTGCTGCAGTTCATGGGGATGCAAAGAGTCTGGGCAACTGAACAGCAACATGATAATTTAATTTTTACTTTTTTGAGGAACTGCTACAGTGTTTTCCATAGTGCCTATACCATTTTACTTTCCTGTCAACAGTGGACAAGTGTTCGTTTTTCATATTCTCATCAACAACTTGTTATTTTCTGGGCATAAAAATTTTAATAGTAGCCATTCTAATGAGTATGAGACAATATCTCATTATGGTGTGAAGCATTCTGTAGGTTGCATTTTCACTTTGCTGATTATGTCCTTTGATATACAGAAGTTTTAAATTTTGACATAGTCCAATTTATCTATTTTTACTTTGTTGCTTCGACTTTTGGTGTTATATCAAGGGAATATTTGCCAAATCCGATGGTATAAAGCTTTTCTCCTGTGTTTTCACAGCATCAGGGTCTTCCCCAATGGGTCGGCTCTTGGCATCAGGTGGCCAAAGTACTGGAGCCTCAGCTTCAGCATCAATCCTTCCAAGGAATATTCAGTGTTGATTTCATTTAGGATTGACTGGTTTGATCTCCCTGCAGTCCAAGGGACCCTCAAGAGTCTTCTCCAGCACTGCAAATTCAAAAGTATCAATTCTTTGGCACTCAGCCTTCTTTCTGGTCCACCTCTCACATCTGTACATGGCTACTGGAAGAACCATAGCTTTGATTATATGGACCATTGTCAGCAAAGTTTGGAATGTAGTAGAACATAGAGCACTTATGTCAATATAGCTTATAATTATTATCCTGTTGTCCACCCCGCAAGACTCTGATCCTTGCAGAGCAGTGTATCATCCTCAGCTATTCTTTGAATACAGTGCCTAGCACAGTGTGCAGTACAGCAGTACAGAGTAACTACTTAATAAATTCTTATTTAATGAATAAGTGTTTATTCTTGGGAATGAATAACAACAAAGAAAACCTGGACACTATCCTTGTTCTCGACTGACTACCTATGCGAACTTTGGGGAGTCACTTAACTTTTCTAGGTGTCAGTTTCTTCATTTGTGGGATAAAAGGTGGGGGCAGATAATCTCCTAAATTCCTCCCAACTCTGACATTATTTTGCTGCCACTTTTATTTGTGCAAAATACAATTTTAATCATTAAAATAATTTTGTTCTCCATGACTTGCAAGGGAAATGAAAACAAAGCCGAATTTCTTTAAATCATTTGACTCCATACTTCTTGTTTACTCTTGAGAGCAACCATCCTAATCTTAATGAAATTTCCCAACATTATAAAACTTCACTTCCCTTCTGAGCTAAAATGTTTTATGCCATTTATTTAAGTTAAATATCTGTTTATACTTCCAGTGAGTCTAAGTCAAAAGTTTATGATAACTCTGTCCCTGGTAGGAGTACAAAAAGATATTTTTGAAAGAATATAGTATTTAACAAAATAATATTTGTCATCTGAAATGTCTTACCATTATAAGTATAAAATCATGAGTATAAATAATTTTGAAAAAATTTTGAGTCATCTCAAAACCAATTATTTTTTAATTTGTGGCATTCCTTTTCTGAATATAGATCCATATTTTATATAGTTTCAATAATGATGTTATCCAACTTCATATCTCAATGTTTTTCATTTAGCACATCATCAGCAATTTGTATAACAAATTTGCATGGATCCCTAAATATTGTTTTGGTGGTCTGCATAAACATTCCTTCAATGGACATTGGAAATTTTACTTACTCATTTCCTTATTGTTTATCTGTTAGGACACTTCCTCATCATTATAAATCACTCTACAACAAATATTTTCCTTTCTTTACATCTTCTTACTTGGGATTTTTAATTAAGATGCATTTTAGATGTGGAATGCTTTGATTAAAGAGTAATATTGTTAATTTTATAGTTAACCTTGCAGATTATTCACAAAATACAATTGGGGAAAGTCTGTAACCCAAACTACCCCATTTGATTTAGGTTATGAATATTTCAACCAGCATATTTTTTTTTCTAAATTCATTTGTTCCAGTTAAAAGTTAGGGATGTATTTAGCTGCGAGCAAAAAACAAAAAAACCAAAACCAATCAACAGTGGCTTAAACAGATTGGAATTTAATTTTCTCTTGTAATAAAAAGTCTAGTGGTAGATGAGCTGTCCTGAGCTAGCAACTATTCAAGGAAGTCATCACAGACCAAGGTCATTACAGCTGACTTTTTCATTCTTAGTAAATGATTTTTGTCTTCATGGTTTGCAAAATGGCTATTACATGTCTAGCCACTGAATTGAAAAAGAAAGGTAGGCAAAGACTGAAGACACATATAATTTTTCTACAGTCAATAAGACACTCTCCCAGTAGTCTCATCTGGTTATTTTGTCTTCAATCTCATTGTTTAGAATCTGGTCACATAGTCACATTTCACTGCAGGGCAGTTTGGGAAAGAGTATTTTATCTTTTATATCTTTGTAGTCTAGGAAGATGAGGGAGAAAGGGGACATGAATGACTTTTGAGTAAAAAGACTTTGGAGTTGCCACATGACTTTCATCACTGTCAGTAAAAATGAAAGGAAATAGTTTTCATTTATTACAATGAAATACCAACCTCTTTCAGGGAATTTACTGAATTATATCCATCTTCGAATCCTCACCATTAGCTTACTGTTTATATAGGAAAGGGTCAAGAAATGTTGGTAACATGTTGAAAAAGCAAAGATACAATCTCTGAAAATTAGGATGGGTTAATTACAAAGTCACATGAAACTAGCCTCATTTTCTTGGATAGATTTTCTTATCTGATCCTTTGGGGGAATGTGATAGAAATAGGGTATTGGACATAGTCCTGCAACTGAAATTTGTCCACAAATAGAGAAATGTAGATTCAGTAAAAGTTCAGCTCAGTGTTTTAATTTGGATTTTAATAACTATTCATAAAAGTTATTGATAAATAGACCACTAGAATGTTTAGCACCAAGACAGCAGAGAGAGAGAAAAGTCTTTAGTTTTTCCCTGATGTATCGCTAGTGCCTAGAACAGAGCATATCACATGTAGATATTTAGTAGCTGCCTGTAAAACACTGTCAGCCTGAATTGAAGTTTCTAGACGTACACCATGCATTCTGACCATATCCTTTTTAGGAAGTTTATTGGCAACTTCACAGTGTTTTGCAGATTGGATCTGCTCTTGATAATCAGGAGAGATTGTGAATACAATGAATGACATCCTTCAGATCCCCAAGATTCCTGGATGGGTGAATGATTGTCAGAGCACAGTAAGGGAACACTTAATGAAAATAAATGTGAATTTCTTCTACTTGGCCCCAAACCAGCTGCTCAAGTACAGAAATATTGTAAATTATATTATTTCTTTGAGGTGCACCTACCATTGGCAAACTTTGAGCAAACTCCAGGAAATAGTGAAGGACAGGAAAGCCTGATGTGCTGCAGTCCATGGAGTGGCAAAGAGCTGGACACGATTTATGGACTGAACAACAATGAACAACAACAACAACGAGAATAAGGAATTACAATGAAAAATGAGAAGAAATTTAATGAAATAGCCTATTGAAAATGATTGAGTTGTATTAAGAAGTAATGACTCCTTATAACTTCAGTTGTTTAAGGCTGAGAAGGATCATGTCAAGGGATGCTATGGGAGTACCATGCATAGATGGAAGCTGGAGTTGATAGAAGGCTGGATGGATGATTTTAAGATCCCTTTCATCCTGGAGAAAGAATAGCTCAATTTTAATTTAAATCTAGTTAGTGCCTGCCTGAGCTAATAAATTCATCAGTAGAACCTAAAATATTGTTCTCCATTCTGTACTTGATCTCAGCCAAAAGGCCAAGAAGAGATTGTTCTCTATTCTGAATCAACAGGTTCCCACTTCAGCCTCATATTTTGCATGACAATGGTTTAAGCAAGAGAATCTTGGGCTTAACACACGGTCCTCATACAGATCTCTCCTTTCCTTATTAGCTAGTAAATTTACAATCCTAGCACCCTCCTGACTGGCCCTCTGATTTTCTTTCTAGGCAAATGATTGTTAGATAACATTTATTCATTCATCCAATGAGCATAATGTATCTACTGTGTATCTAGTATAGTTTCGTTGAAGACATTAGCTAAGAGGATGCTCATATTCTAATAAGAGGAGAAAGACAAAGAAGTAAATAGACAATACAGTTTAGACAGTGGCAAGTTCTATGGAAAAACACACACACACATACACACACACACACACACACACACAGCTTTGTGTCAGCTTTGTCTGAGAAGGACATTTTAGGAAATGTCAGAAAGGCTTCTCTGAAATGGTAACGTGAGAAGTAAGACCTGAATGATGAGAAGAAGTAGAGCGTACATGACCCAGAATGGCTTGGCCCCTGCTGTCCCCTCACCCTCTTGTTTCTTTGTTGCTTAATGGTTGACATTCACAATGCCTCATATCCTACCTCTGCCAGCTCCCTCCACCTCCCCTAGAAGGGCTGGACTCTGGGATTGGCAGGAAGCTCAACAACTTGATGCTCAGGCTCAGCCAAGCTCTAAATAGAATTTCCTCCCATTGCTATGAGAAAGGGCTGGGGAGTCGGGCTGTGCAGCAGGAGGCTGGGTTCCCCAGTGACTTAACCTGGAAGTGAGAGTGAGTCAATTCCCTAAGGGACAGACTTGAACCAGTGAGAGACAGAAGTCAGGAGACAGGAAGAAACCAACAGAGAAATTCCCCTTCTTTCTGCAGACAGTATGTTCCCAAATCCAGTGATGATGTAAGTTCTGTCTGGATGAAGTTCTGGTGACCAAGCAACCAGGTATGTTTATTTGTGAGGATGTAGCCATCTCATACTCACCACCTTGAATTTATTTTCCCCTCTTTTTCTGCCTTACTTCTCTTTTTCCTTCCTAAACTCCTGGAACTACAATTCTCCATCAAACCTTGGTTTGTAAGGTTTGCCTAAGAATCTGTTTTCTAAGGAATCTGTGCAAAAACAAACATTATGTAAAAATATTAAGGTGGAGACATGGTTTCTCAACTCCGTGGAGGTGCTCAGGTCTCTGCCATGAATTCATAGGGATACTGCAGGATATTTGAAAATTTCAGGGCAAACAGTGATCAACCTCTGTTAGATACCATGCAAACTACCAGCTCCAGGTAGTTGACGGTTTCAACAGTATACCATGCTACATTTTTTCAATGACATTATTGCGGCATAGCTGGTTTTTCAGTGGTTGCTCTGAATATGAAGCTAAGTAGTGTCTAACATGATTCCAAGGTTTGCAAAGTTGTGCTGTGCCCATTACTGTCTCATTTGTAAGTCACTGGGGCTATTTAAGAATGAAATACAACCCTTTTTTTCCTTTCAAATTTTATGTATCACTTTTTAAAAATAGCAACTGGAGTTGTTAAGACATAAATACTTATTAAATTGTTAGCACTTAACTACCTAATAAACCTTAATGTTAGGTTCTTCTTTTGGTCTAGAGGTACCAGGAAAAATAATTTCTGAGATGCTTAAGGGTTCTGTGAACTGAGTAAGTTTGGGAATCTCTGGTGCATTCCAGGCAGCAAAAGTAACAGGTGTAAAGGTGGGAGGCAGGAATAGGCTTATGCATATCAGCTTGACCCTGTACACTTCCATTTCTTTTTACCTTTAGTGACAGTATTTTCCAATTAGATTGGCGTTTAAATAACCTGGACCCTACATGGTGTGTGTATGGTTTATTTGTGTATGTGCGTGGTTTGTGTGTGTTACTTGCTTTCTAAAAAACAAAAAAATGATTCTGTGTTATTTCCTGAAAATTTTTAATCACTACATACATTAAAACTTTTTTAGATATAATGTCCTTTTTATTACTGGCCTTACAGTCTAAACTCTAAATTTTTTTTTCCTTTCTTTAAAATTTCATGCTTGAAGATTTTTTGATCAGACCTAGTATTGGGGAAAACTGGAGAAGGAAATGGCAACCCACTCCAGTGTTCTTGCCTGGAGAATCCCAGGGACAGGGGACAGCCTGGTGGGCTGCCGTCTGTGGGGTCACACAGAGTCAGACACGACTGAAGCAACTTAGTAGTAGTAGTATTAAATTTGGTATCTAAGACTGTGATGATCCTTGCTTTAGAATGAACTGAATTAATAACAGAAAGATGAGGTAAAGAGTCCACCTAGAAGGGGCATGGCTCTGGGTCCAGTGATGGAAAAATTTTCTAGGGGAGGTCTGAGATGAGAAGCAGCATATTTCAGTATATCCAGAGAAGCTCATTTTATTGTTTATGTACTCAACTGTGGTCAAAATCATACACTTGGTTTTTTTTTTTTTTTGGATAAATTTTGGAATGCCAACATCAATTTCCTTTCTTGTGATTGGAGTGCTTTTGACCTATGCCCACAAATTCCACTTTTTAGAGTCAAGGTAACTGAGAAGTTGAATGAATAATTACGAAGTTGCTTAGTGATCACTGAAAAAAGGGAAATAAATTGTTTAAAAAGATAACTGCTATTTTAAGTAATTTCTTAGAAGGCCACCCCACAACAAGAATTCATTTGCCTTATGCTAAAATGATTCCTTATTTGGAATTATGCTTCTCAGGTGTAGGTTTCCCTCCCTCTCAGTCTTAAATTCAAGTGAATGTTCAATGGTCTTTTTTTATTTACCCTATTTTCCTTTATATAGTAGCCCATCTTTGTTGATAGACTCTTTAAACATGCAAATACATACCTGATTGGTACAGATGGCTTTCCTGGTGGCCTGGGACACAGTCAGCCTCCTGTTGGTATGTATTTATTTAATCAGGCAAAACTCAAAATTCGAGGTAAGGTCACTTAACTCTGAGAGATTATCACTTTTTTTTTTTAATTTATCTTCCCTTAAATCTTATATCTGTAGCTATTTTCTCTTTTTCTGTAAATGGTAGCATGCTAAGTACTCTGAACCCTGGTTATTCTTTTTAGTTATATTTTTGAGATTGTTTTCTATCAATACCTTATCAGTTTGCCTTATTCCTCTTAATGGCCGCAGAGAATGCCATTATTTGGATGAAAGATAATTTAGGTAATTAGTCCTATACTAGCAAACATTTCAGTTATTTTTAGTCTTAAATTTTTAGTGTATATTTTCAAGGACATCAGAGAGCAAATTCCTAGAAGCATAATTGCTAGGTTAATTAGGCTGGTGTTTCAAATATTGATGGGTATTTCCAATTCCCCTCAGAAAGACTACACCAACAATTTGAGACAGTGTTGGCTTTTCTACCCCCTCAACCAATATATCATCTATTTTCAAACTGTTTATTCTAAAAATGGCATCTTATTATAGTTGAAAATTGAGTTTATTTTTACTTTTAATTTAAAAGTTTTAAAATTAAAGCATAGCTGATTTACAGTGTTGCACCAATCTCTTTGCCATGAAGAAGAGTTATTCAGCTATACAAATATAGACAGTCTTTTTTTTCTTTCCATTATGGTTTATCACTGGATATTGAATATAGTTCCCTGGGCTATAGAGTAGTAACTTGTGTTTACCCATCTTATATATAGCAGTTTACATCTGCTAATCCCACACTCCCAGTCCTTCCCTTCATCAACTCTTTCCCTTTGGCAACCACAAGTCTGTTTGCTATGTCTGTGAATTTGTTTCCGATTTGTCGATATGTTCATTTGTGCCCTATTTTAGATTCCGCATCTAAGTGATATCATAGTATTTATCTTTTCTTTCTGACTTACTTCACTTAGTATGATGATCACCAGTTGCATCCATGTTGCTGTAAATGGCATTATTTTGTTCTTTTTTATTGTGCGTATGTACCATATCTTCTTGATCCATTCATCTGTCAATGGACACTTGGGTTATTTACATGTAGTTAGCTGGGCTAATATTAGGGATGGGAGGAGTTTGGAAAAGGAGGCGGTGGACCCATACATGCAAAGATGGGAGCAGAAGGAGCATCAGGGATGGCTACATAGTGGAGTTCAGACTGGCACCATCAGGACACAGTGGACGGGAAGTGGACAGGGCTGGCATGCCACCCACTCATGTGGCCTTGAAAATCAGTGAAGGGGTTGTTTGAACTTGGTCCAGTGACAATATGATATAATTGGAAGACTTTTAGGTAGAGGATAACATATCAGAAGTGTCTGGGGGGTTGAGCTAGAGAATTGTTCGGAGGAGGTATGGAGAGCAGTTAGGAAGCTGTCTAGTAATTCAGATAAGATGATGTTTTCTCAGTGTTAGCCATACACTAGATAGTGACGGATCTTATTTAACATGTCTGTTGAAGCACCTACTATGATTCAGTCTCCTCTGAAGATGGGGCATGCTGCACCAGGTGAGGCGGGGGGAGAGGGAGGGGAGTGAAGACCTGCAAACAGGCAGCCTGGGTGTAATAACTCCTGGTTCTGCCAATGTCTAGTTGAATAAGCCTGAGCAGTGGGGTAGGTACTCACATTCGATGGTTACTGTGAAAAGTACAGAGATAGGCAAGTGAAGTGCTTAGCACAATATGTCATGAAAATGAGGGCTTAATAACCACTAGCTGTTTTTTAAATTATTATTATTATTATTACCTTCCCTTATGCCACTATGGAAAAGCCCTGACCCTTGACTTATTATAATGTACATATGAAGGGATACAGAATGTGGCACTTGAGAGAGATTTGAGATATCTTATTCGACCTCCTAATTCTAGTCATGAGAAATAAAGGAAAAAAAGAATCAAGCAACTTGCTTGGGGTCGTGCAACACTGACCTGAAATTCTTCGCTGCCCGTCTGTATTTTGGTTATTCCACTTAGCCTTAGGTACGCATCTTCCCCGTGTTTGTTGACAGCAGCGATTCTTGTGTGGAAATCCCTAATTTGGAAAACTGTCTCACACACTTCATAGCACATCATTCAAACCTCATAGAGTTTCTGATGATTTTTAGAAACAAAAACAGGAGACCGCTGGGCAATTAAATCTGCAGAGCCTGCAAGCTTGGCTTTGTTCGGCAGTGGGGTCTGGAGAGGTTGGAAGCCCCCCTTCGGGCTGCCCATCCTCCCCTCCCTGCTCTGCCGCCCGCATTAGCAACCAGCGCTCGGTCCTCACTCTGCCTCCTGGTTCTCTCGGTGTTTCTACTTTGCTGAGCGGCCTGTGATCTGATTCAGTCTATGAAGAGCTCTTTAGGAAGATCTTTCTATGCGTAAGGAAGGCTCTAGGCTGGGGGATTTAGGGATGAGGGGATCCCAGCCCTTGTCCTGAGAGAGGAGGCAGATTTCCGCCTGCATGTTAAACTTACCTCCTCCTCCTCCCTCATTTACCCTGCGCACGAATTCTCTCCTAGGTTCGCACGGACCACGCGCGCGTTGCATTCCCCACAAGGTTTCCCGCGTAGGACGGCTTTTGCCGGGCTCCGCCGTGTAGGGTCGGGCAGCGGCGGTGGGAGAATGCCGTCCCGGACCTCGGACGTCAGGCACGGGGACGGGGACCAAGGTGGGCGCTAGCGCTCCCGGGCCGGCAGCCCGGTCAGGGCAGCTTTCCCTTCCTGGTCTCCGTTTCCTCGTGTAATAACCAGGGCGCGGCACGCCGTCCTCCGAGTTTCCCTTTGGAGCTCTCCTCTTTCTGCTGCCCCTGTCTGCGCGCCCAGCCGGGCAACTCCTCACCCTCCTCCCCTCACCACCCCCCAACTCCGTCCTCTGTCCACCTCTCCGGCCACCCGGCGCCTCAGGGCGGAGTTCAGGTGCAGCGGTGGCAGGTGCTCCGGATTTCGGAAAAGGCCAGAGGGGCGGGAGGGCGCGGGTATGCAGCGGGGAGGGTGAGGGGAGGTGGAGGGAGGTGGCCTCTGATTGGTCGGGGAGGGGGAGTGGAGGCACGGAGTTTCCCACAATGCCCCGGTGCGGGGCCGCCGCGGATGGATGCTGCGGGAAGGGGCTGCCATTTGCCGCCCCTGCCAGCGGCGCGCGGACCTGCTCGCTCTCCTGCAGTGGCAGCAGC
Source organism: Capricornis sumatraensis (assembly GCF_032405125.1). NCBI lineage: Eukaryota > Metazoa > Chordata > Mammalia > Artiodactyla > Bovidae > Capricornis > Capricornis sumatraensis. Next base: position 106,019,865 of record NC_091073.1, on the reverse strand, counting down.
CGTCAGCGCCGTCCGCCGGCCCGGCCTCAGCAGCGGCGGCGCTTCGGCTCCCTCCGCGGCCGCCGGAGCGGTCGCCATGAACCCCAGCTCCTCGGCGGGAGAGGAGAAGGGGGCGACAGGCGGCAGCAGCAGCAGCGGAAGCGGCGCCGGGAGCTGCTGCCTGGGCGCCGAGGGCGGCGCGGACCCGAGGGGCGCGGGGGCAGCGGCAGCGGCTGCCCTGGAAGAGCCCGGGGCCGCCGGCCCGAAGGAGAAGGACGAGGCACTGGAGGAGAAGCTGCGGAACTTAACTTTCCGGAAGCAGGTCTCTTACAGGTAGGCGCGCGAGCCTGGGCAACCGGGAGGCAGGTGCCGCTGCGCGGCGCGAGACCGGTTCTACGCCCTCGGAGAGGCGCTTCTTCGGACTCGGGGCATCTCTCTCTCTCGCTCTTTCTGTCTCTCTACTTCTTCCTCCCCCTTCTGGGCTGTGTGTTCACTTCCCATCCCATCTTTCTGGGCTGGAGGGAAGCTACGTCTGCCAGGTTTCCCTCCGGAACTGGAGAGAAGACTGGTTCTCTGAGGTCAGAACAACAATAAAAATGCGTGTGTGTGTGTGTGTGTGTGTGTGTGTGTGTGTGTGTGTGAGTGTGAGGCGGTGCACACACAGGTGCCGGCTTTCTTGAGAGAAGTCCTCGAAGTTGTCCCTAAGCCTGGGTCATCTTCACCCACTCTCCCTCCGTTCCTGATTTCACTGAGTGAACCTTTGGCACAAAGTTGATACTTGAGATCACAGACGGGTAGAAAAGAACAGCGCTCTACACTGGAGAGAAATCCTTATGGAAGTTGGTCCTGCTGCGTTGTGAATCTCTGTTTGTACGTACGCAACTAGTTCCCAGGGTACCTGTACATGTGACACCCCCCCCCGCCGCCGTCCCCGGGAACTAGTCATTGGCACATATGTATCTGTTGCAGCACCATAATTTGCAAAGAAAAAGGAAGTAGTAATTTTATCAGAAAAGTACCACTTCTCTTGAGTGTGCCCAGAAGGACGACCTGGGGAGCCTGTTGGCACGCAAGGTGTGAGGGCAAGAATGGGGCCATTCTTGTGCCCAGCATGGGTGTATTTGCAAGACAAGGACAGTGTGGGATAAATGGCCCCCAAATGATGCTTTAAAAGATTACCCCACACTGTTTCAGGAGTCACAGATAAGAAAGGAGGATTCAGTAAGTTCTCTCCTCTGCCCTGCCCAGTCTCCCACCCAAGGCAAGAATAAAGATATTGATAGGTTTGGAGAGTTTGGGAGATTACCCTTCCTGCTTGTTAATCTTAAAAGTTGAAGTGATAAACAAGCATAGAATTGCAAAGATGTTCACTTGCTCAGGCTCGGAGTACTCCTTGAAAAGAAAGCAAGGGACCCTCATTTTGAGTTAGCAGTCCTCTCAGAAACCCATATAAAGTACTAAGGCTGTTACACCATGTGCTGTTATGTAAGCAAAAGCAGATGACAGAGGTGTGTGGGTTTGTGAGGATGTGTGTTGTATTTCTGGGGGCATGTGTGTGAATCATTGGGATCCCCATGGGCATCACCTGGACTGGAGGACCTGGTCACTAGGGCATGTGCTCTGTGTCTAAGTATTTAGTCCTTGCCACTCCAAAACCATCTTCCTGGGGAAAATGTTGCTCCCTTGTCCCTCAAGGGCATTTTGTTCATTTGTGCATTTAGGGAGTTTCCCACCTGACTTGCTCTTTTAGTTACTCACGTAGATCAGGACAAAATGGATCTTTCTCTTGATATTTTTGGTTTCTAAAAATAGACAAGTGGTGGAAAGTGAGGCAGCTCTGAGGAGGTAGGCTAGGACACAGGCAGTTCTACTTCCTAGCTAGGATGGCTTGTCTGGCCCTGAGGGGACCAGGGACTACATTCAGCCTAATTTAGGAATTGTGAGTTGGAGGCTGTGGAGCAGTTGATTACATGAAACATATTGTGTGTCTGGGCTCCTGGGCCTAGAATCGTTCCTGTGTCATTGGTATTCATCATCAGACTCCTCCTGGGTTGCAAAGCCAGAGTTTGCAAGGGAAATCATTTCAGCTCGCCTCTTGGCAGGAGTCATTCCCTGAGCCTCTCTCTCTTGGAAAAGAGTACTGTGTGGGACTGTGGCTTTCTGGGTTGCATGCTCACACATACATGTGTATGGGTGTTCACAGGCAAACACAGATGTAGACCCAGATAGTGGTGTTTGTTTTTTTTTCCTGTAGAGAAAGAATAAGACTGCATCTGCCTTAGAGTCCACAGAAGTGGCTTCTGCCTTGTGAACATCATTTCCTTTTAAATAAAGCTTTACAGTCTCCAATTCAGGAAGCCTCCTGTATCAGCATCATCTCAGGAGGCTGGTTAAAGATGCCCCCCACCCCACACTTTCAAAATCAAACTTTCCATGGGTGGGCATTTTTAACAGGCTCCTCAGGTGATGCATAAGCACACTAATATCTGAGGACTGCTGCTCTGTGTTCCCCCCCAAAACCCCCAGATGATCTTTAAACTCATAATCCATACTCAGCCAAACATGGCTAGCAGTCCCAAAGTCAGAGGAAAGACAGAGAAAGGTAGGTATTTCATCAGCATGTGTTTGTGCTGGTAGCCTGGAGAGTGTCTCTATTTTGATGATGAGGAGGATTATTTTTTTAGAGACATGGTGAGTGGGTGGTGAATGGCATACCTATTCATCATGGAAGCCATTTATGCTGGACTCAGATGTAGCTAGGCCTGGCCATTTCACTGGTGGGTTGATGAATGGTCTGTAAGAAAAGGGACTTTGACTGAAGTTGAGCGTTGTCTCCTCAGTGAGGACCAACCACATCACCTCACTTCTGTGGGGGAGGGGACAGCCAAGGACGGTGTCTGGAGAAAGATAATGGATGGGGGTCAAGAACACCTCACAGAATGGAATCTAGGTGAAAGGGCTGAGTTAGGGTGTGGAATATGGCCACGGTGTCAAGGGGGTCAGTTGAGGTGGGGAGGAAGAGATTTGCAGGTGGTCAAAAATAAATATCTTTTGCAGAACATGGGTGTTTACAGAATGACATGACAGGAGAGAAGAAGGGGGCTAGGGGAGAGGGTGTGTGTGCGCCTGAGTGTAGGGGGTCTCATCTGCTCCTTCTGTTGCTAAGGAACATATAAGCTAGGGTTTAAAAATAAATGAGGAGTGGGTGGGCATATGCAATGACTCCTGTCTTTTTAGGAACCAGAGCCCTTTGCAAAAAACCTTTAAATAACCATTTCTGGAGGCAGATTATTCATTTTGCTTAACTTTTACTTTGTTAAGTAAAATAAATTCCTTTCTATACCCCTCGATTTCCCCTCATTATCTTCTCTTTCTTTTTTGGGGAACGTTTTTTCCCACGAGAATTTTTCCTTTATTTCACATTCTGCTCCCCTAGAGCAAATAATCTCTGTAGACCATAAAGCTGAAGGCTTTAGAAGGCAGTGCAAGTGAACTAGTACTTTTCTGTTAAAATTGCTACTTCCTTTTTCTTTGCAAATTATGGTGCTGCAACAGATACATATGTGCCAATGACTATATAATGTGTAGGAACTGTTTTTTAAACCACTGTAAGAGTTCCCATTTAAGTCAGTATAACAACAAAAAATATCTTTTAGAAACACACAGGGGAAGGGAAGGAGAAGGTAGCTGATGTTCATTGTCTCCTGTGTACCAGGAATGGCACTGAATTTGTCCTGTTGTTCCGTTGCTCAGTTGTGTCCGACTCTTGGTGACCCCATGGACTGCAGCATGCCAGTCTCCCCTGTCTTTCACTATCTGCTGGAGTTTGCTCAGACTCTTGTTCACTGAGTCAATGCTGCCATCCAACCGTCTCATGTTCTGTCTTATTTACTCTTCATGACGGTCATGATGATTCAGTTCAGTTGAGTTGCTCAGTCATGTCCGACTCTTTGCAACCTCAGAGACTGCAGCACACCAGGCTTCCCTGTCCATCACCAACTTCCAGAGCCTGCTCAAATTCATGTCCATTGAGTTGGTGATGCCATCCAACCATCTTGTCCTGTGTCATCCCCTTCTCCTGCCTTCAATCTTTCCCAGCATCAGGGTCTTTTCAAATGAGTCAGCTCTTTGCATCAGGTGGCCAAAGGATTGGAGTTTCAGCTTCAGCATCAGTCCTTCCAATGACTATTCAGGGCTGATTTCCTTTACGATGGACTGGTTGGATCTCCTTGCAGTCCAAGGGACTCTCAAGAGTCTTCTCCAACACCACAGTTCAAAAGCATCAATTCTTCGGTATTCAGCTTTCTTTATAGTCCAACTCTCACATCCATACATGACTACTGGAAAAACCATAGGTTTGACTAGATGGACCTTTTTGGGAAAGTAATGTCTCTGCTTTTTAATATGCTGTCTAGGTTGGTCATAGCTTTTCTTCCAAGGAGCAAGTGTCTTTTAATTTCATGGCTGCAGTCACCATCTGTGGTGATTTTGAAGCCCCCCAAAATAAAGTCTCTCACTATTTCCATTGTTTCCCCATCTATTTGCCATGAAGTGGTGGGACTGGGTGCCATGATCTTAGTTTTATGAATGTTGAGCTTTAGGCCAACTTTTTCACTTTCCTCTTTCACTTTCATCAAGAGGCTTTTTAGTTCCTCTTCACTTTCTGCCATAAGAGTGGTGTCATCAGAGTATTTGTGGTCATTGATATTTCTTGATTCCAGCTTGTGCTTCATCCAGCCCAGCATTTCGCATGATGTACTCTGTATATAAGTTAAATAATCAGGGTAACAATATACAGCCTTGATGTTCTCATTTTCCTATTTGGAGCCCTTCTGTTGTTGATATGATTATTGTTATTTATATTTTATAAACAAACCTAAGGATTAGAACTTGGGTAGGAGACAGAATTTAAACCCAGATCTGACTCTAAATGACATTCTCTTTAGACCTCATCCTTCTCCCCTAAACATTCACTTCTGTTTTGAATGTGTGCCTTGGATGTCTGTGTTCTCATGAATGTCAGCTGTTCTTTTACCTCTTCCACAGTATGCCACAGGTCATTATTTATTCTCTCTTATATAATTTATTCTTTGGACTGTGTCCCTTTGGCCGTATAATTTTAAGGAACTCCTCTACTCTTTCAGAAATAGAAATGAATCTAAATTCACAATCACCAGAAAATACATTGGTTTTGCTTCTGAGAACAAAACCACCTACATTACACCTGCTATCTCTGAAGATCTCCATGTTTAGAGTTTTATATGACTTTTAATAAAAACTACACAGGTGTTGTGTAGGTGAACCTTGATCCAGGGAAGAGGTGGCCTGTCTGTACCTCCATGAGCAGCACAGAATAAATGATCAAGTGTGATTTTGTTTGTAAGGAGGACTGGGCAGTTGCTGTTACTTATGAGTTATTAATGCCTGTGCTTCAGTTTCTCTATTTATAAACCTGGATGGTAATATCAGACCCTCCTGAAAGGGAATTTGGGATATGAGATAAAAGTCACAAGGAGCATTTAGCTTCTTATATTATGCTGCATGGTAAAAATGGCTCTGTTATTCTTTACATGTTGATAAGAAGACAGTATTTCCATTTCGAGTATTTCCCTGAAACACAACATTGTGATGTTAGGAAAGACTGTTGGCATGTTGAAAGCTGAGTAGGAGAACATAGAACTTGTTTTTCCTTGCTTGGGGATGTATAGTGTATGGGGGAAAGTTTTCTTTTCCTGAACATCAGTACACAGCATCCTCCTTTGTAAACCACTTTTATTTATATTATTTATTTTCATCTGTGCTTCACATACTTGTTTGATATTTAGAGGCTTCTGGATTAGGTAAAACCTTGGTTCTAAGTTACTGTTTCCTTCCTCAATAATTACTTAGGACTTGGCTAATTGTAGACTTTCTCCATCAGGATATACACTAGGCAAGCTTGCACTTGAACCGCTGTCCAGAGTACTTAAGCTGCTCTAGCTGATCTTTTCAAGGCTTGGTTTTCACATGGTAGCGTGACAACACTGGGTCCTGGGGCATCAGGGGATGAAGAAGTGGATGGGAGCTTTGCTGGTGTTCGCTTCTGCTCTGGCAACAACAGTGTTGCCTCGTAGGGTCAGATTTAGTTAGACTAGAGCTGATTCTTTGGAACTTGTTACTTTTTTTTAAACTTTTTATTTTATGTTGGCGTATAGTGAAGAATTGATGCTTTTGAACTGTGGTGTTGGAGAAGACTCTTGACAGTCCCTTGGACTTCAAGGAGATCCAACCAGTCCATCCTAAAGGAGACCAGTCCTGGGTGTTCATTGGAAGGACTGATGCTAAGGCTGAAACTCCAATACTTTGGCCACCTGATGTGAAGAGTTGACTCATTGGAAAGGACCCTGATGCTGGGAGGGATTGGGAGCAGGAAGGGAAGGGGATGACAGAGGATGAGATGGCTGGATGGCATCACCGACTCAATGGACATGAGTTTGAGCGAACTCCGGGTGTTGGTGATGGACAGGGAGGCCTGGTGTGCTGCGATTCATGAGGTCACAAAGAGTCAGACATGACTGAGTGACTGAACTAAGTAACTAACTATAGCCAATTAACAATGTTGTGATAATTTCAAGTGGACAACAAAAGCAGTCAGCCTTACATATGCATATATCCATTCTCCCCCAACTCCCCGGCTATCCAGGCTGCCACATAACATTGAACAGGGAACACTTTACTTTCTAATCTGAAAAAATAAGGACTCCTCATGAGGGTCTAGGCTAGCTGCATCTTCCAGAGTCTTCTGGGCTGGAATACACATTCCTTATGCAACCTTGAGGTGTCCTTGAAGTGGATTCAGAAGCACTCACCCTGAGACAAGAAGTATCCGAACATTTTCCTACATGTTGGGCTATGTGACATTTGCTTTCTTACAAGGGTTTGCATTGGATAACATGGATCCTAATTATTTTTTTCTGAGACCCTATAATGGTAGTTTTAGCACAGTATTTACTGCATTAATGTGGAATGTGAATGGGTAGCTCAGGGAAGAAGGTAAGGAGCAGAGTAAAAATCTAAGCCATTAGGCTTTTTATGTTTCTTTGAAGTTGAATTTGCTCAAAATCACTATAAAAATGGACTAATGTTTGAACTGGTTGTAACTGTTTGAACTTTTGGAATTGTTTGAACTGGTTGGAATGTTACGCCTATTGCAAGGCATAACAGACCAGCACATACAGAAGGGGATTAATGGAAGAAAAACTCCCAAGTTCGGTCTGTCTGCACATAACGCTCCCCAGACTCATCTCTGGCTTGTTCCCCAGACACACCCCTCGTTAGGCTTGAGCTCAAGAGGGTCCACTTTCTGTGGTTCTCTCCTGTCCTCACATGATGCTTTCAAACATCTGTTTTAGGGCTGAGTTGTCATTTTCTGTCCTGGGAATTAGACTAGGATTTGAGCCTGGCATGTTCTGGCTGACCTTGGGAATGTTATGTCACCCCTTTGAGGCTCATGTGGTAATAGTAATACTTCTCTTAGGAGTTTGTTAGGAGAATTAAATGAGTTATTTTATGGTGAGAACTCAGCACAGTGCCTTGCGCAGAGTTAACTTTAAATGTCTATTTAGGCCCTCATTTTGGTTTATAATGTGTTTATTTATGTATAGAAAATATCCTGGAAACATGTACATCAAATCATCATCACCAGTTACTTTTGAAGAGTAGGATGAATTTTTCATATATTTCTTTTGTAATTAAAAATGAAAGAAATATTGAAAAAAAAAAAAAAGTCTTACTCTTCCCTGCTAGGTCGTGAGCTCCTTTGAGGGCAGAAATTGCGCCTTATCATTGGAATCTCTGAGTCCTGTTCTTATTGCTCAGTAGGGATTAGATAAATATTTATCAAATGAATGAATTTAATTGCCTTCTTTAAATAAGCTTCTATGTTATGTGCTCCCTGTCCATCTCAACTGTGGCTTTTTTTCCTTTCTACTCGGAGAAGCGTCTGCCTTTTTCTCATTTACACTTTGTCCAGCTTCCCAGGACTGTTTCTGTTTACAGTTTCCTGTGTGAGTACCTGTGCCAGCCATTTAGCCAGCTGTTGGAGGCTGGAGAGGGTGGCCGAATATCTTGCTTAACCAGCTATTTGCAGCTCATCACAGAAAAGGCCTTAATTTGCCTTCTGAGTAGCACTAATTAGCTCTCCGGCTCTCTGTCTGTCTCATCCTTTTCCAAGGGGCATCATTGATTTTCTCCTTAGGGAATTTTCTGTTGACTTTTCCTTCTCTGAGTAGAACTTAGAAAGATGGTTGCCCCACGTTTTCGGCATCTGCACCAACCGTGGTCCAGCCAGCCCGAGGTCACCCGCGTGGCCTCTCTTCTGTACTGCCTTACTCGCTCTCTCCTCCCAGCTCCCTTGACTGACTTCGGATGGAAAAGTTATTTTAGGAAGAATTCCTCAATCAACGTTGTGACTCTAAACTAAACCTCTGTTTTGTTTTTAACGCGTTTAATCCCAAAGTCTGAGAAAGTACCAGCTACTTTTTATTCGTATAACACATAAAGCACCTGAAGAATGCTGGTGAGTTTTCTGACACCAGTAGTGTTCAGAGAGGTGGAATGAGCACTGTTTGGCTAATTTTAGAAAAAAAAAAATTAACCCATCAGAGGTGTGTGTATCGGCTGGGGGAGGGGGCTATAGCTGGGTAGAGGTGGGAAGAAGCATCTTTGCATATTATTTTAGTTCTTTCCTTCCAGCCCTTTGTGAGTTGTTGAAGTGGAGTGAATACTGTTTTTTTTTTTTTTTTTTTTTTAAAGGCAACAGCTCTTAGATGGGGACTTCTGGAGTTCTTGTGCCTAACTTCCATGAAGTTAGCAAACTTCATTTGCTCCAGTGGAGAATGGTCTTTTAGGTTTTTCAGACTCATAAATAATGCTCTGATATGGAACAAATTCTGAGTTAAGCTGTAATATTAATGGTCTGGCTTTTGTTAGATGGAGGGGGAGACATTCAAAGCTTAAAAACAGTAATAATTAAACTGCAGTCAGCTCTCATTATTCTTATTCTTCAGTTCCTTGAGAGTCAGAGTCGAGTAGTGGCTGAGAGCCCTGGCTCTGGAGCCCTACCTCTTTGGTTCAGATCTCTGCCTCTGCCTACTGTGGGGCCATGGACAAGTTACTTAACCTCTCTGTGCCTTAGTTTCCCTGTCTAATGGTGATGATAATAGTCCCTACCTTGTGTGATTATTTGAAGGCTAACTGATAACGGTCTCTGTAACAAAGGAAGCAGCGTGAGTATTTTATTAGGGTGGTATCAGCCATCAGTTCAGTCACTCGGTTGTGTCCGACTCTTTGCGACCCCATGAATCGCAGCACGCCAGGTCTCCCTGTCCATCACCAACTCCTGGAGTTCACTCAGACTCACGTCCATTGAGTCGATGATGCCATCCAGCCATCTCATCCTCTGTCGTCCCCTTCTCCTCCTGCCCCCAATCCCTCCCAGCATCAGAGTCTTTTCCAATGAGTCAACTCTTCGTATGAGGTGGCCGAAGTACTGGAGTTTCAGCTTTAGCATCATTCCTTCCAAAGAAATCCCAGGGCTGATCTCCTTCAGAATGGACTGGTTGGATCTCCTTCAAGTCCAAGGGACTGTCAAGAGTCTTCTCCAACACCACAGTTCAAAAGCATCAGTTCTTCGGCATACTTATGTCCAACTAAGGACCAGATTTTGTTTTTTATTCTTCAAAATATTGAACATTCATTGAATGTTGATAGCAAGTGATAAGATTATTCAGATAATATGAAAATGAGATCTATTATACATTTTAATTTACAGGTTTTGACATTCAGTGGGGGTAGAGAATATGTCCTTTTCCTTTAACAACTTATTAAAAACTAGTTCACCCTTCCTAGAGGATGTGAAGGCTGCTTCCGAGTGCTCTGGAAATCGGCTCAGGCAGGAGGCCAAGGTCGGAGAAGACGGGCACAGTGAGCAGAGTGATCAGGGGGCAGTAGCCCACAGCCCAGCTGCCATCTGGGAGCAGGAAGCCAGTCATGGAGGGAATGGGGGTCTCAGAGCTTTGTAGTGCCAGGAATAGATATGCAGATAAAGGCGGAGGTGCTAGAAACAGAGTTGTCGCCAGGGACCCCAGGATAGAGGTTATCCCTCTTCTGGCCTGACTGGATGATGTCTTCTCTGTATGTGCAGACAGTAGCTGGCCGCCGCGTCCTGGCAGTGAGAGAAAAACGCGTCCTAGGGGCAACCTGTCCCGGATTATTTCAGAAATGGAAGGCTCAGCCTTCTGGGACATGCTGTCAGTTATCTCAGCCAGACCAAATAGCAGATTTTATTTTATTTTTTTAATTTTAGAAGATTATTAAATATTTGTTGAGCAAATAAAACTGGCTCAGGATGTTGAGGTAAGTGCTGAGGAAGTAAATCCACTTTTTTTTTCTTTGAAAGGCAGTTTAATTGCTTTTTTGTATCTTGAAGATCTTCAGGAAATAGCCAGAAGATAGACTTCTTGCATGGTCCAAAGAACATTTTAAAATGTGTCCTTCTTTTGTATATAAGATGTCAAAATTCTGTGGAAAAATTAATTTTTGTTCCAAAAACACTTGAAAGCAATTTCTTTAAAGATTTTTTAAAAATTATTTATTTTCAACACCAAAAACATTTCGTACTGGGGTATAGCTGGTTAACAATGCTGTGATTGTTTCAGGTGAGCAGTGAAGGGACTCAGCTAAACATATATATATATATCCACTCTTCCCCCAAACTCCTCTCCCATCCAGGCTGGCACATAACATTGAGCAGAGTTCCATGTGCTTTACAATAGGTCCTTGTTGATTATCCGTTTTAAATATAGCAGTGTGTACATGACCTTCCCAAAGTCCTTAACTGTCCCTTCCCCCTAGCAACATAAGTTCGTTTTCTAAGTCTGTGAGTCTCTTTCTGTTTTGTAAGCTTATATCATTTCTTTTTAGATTCCATATATGAGGGATGCCATATGACATTTCTCCTTCTGTGTCTGACTCACTTCACTCGGTATAACACTCTCTGGGTCCATCCACGTTGCTGCAAAGAGCATTATTTCATTCTTTTTAATGGCCGAGTAGTATTCCATTGTATACATGTACCATATCTTCTTTAAAGATTTTTTTTTTAAAGAGCTTCATGTAAACTTAACTGGAAGCTTTTGGAAAGGGTTCCATGTATCACTTTGAGATAAACTTCTGGAACAGTCTGCAAACTGAAAGGACTGTGTTCTCATCGTTGTCCTTCCATACATGACAGGGTTTCAGGCTGTCTCTCTCAGGCAGAGCACTTCCTGTAGAGGTTTTTGAGAAGAGAGCCTGCTTTAAAACAGTTTCTTCCTTTTAAATTGGGCCCCTCTCAGTCAATAAGCTGTAGTGTTTGTTTTTTTTTTCTCCAGCGGGGAAACACTGTCCTCAGCTTCTGAAGTTAGAAAGAAAGCAGAGGAATCTTGAACCCCAGAAGCTGGAGAGAGTAGTCTTCCCTGGCAGAATGAACACCCGGAGAGCCACCTGCTTTCCCAATGCACCCTGCCTTTGCTCCCAATGACCAAAAAGCAACATGTCACTGTTCTTGTCCTTCCCAACAACCTCTGATAGACTACTCCCCAAGTCTGCAGAGGCAGCCTGTATACTTCCAAAGAGCTGGTGACGTGCAGCTAAGAGAAGGAAAAAGCTTTTCTTCATTTGGATTTGCACATGTGTACATGCTCACTTGTTCAGTCACGTCTAACTCTTTGTGACCCCAACCCGCCAGGCTTCTCTGTCCATGGTATTCTCTAGGCAAGAATCCTGGAGTGAGTTGCTATTTCCTCCTCCAGGAGATTTTCTCTACCCAGGGGTCAAACCTGTGTCTCCTGCATTGGCAGGTTTTACCACTGAGCCCTTTGGGAAGCCCTCACATTTGGACTGCAAGTATTAGTTTATTCACATACCTACTTGTGTGACTATTAATCAGTCCAAGTTACTGATTTTATGAAATGCTTAATCTGTGCCAAGAGCTGCTAAACATTTTATAATAGTATTTCATTTAACCTTCAGTTAAGTAGCCCTGGAGAAGGGAATGGCAATTCACTCCAGTATTCTTGCCTGGAGACTTCCATGGACAGAGGACCCTGGTGGGCTACAGTCCATGGGGTTACAAAGAGTTGGATACGACTGAGCGAGTAACACTAACACACTTAAGTAGGGCCTATCATTTTTTCCATTTTACAGATGAAGACATGGGGACTTAGAGTGTAAGCTTCTTGCCTGAGGTCACAAAGCCACTTAAATGGCAGAGTTTAGATCTATGCCTGTATTTGCTTATTGCTTCTCTAATACAATTTTTCAGCCTGGTTCTTTTTCACCTGTTTCCATTTCCTGTGTACAAATAGCCATATTTCCGCCATCTCATAGCTTATTAGACCAAAATCCCCCGAGAGGAGAGAGCTGTGTGTTTCATCTTAGTGTGTACAAGCAGTCTTGACATAGAAGAAGGTCTTAACAAAGGTTGATGGGCTAAGAAAACAAGAATTCTTTTCTTGTTTAAGCATGGACTCAGCTCTGTGAATAGCTCTGTGCTACTGGCAATTTTAAGAAGGCCAAGGTTGAGCTTTCCTTGGTGATTCTTTTTCAAACTATATGAATTTTCCATTGCATGAACTGAGGAACAAATCCAGTTTCCTGGGGCCAGGAAATGATTTGTAAGGATTATAGCCTGGAACTCCCTGATTGCAATTCCACCTCCAGTATAAGATCTTATGAGTTGTAATCAGAGTAGAACTTGAAGGGAGGTGGGTAATATAATACTTGAGATGAAGAACTTAGGAACAATTCCCGTGTACTTTGTGTGGCCAAAATGGCATACTAGGTACCATTTGATTTAAAAAAAAAAAAAAAAATATATATATATATCCTAAGAAGAGTCTTTTGCCTTTAACTAAAGGGCCTCTTCAGGCTTCAAGTTCTTGTAATGCAAGTTTTTCCATAGCAGCATATTTTAGAATTCATAAGTATATCTGTGTGCACAGTTACAGACCCCTAGAAAGTTCCAAAGGATCAGTTAAAAAACCTGAGTCATTCTTTCACATTTGAAGAAAACCTTCAGAATTTCTTAGCAAAATAAATCTCAAGTTCAAAAATAAACATCCAAGCTATTTAAAGATTAAAACAGAAGCTTTCTATGAGCCAGTACAGAATTATAACAAGATCTAAGGGATTTTTTTTTTTCTACAAAAGACAAATTTCTGGAGATTTCTTAAATTGTTAATACTGACTAAATTTAGGTACATATAATAAAGATGTGTGTGATGCTTTTTTAGAGCTTTACCATTTAAAAACTGCTTTCACATAATTGATCTAATTTTACCTTCCAAACAGGTAGAGGAGGTATTGTCTTCAGAGCCCTTGTACAGTTCAGAAAGCAGGCATGGCCGCTAAGTACCTGCCCTAAAGCCACATGCCAGTGACGGGCACGGCCAGGCTCAGTCTAGTTTTTGGATCTGAAGTCCCGTGTTCCTTTCCCTTCAGCACCCTGACTCCTCCCACTGCTCTTTGGAAAGATGGTTCTCAATATTTCCCCCTCGTTAATGTTACTGACTTGATCTCAGCTGTTCATTGTGATGAACAAAGTTGGACTCCACCACTGGCTAGCGTCCCAAATCCGTGTCTCATTGACGAGGACAATGACCTCGTCGTCTTTCTCATGACTCCCCCTGTTTTAAGTGCAAACCATACAGTGACACCACCAGTGTGACGGCAGATGTTTCATATTCTTCCTACTAGGGCAGGGGTTGGGAGTGGGGGGGGGGGGGAGATAGAGAACTGTGCAGGCTCTTCCCTTGCATTAGTTGCTAAGCAGCAGCCATTTCATTGTAAAGGAGATTCAGCTCAAGTAATGACATAGGTATTCCCAGAATAGCATTTCATTTTTACAGCAACTGCATTTCACGTCTCCATATAGCATATGCTCAGTGATTTTCAGAGGAGAAATAGGCGCCTCAACACATTTGTTGAATATATAGAGAAAATTCAGTAGAGCTGATCACCTAATAGCCACACTCCTACATCCTGTGATTAAGAGTGATCAGTGATTTTAAGGATGAGGAAGCTCGACCACCAAACAGGTATGTTTTTTGAGGCCATATCTGACGTGGACCGATAACATCTTGATGGAATGCTCTGGAGAGTTGGCAGTTCTGTTATTTGAAGTAATATGGCAGAGAGCAAAATGTGATTGCCGCCAAGGGGTTGGATCTAGGCCAGGATTTCACTGTATTGAGATTTTTGTTGGCAACCCAAGGCCCTTAAAATGAAGACAAAAGACAAGTGATGGATAGGTTTTCATTGCTTTAAACTTTGTGCAGTATTTTCTAAATTTTCTGCAGCCACCACATATTCTATTTGAAATCAGCATAAATGTCTTTAACTGAAAACATTAAAAAAAAATGAAGGCAAAAGAAAGTATTGTACAAACCTAGCGCGTGTTGTGGAGAGTATCAGGAGGAAAGGTGTGGGGTAGAGGAAGATATCGAATGGCCTGATAGATATGTGTGTGAAAGGGGAGATTCTGAGTACAAAGTTGGCAGGTGGTCTGTTTCTTCTAGTTGCACTGGCTTTAATTTGGAAGGCTGCATGGTGCACATGTGGGAGATCCTGCCTTTTCAAGCACTTCCGCCATCTCTGTTGTAGCTCAGACGGTGGAGAAACTTGCATGTCTCTAGACAAGGATTTTGACTCCCAAGCACTGCTTCCAAGGAATTATTAAGGGAGTGAAGTGTTCTGTTTTCTAAGAGTGCGCTGCACACCACCACCCCTTAGTCCTTCCCTCCAAGCTGTTTGGGAGAAAGTCCCTTTTTCCAGGAGGAGATGGAATGCTTGGAAGCTGACCTTTAACTTCCAGTAAATTGTTCTGCCATTTATGGCAAAGTACCTCTTCCAGGAACTGAAAGTCATGTTCGGAAGAAATAACACATGGGTGAACCCACAAATGGTGAGCAGTTATTCCCACTGAGGTGCTGGATTCCATAGCGTGGGTGTTCTCAGCATCTCTCCAACAATTAGTGCTTCTCATGTATTTCATTGTGGGCTTCTGACGATTACCCGAAATGGCTTTGGTGAAGCATCTCTGGTGTTATAGGAACTCCTTATCCACTTGGGAGAATCAAGTCAAGGAGGACTGGGGAGGAGAGGACTAAAATCGTTGACTTCCTGGCCTGGAACCATAGAGAAGCCAGATGCTAAGTGTCTCTCAGATAAAGCGTATCTGGCAGGTGCTCAGTGGTGTGCTCTCAGCATTGTTAATAGTATGTTAATAATAATAACAGCATTTACTGAGGCTTTACTGTGTGTGCCAGGAACTGTGCTGAGTGCTTTACCTATGTATTTCAGGTAATTCTTACAGCAGTTCTATGAGGTAGGTGTCATTACTATTTAGTTTTACAGAGGCAGAAACTCAGGCACAGAGGAACAGCTCAGGGTCTCACAGCTGATGAACGCTGGAACCAGAATGTAAATGCGGAAAGAACTCCCTGGCAAGTGCACTTAAGAACTGCTCTGGGCCACGGACTTCCCTGGTGGCCCCGTGGTTGAGAATCCACCTTTCAGTACAGGCCCCATGCATTTGATCCCTGGTTGGGGGTCAGGAGGGGCTAAGATCCACACGCCTCAGGTCAAGTAAGCCTGTGATCCACAACTAAAGAAACCCCTCTGCAGCAAATAGAGGAACCCCCGAGATGCAGTGAAGACCCAGTGCAGCCAGGAAAAAGGAAAGATTACTCTGGGCTATATCCCAGTGTGTGTGTGACTGCACGCTGTTTGCCTTGGGAGTTATCTCTACCCTGTTGTGTGCAGGGGTGTGGGATTGTACATTGCAGTGCCTGGCTCTGTGCCATGGAAACCAGGGAGGTCTTTGGGAGCTGTTGTAGCTGATTCCCCTCACCACCCTGATTCCTCCTTGGGACTTGGGGCATGAGCTTGGACACCAGACTCTTCCACCTCAACTCTTAAAGGGCTGTCAAAGGAAGTACCAGTTTGCTCATTTCCATGCCCCGTAGGGTGGTTCCTCCTGCCCTGGATCCTGTCCTTTTCAAGCAGGAATCACCAGCCCTTCTAGTGAACTGTGATCTATCCAACATCTTCCCAACGAGGTTTCTTTTTGTTTCCATTAACCAGGATTGGTTTCTATTGTTTGCAGCTAAACAAACAAAACCCCAAAAACCTATCTGACAAAATATCTTTGCAAATGGTCTACCAGCCTCTATTGGCGAGTGTCTTCCATGTCAGAAGTTCTTGGCCACATTAGGGCTATCCCACTGGTCAGATTAATGGGTTTCCCCAGTGGCTCAGTGGTAAGGAATCTGCAGCCAATGCAGGAGGCATGGGTTTGATCCCTGGATTGGGAAGATCACCACGCCAGTATTCTCGCCTGGGAACTCCCATGGACAGAAGAGCCTGGTGGGCTACAGTCCAGGGGTGTCACAAAAGAGTTGGATACAACTTAGCAATTAAACATCAACAATTGGTTATATATAATTGTTAGAGAGTTTTGTTATAGAAAAAACTGAAGTATTATCATTTCGTGTATCTTTAGCATGAATTAGATACTTTGTGCCTCTGTTTTGATTGTTCTCTTAAATGTCCAAACTCACTGAGTTAGTTATTTCTATTATACAGATGAGAACACTAAATCTTACAGAGAAGAACCAATTTGCTTCAAGTCAGAGAGGTGTTAACTGATGGAATCAGGATTTAGACTCAGTTTGAGGTCACCCAAAGCTCACACTTTTTCCTATTATATCATGCTGCTTTTGTATTAAGTCCAAAACGGACTCCTTTATTTCTTACTTACTGGTATGACAGTTTCACTTCTGGGGAAGAGTCAGGATAATTCTCCCTCTTTTTCTGTATGATAGGTCTTCAAATATTTGAAGTCGGGCATTACATTTTTCTTTAACCTTCTTTCCTTCAGACTAAACCATCTCCACTTTTATTGTTCCCTTATCTCATATCAAAGGTGATTTTCAGTCACCTTCCTGTTTCTGGGTGTTCCTAGTTTGATAGCATACTGGTTTATCCATGGCCTTCTCCATAAGAGTTGAGCAGTTGGCACTCCCTGGCAGTCCAGTGGTTAAGACTGTGTGCCCCCAACGCAAGAGAACTGAGATCCCGCCTGCCACCTGGTATGGCCAAAAAAAAGAAAAGCGTTGAGCAGTAAACTGAAATTGTGGTCTAACCAGGGCCACCACTAGTGAATAGGATGTCTCTGTCAGAATTAGAAACAGGTCCAAGCCTGAGTGAACAAGTGAGCAAGTGAAGCTCTTTTACCCCCGAGCTCTGTCAGCCCATGAACTAGGGTTTAGCATGTGGTGGGTGGTACTTAGGCTGGGTTTTAGTCTCTGCGTGACCCTTCATGCAGTACACCATCTGCACAAATGTAGGTATGGCTTTGGGGGACTTAGTTCTCTTGTTGTGGCCATTGTTTGCCACGAGTATATGGATTAGCCTGGGTGCAGGCCAGTTGCTGTAAAGCTCATTTCAAAAGCCAAATTTCCAGACTGCCAATTCAACAAATTACTGATGACATTTCCATGGTTTTGCTTGGGTTGCAGACATTTCACTTAAGATTCGTCATTTCAGTTTGGCTAAATGTTTGTTTGGCATGTTTTATATTTACTTCAGATACCAGACACTTCTAGAACATTCCCGATTCCTCCTCTTGCCCTCCCTTTATTTCTCTCTTTTTTCCTAAATAAGAAAGGGGAAGCTCTCTCTTAACTACAATTGACTGTTATCTCCATTTTTCAGACTTTGTGCCTGTACTGCTCTTCTCTGGGCCCTACTGCTGATGGACAGATGCCTGTGTCCAGCTCTTCTAAAACTGGCTTAAGCTATTTGTCTGAGAGGTTTGGGTGAGCTTTGTTTTAGTGAGCTGACACAGAGCTGATAAAGAAATCCATCTATATTTTGGCTAAACCTATATTTGGTGGTCAAGGAGATTGCTTATTTTATCCAGAAGAGAACATTTTGCTGTTTTAAGTAGGGTTGTTCAATATGGTGTTCATATGGAGCCACCTGTGTCTATCAAGAGAAAATAAATTAAATTTGAAATCCAGTTCCTTGGTCACACTCCCTGCACATTAAGTACTTAATTGCCATAGGTGCTAGGACCCACCCTATTGGAAGTACAGATGCAGACCATTTTTATCACTGCAGACGGTTTTATTGAATGGCACTGCTTTGAGGGATTAGTGTCAAGGCACTAATTTATCAAAACTACAGAAAAACCTCTAGCTGATCATCCTTAAACAACAACCTTGAATGGCACAGTTCTTGAATTAAGTTGTCTAATTCTGTAATTAAGAAGTTACATCTTAGGGGTTTTCCTGGTGGCTTGGTGATGAAGAATCTGCCTGCCAATGCAGGAGACTCTGGTTCTATCCCTGATCTGGGAAGATCCCACCTGCCTCGGAGCAACTAAGCCCGTGCACCACAACTACTGAGCCTGTGCTCTAGAGCCCGAGAGCTGCAGCCACCCAGCCCCTGTGCGGTAACTACTCAAGTCTGTGCACCCCTGAGCCCTGCCCTGTGACAGGAGAGGCCACTACAGTGAGAAGCCCGTGCACTACCAGAGAGTAGCCCCTGCTTGCTGCAGCTAGACAAGAGCCCACATGGCCACGAACCCAGCGTAGCCAAACACAAATACATGAAGATGTGTGTGTGTGTGTGTGTATGTGTGTGTGTGTGTGAGTGTGTGTTAGGGCTTCCCTGGTGTCTCAGATGGTAAGAAATCTGTGTGCAATGCAGGAGATCCAGGTTCAGTCTCTGAGTTGGGAAGATCCCCTGGAGAAGGGAATGGCAACTCCCTCCAGTATTCTCGCCTGGAGTATCCCATGGACAGAGGAGCCTGGAGGGTTACAATCCGTGGGATCACAAAGACTCACTCATGGCAGAATGACTAACACTTCCACTTCAGGAAAAAAAAGTTACGCTTAGAGGTATAGCTAAGTAGGAGAGAGCACTGTAGACAGGGGGAAAGAGAAAGGCATTCTGGGCGTCCCCATCGGCCGGCTTGTCCCCCACCAGCCTGCTTGTCATGTGTTCCCCCCTCCTCACTACAGTGGTGGCTGATTTCCATAACAGTAGAGATGGGAGGTTTGTCTTCTCTTTCCTTTGCGAACTGCGTCTTCCTCTGCCTTGCCAGACAGACGTGGCTCTGTGTGGGAGTGAACATGTTCTGTGGCTTTAGGGTGCATTGGCTTTTTTGTCATTGAAAGTATCAGTACTTAGCTCAGTACTAGTTGCATCTGCGGGCAGAGTGAAGGGTATGGAGAGAGCAGTACTGCCTCTCTACAAGTAGATTCCTGAAATTCGGGCAAGGGCGTGGCCCGAGATACAGGCTGTAAACTTGGAGTATGGACATGTAGCTTCAGGTTCTGTCTGTGTCACGGAAAGCTCTCAGGATGCCCTGTTTTAGTCTCAACGTTAGTTCCCATTATGTTCAATAAATATTTATTGTACATTCAGCAGGGAGACATGGAATTAAAAGCCTGGATTTAAACCTTTAATGTGGCTCACCTAGTTCCTACAGGAAAGACCTTAGAAAGCTGCGGAAAGAGCTTCAAGGGCAAAGCAAAAGCCCCAGGAGAATCCTTATGTGTTTGTGGGGATTCTCTCTGGTGTTTTGAACTACCAATACTGCACACAAGGGTGTTCTAAAAATAACCCGGGTAATGTGCATCTTCTGCCGAAGGGAGTGAGATAATTTGTGAGGATGATGAGAAATTGGAAAGGAGAAAAGCTTTGGAAGATGATAAATGAAATACACGAATCTCAATGGCCTCTGAGGCTCTCCCATGCACTGAGCACTTTCTTTGAAGTCTTGATATTGAAAACCAAGAAAAAGTACAAAAAGAAAAAAGTGTCACTGGAAGAAACATTGGGTTTTTCTCACCTCTGTTGTATAATCCAAGCAGTTCCCTGGATAAAAAATGTACCTGTTTGATAAGAATAGTTATGGGATGCTCATACTGTTTATGGCAAACAGATGGGGAAAAAGTGGAAACAGTGACAGACTTTATTTTCTTGGGCTCCAAAATCACTGCGGACGGTGACTGCAGCCACAAAATTAAACGACACTTGCTGTTTGGAAGAAAAGGTATGACAAACCTAGACAGCGAATTAAAGCAGAGCCATCACTTTGCCAACAAAATTCCATATAGTCAAGGCTATCGTTTTTCCAGTAGTCATGTACAGATATGAGAATTGGACTATAAAGAACACTGAGTGCTGAAGAGTTGATGCTTCCGAATTATAGGGCTGGGGAAGACTCTTGACAGTCCCTTGGACAGCAAGGAGATCAAACCAGTCAGTCATAAAGGAAATCAACCCTGAGTTCTCAATTGGAAGGACTGATGCTGAAGCTGAAGCACCAATACTTTGGACACCTGATGCGAGGAGCCGACTCACTGGAAAAGATGCTGATGCTGGGAAAGATTGAGGGCCGGAGGAGGAGGGGGTGACAGAGGATGAGATGGTTGGATGGCATCACCAACTCAATGAACATGAATTTAAGCAAGCTCCCTGAGATAGTGAAGGACAGGGAAGCTTGGTGTGCTGCAGACCATGGGGTCACAAAGAGTCGGACTCGTTTAACAACTGAACAGCAACAGTGGGGTACTCACTTGTTACAAGTGTGAAGCACAATTTCAAGCCCTCCGCCAGGAATCCAAAATCAAACAATATATCATTTCTCCCTTAAAATTGGTTCAAGTTGCTTATAACTTATTGGGGAAACAAAAACTGCTTTGAGTGCCTACTGTATGCTAAATACTACGCTAAATGCTAGAAATAAAAGAGAAATAAGAACCATTGTTATCAAGAATTTATGGTCTAGGGAGAGAGATGAAACGATTTGATCTGAAACAATACAGATTGATAAACACAGAGTTAGAAGGATTTGGGGCCAGGTGAGAGAGGCCAGAGGAAAGGTTTGACAAGAGATCTTTTAGAGCAGCTGATGGTTAAATGTGCCCTGAAGAAGGAAGAGGAGATAGCTGGGTAGAAATAGCTAAGTAGCTTTGTTCACCAATTCAATGCAGAAAACATGCCTTAACTTCTTTTTTTAAAAAATTAAGTTTTTTAAAGTATAGTTGATAAGGAATCTGTTTGCAATGCTGGAGACCCAGGTTTGATCCCTGGGTCAGGAAGATCCTCCGGACGAGGAAATGGCAACCCGCTCCAGTATTTTTGCTTGGAGAATCCCATGGGCAGAGGAGCCTGGCAGGCTGCAGCCCATGGGGTCGCAAGAGTCCGACATGACTTAGCAACTAAGCCACTACATAGTTGATTTACAGTACTGTGTCAATTTCTGTTGTTTTGCAAAGTGATTCAAATATATACATATACATATATACACTTTCATTTTCGTATTCTTTTCCATTATGGTTTATCACAGGATACTGAATAGAGTTACCTGCGCCATGCAGTTGGACTTGTTTAGCCATTCTGTATGTAATAGTCTGCATCTGCTAATCCCAAGCTCCCAATCTGTTCCTCCCCCATGGCAACCACAAGTCTGTCTTCTCGGTCTGTGAGCATTTCTTTTTGTAGTCAGGTTCATTTGTGTCATATTTTAGATTCCACATGTAAGTGGTTTCATATGGTATTTGTCTTTTATCTTTCTACTCACTTCATTTAGTAGGATTATCTCTAGGTCCATCCCCGTTGTTGCAAATGTTGTTATTGCATTTTTTTAATGGCTGGGTAGCATTCCATTAACACAAATACACCACATCTGTAGTCATTCATCTGTCGACGGACATTTATGTTGTTTGCATGGCTTGGCTGTTGTGAATAGTGCTGCTATGAACATAGCGGTTCATGCACATATCCCAAGTTCTAAATGGCAAACTAGAAACAGAGTCTCAAAACACAATCCATTTACTTTTAATCTCTTATGAACAGCACCCCCACATTGATCATTTGAATTTTTTGAATGAGGGAAGCTTTAAACAGGGTCTGCTACCTGTTTTAAATCCACACATAAAGGACCTTTACTAAGAGCTCTGTCTACTCCATCCTTGTTAGACATCAGCTTCTTGGGCAAAGGTAAACAGCAGGCAGTGATGGACATGATCATGTCTGGGTGGTAGGAACACAAATGAGGGGAGAGTGGTTAGTCTCGATTGGAAGATGTTTTCTTGGAGTTTGAAGGAAGAGATGGGACACAGGAGGTCAGGTCTGGAAGACAGTCAGGCCACAGGAATTGAATGAGAAAGGACTCAGTGGGGAGAAATGCACGAGTATTTGGGAAGCAGTGTTGCTTTATGCGTGGAGGTATGTAGTAGAAGTTTAGACCAAGAAGATAAATTGCATGCTCATTACAGAAGACCTGGAAGGCAATCAGAAGAATTCGGATTTTGTAGTTATTAAATAATGGAAACCTATTGGAAATTTTGGGGCAGAGAGTTGACTCCGTACCCAAAGGTGAGGAAGTCCTCCCTGGATTCATTGCCAGGGACCCTTGTGGAGCCACTTTCAACACCGCACTGCCTCTCAGCATCCACACTGGCTGAGAGCTTCCCTCCCTCCCCCAGGACTTGAAGAGTGAAGGGAGGCCCAGTGGTCATGGTGTCTCAGAAGCCTCTGGGACAATTGGAAGGAGGAAGGGGAGTGACTCTAAAATTCATGAGAGTTTGAGAAAGGAGAAAGGAAAAAGGAGAATGTGGGATACCCTCAGAGTCTGAACACAAACTCATTTTTACATAAAGTAGTGTAATACATGGTTAGATTTCATGTCATTCATTAATCCTTTAGCTAAACAATCTTGTGTTAAGTTCAAAGCAGTGACTACACAGAAAACTTGGGAACTGGGCTTGCCTCTAAACTGGAGACTTCCTCTCTAATCTGTTTGGAATAACTCCCCACATTCACATCATCGATTTTTTTTTTTTTAATGGAGTGGAATGTTTTATCCCCCAGATTCTAAGACCTGGAAATCACTGAACAAATTAATGGATAAATATGTGTTCCGAGTGTACTAGAAAATAGTTGTCAAGCAGCTTAAATGTTGTTCCCTATCAGAGGGCTGTGTTCCTGCCTAACACTATCACGTGAATGGCGATTGGTCGGACCAGTTAATAGAAACACAGATAATTTTGCAGCTAGGAAAGAGTGGCTTTCGCTGCAGACTGCACACTCCTTTCAGACCTAATCTTCAGCAAATGGAGTGCAGCATTGTGTTTGAAAGTCAGTGTGACCAATTCAGTCCCCTGGCTCTCACGCCTGTTCCTGGAGAATTAGGATGATGTCCAGCTTGCATTCTGCACTGTGTACATCGCATTGCAACACCCGAGAGCTAGCTTGTGCCCTGCATTTTGGAAAATCATCATTTTTTGTCATATAAATGGAAAATAGAGGAAATAGAGTAGAAGAGGGAGCCACTTGGAGATCAAAGTAATATTAACATGCAAGGAAAGAATAGGATCTTGGCTCCAGGCCACCCAGAGTGATGAGCACTCTTGGGCTCACAGAACCATGTGAGCTGTCTGATGGGGAGAATGCAGCCTGCAGACTAATTTCAGGATTAAGATTAGGACCCTCTCTTTACTTTCCAACCAAATCAAGTTATTCTTAATATAGTGACTACCACAGTATCATCATTCTGTTCGATTTACTAAACTCTAAAATGCAGAACTTCCTACTCTGTTCTGTGTTACTCAGTGAAGCCAATTTTTTAGTACACAAATGTTCATCACAGCTTTATTTGTAACCACTGTAAGCTGGAAGCAACCCAGTGTCCATGAACATGAGGAGAGAAATAAATCCCAAAGTCAATTTTGTTTGACATGAAATATACTACTTGCAGTTCCCCTCCACCCATAGCTTTCATTCAAAAATATTTACCATCATGCCCTAGATTAAATAAGGCATAAACAAAATTAAAAACCAAATAGGTTAATGTGTCCCTGTCCATTCATGTTAGAAAATAGTACTACCTGCTTCAGAATGTGTGTGTGTGTGTGTGTGTGTGTGTGTGTGTGTGTGTGTATGTATGAGTGTAAATGGGGTTTGCTTGTTTACTTGTCACTTATTAACCCTCATATAGGCCTCATTCTCTGCAGTCCCCAGTGTTGTCATCTGAACAGTGAGGCTGGTGATGCCTCATACACAACATAATTGTTGAATATATTCATTCCATTCCTGAATGGAATAATGAATGTACCCTCTACACTGTAAGTGAGGTGAAGTGAAAGTTGCTCCGTTGTGTCTGACTCTTTGCGACCCCGTGGACTACAGAGTCCATGGAATTCTCTAGGCCAGAATACTGGAGTGGGTAGCCTTTCCCTTGTCCAGGGGAATCTTCCCAACCCAGAGATTGAACCCAGGTCTCTCACGTTGCAGGCACATTCTTTCCCAGCTGAGCCACAAAAGAAGCTCAGGAACACTGGAGTGGATAGCCTATCCCTTCTCCAGGGGATCTTCCCAACCCAGGAATCGAACCGTGGTCTCCTGCATTGCAGGTGGATTCTTTACCAACTGAGCTGTGAGGGAAGCCCTCTAAAGTCTTATGTAAATGCCGGAAGTGGCTGCTCTGCCACGGTGCTGAATTGTGCACATGCTTCTGCCATGGGTGATGTGAAGACCTTGTGAATATCTCAGGGCAATTCGGTCTCTTCACGATGGCCTTGGAGCTTTTGTCTGCTAAGGGGGCATGTCATTGTGGAGATATGCAGATGTGGGTTTGTGAGGGTCAGCCGGCTTTTTGTTTAGTTTGAAAATAAAGCACAGAGCTTCCCTGGTGACTCAGTCTGTAAAGAATCCACCTTCAATTCGGGAGACATGGGTTTGATCCCTGGGTGGGAAAGATCCCCTTGGGAAGGAAATGGCAACCCACTCCAATATTCTTGCCTGGGAAATCCCATGGACAAAGGAGCCTGGCGGGCTATAGTCCATGGAGTTGCAAAGAGTTGGATACAATTTATCAACTAAACCACCACTAAATATAAGACATATTTAATCAAAGTAATCCTGGAGCCATGAAATTAAAAGAGGCTTGCTCCTTGGAAGAAAAGTTATGACCAACCCAGACAGCATATTAAAAAGCAGAGACATTACTTTGCCAACAAAGTTCTGTCTAGTCAAAGCCTTGTTTTTTCCAGTAGTTGTGTATGGATGTGAGAGTTGGACTGTAAAGAAAGCTGAGCATCAAAGGATTGATGCTTTTGAACTGTGGTGTTGGAGAAGACTCTTGAGAGTCCCTTGGACTGCAAGGAGATCCAACCAGTCCATCCTAAAGGAAATCAGCCCTGAATAGTCATTGGAAGGACTGATGCTGAAGCTGAAACTCCAATCCTTTGGCCACCTGATGCAAAGAGCTGACTCATTTGAAAAGACCTTGATGCTGGGAAAGATTGAAGGCAGGAGAAAGGGATGACAGAGGACGAGATGATTGTATGGCATCACCGACTCAATGGACGTGAGTTTGAGTAAACTCTGGGAGTCGGTGATGGACAGGGAAGCCTGGCGTGCTGTGGCCTGTGGGGTTGCAAAGAGTTGGACACGACTGAGTGACTGAACTGAATCCATAGCATGGATTAATACGTGGCTCATAGTTAACTAGAACTGCAGGCTATAACCCAGGCCAGCAGTTCCCTTCTCCCTCTCTCTCCTGTACTCTCATTTCCCCGAAGCTGCTATGATACGTTAGCTGTTTCCTCTGTAGCCTACATTTATGTTTTTAATAATATGCCACTGATTGCTGTTTTATAATTTTTCTCAACTGTTTTCCTACGAGAAGGTGGGGATTTAGTTCTCTTTTATCCCGTTTGCACATGTACCTTCTATAATCCTTCCGCTATCTTCATATCACAGTCTTATTTAAAGCATTCATAAATGCTTATATTATTGGCATTGTAAATCTCATGCACAGCTGAGCCACCCAGTGTGCTAGTGAAGGCATTTTCTTTCTTATATTATTGATGTCATTTAAAAAATTATTTTCACATGGGCTTATTTCTCAATCTTCTACACACTTCTTAACAGAACCATAAATTCTCTGTTACATTTAAATGTGTAAAGTAACATATCCGTTTCATTATTTTTTCTTGTCAGCAGTCCTCCTGGACTGTTTGAAAGCGTAGTCCCCATCTCTCTCTCTTTTTAAAATAATTTTCTTGATTTCTCTTTGCTGTTTCTCATAGTTGCATCCCCTATTGTCTAGATTTCCTGGATTTCACATCTTCTTTGTTTTCTGCCTCATTTGGTGGAACAATAACAATTTCAAGAACAATAACACCACATTCCTGGATAGGTTTTTTTCCAGGAACTTTCATCATATTTTTAGATGACTAAGTTAAAAAGTTTCCCAGGAAGTGGGATACATCCTGGAAAAGGGTACATAGGAGGGAGGTATTTTGAGTCCCTTCATGTCTGGGAATATCTTTTTTCTACCTTCACACACGATTGAGAGTTTTTCATGGTATGGAGTTCTGGACTAGAAAGTGTATTATCCCAGAATGGTATAGACATTTCCTTTTTACTGCTCTGCTTCCAGAATTGCAGTGGAGAAGGCCAGTTCCATTCTGATTCTCAACAACTTTGTGTTTTTATTTCTCTCTAGGTTAAACACTGTTTTTTTCCTCCTTGGATCCTGGTGGGCAACAGTCTGTGGGGTCACAAGAGTCAGACATGACTTACTGACTAAACCACCACCACCATCTTCTGTTTAGAAATATCAGAACTGCAGTGATTTAGCATGGCACATTTACCTATGGTACTGGGGACTTTTTAGATCTCTTCAATCTGAAAATTTTGAGTTCTAAGAAATTTCTTGATATTAATTTTGAGAGTGGAAGAGACTATCTTCTTCCCCTCCATTTCACTGATTGCTTTTTTCTGGAATTGATATCATAAAACTATTGTATCTACTGAACTATTCCTGTTGTTTTCTTTTCTATTGAAGTTGTTTCTTTTTATCCCTTTCTGGGGGTTCTCCTCATTTATTTTCCATTTTTAAATTGGATTTTCACTGTTTTGTGATCGCATTTTAATTTCTAAAAGCTCTTGGTTTCTAGTGCTTGTTTTTCTGGCATTCCATTCTTGTTTTGTGGCTTTAATATGTCCTTATATCTCTGATGAAAGGGGCTCTTCCTTACCCAGGGAATAAACCCATTATCTCCTGTATTTTAGAAGGTTTCCTGCATTGCAGGTGGGTTCTTTACCAGACTGAGCCACCAGGGAAACCCTTAATGACATTTGTGGACGTTTTATTAACCCTAAAACAATTCTGTGTTCTTCAGATTTTTTTTTCTATGTAGTATCTTCTCTTCTTGTTGGAGACTCTGTTCAAATGTCTGATTGTCCAGTCATGTTGAAAAGAGCAACTCCAAAGGGTGGAAGGAAGCACCATGTGGTTACGTTTGTGATTCATCAGCTCGTTCACCTCCACTGTGGAGTGACTGGTTGGGGATCGGGTTTGTTTTCCTGGAGAAACACTAAACATTCATATTTTCTGGTCAGTTTCCTCAGAGGAGAATGCTCCACTTTCCTCTTCAGAGGTTGATGTCTAACTATTACTTCTCTGGGGCTGGAATTTTCCTTATTCGATGTACAGATTTTCAGTTGATCTCTTTGCTGGCAGTGGAGGGTCTCCTCCTCAAACCCACCTGTGGTGGGTGTTTCTAGTTCATCTCTGGCTTAGCTTCTTTAGAAACTACATCTCCAGACTCTGGGCTGTGTGTGGCAAGAGGAGCCCCCAGGCTGCTTAAGATGGTACTCTCGTCTCTGGAAAGACTTTTAACCTCTTCTCGCACCCTCCTCTTCAGTGGGTACTTGGTGCCTCCAATTCGTGCCCTTTTCTGGAGCTCTGCGGGGTGAATCCACCTCTTGACTGCTCCTCTGTCCATCCTGCACTTATTTCCCAGCCTTCTCTGCCCTGCCTACTCAGGCTTACCTTTACCCAGTTCACTCCCAGCCCCCCAAATCTTGTTGTCACCCCTTTTGCTATCATCACGCCTTTTTCTTTTTTCTTGTAGACATTGTGTCTTTTATTTCTTTTACTTTCATTTCAATGGGAAGTTTTAGACAGAGTTGGGATAAAGGTGTGTGTCCATCTTATCATGGAGACCTGAAAATTCTTGCTGTTTTTTTCTTCAGTAAGAACAACATAAAATTGTTCGTACTGAAGAAATCAGTGTATTCCTTTAGAATTTTTGAACAGACCGTAATGTCCTTAGTGCCTCTTGCTTCTAAAAGACTTTTAGGAGTTTCACAGGTGTTTCATCTCTCCTAACTTTCCCTGTGTTGGAGGAGGAATGGGTAATCGTACATCAGTTTTCAAGCCTC
Organism: Capricornis sumatraensis; assembly: GCF_032405125.1. Classification (NCBI taxonomy): domain Eukaryota; kingdom Metazoa; phylum Chordata; class Mammalia; order Artiodactyla; family Bovidae; genus Capricornis; species Capricornis sumatraensis. The sequence continues at coordinate 105,991,551 of NC_091073.1, read as the reverse complement.
CAAGAGGAAGAGGTACTCTTGTGATCTCTGTCCGGCATTTTGCACAATACTGTTGCGTTTATCAGCTCGCCATTTGCCTTGCAGCAGTCAACTAAGGTTTCAGTCTAGCCCTTTGATTGCTGGCCCGTCCCAACCTCAAAGGGAAGCCTTGGAAGGAGGAGCCCGCCTGTCAATGCAGGAGACTCCATTTTGATCCCTGGGTTGGGAAGATGCCCTGGAGAAGGAAATGGCAACCCACTCCAGTATTCTTGACTGGTAAATCCCATGGACAGAGGAGCCTGGAGGGCTACAGTCCATGGGGTTTTAAACAGTTGGACATGACTGAGTGACTAAACAACTACCACCCAACCTTGAACAGCTGGTTTCCGCCAGACACGAGGCTCCTGGCTCTCTTCCTTGCCTGTGCTCCACTGGCTTCCCGGGAAGCTCTCAGACTTGGTATTCTCCTGACAGCTCAGATGCCATTCTCCCCAAACACCCAGAGTTCATTTAGCACCAATGAGGTGCTCAGTCTGGGATTTCTGAAGACCCATCACTGGGGAAAGACTGTTGCTAATGAGGTGCAAATTGGCAGCGACTGGGGAGGGGCTGCTCTCTCTGGGCCAGGCCCCAGGGGAGGGTGGATGTCTCTGACACTTGCCGGGGAGGCTGGCTGTGGGCTGTGAAGCCTGATTCCCGGCCAGGGAGGCCCTTGCACAGTGCCTGGAGGCTGCTCTGAGCTCGCAAAGGCCCAGCGCCGGAGCTCCCGCCAGCTGGCTAATCTCTTGGCTGGGTTTCCTGGCTGGCTTTCCTTGCAAGTAGGAGAGGCCGTGCTCATTCTTGGGGCTTTCCCAGACACTGGAGAGGGAACCAAGAAGACTCGTGGTCCGCAGAGGTGCTGTCCTTGGGGTTGGTATGCTGGAAGGTTAAGTGGTTGGGGCTTTGGTGGTGGAGCCCTGGTTCTGGTAGCAAGGGAGAAGGGTGAGTGTCTGTTCCTCCCGAGTATCTGCCTGGCAGCCTTGCTTGAAGACTCCCGTTCACCCGAGAGCCCTCGTCAGCAGCTCTTCTTCTCTGCTTCCAGAAGGTTCAGGCTTCTCATTTGTCATTTGCAAGTGTCCCCACCTGAGTGTGACATAGCAGTGGGTGGGAAACTATGCTCAAAACCGGAAACTGTCCTGGTGGAGAAGACACGGGGAGGTGGCGGATGTGGGTGTTTTGCATAAGTGCCAAACTGACCTTGTGTCCCCTGGTCTGTGTGACCGCGTGTGACAGAGCCCCTGATGTGGAATCCAAGTGTCCATTTGGGTGATCTCGAGCAAATTTCTTAAATTCTCCAAGTTTCCATCCCCCGCCTTTCTTTTCTTGCCCCCATTTCTCTTTATCTCATTTGTCTGATTTTTTAAAGCGGTCCCTGAGTGCCAGCCTAGACCCAGAGATGACAAAAATGAGTGAAATAGAGTCGCTATCTTCAGGGAATTCATCCTCCGGTGAAAGAAGACAGACTGCAAACAGCATAGCTGGACCATAAAGAAAGCTGAGTGTGGAAAAATTGATGCTTTTGAACTGTGGTGCTGGAGAAGACTCTTGAGAGTCCCTAAAGGAAATCAGTCCTGAATATTCATTGGAAGGACTGATGCTGAAGCTGAAACTCCAATCCTTTGGCTACCTGATGCAAAGAGCTGGCTTATTTGAAAAGACCCTGATGCTGGGAAAGATTGAAGGCAGGAGAAGTGGATGACAGAGGATGAGATAGTTGGATGACATCACCGACTCAATGGACATGAGTTTGAGTAAACTCTGGGAGTCGGTGATGGGCAGGGAGGCCTGGTGTGCTGCAGTCGATGGGGTCACAACAAGTCAGACACAACTGAGCAATTGAACTGAACTGAAACAGCATAGAGTTCCATGATGAGAAATAAACTAGTTCAGAGGCATGTAAAAAGTATCATGGGTGGATGGAAGAAGAGCTTCTGAAATGGTCAGAGAATGCTTTATAGTGATGATGACATTCAAGCCAGTTGCCAAAGCTTGATTGATGGAGGTTTGAAAAAAGTATGGTATGTTCTAGAAAAGGTTGGTTGTTTGTTGGTACTCAGGTACAGGTGCAAAGCGGGCTGGCAAACTGGGCATCTGGAAATAAATGGGGCCAGAGGGTGGAGGGTGCTGTCACCTCTAAGGTGAGTTTGGACTTCTCCTTAGTGGTGGTGGCGGTAGAGGTGGGTTGGAGAACTGTACTGATTCTCTGCTAGATGAGGAGGCTGGCCTAGATGGTTTTAGGATCCCTTGTCGTCTGAAATTCTCAGATTCTCTGTGTGGGCATGAATATGTGGGTCTGGGAACACAGCTCTGTTGAGGAGTGTTATCTGGTGTAGCGTCTGTGAGTAGGTGTTTAAATGTGGGCTGGACTCAGTAGCTATATTAAGAGGTAATGTCAGGCGGGGCTTGGAGCACCAGGTCCTGAGTGAAGCTGGAGTTGAAATTTCCAAATCTTATTTCAGCTTTTGATTAGGATTTTTGAACCCAGCTCAAGCACTTGACCTGTCTATGTCTCAGAATTGCCACATGTAAAAGGGACATTTTCACTTCCGTGCAGCTGGGAGGGTTTTGTTTTTTGAAATAGTTTTATATGCTAATGACTTGGCTGTGGGTTAGGATTGGAGGGGAAAAATTTTATTTTAAAGCTTAGCATTTTTTCTAATTGAGTTATTAGCTGTCAGCAAGTATAGAAACAAATAACCTGTACATGAATTTTGTGTGATGCACTTGTGTTGAGTTTTTCCTGAGTTTTGGAGGAGGAATCAGATGAGAGTTGAGGATGACTTGAAAATGCATGCAAACAACAGCATTGCAGGATCTATCTTAGGGACACACTTGGACAGCAAAGCCTTAGCCAAATGTTCCAGCTGGGCCATCTTAGGACGGCAACTTGTGTTGATGACAGACACATCCCCAGACTTCCAAGTGTTAGCTTATGCTTGCTGAACTTTGAAACCCCAAGGGGATTATTGTTTTCTGGAACCACATGGCACTTTGACCAGACTCTACGGCAGTTTCCAATCTCTGAGTTGCCTGTTTTGGATTTTTTTAAAAAATTTTTGTTGAGTTTTTAGCTCACTAGCCAAGCAGACCTCTCAAAATGCTTTCCAGTTAGCTCATCTTTGTAATCGAAGGGGTGAAGGATTCCTGGGTGGTTCAGTTCATGGTTCGGTTTCTGATTCAGTTCTCATGCCTTGAGACAATGTCTCTGATCGTCTGATTGCTTAAGACAGGTGAAGCCAAGAAGGGTGTTGGAATATGGAACGACTGGTAACATGTGGATGTGGACACTCATTGTCACTACTCTTGCTTTCATACACATGCACACGTCTGATGTTAGAGAGGCTTGGACATGCACACATACAGGGAAGAAACTTGGCAGACTTGACATCTTAAAGAGACTGGGCAAGAAAGAGATCAGAAGGTGCCTTTGAGTACTGGCCTCACTCAGACATGGAACTCCGATGCCTACATTCTTCACCCTCTTAGCACTGAAACAATCGGCTGGTACCTGCAGGTGGGCTTTCCAGTAGGAGTGAGGGTCAGTATGAACCACAAACATCCTCACGCCTGGTCTGTGAGGCCTTTACTGGTCACTCTTAAAATTATGATCGTAGCCTGTGACTGTAGGACCAAGGTGGGGGCGGGGGGGAGTCACAATTTAACAACGTATAGTATTCATTTTGTTCTATGCAAATGAATAAACTACCTAGTGGAAAGGCGGTTTTCTTGACTGTGAACTCTAACAACAGTTATTTCTCTTTATGTCACATACCATTTTGGGTATTCCTGGAGAGTTTTGTCTGTGAGTATCTTGTTGGCTTCAAAATGATGGTAATATTCTTGAGGGCACAGCAGTGAATTCATTCAACAGATGTTTCTTAAGCACCTGGGGTGTGTCAAGCAACTAGTGTGTGTTTTAGGCACCAAACACAGATGAATAAGGCCCATCCCCTTACCGTGAGAATCTCACAAAGAGACCGATAAGCAGATGATTACAGTATATGTGTTGGTTATGAAAAGGTGAGGAGGAAATTATTCAGTTAAAGAGGGGTGGGAAGGGTCTTCCACAAAGGTCAAGAGGTCAATACAAGCAAAGATGGAGCTGTGGGAAATGATTCTATGGAAAATTAAAAGTAAATTGAGAATCCTGGGCTATAAAACAATAGATTGGGTCAAGAAATGAGACCAGGATGGTAACCATGTTGTCACTGTATTTCAGTGTTTTTCAGTGAGGGCGGTCATGTCTTGACTTTGGAGATGCTGCTGGCATCAGATGGTTTGAGGTCAGGGATGCTGAGAAATGTCCTATGGTGCACAGGACAGCCCCTCACAGCAAATAATTCCCTGGCCTAGAATGTCAGGGGTGCCACAGTTGAGAAACCCTGCTCCTGATCTTTCCACCGTGTCTGGGTTGAATCATTCAAGTCTTAGCTCAGAAGTTCCTTCTGCAGTGGCTGTGCTACCCGCCACAGCTGCCGCAGAAACGTTTGCCTCCTCATCTGTCACTCCTTGTTGCATAGCCCTGTTTTAATTCTTTTGTGCCTTTTGATGCCATCTGATATCACATTCTGTATTTTTTTCACTATCTGTCTCTCCTCCCTAAAATATGAACGCCATGAGGTCTTTGATTTGTTGGTTGTTATTTCCCTGAAGCCTAGCATAGTGCAGGGCACATAGGCAAATGCTTGGAAAAATTTGATATCTGAAAGTTCTGGGTGGAGGAGTGCCGCGTGTTGGATACAGATTCTGTGGTGCTGGAATAATAAGACTAGGGAACATTTATTTTTACTGTGTCTACCAGGCACTGTTCTAAGTATTTTACACACATCAGCTCATTTATCCCCTAACAACCTCAGGAGGTAGGCATCAGGATTATTTTCATTCTACACATGAGGAAACTGGAGAGCTTAACTGTTTTCCTGAGGTTATGCATCTAGCAAGTGGCAATATTAAGGCGGTGTAATACCCGTTGTTTATCTGCACATGTATGTACATTATGGCTATTAGTCTGAGTTTTTGCTGTGGGGGGTAGATAGGGGACTTGTGATTGGATTTAAGGAGTTTCAAAGAATATGCCCCAAATCAGAGATGCCAGGTTAGATAGAAATCAGAGAGTGGGGCAGTTGGTGGACATAAAAGATTTAATAGTGAAAAAATTGGAGTCTTACCAGGGATGGAGTGTGCTGTCCTAGTGAGGGTGTCTAGTGACCCAGAGAGATCAAAGCTGAGGACCAGGATGCTCTGACTTAAGGGAACACTTTGGTTTGGAGGGAGACACGAGCAGCCCTGGCCTCCAAGGCATCCTTTGGGTGGTATCCCCTGTGGCCGGTGGTGGAGGTACTTCTTCATTATTGTAAGACTGCTCAACCTCACACCTCCTGTCCTGGTGGCTCTGGCACTCTCAACTCTTGTCTAACTTGAGTTTCCAGACATTAGAAGACCACACTGCAGGGTCTTTTTCTAGTTCCTGCCCAAATAATCCAACCTATGCTTTGTGGGAGCCCTGACCTGCCCTACAGATACCATGGCTGGCCTCGTGTAGTCAGGCTGGGGTGCCAGGTGTCAACCTGGATACGAGGGAGGGAGATGACCACCCTGTTTCCTTCTCTCTCTTCTTTCTTCCCTGATGGTGGAACTCTACATTGGAGCTCAAGGAGTCTTGATGTACACACACCTTATGGACAAAATAGGGGAGGATCTCTAGGTTCTGAATACATCTCACTGCTTGTGGGAAGGTCCATTGGCATTAATGGGGGCAGAGCATGTTGGGTTCTGAGCTTATGGCTTCTTCACATGCAGTTGGATTTCCTGACACTGGAGAGCACTGTTAGGTTATGAGGAGTGGGGTGGGGCTGGAGTTGCTGTTCTTGTGTCAGTGGGGGCTGGTGGGGTTGGAATAGAAAGAGCTTCAGTTCAGTTCAGTCACTCAGTTGTGTCCAACTCTTTGCGACCTCATGGACTGCATCACACCAGGGTTCCCTGTCCATCACCAACTCCTGGAGCCTGCTCAGACTTAACGTCTGTTGAGTCAGTGATGCCATCCAACCATCTCATCACCCGCCATCCCCTTCTCCTCCTGCCTTCAATCTTTCTCAGCATCAGAGTCTTTTTCAATGAATCAGTTCTTCACATCCGGTGGCCAAAGTATTGGAGCTTCAACTTCAGTATCAATCCTTCCAATGAATATTCAGGACTGATTTCCTTCAAGATTGACTGGTTTGATCTCCTTGCAGTCCAAGGGGCTCTCAAGAGTCTTCTCCAAAACCACAGTTGAGAAAGAGCTTGGGGACCTGTTGTTGAAGGCTTTGGTTTCCTCTACATCCAGCACAGGATGGTTCCAGCTGGGGCAGTGTGTAGATGTAGGTAAGAGCAGACTAGGGTGCTACCATATTAGGCTGGAACCCAGAAAGAAATGGTCTTGGGTTTTTTCTTCCATAGTAGGGACTTGGCACTCTTGTCCGTGTTGAGTTTCTAGAAGCTGGAGCTGGCACGAGATTGGCTGGAACTGATGTCTAGCAGAAGAGGATGCTAACGCACCAGAGGGTTCTAGTTCGAGTTGCCGGTGAAGCTGTATCTGGATGTAACGACTTGAGTCCAACTGAGTTTGTGAAACAGAGGTTGGAAGAGTAGAATTGGGAAGGAGAGACTGGATAGGTCTCATGAGAAAATTATGCTGAGAGAGAGGACCTTCATGGGGTCTGATAAGAGCCAGTGCTCGAAGTGGAGGACTTGTTGCCATTTTATGATGAAGAACAGGGAAGCCTGGTGTTCCGCAGTCCATGGGGTCGCAGAGAGTCAGATGTGACTGAGTGACTAAACAACGAATGGACTGATACTGACAGGTTTTAGATAAGGGAGTGGATTTTTCAGGCTTGTCTTTTAATTAGACTATTCAAATGGCTGCACAGAAGATGGGTCAACAGAGACTCTTATGCTAGTCTAGGTGCAAGAAAATGGGCAAGGCAGAGCTAGGAGATGGAAATCTTTAGGATTTAAAATTAAGAGGACTTAATGATTAAGTGTGACTTTTTGGGAATGAATAACAAATCAAGGATGACTTCGGTGTTTCACATTCGGTTGGTTAGTGGAACTCGCATGTCAGATAAAGAACAGAAGATGATGAGCTACGCTGGATGGGGAAATGATGACTTTTTAGTCTTATTGCATACGAGATAATGTGTTGCCATCAGGACACCAAAAGCCAATGTGAAAGGGACTCTGATATTCAAGGGAGTGGTCCAGGCTGGATGTGTAGATTGTACAATGGGAACAGAAATCAAGAGAGCGAACATGATAATCGACAGATAATCTATAGGATAAGAAAAAAAGAGGACACATGGGACACTGAAGTCACGTGCCGTGTAAAGGCCCATAAGAAGGAGTCGAGTTATCGTTCAAGGTCTGTGTTCGATGTGTGCTTCTGTCTGAAGCCGTTCTGCTGTAGAATTACTTCTTTCTCACTGGTCCTCTAGTTGTTGCTTTTGTTCAGTTGCTAAGTTGTGTCTGACTCTGCGACCCCGTGGACTATAGCCCCCCAGGCTCCTCACTCCATGGGATTTACCAGGCAAGAATACTGGAGTGGGTTGCCGTTTCCTTCTGGTCCTCTAGTATTTTTAATTTTCAGTGTAGTGAGTGATGTTACAGAGGCAGTAGTTGATAGCTAGTACTATGACTGCCAGGTAAACTGTAAGCTTCTTTGGCCTAGATCCTCACTTTTTTTCACATCTGTGTCCTTAGTGTGAACTTCAGTGGCTGATGTGTTGTAGGATTTCAATACACAGATGGTATTGAATACATGAATTAGAAAATGTTTATTGAAAGAAATAATGTGCCATTTTGTTAGAGAATTTTTTTTAAACCACGTCAGAGGATGACGACATTCGTAGACCATTGGTTTTTTTTCTCTATTTCACAATAGACTGGACCCCCCCCCCCCAACTTCTTAAGCAAACAAGTTCACTTATTTCTGAAAAGTGAGCACTTACATTGGTGCCATAGCCACCTGCAGAAGCTGGACCCGTAACTTGAGAAAATATTTGCAAATAATGCAACGGACAAGGGATTAAGCTCTAAAATATACAAACAACTCATGAACTTCAATATAAAAACAGAACAACCCAATTAAAAAATGGGCAGCAGACCTAAGCCGACCTTTCTCCAAAGAAGACACACAGATGGCCAACAAACACACGAAAAGCTGCTCAACATCACTCATTATTAGAGAAATGCAGGTCAGAACTACAATGCGGTATCACCGCACACCCGTCAGAATGGCCGTAACAAAAAGTCTATAAACAATAAGTACTGGAGAGGCTGTGAAGGAAAGGGAACCTCCTATACTGTTGATGGGAATGTAAATTGGTACAGCTGCTATGGAGAACAGTATGGAGGTTCATTAAATCTAAACATAGAACTACCACAGGGTCCAGCAATCCCGCTCCTGGGCATGTTCTCAGAGAAAAAACATCATTTGAAAAGGTACATATACTCCTATGTTCGTAGCGGCACTGTTCACAACAGCCAAGACATGGAAGCAACCTAAAGGCCCACTGACAGAGCATGATAAAGGAGATGCAATCCATATATACAGGGGAAAATGACTCAGCCATGAAAAGAATGAAATAAAGCCATTTGCAGCAACATGGATAGACCTAGAGAGTACCATACTAAGTCAGACAGAGATATCGTATGATATCACTTATAATGTATACTCTAAAAAAAAGAAAAAGATACGAATGGACTTATTAAAAGTAGACCCACAGACCTAGAAAACAAACTTACAGTTTCCAAGGGGGAAGTTGGAGGGAGGCACACATTAGGAGGTTGCTGGGGGTGGGGAAAGCTGGACCGGTAACTCAAACAGATGATTTCCTAAGAGGGTCAGCTGCATGGGCTTCACCTGGGGTGTCTGTGGAGGGGACGGTTCTTGTGTTCTCCTTGCTCTCAAGTGCACACACACACATCCTCTTGTCTGTGCTTCCAGGGAGAAAAAGGAGGATGACTCTTTGAAAGACTAAGGAAAAGAAATGCAGATTCTATAGACAGCCAACAAAAGTAATAAAACAATTCTACTTTTATGAACAGAAAGCCAGTGTTATTTACTACTGTTTTTCAGCAGGAGGCAAAAAGAGAGCAAATCTTTTGGGTAATTATTGATATTTCCATGTTTGCAGTGGGAATTCAAGATAGCAAAGGAGAAGCTCCATTGTCCAAACTCGGAGACGTCTTGAATAACCCAAAGACAGGAAACTGCTGCCCAAAGATTTTCAGTTTATAGACCTGTTTGACCTAAAACCAGTGTGCCATTTGTTTTTAAGTGTAAGTGACATATCCACGTAGTTCGTCCTACCTCTGGACTATTTGTAGGCTCAGAATTTTCTCTATACTTGTTCTGTAGGGAGTTTTGCACTATTTAATAATGCTTAGGCCAGAGCATTTCTTATCTAATTCCAGGCCTTGGTTATGGGTCAGGTTGCTTGGAGCAGCTCAGATCCACGTAGCCAGAGAAGCTGGAAGCTGTCCAGTGTTCAAGAGTGTGAGAGACTCACCCCTTCTAAGAGCGATGAAGTTGGTGGTGGAATTTGAATGCTCCTTCGTAATTTCGCTCCTTTGTAAGAACACTTGAAGGTGTTCCATTCCAGTGCGGAGAGTTTTTCTTAACCCTTGAACTGAGAAAACTGAGAGTCTTATTAGAAAAGGCCTTGTAATGGCTTTTGTGAGTGAGGTCATTGTGCTCCGCTGGTGGCTGCTTGGCTTCCTTTGTCTTCATCCCATGCGGAAAGCTTTAAAAAAGGAGGATTGAAAGGACAAACCATTGATCAATCCAGGTAGCCAGAGCTGCCCTTTGGGGTTTAATAGTGTGCCCTACACTGTTTATGGGTTTAGCAGAAATCCATTTTTGCCTCATTATGAATGTATTTTTCCCCTGGGCTTTCACTTCAGAGATTATTTCAAGAAAAATCATATCCAGGTATTAGCCTCGTTTGCCTGTATTGCACTCAATAACGATTAGAGTTATTAACTATCTTGAACCAAGAAGTTGCATTTTGCCAGCATTAAATGCACAGCTTGAAATGCCAAGATTCAGTTTGGAGAAAAATGACTACATTCGAGTGGGTTAGAATCTTGCCAAAAATGCATTTTTTCCGTCTGTCTCATGGTAAGAGCTATCGTACGATTTGAAATTTATAGCTAAGGACTTTCCACCATCTTTGCAAAGTGGTCTGGAACTGGGGAGTGCAATAAACAGGGTGAGTCCTTGGGCACAGTCCTACAGGTGGAAGGTAAAGTTGAGTGGAGGTTCATTTCTTTCTGCTTCAGTTCCTTGAACGGTAGATAAAGTCAGCACCAGCACACTCAACACCTGAGGCCGTGGTTCCCAAAGTGTTGACATCCACAGCCCTGCAAGCCCCAGTCTGACATGACACAAAGTGATGATCATGGTCCCTTTTTGTCCCTCCCCCGACCTGAATCTGCCCTGGGATATGAGCATTGGATTCATCCTTACTCACTCACTCTAATACACACAAAGAAAACTTTAAGTTTGCCAGAGCCAAATAAGAAATCAAAGACCAGGCTAGGAATTGGTTTTCAGTTTTTTCTCTCTGATTTGGGCCCCTGTGCACTTGCTCTGTATTGTCTGGGTGCCCCTGAGAGAACTCTCTTCTGTCTGTCTTGGCACTGATGATGAGATCCGTGGACTACCATAGTCCCTCATGAGCTCTGTAGATGGTCTGCCCAGGTCTCTGTTCTTATGTGGATGGTGCCTATCAGCACCATCCTCGGCCTATTTAGTTTGCTTAAAAAGAGGGGCTCCCTTCCTTCTGATTGCTTGTTGAGTTGTGTCCCTTGCATGCCTCCCCAGAGTCATTGTTTGAGCCCTTGCTATCTTGAATTCTTTACATTTCTCACAACTCACATTGTTGACTGATCTCACAGTTGTGCTTGCCTGCTTCAATTCATCATGCATCAAAGACTTGGGAGGCTGCAGCCTTTTTTGTTACACACATAATGCATCCTGTATTATTAATGCCTCAAATATGACTGATTAAGTAATTAATATTACACAGGGGCAGTGTGACTTAGTGGGTGGCACACAGACTTTAAGATGTAAAGTGTAAGTCTTGACTCTATCCCTTCCTAGGTCTATGAAGTTAGGCCAGTTATTCAAGCTCTCTTGACCTCATTCTCCTTATCTGTAAAATGGGTATGTTAGTAGAATCTGCCACATAGGGTTATTGTGAGTGACGATTAAATGAATTAATAAACACAAAGGGCTTGGAATGGTGTCTTTTATTATTTATTTATTTTAATTTTAATTTTTAGTTGGAGGATAGTTGCTTTACAATGTTGTGTTGATTTTGAAATGGTGTCTTTTATACATTACGATTTCAAGTTTTAGTTATGATGACCATGCTAGGGGCTCAGTATCATGACCTTGAAATTGAAAGAGCAGGGTTTCTTCAGTAGTCATTTTCCTTTGGCACTTTACTGTCTTTAAGACTCCAGGGAAATATATGTGAAATTGCTTGAGAGGTTAGGAATAACCTTTGCTACAGTTAAATGCCTCTTGGCTTTATAGGATATAGAACCTAGGTGATGATGATGATAGCCAGCATTTATTGAGTGCCTATGAGGTGCCAGACCTAATTTTACTTATTCTTCATAAAAACTATATGATGGCAGGCTTATCTCCATTTTACAGTTAGGCTGAAACTGTGACATAAAAGGCAACTCAAAGACTTGGAGCTGGGTTGGTTTCCAGACCTATCTGCCCAGAGCCCAGACTATTTATCATTATTATAAGCTGTCTCTTTTACAACAACTGACTGATTCTCTTGCCAAGGAGAAGCCTTGGGGAATGGGAAGTAAAGAGGATCTTCCTGGGATCAACCACTTGTGAGATATTGGATCTTGAACAGGCCACTCAGCTTGCTTGAAGTTCAGAGTGCTCATCTGTAAACCAAACCACGACAGCTACTGCACAGGGTGTTGGGAGCGATTCAGAATGAAGTGAAATCTGTAACAAAGCAAGCCCAGAGAGATGCTTTGAGAGCTGCTCCCTACCTGGCTTGGCCAGAGCAATCGGAAATGATGTAGATTCCATTTTTTTAACATGCGTTTAACATGTAATGAAGGAGGGACCGTTCATTCTGAGGTTAGGCTGCTTTTCTCTTCACTGTGCAACCAGAGCTGCAGTCACTTTTAACCAGTGTGTCTTGGTCCAAACCGGGTTTATGTCATTCTTGTCCTGCGCAGTCTGATTGATCTGAAAGACTGCATCACAGTCTTTTTACTGAGTCTCAGTTTATCCCAATGTCCAAGGGATTTACACGGCAGATTTCAGTTCTTCCCCATAAGCTGTGCAAAATACTGGCACTTCGTGGTCTTTCTGACACAGTATTTTGTGCTTATTTTCTTCTGAGTTTGGTCAAGAGATTATTTTGAGGGGGAAGTTGGCTTCTGCAGGCTGTGATTATGGGTGGGAATGATGGGAAGAGGTATATAAAATCCTTTTAGTCAGTTCTTGGTCAGATTGGTGCTTAGAATGGCTCTTGTCATTTGAGAAACCCCATAACTCTTCCAGTGTAATGCCATTAAGGAGCCTCCTGACGGCAGTAGGTAGGGAGTAGCTCAGGGGTGTTACTGTTTAATCACTTTAAGCTCAATTGTGTGTGTTATTAGATCCCCCTTCCTTATCACTTCATCTTTGGGTAGCACACCATTGCTTCAGGAGCAGAATTAAGGAACAATTTTAGTTTATCTGCTGAAAATAATCATGTTAGACTGCCTGATCAAGGCTGATGCATGAGCTCAATCTCTGGGCTCATGGTGAGTTAAAACAGGGCCCACCCTGCCATGTGTCTGTGGTGGTCACTGGTGCTGTTCTCCAAATATTCCTGCTCTTCCCACTCAGGGAGTATGGTTAGTTGTAATTCCTGGATCCCTTATATTTGGGTGACTAGTTCTGGACATATGTTGCTATTCAAAGTGACGCGTGCCGCTTTCTGGCTGGAATGTTTATCGTCTTTCAGGGATGTCTTTTTCTTCTGCCACAGTTACTGGCAACATTCCCCATCATCAGCTTGGGTCCCAGAGACTCCTGGCCAACCCTGTATAGACAGACAGTGTGGGCTAGAGATAAATTGTCGTTATTTTAACAAATGAGACACTGCTTATGTGTCTGCAGTGTATCCTCCTCCCTCCCAGCTAATGCAATGATCCAGGTCCAGGACTTGCACTTTGGGTGACCAGTCAAGATGTAACCTAGAGGGCACTTGTTTTCTCTGTTTTAACTTTATTATAAAGTCTGTCTAACCATCTGAGAAAATGTAAGGCTTTAATAATAAATGTTTTAGAGGGGGCAATAAAACTTGTTTAGTAGCTTCAAAGTCTAGGTTTTTTTCCTTAAATTTTTTCCCTTTCTGTTTTCTTCTTGCTGAAGCCATGTTTTGCTTGGTGCATTGTGTCCACACAAAAAATGACTGATGAGTGAATTTTATATAAATCCAATAATTTGAAGGGAACTTGCCATTAGCTTTATCGAAATATTTTGACTCTCTCTGAACTCATTGTTGCCAATTATTCTTTTATTTCAACTCTTAAGTCCTACTGTTTTCCATCATCATCAGGGCTCCCTGACGAGAGAGAGTCCCTGCCCCCTTATCAGTGGCTGCAGTGTGGTCACTGGGAGAGCCCCAGAGGGCCCCCAGCAAACCCAGGAAATGCCTGGGACTCTTGCTGGTGAAAGCAGGAGATCTTCTTATCCCTGAATCATTTTTGGCCCGAGCCATAGCATCTGAACTGCTTCTGGCTCTGAAAAAAATTTTCGCTTTCTTTTTTTTTTCAAACTTAGGTGGTTTCAAATAAACTATAATTTTTCTGACCCTGGAGACTCTCCCCATTTCTAAACTTCAACCCTTCAGGACATGCCTAAGATATATCTCTCATCATTATTAAGTGCTAAAAGGGCAAGGGGCAGGGCTTAGGACAGCCTGAGACTTCAGTTTGATACCTGGTGACAAAATAGCCATCTTTGTAACTCTAAGCCCATATCCTACCCAATTAGACATCTCTTTTGAAACAATTTCTTCTCTTCATTCTTCCAGACATGGCTTCCGATCAGGCTTTTAAATCTGTGATTACATCATTAAATTAGAACAGTGCCTGGGACATCAATAAGAATCTGCTATTATTATCTTTATTATTGCTATTTTGGCAGCTTCACATTCTCCCTGTCTCTACATTTTCTCCACTCCGATCCATACTCTGCATCTTTTAAAAAGAGATTCAATCCTGTCATTTCCCCATTGCCAAAGCCTTCTTCCCCCATAGCCCAGGGGATAAAGCCCTCCATCCTGAGCCCGTAGCCCCTCCTCTGCCGTGATTTCCTCTCATGTTAGCAGTATCGGAACCACTTATGGCACTTGCCAAACTCCCATTCCCAAACTCGCTTCCCTGGAAAATTCTGATAAGCTGATGAATGATGGGGAAGGGAGACAGCACACTCCTGGGCTGGGGATGTGCAGTTTAAGAAAGGTCCCCCAGTGATTGAGAGACTGCTTCTTCCGCATCTAGTCATCCCCTTCTCCCTGGAGAGATTCACCACCGTCAGTTGCTCTCTCCCGCCATCCCACCACGTGCAGCGTGGGTTCCAGACACCCCAAACTTCCCGGGCTGCCTCAACCCTTCCTCACGCTCTGTTATATCCCCTTGCTTTTTGTACATGCATTCTCATCCTTTTCCCACCCTTCTTTCTTCCTCTGCTTGAGTCTGTGCTTTTTAAGACTTAGTTTAAAAGTCAGTTCTTAGGCCTTTTCCAACATTCCCAGATGGCTCTCTCTCTTCCTGTGGCACTTTGCATTGATCTGTATTATTACTGTTGTTATTATTTATTGAAGTACAGTTGATTTACAATGTTGTGTTAGTTTCTGGTGTACAGCAAAGTGATTCAGTTGTATATATTCTTTTCCATTACAGGTTATCACAAGATATTGAATATACTTCCCTGTGCTATAAAAAGGACCTTGTTGTTTATCTGTTTTATATATAGTAGTGTGACTCAATGGACATGAGTTTGAGTGAACTCCGGGAGTTGGTGATGGACAGGGAGGCCTGGCATGCTGCGGTCCATGGGGTCACAAAGCGTCAGACACGCCTGAGAAACTGAACTGAACTGAACTGAACTGAGTGTGTATCTACTAATCATAAACTCCTAATGTATCCCCACCAACCCCTCACCTCCTGCCACCTTTCCCACTTGGTAACCATAGGTTTGTTTTCTATGTCTGTGAGTCTGTTTCTGTTTTGTAACAATATTCATTTGTGTCATTTTAAAAATTTCGCCTGTAAGTGTTATCATATGATATTTGTCTTTCTCTGTCTGACTTCACTAGTTTGATAATCTCTCTTGAGAGTCCCTTGGACTGCAAGGAGATCCAACCAGTCCATTCTGAAGGAGATCAACCCTGGGATTTCTTTGGAAGGAATGATGCTAAAGCTGAAACTCCAGTACTTTGGCCACCTCATGCGAAGAGTTGACTCATTGGAAAAGACTCTGATGCTGGGAGGGATTGGGGGGCAGGAGGAGAAGGGGACGACCCAAGATGAGATGGCTGGATGGCATCACTGACTCGATGGATGTGAGTCTGAGTGAACTCCGGGAGATGGTGATGGACAGGGAGGCCTGGCATGCTGCGATTCATGGGGTCGCAAAGAGTCGGGCACGACTGAAGCGACTTAGCAGCAGCAGCAGTCTTACCATTTGTGAATATTTTCTTCTAATCTGTAGGTTGTCTTCATTTTGCTTATGGTTTCCTTTGCTGTACAAAAGCTTCGAAGTTTGATTGCTGCTGCTGCTGCTGCTAAGTCACTTCAGTCGTGTCCGACTCTGTGTGAACCCATAGACGGCAGCCCACCAGGCTCCCCTATCCCTGGGATTCTCCAGGCAAGAACACTGGAGTGGGTTGCCATTTCCTTCTCCAATGCATGAAAGTGAAAAGTGAAAGGGAAGTCTCTCAGTCACGTTTGACTCGTAGCGACCCCATGGACTGCAGCCCACCAGGCTCCTCCATCCATGGGATTTTCCAGGCAAGAGTACTGGAGTGGGGTGCCATTGCCTTCTCCATTGAAGTTTGATTAGGTCCCATTTATTTATTTTTGCTCTTATTTCTATTGCCTTTTGACCCATATTATTGTACTTACCATATTGCAGCCTCATTACTTGTACCTGCAACTGCCTGGAGAACAGGAGAGTGTTTTGTTCCCTGATCCTATACCAGGTTTTAACTGTGTTTTGGTACCTAGGAGACACTTAATGAGAGGCAGCACTCTGTTGACATATGGGCTTTGGAGTGTTCCTCTTAGGGTCCTTGTGACATTGAATGAGATCATGTAAAGGGCACTTTGCTCAGTGGCCTGACTCTAAGTGCTCAGCAAATGGCACCTATTATTTTTTGAAATAAATATTAGTGATTAATTTGGGGATATGTTTCTTTCACTCACATGCTGGATTGTTTCATATTCATGTCCATACCAGTATGCATTGATTTCTTACCCAGAGACTTTATGAACCAGCCAGCATTTACTGAGCAAATGTTAGTGACTGTGGTCATATATACTACTATGTCATCCTTGCTTTCAAGGAGATTGCAACTGAATACCACCAACATCCATGCACATGCATGTAAAACAGCAGTGAGACAGTCCTAGGCAGAAAGCTTAATTGGCTGTGTAAATGCAGTCTGGTCTGCAAGCGAAGTGGGAATGAATGGGATTTTGCAAGACCCAGGAGATGAGATTCACTTTCTGGGGAGCCACATTCACATACACACACTCATTTTTCCTTTAGGAAAAATGGTGGCAAGGGGGTGTATGACTTGATGAGTAGAGGAAATGCGGTTGAGTGGACAGGTAGGTGGGTGAGAGTCGGGCTCGGTGTGAGTGGCAGGGTTGTTCTACTCAAAGTGTGTCCACATGCAGCAGCAACAGCATCATCTGCTAGAAATGCAGAGTCTCAGGCCAGGTCCCTGGGCTGCTGAATTAGAATCTGTGCTTTAAAAGGGTCTTCAGAGGCATGAGTGGGGGAAGGTTTGAGAGGCACTGGCCTAGAGGATGCTGGGGGACTTCACTTTCATGGTGACTCACTTAGGCCTCTCCTGTGAGCTGCTGGATCATTCCAGGGGGTCCATCAATCCATCTGCACTTCCAATAGAGTCTGAAAACTGCATAAACAGTGTAGCTCATGCATAAATGTAGTATTTCTTTGTTCCAAATGTACCTAGATGCTATTATGACAAAATACAGCATTCATTTGGAAGGGTTACTGATTCCTAGTAGCTTTTTTCATCATTATGTATTTCTTCAGGCATCTAAACCTGAAAACAAAGAGCTCTTCGGTGGAGGTTTGGAACATTTTATATTAAAAAGAAGTCCTACTATTTGCAAACCAGCATTTGGCAATAATATACTTTAGTATTGCATGATACACATTTTGGATCTTCACAGATAGAATTGAAAAGTGAAATGCCCCTCTTTTAAACTGAGCAAATCACCTGGCACAGAACAGGCTATTCCAGGGTCCCGGGGTTTAGAGGTTTGGTGTAGTTCTTACACTGTGCCTTGTACTGTATGAGCATCGTCTTCCCTAGGACTCGTAGGTTAGGGGAAGCGAGTACCTGTAGTCCTATTCATTCCCTTTTCCCACATCCTTCTGGCAAATAGGCTGCTGGTGATGATTGATGTGTGGGGTGGAAATTGAGCCCTGTAGTGATTTGATACAGTTTTTATTCCAGTGCTTGGCCCCTGCTGGGTTCCTGACTTGGATGAAGTCAGGCCTGGTGGGGAGGAAGGCAGACGAGAAGCCTGGCTCTGTTACTCATCCCAGTCTTGTGCACAGAAGCAAAGGTCCAGTGCCTGGTTCTTCCTGGTCTAGTGTAGCTTGACTTGGGAATCAGCTAGGTCTGGATTCCAATTCTGTCTCCATCACTTTGGGCAACCTCTCTAGGGCTTGGTTTCTTCATTTGCAAGTGGGGGAACAATAACCCCTGACTATTGCAATGCTGAGAATAAAATGCTTGTTGCAAGTCACTGGGCACACACCCCATCAGTGACAGCCCCCTTGGCTGCTGTCCCCAGTGTCCCTAGTGTCCGTCACCTGTCTTTCCGGTGAGGAGCTGCATCTGGTAAATCAGAATGCTGAAGAGGGGGTGTTCAAGGTGGGTGGTAAAGGGAGGCAGCACCATTGTTCTTGCTCATGTGTGGTTCATCATAGATGAGGTTGAGAAGAGGAAGCGAAATCCCCTGTCTTCTTGCTCTCACTCAGTTCAAGTGCTGCCTGTGTTATCACTTAGCATCACAGAAATTAGCTTATGCTTTGTTTAGCCCCCTCTAACTAAGGGCCGGGAGAAGGCAATGGCACCCCACTCCAGTACTCTTGCCTGGAAAATCCCATGGATGGAGGAGCCTGGTAAGCTGCAGTCCATGGGGTCGCTAAGAGTCGGATACGACTGAGCGACTTCTCTTTCACTTTTCACTTTCATGCATTGGAGAAGGAAATGGCAACCCACTCCAGTGTTCCTGCCTGGAGAATCCCAGGGACGGCAGAGCCTGGTGGGCTGCCGTCTATGGGGTTGCACAGAGTCGGACATGACTGAAGTGACTTAGCAGCAGCAGCAACTCAGGGCCAAGGTTGTTGACCCAACCTTGGCTGACCTATGGGAACTCCAGTGAGTCCCTCCAACCTTTCTTAGCCTAAGTTTTCTTATCTTTAAAATTTGAGCATCAACCTTTGTGATCTGGAAGGTATTTCCAATTATAAAATTCTAAGAGATTTGGCCCATCTGAGAACAAGTGGAATGAATTATGAAGGGCGGAGAGGGGGAGGGCTCAGAGGAGAAACACTGGAGACAGGAGGAAGAATGGATGTAAATCATTTCCGTTTCTGAGCTCAGAAGAGCTTCTAGCAGGTGTTTCCATCTGCCTGCCTGATTGCCTGCTTATGCATTCCCCTTGTTTAACCTTGAAGAACGTGGTTTTTTCCATTGTTTCGAGTAGGGACAATATTGTATGGCCACAAGTCATTGTCTCACGTCTGCTGAGGAACCAACCACAGCTGCTTTTCTTTGGAACCTTAGCCAGAAAGCTCTCAAGGCAGTAGGTTGTCTCAACAAAAATTCATGATGACTCTGGGTGGCTGCCTTTTGGCCAGGGGCCTGTTTTGCTCACCCCTCTGGGTACCACAGGGATGACAGACACTTTCTCTCCATTCCGACCCTCGCCAGGAGTGGCACTGGAGATTGTGAGACAGGTAAGGGAGAATGTGTCACACTCAGTAGGGATGTCAGAATCTGACGTGAGTCAGCATTCGCTTCCCCCAAGCACAGCTGAAAGACAAAGAAGCAGATTTACTAG
This sequence comes from Capricornis sumatraensis, assembly GCF_032405125.1. Classification (NCBI taxonomy): domain Eukaryota; kingdom Metazoa; phylum Chordata; class Mammalia; order Artiodactyla; family Bovidae; genus Capricornis; species Capricornis sumatraensis. The sequence goes on along the minus strand of NC_091073.1, from coordinate 105,972,123 downwards.
AGATGTACACAAGCCAGCACCTATTATGTTAAAAAACATAAATAAAACAAGAGAGAAGGCATACAGACTGAAATTATCTTTGTAAAGCATCTTGGCAAAATAGCGCTTGATACACATTAGTACAATAGTGGAGTCATCCGTGTGTGTCAACCTGTAGTTTCTAATGACAGGGATGTGTAAACAAGTAGGTAATATACAGCCCAGGTGCTTCTGGGGTTTTTCTTAACTTACTCCCTTTGAGAACGAGTTGGTGGAAACACAGCTGAAGATTTAGAGAACATGTTATGTAAGTTGAACACAGAAAAGGAGACATGGATGAGGGTTTGAATAGTCATTCAACTCCACAAGCCTACAAAGTAAGATTAGACTAAACAGACAGGCATTTTGCTCTGCCCTCAAGGGAGAAACATCATTTTCCATTTCTTTTGGTGGATAGGCAAAGCCTTGCTGTGAATAATTTTTTAATGCGTGATTCTTTACTAAAAGAAAAATACACCTCATTTCCTCTCCTTCCTTACATCCACCCAAGCCCTTAATCCAGGAGATTTTGTTGTTATTGTTGCTCGGTTGCTAAGTTGTGTCCGACACTCTGTAACCCCATGGACTGCAGCACGCCAGGCTTCCCTGTCCTTCGGTATCTCCCAGAGTTTGCACAAACTCATGTCCATTGAGTCCGTGATGCCATCCAATCATCTCATCCTCTATCGCCCCCTTCTCCTCCCAGTCTCAGTCTTTCCCAGCATCAGGTTTTTTTCCAATGAGTCACCTTTTCATATCAGATGACCAAAGTATTGGAGCTTCAGCATCAGTCCTTCCAATGAATATTCAGGGTATAATTTCCTTTAGGATTGACTGGTTTGATGTCCTTGCACTTTCAAATCCTAAAAGATGATGCTGTTAAAGTGCTGCACTCAATATGCCAGCAAATTTGGCAATACCAAAGAATGCTCAAACTACCACACAATTGCACTCATCTCACACACTAGTAAGTAATGCTCAAAATTCTCCAAGCGAGGCTTCAACAGTATGTGAACTGTGAACTTCCAGGTGTTCAAGATGGATTTAGAAAAGCCAGAGGAACCAGAGATCAAATTGCCAATGTCTATTGGATCATTGAAAAAGCAAGAGAGTCAGAAAAACATCTACTTCTGCTTTATGGACTATGCCAAAGCCTTTGCCTGTGTGGATCACAACAAACTGGAAAATTCTGAAAGAGATGGGAATACCAGAAAACCTGACCTGCCTCCTGAGAAATCAGTATGCAGGTCAGGAAGCAACAGTTAAAACTGGACAGGGAACAACAGACTGGTTCCAAATTAGGAAAGGAGTACGTCAGGGCTGAATATTGTCACCCTGCTTATTTAACTTATATGCAGAGTCCATCATGAGAAATGCTGGGCTGGATAAAGCACAACAGGAATCAAGATTGCTGGGAGAAATATCAATGACCTCAGATATGGAGATGACACCACCCTTAGGACAGAAAGCGAAGAACTAAAGAACCTCTTGATGAAAGTGAAAGAGGAGAGTGAAAAAGTTGGCTTAAAACTTAACATTCAGAGAATTAAGATCATGGCATCTGGTCCCATCACTTCATGGCAAATAGATGGGGAAGCAATGGAAACAGTGAGAGACTGTATTTTTTTTGAGCTCCAAAATCACTGCAGATGGTGATTGCAGCCATGAAATTAAAAGACACTCCTTGGAAGAAAAGCTATGACCAACCTAGACAGCATATTAAAAAGCAGAGACATTATTTTGCCCACAAATGTTCGTCTAGTCAAGGCTATGGTTTTTTCAGTAGTCATGTATGAATGTGAGAGTTGGACCATAAAGAAAGCTGAGTGCTGAAGAATTGATGCTTTTGAACTGTGGTGTTGGAGAAGACTCTTGAGAGTCTCTTGGACTGCTAGGAGATCCCAGTCCATCCTAAAGGAAATCAGTCCTGAATGTTCTTTGGAAGGACTGATGCAGAAGTTGAAACTCCAATACTTTGGCCACCTGATGTGAAGAACTGACTCATTTGAAAAGACCCTGCTGCTGGGAAAGATTGAGGATGGGAGGAGAAGGGGAGAACAGAAGATGAGATGGTGGTATGGCATCACCGACTCAATAGATGTGAGCTTGAGTAAACTCTGGGAGTTAGTGATGGACAGGGAGGCCTGGTGTGCTGCAGTCCATGGGGTCGCAAAGAGTGGGACATGACTGAGTGACTGTTCTTAATTGAACTGATGTCCTTGCAGTCTAAGGGACTCTTAAGAATCTTCTTCAGCACCACAGTTTGAAAGCATCAATTCTTCAGCCCTCAACCTTCTTTGTGGTTGAATTTTCGCATCTGTACATGACTACTGGAAAAACCATAGCTTTGACTGTATGGATCTTTGTTGGCAAAGTGATGTCTCTGCTTTTATTTCATATCCTCTCCCAGCCAGTATTGATGTTAAACATGCAGAATACAAACACCAAAAAGTTAAAATTTTTAGTTTTTTTCTGGAAGAATCCAAAATTTCCCTGCCTCTGTTCATATTTCTTTTTAAATCTTTATGGGAGAATATTTGCTTTACAATGTATTTCTACTGTACAGCAAAGTGAATCAGCTATACATATACATCTCTCCCCTGTTTTGTGGATTTCTTTTCCATTTAGTTCACCTTTGAGTAAAGCTTCCTATGCTGTTCAGTAGATTCTCATTAGTTAGCTGTTTTATTCATAGTAGTGTATATATCTCAATTTGAATCTCCCAATACCCTGCCTTTGTTCTTATAGATAATTTATACTAGCAGATATAGTTTTATTGATGTTCAATGAATGAGCAGGGGGCCTATGAGATTTCCTAAAAGGCAAGAATGAGCATTTTCAGAAAGGAAACAGGGCAAAGAGCCAATAATTAAATCCTATTAAAGCACAAAAAATTTGCCTTTATGTATATGCCTAGAACATTCTAGATACTTTAAAAAATAGAATCTCTTTACAATAACTGTAAAGTGGTGATTTTCGTCTTTTTTCAAAAAGGAGATTGATGCTCAGAGAGACAAATTGTTCAAGCTTACACATCCAGGGAGAGAGAGAAGTCCAAAGTCCATGCTCCATTGCTTCCTTTTTTTCCAACAATATCAAAATCAGACATTAAGTGCCCAGTGTATTGCTAGGCGCTGCAGCTGTGAGAGAAAGTGAACCAAGTACTTCTTGTTGAGTGCTTCACAAAGCATTTGCTGAGTGTTCACCGTCAGGTGTTTTAGAAAGGAGGTATGGCAGTAAGGTCTCAGAGTAGATGATACTGCGAAGTGGGCTTGCTCTCCAGCCTCGTTTTCAGATAATGAAGCACAGACTGTGGTTTTCTGTTTCCCTTATTCAGCTAACATCAGTCAGTGAGTGTTCAAACTGGAGTCTGGACCCAGGTATGTTTAGCTCTTAAGCCATTGTGTTTTTCTTCCAGTGTACATTTAATGCTTACTAAGTTCTCCAAAGTATTTGATGTGAACTTAGCATGTTACATATGCAGAAGTGTTTGTATTTTAGTAGGAGATCCTGCAGGTAAAATGGCATTTGTGGAAGAAATTCATTGGTAAATGGGGGAAATACTTTTGCTCAGGGAAAAATTTCCAGAGCCTTCAGTATGTCATTCTCTAAGTCTCTGTCTACAAATGGGAGAGGTGAATTTCTTTAGTAGGTAGACAACAGAGAGAAAAATAATGTCAATAAAAAATGAAATATTGGTACTTCCCTGGTGGGTCCAGTGGTTAAGACTTCACTTTCCAATGTAGGGGATATGGATTCCATTCCTCGTTGGGCAGCTAATATCCCATATACCTCATAGTCAGGAGATGAAAACATTAAAATAAAAAAACAAACAGAAGCTATTTTATAACAGATTCAATAAAGACTTTAAATATGGTCTGCCTTAAAAAAATCTTTAAAAAGTAAAATATTGTACAAATAAACTTTTGGTTATATAAATAGTATATTTAACTCTTGAAAAAAATGTGAAATCAGTGCTGAGGACTCCTTTGAGGATTGATTCAGCACACTTATTGATATCAGAATCACAAAACAGAGCCCCAGTTTTTGTTATTTCCTCGTATGAAAACTTGATCTAACTCTGTTACAAAACTCTGTCTCATCACTGTGACCTGAATTTCACGTTGTCTCACTGGCATTCTCTGCTAGAATCCCTCCATCCCGTCTTTTCAAATGAGGCAGTATTTTAAATGCCCGCTATGTCTCCAGAATGTCTTGGCTGAAACTTCCTTAATGCAAGTGACCTGACCCACACTGGGACTTTCTTGTGTGTTGGTGTTGTTGTTGTATAGTTGCTAAGTCGTGACTTTTTACAACCCCGTGGACTAGAGCACGCCAGGCTCCTGTGTCTTCCACTCTCGTGTGTGTAGTGTTGCTCTTTATCTTGTGATCCTTAGTTTTCTTTGCCTTCCTTTCCTTTTTATTTCATTTATTTTTGTCTTTTCTCTTGTATGTTCAAAACAACATCAAGAATGTCTTTGAAGGTTAAGAGAATTATAAAAGACAGTCCATGTGAGTAGTAGAGCATGAATGTTGCTTAGTTGCCAAGTTGTGTCCAACTCTTTGTGATCCCATGGACTACCGCTTACCAGCCTTCCCTGTCCTTCACGATCTCCTGGAGTTTACTCAAACTCATGTCCATTGAGTTAGTGATGCTATCTAACCATCTCATCCTTTGCCACCCCTTCTTCTTTTGTAGGAGAGTATGAATGTACAAGTAGATAAAATTTGACTCTAAAGTTGGGGAGCGTTGGACCTTCTGGCTTTTTAAGCACCATCTGATACTTCCTTTTCTTCTCTTTCTGACCCATGAATCATGTTCTTTCAAAAGTTTCTCAGGATTAGATGGATAAGAGTGATGGGATAAGAAACACAAGGTTTCATTAGACAGAGTAGAGGGCTTCCCTGGTGGCTTAGCAGTGAAGAATCTGCTTGCAGTGCAGGAGACCTGAGTTTGATCCCTGGATCTGGAAGATCCCCTGGTAAAGGAAATGGCGATCCACTCCAGTATTCTTGCCTGAAGAATCCCAAGAACAGAGGAGCCTGGCAGGCTACAGTCCACAGGGACTGCAAAGATTTGGAAATGACTGAGTGACTATCACAACCTGATACACAGACAGAGGAGAATGAAACACTTTGCAAAATGAAAAATTGCAACGAGTACCGATGCATGTACTACAGAAAGGGCATCAACTAGATTGGGCATCATGGGCCCTGGATGGGGGCAGAATCATTAAAGTAACATGAGTACACAGTCCAGAAATAAGACTTGAATACCAGTAAGCATGAGCTGAATCTCTGCTCTGCCAGTCTTGTCTGGGTCTAGATTTTTTACCTATTAAAAATGGACATCAGTCTGTTTTACTCCTTTCATGAAACTGATGGGAAGTCACCTGGGTAGTGTATCATTCCAGCCTGTCTTAAGGATGTAATAGCTGTCTTCGAATTCTCTTGAGCAATAAGCTCACTTCCAAGCCTGCTGCCTTCTCCAGTGGGGAAACCCCGGGGTACCTGAGAGTTTTCATTACCCTTATGAAGGCTCTGGAGCAATTTGAGTAAGACAACCATGTCCTTCACTCCTGCTGCCTTTGGTATTTCCTTGCTGCTCTATTGCCAACAGTCATCTGACGATAAACGCACTGAAGAATAGAACCAGGTGTTTTCTGATGTCATTGAACACTTGCAATTAATCAATACAGAGGGAAATGTTTTTTAAAATCCTTTTTCAGAGAGATGTTATGGGGAGGGAGGTGGGAAGGGGGGTTCATATTTGGGAACGCAGGTACACCCGTGGTGGATTCATGTCAATGTATGGCAAGACCAATACAGTATTGTAAAATAAAGTAAAAATAAAAATAAAAAAAAAATAATCATAGTGAGTTTGAAAGCCAGTTAGAGATTCAAAATGGATGTATCTGAAGCAGCAGTAGACAATACCAGTGTTATCTGGGAGGTATTGTAACTCATCTCTCATTTGGTTGTTCTTTAATTCAGGTGTTCTTTGAGATGGGTGAAGCTGATTGCCTCACTATTTTAGATTGGGTTCCTGAATATTCTGGCTTTAATTCTTGGAGGTTCAGAAATGTTTCGTTTTGTTTTGTTTTTTTCATTTTTCCTTAGGAAAGTAGGTGATTGATTTCTTAACGGTATAGCCAAAAGCTGATGGACCGTGATGTCAAAGTGATTACTTTTAAAGGAATACATTCTAGGCAGGATAGCTGAACTCAGTATGTTCTTAAGAGGAGTTGGACTGGTTTTGTTTTTATAACAGCTTTATTGAAATATAATTTACATACCAGAAAATTCACCTTTTTGAAGTGTATATTTTAGTAGATTTTATAATACTCACAGAGTTGAGCGATCATCCACACTATTTGTGGAACATTTTAACCATCTCCCAAAGAAATCCTGTACCCATTAGCCATCACTCTCCATTTCCCTGTTCTGTGCAGCCCTTGGCAATCACTTCTCTACTTTCTTTCCATGTATTTGCCTGTTCTGGTCATTTTGAATAAATGGAATCATACAATATGTGATCTTTTGTGACTTGCTTTCTTTCTTCCTTTTTCTCTTTCACCTAGTGAAATGATTCCAGGGTTCATCCATGTGGTAGCATGTATCAGGCCTTCCTTCCTTTTAATTGTCAGATAATAGTCCATTGAATGGATATACTACATTTTGTTTGGCTATAAAGAATAATGCTGCTGCAAACATTTGTGTAAAAGTTTTTGTCTGAACTTATCTTTTCATTTCTCTTGGGTTTAAACCTAAGAGTAAAAATGCTGGATCTCTATGTTTAACAGTTTGGAGAACTAGCAAGCCGTTTTCTAGTGTTGCACCGTTTTATAATCCCACTAACAATGAATGAGGGTTCAAGCTCTTCCACATCCTTGGCAACTTGTTATCTAATTATCTGTCTATCTATCTATCTATCTATCTATCGCCTATTGTTTCAATTTCTCTGGAGAACTCCAATATACAGGGTAATACTAGACATAAAGAGTATCTTGGAGAGTGTTCCTTACTCTTCTAGTTTTTTAGAAAAGTTTCTGCAAGATTCGTATTAATTCTTTCTTTAAATGTCTGGTAGATTTCATCAGCAAAGTCATTTGAGTCTGAGGGTTTCCTATATGAGAAGTTTTAAAATTATTAATTCTGTCTCTTTACTTGTGATAAGTCTATGTAGGTTTTTTACTTTTTCTTGAGATAATTTCATTAGTTTCTTTCTAGGAAATTTCCTATTTCATCTAGGTTATCTTCATTGGCATAGAGTTGTTTTTAGTATTCTTTATATTTCTGTAAGATTAGTAGTGATATCCTTCTTTTGTTCCTGCTGTTAGCAATTTTCTTTTATTTTCCTTGGTCAGCCTGAGAGATGTTCAATTTTATTAGTCTTTGCAAATAAATCAACTTTTGATTTTGCGTTTCCTCTTATATATAGTTGACTGTTCCCTATTTCATCCATTTCTGCTCTACACTTTATTATCTCCTTCACTCTGCTCACTTTGGGTTTACTTTATTTTTTTTCTTTCCCTTTTTTAGTTAAGATGGCAGGATAGGTTATTGACTTGAAATTTGTCTCTGCGTTTCTTTGTTGTTGCTGTTGTTATATTTCTTCATTACTGCCTTCTTTTTTGTTAAATATACATTTCTCTGCATGCCATTTTAATTACCACCCCTTTTAATTATACATTTTTGGGTTATTTTCTAAATGGTTTCCCTGGGGGTTACCTTTGACATATTTTCTTTTAAAAAATCTAGTTCTGATTAATACTAACTAAATTTCTGTAGTAGGAACAAACTTTGCTCACATGTAACTCTGTTTCCTCCCTCCTCCTTTGTGCTAGTATCATAAAAAGTCACAAAAGTTATATCTACACCAGGACCATTTTATCATTATTAGCTGATGCAGTTGTCATTTAAATCTGATAGAAAAAAAGAGTTAATAAAAAACATTAATATTGCTTCTTGTACTTACCTATGTGGTAACCTTCAGCGCTGGTCTTTATTTCTTTATGGGTATTCATGTTACTGTATAACATGCTTTCATTTCAGCCAGGAGGACTCCCTATAGTATTTCTTGTAAGGCAGGTCTGCTTATAAAGGGTTCTCTCAAAATTTGGTTATCTGGGAATGTCTTAATTTGTCTTTCAATTTGAAGGATAGTTTTGCTAGATTTGATATTGTTGACATTTTTTTCCCTTTCAGTTCTTCTAATAATTTGTCATCTCTTGGCTTCTGGCTGCCATATTTTCTGATGAGGAGTCAGCTGTTAATGTTATTAAAGCTTGCTTGCATTTGATGAGTCATTTTTCTTTTGCTGCTCTTGAAATTCTGTTTTTTGCTTTGTTTCATTTTGTTTTCTTTGCTTTTGACAGTTTAGTATCTATGTGGATCTCTGAGTTATCCTCCTTGGACTTCACTGACTTTCTTGAATGTGTCATTAATATGTTCCATCATTTGAAAACCTTTCATCTATTACTGTTTTTTCCAGCCATCCTTTCTACCCTACTCCTCTTCTGAAACTCCCTTTTTGTATAACTGGGATGGCTGTCATGTCCCATGGGTTTCTGAGGCTTTATTTTTCTTCATTTTTTTCCCTCTTTCTGTTCCTCAAATTGAATAATTTCAGTTGACTTATTTTCTTTCTGTTCAGCTGTGCTGTGGATCTCTTTCAGTGAATTTTTCACTCATATTATTATATTTTTGAACTCCAGAGTTTCTATTTTACTCTTTTTCATAACTCTGTCTCTTTGTTTATACTGCCTATTTGGTGAGTCATCAATAGTTATGTTTTTCCTTTATTCTTTAGGCAAGATTTCTTTTAGTTCTTTAAATATACTTATAACAGCTCATTTATAACTTTGTGTAGTAAGTTCAACATCTGGGCTTTTCCAGGGAGAGTTTCTACTGATTCATTGATTTCTCTTCTCTGTTTCATTATGTGTCTCCTGTTCTGTTTTAATTGCTGAAAACTAGACTTTTAGCACAGCATAATGAGGCATCTCTGGAAATCAGATTTGCTGCCCTTCCCCTTAGTTTGCTTTGTTCCTGCTTGTAGTGGTTAGTTATCAGTGTTTAGTGACTTCATTAACTTTTTAAGGTCTATATTCTTTATGTATGCAGATTCTGAAGTCTCTGCTTGATTAGTTTAGTGGTCAGCTATGATTGGACAGTTATTTCCCTAAATTCCTTCAACTAATGGATCTTCCACCCTTTTGCATGTATGTGTGTGAGTTAGGGTGTGCCTTTAGGGCTTTGACACTTTACAGGTCTCCCTACCTTCACCCCCCACTCTGTCACCCACAGATGAGAGATTAGGGGGACTTCTCAGACCTTTCCTGTGAACATATAATGCCTAGCACATGCACGTGGCTTTTTTGATTCCCGGGAATGTGTCAGAGCTTTCCAAAGCCCTCTACGGATATCTCATTCCACAGAATTTTAGGTTTTTGGTCAGCTTTCTGTTTTCCCCAACTGGTATCACCACTTCAGTTAGCTGTGATGTTAAACAGTTCCTGATTCCTTTGGGAAAACACCGCAGAGATAGGGATTTCCTCACTTAATGATATCTGCATTAAGTCAGATAAAGATATTAATAAGTTCTGTGAATGGGCTTTTCCCAGAGAGCTGCCAGACAGTAGTGATTGTTCTCTAAAAATGTGGCATTTTGGGCACCTCCAGAGCCATTCTACTGTCTCCAAGAGCTGGTAGTTTTCACAGCTACCCTGTCTCTAAAGCTGCTTGTTTTCAGAGATACTGCAGAGATGAGAAGAGGGAGAAGGGCACAGGGAAAGTTTAAATGCCACAGAGTTTAGTTCTAGAGAATCAACCATTTTCTTGCAACCCTTTGGTTAATTTCTGTGTTTTGAAAAAGTTAATTTTGACTATGTTTGCCAATGCGCTATTGCTTTCAGGGAGCACCATTCTAGAAGTGCGCTTCTTCTTTCTAGGTGGTTTTAATGTCAGGACTATTTTTGAGACGGAGATTTCAGACCAGAAAGTTGTTCAGGGAGTACAGCATCAGAAAAATGGAAATGGATGTGCTCCAAGGCTACACGGTGATTAAGCCTGGTGCTTGTTTCCACTTTGGAGAGATGGATACTTATGTCTCCAGGGGAATGTTGTACCTCATCTTTCTGTGTACAAGATCGAACACGATGAGGCCTTTCCCTTAAGCCTTGAGCTCATGAAAGAAGGGAGGGCTGTTTGCTGTGGATAATAAAGTTGGAGTGCATGTCTCAGCTTAGAACCCTAAAAAAGCCAGAGGAACCTAATTGTGGCAGTAGGGTTTGGGGATTGACTGGTTGATAGTGAGCTGTTGGCTGGGGACCCTTAAGATGTGCCTGCTGTTGACTTGCTACTTGAAGTGCATCTCAGGAACCATAGCATCAGCACTGCTTCAAAGAGAGCTTGTTAGAAATGTAGAACCTCAGATTGCTCTCCAGACTTACTGAATCAAAATCTGCATTTTAACAAGGTGATTTATGTTCACATTAAAGTCTGAGAAGTACATGCCTATAGAATTTTTACATCTTTATGTGGTTGTCCTGGGAAGATCCCTGCAATTGACTAGCCTCGTCTAATTCATGTTGATATTTCTCAACCCAAATCTCAGAAGTATATTATCAGCTTCCCTAAAATTTTGGAGGATCCTAGTCTTTGTACTATCTTGTCTTTCCTGTAGTTCTTTATAGTGGAGATAAAGAGTTGAATTTGAAGAATATCAGAGAAAGAGACAGTTCACCTGAGCTGGAGTAGTCCAGAAAAGCATCATTTGAGTTAGGCTTTGAGGAAACTAACAGGAGGAGGTGCGTACATATCAAGTGGATGAAAGAATATGGGCCAACCTACAGAGGTGGGAGTTATTTATTATATGCAGATCTCCAAACTGTGAAGTTTTGAAGGCCTAAATTATGTCTCGCTCTAGATCCTCAGTGACTGGCACAGAGTAGGCGCACTGTAAACTCTCTGTGAACTGAACAGTGGGAGGATTAGCTTGACTGGAGGTGAGGGATTATATAAAAATTATGGGAATTGATACACATTTTGGGGGTAAGACTAGATTATGGGGACCTTGAAAGCTTGGTAAGGGTTTGTATTTAAATTTGTTGAGTAATTTTCAATAAGGCATGAAGGGGTAGGAGGATGCTTATTTGGGGTTGTTTTTAGGAAAATGGTTAACAGGTTTAAAAGACACTTTTCAAACTCCAGAATATAAAGCCCTTCAATGTATTCTTGGCTATTCCAGATATGCAGATGTTTGAGGTATACTGTAGAGATCACACTTGAAGAGGAGAGGAAGCTGGAGCGATATCGTAGATATTGGTATCACCTATTAATTTTTTAAATGTTGCAAATTCTTAAGCAGGAGAACCATGTGAAAAAAGTAGTGTTTGAAAGCTATTAAAGCACAGTGAAGTGCTAGGTGAACTGGAAGAGGAAGAGAAGGGAGTCAGGTAGACCAGGTAGGGGTCTGTTTTCGTAGTCTAGGAGATGCAGGCAGGTAGGTGTAGACCAAGGTAATGGCAGGAGAGAGGTTGTTTGCTTCTGAAGTTTCTGTTATTATAAAGGAGAGAAATCTCATCAAGCAGTTGAGGCCTTATATTGAAGAGAAACAAAAAAGGATAAAAGAAATAAGCCACCTGAGGCCATAGTAGTAATACCAACTCTCATAATCTTCATGGTGAGGATTAAATGAGCTAATTCTTACAAGTTGCCTGGGAAAATGCCTGGCACATGCTAAGCACTCAATACATGTTAGTTATTAGCTGTTATTTCCTGGAAGAAAGGACCTCCTGGTGCTGTCAAGTGGCACTTCTGTTCCTCAAAATCAGCACCCAACTCCGTGCTTATTTGTAACAGATGCTTAATAAATGTTTGATGAATGGATGAATGAGAAATAAAATCTCTCTCAATGTAGGAGTGAAATATATTGATTCTAAATAAAATCACATTTTACCGTTGATTTCCATTCTAAATATAATCCCCATGGAGAATTGGGGGAAAGTGGTTATTGATCTCTCATCTTTTACTCTCCCAATTAGCTTTATCTCTCATTCTCTTTATTTTTTCCTTTGCCCACTGCCACCCTAATGTACATCTATCTGTATATTCATGATTCTTGGAGACCAGCACCCCTTGTCTGTGTTTAATAGCAGATGCTCAGTAAATATTTGTGTTCATTGATAAACCAATGTGTTCTAGGCCTATGGCTCATACTTCAGAGCAATGCTGTTAGTGAGAAAGATACTCTCTTTCCTTCACCATATTTAAATCAGCTTTTAAAAATAATTTGTCCTCTCTGAGTGATCACTAAGATGTTTGGTGGTGGTTATTCAGTTGCTAAGTCATGTCTGACTCTTTGTGACCCCATGGACTGCAGCATGCCAGGCCTCCCTGTCCCTTACTATCTTCCAGAGTTTGCCCAAGATCATGTCCATTGAGTCAGTGAGGCTGTCTGACCATCTCATCCTCTGCTGCCCTTTTCTCATTTTGCCTTCAATTTTCCCAGCATCAGGGTCTTTTCCAGTGAGTTGGCTGTTCACATCAGGTAGCCCAAGTATTGGAGCTTCAACTTCAGCATCAGTCCTTCCAATGAGTTTTCAGGGTTGATTTCCTTTAGAATTGACTAGTTTGATATCCTTGCAGTCCAGTGGACTCTCAGGAGTCTTCTGTACATGTGTGTGCTCAATCGCTGCAGTCACGTCTGACTCTTTGCAACCCTATGGACTCTAGACCACCAGGCTCCTCAGACCATGGAATTCTCCAGGCAAGAATCCTGGAGTGGATTGCCATGCCCTCCTCAAGGGGATCTTCCCTACCCAGGGTTCAAACCTGTGTCTCCTGTGTCATCCTGCGTTGCAGGCGGGTTCTTTACTGCTGAGCCACTGGAGGAACTCCCAAGTATCTTCTCCAGCACCACAATTTGAAAGCATCAGTCCTTCAATGTTTGATACAGTCTATTTAATTGTGGCTAAACTACTTTATTTTATGCTGAAATACATTGAACATTTATGCATGAGCCGATATCCCTAGAAATCTCATCATTATTTAACAGAAGAAGTGAGAGGAAAAGGATTGAGTGGTTCATATTTCACTTATATTTCTTCACCCACCACTAAATAAAATATTCCGGAGAACATTTTGCTCCAGAGAGCAAAAGTCAGGAACTTTATCCACCCCATCACCATGTGACAGCAAACCAGAGTGGAATTAAAACAGCAGCAAGTTGGAGAGTGGAATTGAAATATCTAGCATCTCTTTTCAAGAATCCAAAAGTTCTTTTCAGTTATCACTAGGGCTATGTGATAGAAAAGAGAAGTGTCTGTAAATCAGTTCAGTCACTCAGTTGTGCCCAGCTTTTTGCCACGCTATGGACTGCAGCACGCCAAGCTTCCCTGTCCATCACCAACACCTGGAGCTTGCTCAGACTCATGTCCATCAAGTCGGTGATGCCATCCAACTTGTCTCCTTTTCCTCCTGCCTTCAGTCTTTCCCAGCAGCAGGGTCTTTTCTAAGGAGTCAGTTCTTCATGTTAGGTGGCCAAAGTATTGGAGCTTCAGTTTCAGCATCAGTCTTTCCAATGAATATTTAGGACTGACTTCCTTTAGGATTGACTGGTTTAATCTCCTTGCAGTCCAAGGGACTCTCAAGAATCTTCTCCAGCACTACAGTTCAAAAGCATCAATTCTTTGGCTCTCAGCCTTCTTTATAGTCCAAGTCTCATTTTCATACATGACTACTGGAAAAGCCATAGCTTTGACTATATGGACTTTTGTCAGCAAAGTGATGTCTCTACTTTTTAATATGCTCTCTAGGTTGGTCATAGCTTTTTTCCAAGGAGCAAGCGTCTTTTAATTTCATGGCTGCAGTTACCATCTGCAGTGGTTTTGGAGCCCAAAATAATAAAGTCTGACACAGTTTCCATTGCTTCCCCTTCTATTTGCCATGAAGTGATGGGACCGGATGCCATGGTCTTCGTTTTTTGAATGTTGAGTTTTAAGCCAACTTTTTCAGTTTCCATGTATGGTGATGACATTTTCAGCTTTAAGGAATCTTTTTTTTGTTGTCTTTCTTTTTTTTTTTGACCACATACCACATGGCATGCAGAACTTCTTTGATCAGGGATTGAACCCGATTCTCCTCCAGTGGAAGCACAGTCTTAACCACTGAACCACAGGGCAGGTTTATACTTACGGGATCTTATTGTTGTTTAGTCGCTAAGTCTGTCTGACTCTTTGCAACCCCATGGATTGTAGCCCGCCAGACTCTTCTGTCCATGGAATTCTCTAGGCAAGAATACTGGAGTGGGTTGCCGTTTCCTCCTCCAGGGAATATTTCCCACCCAGGGATCGAACCTGTCTCCTGGTTGGCAGGCTGGTACTTTACCACTAAGCCCCCAGGGAAGCCCAGGGGATTTTATAGGGGCTTACAACTGGTAAAGGTCTTAGTTTAATTGGAAAAATCTGTAGAAATGCAAATACCAGTTCTTCTGACATCTTTGGGTCCTTCTGAGTTGGCGTGCATTTTGACATTAAACAAGCCTTTTCTTTGAAAGTGAAAGTCGCTCAGGTCTCTGCATTGCAGGTGGATTCTTTACCAGCTGAGCCACCAGAGAAGCCCAAGAATACTGGATTGGGTAGTCTATCCCTTCTCCAAGGGATCTTCCCAACCCAGGAATTGAACCAGGGTCCCCTGCATTACAGGCGGATTCTTTACCAACTGAGCTACTAAGGAAGCCCCTTAAGAAAGAGCAATCTAATTTAGGTGATTTGAGAGGGAATGTGAAACCATTAAATAAATGTACTAGCTCACATCATGGCCCATTGGTGAAGATGAGGGAGGGCACATAGGGGAAGAAATAGGATGGGTTAGAAGAAGAAAAGAAGGAGAGAAAAACATGCACACAGAGGTAGACAGATGCCCATGGAAATAGAGAAGGGTAAGAACCTCTTGGGCTTCCCTGGTAGCTCAGCTGGTAAAGAATCCGCCTGCAATGCAAGAGACACCGGTTCGATTCTTGGGTTGGGAAGATCTGCTAGAGAAAGGATAGGCTACCCACCCCAGTATTCTTGGGCTTCTCTGGTGCTCAGATGGTAAGGAATCCTCCTGCAAGGTGGGAGACCTGGGTTAGATTCCTGGGTTGGGAAGATCCCCCGGAGAAGGGAAAGGCTACCCACTCCAGTATTCTGGCCTGGAGAACTCCATGGACAGAGGAGCCTGGTAGGCTACAGTCCATGGGGTCACAAAGAGTCAGGCATGACTGAGCGACTTTCACACTTCACTCACAAGAACCTCTTGGAATTCTGTATTAATTAAACACTTGTGAGCTATTTTTGTTAATGGCTAAAATAATTGTTTATCTGAAAACCTTATAAGCCTTTTATATATCTTGTATGTGTTTTGTCTTGTCAAATGTGAAATAATGTAATGTGTCTTTAAAATTTTTACCAGGTCAAAAAAGAAATAGAAGGATAGAGAAGGGGGAGGTTTGTGAGTTTTGAGGTGCTTGTCATATGCCTTTGCTCACTTGCACTGGTTTCTGTACAGATGAGTTGCTTAAACATTTGCCAGAAGAAAACTCCTCCTATAGCAGTTTGCCAGAAGAAAAACAAATTCTTCTTTGGACTATAGCGACATTAACCCAAGTGATGTCTTTCTAAGAGAACAGATACAATTAAGCCAAAGGCTGGAGGTTTGCCTGCTCCCTTGAAGAGAATGCAGCTAACATTAACTGAATCCTTACTCTGAAGCACATGTTCTTTATAGATTATCTAATTTAATCCTTCACAAATCCAGCCACAGGTCCTGTTATACTTATTCTACGGATCATAATATAGTCATTCAGGGATTTTCTGGGTAACATAACCAGGTAGTGGAGAAGCATGCGCCATCCATCTCCTGAATCCTGCTCTTTCTGTTTCACCAGCTGCATCCATGTCTCTTTCTAGAACTTAAAGGAACTTCGGAAAATCATCCAAGGTTCCAAATTGGTTGAAATTGCTCCAGGCTTCAGACTGATAATAATTTGCTTTATTGAATAGCAGTGCGTCACTGGGCTCCATGCCAGTCAGCCAAACTTCTTATCCATTTAAAGTAGAACAGCATCCAGTTAGTTGTAGGGAGCGTTGTATGTACCGTCCCCTGACAGATGGTTTTCTCTTTGGCTTTTGAAATTCCTACAGGAAGGAAGTTCACAGTTTCTCCTGATAACTTATTATGGTTATTGCCGGAGTCAGTTGTAGGATCAATACCATGGACCCTTTCCTTTCCTTTTAAGTGTGGGGTATTCTCTAGGGCCTAGCTTCCCTGCTGCCCAGAGATGGTGCTACAGCTTTTCCTGTAATACATAGAAATTACATGGAATTTCAAGGAATTACATTACAAGGAATACTGTGAATAAGGAGTCGGCAAGCTTCTGCTCTGGGGCCAGATTTGTGTGGCTGTTCTTAAAGTTTTACTGAAACACAGCCATACTTATTTGTGTATGTATTGTCACTGGCAAACCAGTCAGTCCTAGAGGAGATCAACTCTGAATAGTCATTGGAAGGACCGAAGCTGAAGTTAAAGCTCCAGTATTTTGGCCACCTGATGCGAAGAACTGACTCCTTAGAAAAGACTCTGATGCTGGGAAGGATTGAAGGCAGGAGGAGAAGGGGTCAGCAGAGGATGAGATAGTCAGATGGCATCACCGACTCAATGGTCATGAATTTGAGCCAGCTCCGGGAGATAGTAGAGGACAGAGAAGCTTGGTGTGCTGTAGTCCATGGGGTTGCAAAGAGTTGGACACGATTTATTGACTGGACAACACGACAGTTGTCATTGGCTGCTTTTGTCCTTTGATGGTGGAGTTTAGAAGTTGCAACAGAGACCACATGACCTGCAAAGACTAAATATTTATTACTGGCCTTTTACAGGACAAATTTGTGACCTCTGTTATAGATAAGTCACCAGGAGAATTCCTGCAGTGATAAGGTAGCTGTGGCAAAGCGAGGGTGTTCTCTAGGCAGTGATACTATGAGGGTCAGCTGCAGATGCTTTCCATGTCCCCCTAGTTGTGTCTGGGGGAAATCTGAAAGGGACAGGGTTCTTAGTTATATGATGAAAAGACTCCTCAGAGTAGGAGTTGGGAGTCCCTGATAGGAAGATTGCTTGTGCATCAAAATATAGACCCATGCGTCTCTGTTCTGACTGCGTCCAGGCGAGTCTGGAAATTGTGACTCCTTGAAACCATTCAGGCAGCCAAGTATTCCAGCTGATGTTTTGTGATTTTTTTTCTTTGTTTTAAAATAAACTTTGTAGAATCTTTTTCTTTACCCCTCACAGCTCTCTAAATATTCTGTTTTGAAACATTTAATTACCCAGGTTATTTATATGGAAAGGTCTGATAATGTTTCTATGGGAGTCTGTTATTTATTCCTTTTGCTAAATTTTATCTTATATTAGGGGAAGGGCTGAGGTTGGTTACTATGGTAACATTCTCAAAACTGCAACAGTCCTTTTAGGGATGCAGAAACTATAGTCATTCTGGTGGGAAGGCAGCATGGGTAGTGGGTGGCAGTCTCTTTATTTTTATTTTATTTTATTTTTTTAAAGAAAACCTCTCCCACTTCCATCCCTTTTGCATTCATTTATTTTAAGCTTTGCAGTGTAAAATACCAGAGTAAGAAATGAAAAGGAGAAAGGGCTCTTGTCTCTCTTCATTAAATTTCTGTCATCTTTATCTGCTCCATTTTAGGTATACCCTACTTTCTATATGATCTTTTATTCATTTTTGTGTTCATTTATTCACCAAACTTACAAAGAGGCCTACTCTGTGTTAGAGATGAATTAGAGAATCCCTGTTCTCATTTTTCTTTCAAATTACAAATTCCTTGAAGTCACTAAGGACTTTAATTCAGTTAAACAAATATTTGAGAGCACTTGCTCTGTACCAGGCATTATGCTGGCAAACAAAAAGGAGGTTTTTGTCAAAGAACATTGTTTTGCTTGGTTGAATAGCAGAGGGACGGGCAAATGATTAAGCACTGAGCTGTTTAAAATAAAATTTGATAAATGCTATTGCAGAGGTGTGTAACCCACTTAACTCTCCAGCCTGGAGAGCATAGGAAAGTTTTTTTTCAAGGGAGGTGACATCTGGGTGGCTTTGAAGACAAAGAGGCATTTTCCAGGTAAAATGCTGGGGTAGATAAAGCATTCCAAGCAACTCTGGACCAGCAAGAATAGAGGTGTGGTGGTGAGGGAGCCCTTGGCTTTGCGCATGAGACCTCTAAGAACATGCAGATGAGTGGTGGTTGGACATGTAGGCAGGATGTCACCAAGAGAAGTTGTGTCTGGTAGCCACTGAGAAATGCAGGCAGGGGAGCGACTTGAGTGTTCTGGTTTAAGACCTTTCTGTTGGCGGTGTGTGGGATGGGTCGATAATGAAGGGGAAGGAGCAGATTGGGTTGAGAAGGATATGGAGACCTGTAAAAAGTGACAAGGTTCTTCCTGGGACACAGTGAGTTGAGGATGAGCCCCGCCATGTTGGACTGTCTAGTAGGCCGCTGGAACTATGGGCCCAGGAATGAAGGAACTGTGGATGGGAGCCAGAAATCTGGGTGCCGTCTGAGAAGGCTTGTGGGGAGGCGCAGTGGCCTCCTGGGAGATAATCATGAAACAGCCATTACTTCTTTAAACCTGCGTGGTGGGGCATGTCACTCATAGGTAATTAAAGTAAAAAACCCAAAAAAACAGCTTTCAGTTGTAAAACACCGCACTAACTCAGTCACTAAGACTTCCAGAGGTTGGGAAGAGTAAAAACTCTAGAGTTGAATCAGAATGGAGGCTTCCTCCCTCCCCAGCTCTGGCCTGCCTTGGGCCTCCTGTAGTCAGGGAGAAGACGAGTGGTCAGGCCCCTGTTAACTCCACGCTGCTCTTCCCCCATTTCTTCCTGTTTGCTGGCCTCAGTTGCAGACCTCTCTCTCCCTCTGTCTTTTTTGTTGCTTTACACTGTTATGTTAGTTTTTGGTGTACAGAAAAGTGATTCACATATACACACACACACACATACAAACATGTCTATAACTCTTTGTCATATTATTTTCCATTATGGTTTATTACAGCATTTTGAATTACTTCCCTGTGCATATAGTAGGAGCTTGTTGTTTATTTTGTGTATAGTGGTTTGTGTCTGCTAATCCCAAGCTCCTAATTTATCCCTTCCTGACCCCCTTTCCCCTTTGGTAAGTTTGCTTTCTATGTCTGTGAGTCTGTTTCATAAATAAGTTCATTTACATCATATTTTAGATTCCATATATAAGTGGCATCATAGGACTTCCCCGGTGGCTCAGAAGGTAAAGAATCCACCTGCAATGCAGGAGGCCCATGTTCCATCCCTGAGTCGGAAAGACCCCCTGGAGAAAGGAATGGCTACCCACTCCAGGATTCTTGCCTGGAGAATTCCATGGACAGGGGAGCCTGGTGGGCTGCCGTCTGTGGGATCACAAAGAACTGGACACAATATGTACCACGTTTCTTTATCCGTTCCTCTGTCGATGGGCACGTGAGTTGCTTTCACATTTTAGCAATTGTGAACAGTGCTGCAGTGAACATTGTTGTGTAGTCACTCAGTTGTGTCCAACTCTTTGCGACCCCATGGACTGCAGCCTGCCAGGCTCCCTTGTCCATGGGATTTCCCAGGCAAGAATATTGGAGTGGTTTGCCGTTTCCTTCTCCAAGGGATCTTCCTGACCTAGGGATTGAACCCATGTCTCCTTCATTGGCAGGTGAATTCTTTAGCACAGAGCCACCAGGGAAGCCCAGTGAACACTGGGGTGCGTGTATCTTTCCCAGTTAGACTTTTGTCTGGATGTGTGCCCAGGAGTAAGATTGCTGGATCATGTGGAAGTCCAAGTGTTAGTTGCTCAGTCGTATCTGACTCTTTGTGACCCCATGGACTGTGGCTCGCCAGGCTGGATCATATGGGAACTCTATTTTTAGATTTTTAAGGAACCTCCATGCTGTTTTCCAAAGCAGGCTCCATTGCAGACCTCTCTAAAGTTGAAACTGGGTTGGGAGAAAGGAGGGAGGAAGCAGGTAAGTACCTATGTGACTCATGGTTGTGTTTCTCGTGTCAGTGCTCTGAATCTAGCAGGTGTTTAAGGTGACTTCTTCTCTTTGAAGATCTTCTATGGTGTTTTTGCAGCCTCTACTCCCTCATTGCTAAGGATCCCTATTTGCAGTTCCTAGAGACAGGGCATTGCTCTCCTGGCTGCAGTTTTCTCAGCCCCTAGGCTCCTGGTAACGCATCCAGGTAATCTCAGCCAAGGGCTGTGGTGGAGTGTGTAAGCCAGCCCAGACATGGCTGTCTCTAGCACATGGTCCACACTGTGTTCCATGGGGGACCCTCAAGCATCCTTTGCTTCTGCAGACTCTGGGAGTGCAGCCGCCTCTCCTGAATTCACCATCAACACAGCCAGCAAGCCCATCTCTATTTCTAGGTTTCAGCTGTGAATCAGATGCAAGTTTGTGTGTCTCCCAAATTGCTTGAACTGCTGAAGACAGATGTGTGTTTGCCTGTTCCAGCTCCTCTGTCTTGATGTGAGATGGAGAGGCAAGCAAGCCTAATCACCGCCTTCCTTGTTTGGAGGGATGTCTACTCTCCACTCATCAGTAACTGCCTTGGAAAGTCTCCCCCACCCAAGATGTCCAAATCTTGATCATTTGTCCCCTTACTGTGGTAAAGGAATTATGAATTTCACAAATAGTTTATAGCCACTTTCTTTTTTTTTAATAGTATAAATTTTATTTATTTATTTATTTATTTATTATTTTTTTATTTTTTTAATTTTAAAATCTTTAATTCTTACATAATTTTGCAAATGGTCTATCTCCCCTTTTGAAATTTACTGTCGGTTGTTCCTCGAGACTTCAGAAAGAATATTCATTGGAACATCTTGTTACATAGATAAAATTTTTTTCCCCTCCTTTCTGTAAAACTTTCCTATCCTGTTGTGGAGAGAATTCTGCTACATGGAGGCAGGATTTATGGCCTCTGGGATGGGTTTAGTGGATAACAAAGGTGGAACCAGGCCGTGTTGTGGTAGACAAGAAAGTAAAAGTCGCTCAGTCATGTCTGACTCTTTGCGACCCCTTGGACTATACAGTCCCTGGAATTCTCCAGGCCAGAATACTGGAGTGGGCAGCCTTTCCCTTCTCCAGCAGATCTTCCCGACCCAGGAATCAAACTGGGGTGTCCTTCATTGCAGGCAGATTCTTTACCAACTGAGCTATCAGGGAAGCCTGGGTCTCTCTTGATAAGAAGTTGGGCATCAACAGGATCCCAGTTTACAGTCATTGATCTCCCCCATCCTGATGACTCCCTAGTGTCTCTGTAGCTCAGACCTCTTCCTGAAATGCAGGCTCTTAGATCCGGCAGCTTACTGGGCTTCCCTGACCAAAATTTTACAAACTTACCTCACATCATTATCTGAACCCCACCCTCCATCCCAAATACCCATCCATCTTCATGTCATTTCTCTTCAGTCTTAATAAATGGCACCTAGAAAATCTACCTAATTGCTCAAGTCAGAAACCTGGGAGTTTGAGCACCTCTAGGTTCTTAAGCTTATATGTGCTGCCAGCATCCCTTTTGCAATCTAGTGATGTCTAGTGACACCTTTCAAAATCATGTTTTTACCTCCAGGGGGCCATGATGGAAACCAGTGATATGGAAATACAGTTCTATGTGGATCATTTGGAATCTGTGAATTTTCCCTCTCTCTCTTACGTCTCACAGTCGTTCAGTATCAGTCATCAGTCACCCTCTGGATAGTATACATGCATGCTAAGTCATGTGCGAAACCATGAACTGTAGCCTGCCAGGTTCCTCTGCCAATGGGATTTCCCAGGCAAGAATACTAGAGTAGGAGGCCGTTTCTTCTTCCAGGGGATGTTCCCCAGGCAGGGATCAAATGTGCCTCTCCAGGACTGGCAGGAGGATTTTTTACCGCCGAGCCACCTGGGAGGCCCTTCTGGGTGGCATTCAGTTTCATCTTATCTAACTTAACTGCTGCTTCTTTAATCCAGGCCTTCATCATCTCTCACTTGAGTTACTGCAAAAACTCAGGTAAATAAAATGGAACCCCCACCTATTCAGAACCTAGTTTTGACAGTTGTCAACATAACAGCTCAACTAACTTTCCAGCCATGCTTGCTAATGATGAGGATGAGGTTAGAGGTTTTTTTTTAGAGTAAAATATATATTCATTGAAATGCATAAATCTTAGATATACAGTATGGATACATGAATCCTCAACCCATCCTTCAGAGCTTTTCCATTTTCCCAGAAGTTCCCTCTTCCTTTCTTACTCTCTTCCCTGTCAAGGCAAACAGTGTTCTGTTTTTTTTTTTTTTTTAACTCTTAGTTCAGTTTTACCTCTTCTAGAACGTCATAGAAATGGAATCACACAGCATATATTCTTTTTGTGCCTGACTTTCATTCGCTGTAATGTGTATGAGATTCATCTATAAAGTTGCCTGTATTACTAATGGTTCGTTCATTATTATTGCTGAATGTCAGTCCATTGTATAAATAAAACACAGTTGCTTGTGAATCTCCTGTTGATGGACCTTTTGGTTGTTTAGATCTTTGACGATTGTGAATGAAACTGCTTTGAACATTCTTGAAGTCTCTTTGTGGGCATATGCTGTCATTTCTCTTGGATAAATACCTGGCAATGGGGTTGACAGTAGGTTATGCTGACTTTTATAAGAAAACAAAACAAAAAACTGGTAGATCTTTTCCAGAAGTACCATTTTATTTCCCGCTAGCAAAGTGTGAGCATTCCAGTTGGGCTGCATCCTCTCTGACATTTGTATCGCCAGAGTTTAAAACCTACTGTTTTGGTAGGTTCATGATGATATCAGTATGGCTTTATTTCGCATTTTCCTGGTAACTGATGCTATAAAGCATTATTTCTCATTCGACATTCACATGTTTTCTTTGGTGAAGTGTATGTCTGGGCTCTCTCTCTTTCTTTTTTTTTTTTTTTTTGCTTATTTTGTTAGATTTTTTTTTTTTTTTAAATCTCACACCCTAGTAAAGTAATGCTCAAAATTCTTCAAGCCAGGCTTCAACAATATGTGAACCGTGAACTTCCAGATGTTCAAGCTGGTTTTAGAAAAGGCAGAGGAACCAGAGATCAAATTGCCAACATCTGCTGGATCATGGAAAAAGCAAGAGTGTTCCAGAAACGCATCTATTTCTGCTTTATTGACTATGCCAAAGCTTTTGACTGTGTGGATCACAACAAACTGTGGAAAATTCTGAAAGAGATGGGAATCCCAGACCACCTGACCTGCCTCTTGATAAATCTGTATGCAGGTCAGGAAGCAACAGTTAGAACTGGACATGGCACAACAGACTGGTTCCAAATTGGAAAAGGAGTACGTCAAGGCTGTATATTGTCACCCTGCTTATTTAACTTCTATGCAGAGTACATCATGAGAAACGCTGGGCTGGATGAGGCACAAGCTGGAATCAAAATTGCTGGGAGAAATATCAATAACCTCAGATATGCAGATGACACCACCCTTAGGGCAGAAAGTAAAGAAGAACTAAAGCACCTCTTGATAAAAGTGAAAGTGGAGAGTGAGAAAGTTGGCTTAAAGCTCAACATTCAGAAAACGAAGATCATGGCATCCGGTCCCATCACTTCATGGGAAATAGATGGGGAAACAGTGGAAACAGTGTCAGATTTTATTTTTTTGGACTCTAAAATCACTGCAGATGGATACTGCAGCCAAGAAATTAAAAGACACTTACTCCCTGGAAGGAAAGTTATGACCAACCTAGATAGCATATTGAAAAGCAGAGACATTACTTTGCCAACAAAGGTCCATCTAGTCAAGGCTGTGGTTTTTCCAGTAGTCATGTATGGATGTGAGAGTTGGACTATAAAGAAAGCTGAGTGCAGAAGAATTGATGCTTTTGAACTGTGGTGTTGGAGAAGACTTTTGAGAGTTCCTTGGACTGCAAGGAGATGCAACCAGTCCATCCTAAAGGAGATCAGTCCAGAGTGTTCATTGGAAGGACTGATGCTGAAGCTGAAATTCCAGTACTTTGGCCACCTAATGCTAAGAGCTGACTCATTTGAAATGACCCTGATGCTGGGAAAGATTGAAGGCAGGAGGAGAAGGGGATGACAGAGGATGAGATGGTTGGCTGGCACCACCGACACAACGGACATGAGTTTGGGTAAACTCTGGGAGTTGGTGATGGACAGGGAGGCCTGGTGTTCTGTGGTTCATGGGGTCTCAAAGAGTCAGACACAACTTAGCAACTGAAATGAACTGTATAGGATTTAAAATTTCTAGATATAAGTCTCTTATCAGATATATGTTTGCTGACTATTTTCTCCCAATGTGATACATGTTCATTAATTTTCCTAGTGTTATTTTTCTTAAGCATAAAAATTTTCATTTTTCTTTTATGGTATTGCTTTCTGATCCCATCAGAGAAATCATTACCCTGTCCTCTGTGAAGATATTCTTCTATGTTTTCTTCTATAAGTTTTATATCTTAACTTTCATATTTATATCTAGGAGCAATTTTGAATTAATTTTTGTGCATAGTATAAGATGAAGATATCTTTTTCCATATGGGTATCTAGCTGTGTCAACATAATTTGTTGAAAGACTCTTCTTACTTTATGGAATTGTGTTGGTTACTTTGTCAAAAACCAATTGCCTATATAATTGTGTATTCGTTTCTGGACTCTCTGTTCTGTTTCTTCATCTGTCTGTCTTTATGTCAGTTTCATCTTCTAGATTAACGGTATCTTGAAGTCCTGTAGTCTGACTGTCCAGTCTTTGTTCTTTTCTAGTGATTATTGTACTGTTCTTGATCCTTTACATTTTCAATTAGATTTTAGAATTATGTCAGTTTTTATTTATAAAGCCTGCTGGGATTATGACTCGGTTGCATTGATTCATCTGGTTAATTTGCATGCATAGTTTCTTGGTTAGCTAGGGACTGAGGGGGTTATTTGCAGATTTCAGTATTCACTCCCTTTGTGACTTCCTTACTTTCAACTTTTCCCTGTAACTTTCTGGAAGTTCTGCCTTCCCTGAAATTATCTGACATCCTAGCCCAGTAAGAAAGCTGAGGCTTTCTGCAGGCCCAGCTATCTGTGGAGTGAGAGCGCTCTCAGGTAAAAATTTGCAAACTTGCAAACTTCATCCGTTATGGTTTGCCTTTTAATGGCAATCTTTTCCAGTTTTTGCCATACCTCGGTCACTTTTCAGTATTTTTTAGTAGCTAAAAACAATTGCTCAGATTTTAGCATTGTTATTTGTGGAACAGTTGTTTTGAGCTGTTAGGAAAAGACTGAACATCTCCTTCAACTGCCATGCTGTGGTTTCCCTGCCTCTTATTTAAGCTTCATAATCCATCTGCCCATGGTCCCCAGAGCTATCTTCCAAAAACGCAAGCATGAGCAAACCATTCCTTAATCAGGGGCTCTTCATTGCTTTCATTGTTCCTCATTATTTTCTTTTCCTAGATTTTCCTTATTTATTTCATGTGCTCTTTGATTTTACTGACCATTTGGCGTTTCCCTAGAGAGACCCTTCCCTGGAACAGTCTCCCCTTCTTTGCATATGTAATGGTTCCTTTCTGAAATGCCTCTCCCTTCTTTATGCCTGGCTAACTCTTAGGGTTCTTTGAAAGTCAGCTGAAAGCATTAACGCTCATGGGCAACTACCTCAAATTGTGTTACTCATGGTTTCTTATTTTCCCATTGTTCTTGCTATGTCTTAGTATCATAGAGCTTATCAACTTGCATTTAATTATTTAGTCACTGATTTGTTACCTCAAGTATGAGGCTTTGAGCTCCTTTAGAGAAGGGTCAGTGTCTTAGTCATTTTTGACTGTCCATCACCTAGTATTCTTGTCAAAGGACATAAAGGAAGATGGATGGGCATTATAGTCAAATTATGGTTGCTTTGTAAATGCAAACTGTAAATTGTAGGTACCTGACCAGGCTTCCCAGGTGGCACTAGTGGTGAAGAACCCGCCTGCCAGTGCAGGAAACGTGAGAGATGTGGGTTTGATCCCTGGGTCAGGAAGATCCCCTGGAGGAGGAAATGGCAACTCATTCCAATATTCTTACCTGGGAAATCCCATAGACAGAGGAGCCTGCTGGGCATGAAGAGTAGGACATAACTGAAGCAACTTAGCACGCATCTGACCATCCTAAATTACTTCCCCTCGGTCCTTTTGTTCATGGCCCTGGATATTTTTGTTTTTGCATGCATGCTCAGTTATGTCCAATTCTTTGCAGTCCTATGGACTGTAGCCTGCCAGGCTCCTCTGTCCGTGGGATTTCCCAGGCAAGAATACTGGAGTGGGTTGCCATTTCCTTCTCCAGGGGATCTTCCCCACCCAGGGATTGAACTTGTGTCTCCTGCAGTTGGCAGGCAAATTCTTTATCATATTTTATTGCCAGTGTGACATTAAGGTCAAAGTAGAGCCATAGAAATGCCCCCATTTATCCAGAGCAAAGCCTTTCAGGAGCCTTAGAATATGTGTATTCCTTAGATACATGTATATAATCCTTTAAAGAGACTAAAGGACAATTATGAGTAGAGAGCAGTGACAAAGAGCCAGTGATGCAACAGTTTCACTTATTGAGGAAGTTCTGTGAACACAAGGGAAAGGGCTGATTATGATTTCAAAACTCAAGCATCTCCTGAAGCTACACAGTCAGCAGTATGGCACAGGGGACACTGGCAGAAGCTTGACCATAACTGCTCTGGCTCTTGTTGGACACAGGGGGCTGAATCCATGCGTATTTATTTGGACATGTCAGCCAACTTCTCTTTCTCCTTTTCTCTCTTTCCCCTTTCTTCTCTCCTTCCTCACTTCTTCCCTTCCCTGTTTCTCCTCTTTTCTCCTTCCTTGCTCTCTTCCCTCCTCCTTCCCTCCCTTCTCTCAGTTCCTTCCCTTCTTTCTCCCTGCACCCACCCCTCCCCTGCATTTTCAAAGATTTTTCCTGCAATTAATGATTATTTCATTATCCTCCCTTTCTTTTTCTGTTTTTTCTTCTCCCCTGGGATTCATCTGCAAAACATTGCCTTCCCGTATTCACTGCGCTTTTGCTCCAAGCCTCCCAGCAGTAAACCTGACCCCTCAGATACCTCTCCTTTCTCACAAGGCCGCCTCCTTTTATCGTTCCTTAGGACACTGATAATCCACTTCCTCTGTTCAATTCCCTCAGACTTGTTATTTGCATGTTTACAAGTGTTTATGTACATGTATACTCTTTCTTTTTAACTTTTAATTACAAAAATAATAAATATTATTTCCCAGGTGGTACAATAGTAAAGAATCTGCCTGCCAGTGCGGGAGATGCAAGTGATATGGGTTCTATCCTTGGGTCAGGAAGATCCCCTGGAGGAGGAAATGGCAACCCACTCCAGTGTTCTTGCCTGGAAAATTACATGGACAGAGGAGCCTGGTGGGCTACAGTCCATGCGGTCATCGCAAAGGGTCAGACATGACTGAGCAACTGAGCACACACACATTATTCCTACAGAATATAGTATAAAAATGAAACATTTCTCCTTTAAATGCACCTGCTCCCCAAACACCTCTTTCCCCCAACCCAGAGGTCACTGCACGTAACGATTTGCTGTGTTGTGTGGGCTTCCACATTTTTTCTAAGCATCTGTGAATGTACACACATGCTTACATATAGCCAGATGATGAAAATATTTGCCCACTAGTATGGTAATGTAAATAAATCCAGAATGCATCACTTAAAAATAGGTTCTATTCTTTAAGTGAACTAAACTCTATTTAAATGATATCAAGTGATAGGTTAGTGGGCATATCACTGTATCACTGTCTACCAAGTGATATGTTAGAGGGCAAATCATTCATCATATTATTCTGATAATATTCAAAGCATTTGTGGATTCTTCGTTGGTATAGTGCAGCTGTCTCTAGCTAAGTGATAGCCCTGTATGATCCGTGGGTTGAAATAGGAAACGCATCAGTCTGTTCCACAGTTCGCTTGTGGCATTGATAAGTATCAGGTCATTGAGCCCAGGGCTTTGTTTCCGACAGAAGGTAGCTGGACACACACCTGACTGTGTGGACGTGGAGAGCTCATGCTTTGGCTCCCAGGTGAGGCCCCTGGAAGCCACCTGCTGCACCTCCTATCCATGTTGGGCTCCAGGTGCATCTGCATGAGCTCTGTTTCCTGGTCCAGTCACCCACCTCTGTGACCACCACTGGACAGTGTCGTTGAGTTATCTGTGGGCTTTTTAAGTGGAGGAGTTCTCTTTCCCCGTCGCTATGGAAGTCTTTAAATAGTTTAACAAAGGATATGGCTGTGGAGCTTCATTGACTCAGCAATGCAGAATCTCCCTGCTGTGTAGGAGACGTAGGAGAAGTGGGTTCGATCCCTGGCTCGGGAAGATCCCCTGGAGGAGGAAATGGCAACCCACTCCAGTATTCTTGCCTGGAGAATCCCATGGACAGAGGACCCTGGTGGGCCACAGGCCATAGGGTCGCAAAGAGTCAGACATGACTGAAGTGACTGAAGACACACACAGCTGTGCCAGTTAATGTGTATCAACACAGTATATTCCTCACACATATTAAATTCATTATATGTGCGTATGTGTACACTCAAGCATTTACATATCCATGGACCTCAAAGCACAGGCACAGTTAGGTAGGCAAGAAATAAGAAGGGCAGAGGTACCTTGGTAGAAAGTGAGGAGAAGAGGAAAGACCGCAGGTCCAGAGAAGTGTCCACGTTTACCCTCCTGGAATGAGTATCTTTCTGCCAGACTTGAAGAAAATCCCTTGAGTGTTGTTTCCTCATCAGTCTTCCCAAGGATATTTAGCATTTGCATTTTTCTGAGCACTGAAGACCACAAACTGCCCTGCTGGATCTTGCACTTGGCTCCCCAGCTTAAATGAGAAGAACTAATCCCCATTGCCAAGAGCCAAGCAGTTAAAGAAAAAAAAAAAAAGAAAAGAAACAAAGAAAAGCAGAGAAAGAAAGAAGGAAGAGAGAAGTGAGTCAGAGGACTTCTGCCTGGGCGTCTGAGTCAGCTTAGTGTGTTAAGGAAAAAAAAAAGAAGCTATGCGTGGAGACCTGCCTGGAAAAACTGCTGAATGGAAAGCTTGAGGATGGCTGATAGACTTTGACAGCAGACGAAGAATTTTCGTGCCTCTTTGGAAATGGTGCTCCCGTGACATCACAGAAATCTTGACACGCACTCGTCTTGCTCATCCTCTCATGAAGCCTATCCCAGCTCCTTTTCATACAGGACCTTCGCTTAAGGGGGCTGAGGGAGAAGAGGCGACAAGAAGACAGGTGGAGGTGCTAGTCTGCCCGACAACCATGTACCCCAGCAGTCTTTCTGGAGACTCCGATGGCCTTTTTGGAGAAGAGGCCATTTGATAAAGGTGACCTGTGAGCAGTCGGCTACTATCGGCAACTCAGACAATGTGGGACCGCTGGAAAGCAAAGCACCCCTGGATGGGGGGAAGGTGGAGTTCAATTCTATTTTTTATTGTGTGTGTGTTGGGGGAGGTGATGATAAATGTGTGTGTTGTGGGCACAGATGCAGTTTTATGATATTCATGCACATGAGGGTGAACGTTTTAGTTTTGTTTACAGTAGCGGGAAGAAAACCCTCCACAGTTACAGATTGGATGGGGTAGAAGTTGCACTGCAGCTTCTAGTTTTACTCAGTTTTCACAGACTTGTGACTTTCTGAGGAAACTCTCCATCTGACTGACCCATTTCAAAAGCAGTTTGGAAAATGGGAGGTTTTTTAAAACTGTTTGTCATGTGCTTTTCATGTTACTCAAACTATGATTGTGAATTCTGTTTGATTCACTATTGGATCTGTTGGAGAGTTTAAATGCAGTCCACATGTAGGCCTCTATCAAATGCTCTGTGTACTTTAATATTTTGTTTTCCTAAAAAGTGGAATTTGTCTTTTTTTGTTGTTTAAATAGTAGCTTCTTTCCCCTCTGGTATTAGTAAACGCGTCTCTAAGGCATACAATCACCCTGTCAGTGGCAGCTGGAGATACCAATCTGGGGCATGGACCCACCAGGCAGCATACTCACAGATGTGTTCTTATTACTGTATCGCTCTGTAAAGCAAAGGTCATTTTCTAGTACTAAAATTCCAGTTGAATGTCAAGGATCTTTTTACCAGACCCTAGTAGTATTTTAAAACATGGGCCTAAATTAGTCACCCAAGAAGTATTTGAAGGTACCCAATTAAGAAAATAAGATTAGTACTTCCCTCATGGTCCAGTGGTTAAGACTCCGAGCTTCCAATGCAGGGGGTGCGGGTTTGATCCCTGGTTGGGGAAGTTCTGCAAGCCATGTGGCTCGGCCAGAAAAAAAAGAAAGTCTAAGTGACTGAAAAAAGTTTGGTCATGTTTGCATCCCCAGACTTGCTTACTCATTTGTAAACCTCAGAGGTCTCACCATGTATAATGTCTGTGCATTGAGATACAGGATTTTTCTCACCTTCTGGACATTCTCCCTGTCATGATAGAAAGAACATGGATTTAGAGTCAGTCTTAAATTTGAATCCCCTTTATGACTCCTGTGGCCTTCAGCAGGTTACAGAGGCTCTGAAGATAATGGCTACAGGTTAGTATTGGAGTGAGGATTAATGCAGATTAATTTCATAAAACCTCAATCCACATTAAGGATGTGGAAAACATCAGTTTCTCCATTTTTCTTGTTCCCTGATTGTCATTATTTATGTGTGTGTGTGTGTGTGTTTTCTTTCTGAGCCTTGGGTTTCTCCTCAGTTTAGACAGAAGGTGATCTTGAAGTATCTGAATCTGGCTTCTGCCAACAGGATTTTTTCTAAGTTGGTCTCTTGTCTTAATAAACAGCCACCCATTCAGCCGAGCTTCTTGATCAGTATCTTGTTTCTCAGTTCCTCTGTGCTCCCCTGGGTGCACAGAGGCCCTGTCACATAGGTGACCCATCACTTGGGAACCCTTCGGGGTCACTATTTCAGGGCTCCAGCATCTCCTGGGGGTCAGGTCACCTTTGCAGGCAGACTCTTTAAAGCAGTAATCTGTTTTTTTGGCAAAGAGCCTAATAGCATCTTCTCTGCAAGTTAATCATGTTTATTCACTCTGATCAGAGTGGGGATTTTCCCGAATTGTCATGTCTTTGCAGAGTGTTTCCAACCATTATGTGCTATAAATGTAGCATCATTTTATGCTTCTACTTGTTTTTGCTAATATAAGAGAAATCCCGTTATAAATAATTCCAACGGATTTTGCAGATTATTTCACTGGTTCAAAATAAGAGGATGGTTCCCTAGATCGTGGAGCTGCTGTCATAGATGGAGTCTCTGGATGTAAAATGGGGCATAATGTGATTGCCCTGTGGGCACCATCCTTGTACAGAATGACGTCTGCTCAGAGAAAGCTAAAGCGAACAGGGGAGCAGGTCTCTGCATCTGGCGTTTCCCCCCATCCTGCGGCATTAACTCGGAGCATTTCACCCCACCGTGACACTGATCACCCATCCTCTCTCCACCCCTGTTGTCTAGTTCTGATGTGCTCTGGCCCCGCTAATTCTAGGGCTATACTGGCGTATGCCTCTTTCATCCTAGGAGGAAAGAAAGCTGGTCTTTACTAATAAAAGTGTGAAAACTGAAATGTCACCACTTTCAACACAAACAATATATATTTGTTGAACGTATGACTACAACAACTTGGAATAACTGCCAGCCGTGTTTCCAAATATTTGAGGCCTATTTAAGTAAAGAGGCATGAATAATTTGAAACTGGAATCTTTTTTTTTTTTTTTTTTTGCATTAGCAACAAATATGATGAAACCTTAAAAACAAATTCTCATCCTCAGGAGTGGTTGCCTCTGGGGAGTAGTATCAGGAACTGGTCTGGGGACTTAGGCTGTTCAGTATAAACCATTATGCATTCTTTTTAAAAATCAGATGTATGTATTACTTTGACTTTTTAAAAATCCCTCCCTTAAGTAGGCTTAGTTCAATTCAAATGAAATTTGCTGAATGCCTCGTGCCAGACATCGTGCTGGCCATCTCAGCTCAGCAGCGAAGAAGGACCAGCTTTTGCTTGGGAGTTCATAGTCTAGTTGGAGAGACAGAACAGACCGTAGGCATATTAAAATAATATGATGCCAGCTTAGAGGGAGGTAGCCATGGAGTTAAGTGTCTCCCTCCCCAGATATTCTATTCATACATTTATTTTTAATTTCTGTCTTTATGATGAGTGTATCTGAACAGCATTCTAATGATCACAGTTTTGGTTTTAGTGGAAAAAGAATAGATGAGACTTGATCTAATCTTACTCGATATGGAAGCCTCCAAAATGAGTCAGAGAGAGAGGCATAAAACCAGTCATGAGTTTTATTTTGCTCCTTTCTCTCTGGACATGAGTGCAAACAGTGTATACTGGACCAAAATCATAAATAGGAATAGGCTGTGCTTGTCTCAGGACATTTTTCATTCCCTTAAGCCCACAGCTGCCAATTTCTGTGTCCACATGCACAGAATTTTTAGTGACTTCCAATGATTCTAGTGCACCCAAGACCAATGCCATCTTATTATTAGAAGATGTTTCCCAGCTTGAGTTAGAAGCAAGCTGAGCATCTGTCTCAAGCCCTAAGTCCTTCTGGTTTTACTGACAAAGCTTCCAGATTCATCTGGGGTCTGGTAGACAGATTTGAGTAAATCTCTCAGCTTGTTCAGTAGCTCATGAGGTTGCACTTTCCTCAAAGAGCAAAGCAGCATTACTCTGTGTATCACCAGAGTGTCCTGAGTCATTTTGATTTTTTAAATATTGTTGAACTATAGCACTAAAATAGCGTTGAAATGAAGGTTCTTGTTTTGTAATATCTAGCTATTCCTCTGTCTTGTTCAAGAGAAAATTTTCTCAGTTCAGTTCAGTCGCTCAGTCATGTCCAACTCTTTGCGACCCCGTGGACTATGGCACACCAGGCTTCCCTGTCCATCACCAACTCCTGGAGCTTGCTTAAACTCATGTCCATGGAGTTGTTGATGCCATCCAACTATCTCATCCTTTGTTGTCCCCTTCTCCTCCTGCCTTCAATCTTTCCCAGCTTCAGGGTCTTTTCCACTGAGTCAGTTCTTCGCATCAGGTGGCCAAAGTTTTGGAGTTTCAGCTTCAGCATCAGTCCTTCCAATGAATATTCAGGACTGGTTTCCTTTAGGATGGACTGGTTTGATCTCCTTGTAGTTCAAGGGACTCTCAAGAGTCTTCTTCAATACCACAGTTCAAAAGCATCAATTTTTTGGTGCTCAGCTTTCTTTGTAGTCCAATTTGTACATCCATACATGACTACTGGAAAAACAATAGCTTTGTTAGACTAAAATTTGCTTAATTTTGTACAAAAGTCTTTTTGGCTTAATTTTGTGGGTTTGTGATGGCCACAGCACAGATCTGATGCAATAGATATGATGCATAGCATACAATATGAATTCTTTTTCCCACAAACTAGTAGGGTAAATACTTTATTAGGGATTTAAGAAAATGATTTGTATAAAAATGGATGAACATGATTTCAAAGATAAAATATAAACTCAGATAGAGAATAAAAACCAGAATTATTCAGGACTTCCCTGGTGGTCTAGTGGTTAAGATTCTGTGTTTCCGCTGCAGAGGGCACAGGCTTGATCTCTAGTTGGGGAACTAATACCCCGCATACCGTGTGATGCAGAAAAAATAGATCAGAATTATACCAAAATAGACATTGATGATCATATAGATTCAACTTCTATGTATTTCAGTCAACAATTGCCTTAAATAAATGGAGTACGTAACTGTCTATGTTTTATTAATTCACTCCAAGACTATAAGATGATATTAAATTCTAAATACCTAAACAAACCTTAAATACTCCTAAAATATGTAGTTAAAACCCACCTGGGTAAAACTAATTACTTTTTAAAGTGATTATTTAGTTTTTATTAACCAGTGAATGGCACTGCTTTCATCTTCACTGATTAGAACTAATTCTTTAAATTTTTTTTCATTGAAATACAGTTGATTTACAATATTGTGCATGTAATTTCTACTGTTTAGCAAAATGATTCAGTTATTATATATAAATATGTGTGTGTGTGTATGTGTGTGTGTGTGTGTGTGTGTGTATGCTTCCTAGGTGGGTCAGTGGGTAAAGAATCTGCTTGCAATGCAGGAGACAAAGGAGCTGCGGGTTTGATCCCTAGGTGGGAAAGGTCCCCTGGAGGAGGAGGGCATGGCAGCCCACTCCAGTATTCTTACCTGGAGAATCCCATGGACAGAGGAGCCTGATTGGCTACCGTCCATGGGGTTGCAGAGAGTTGGACGCGATTGAAGTGACTGAGCACACGCACGCATGTGCGTGTTACATATATAACACATTCTTTTACATACTGTTTTCCATTATGGTTTATTGTAGGATATTGAGTAAGGTTCCCTGTGCTATACAGTAGGACCTTGTTGTTCATCCATTCTATTTATAATAGTTTGCATCTGCTAATCCAGAGCTCCCAGTCCATCTCTCCCCCATGCTCCCTCCACCTTGGCAACCATAAGCCTGTAGGGTAATTCTTCATAGCTCGCTTCAGTTGAGATAGCTTTTACTTTAGCTTCAAGTTTTCAGGAACATTTGGGGTCAATATCTTTTTACAGCACTTCATCCTCAACTGCCACAGTTGGATTCTACCTGAAGTGGAGTTGGTCTGCTGTATTTACCGTAACATGCTCTGGCTTCTCCTGCATCTGCTCTTCTTTCTCCCTTGAAAGCGGCAGAAGCAGGAAGCGTGACTATTACCATGTAGTACGGCTCCATAATCAGCGTGATGAATCCCTATGTATAAATGCTTTCTTTTCTCAGCTTCTCCTGACCCACTTTCCATTTTTTTAAGAAGACAAAATTGTCTTTCTGTTCCTCCTGACTTCTTCAGAAATCTCTTACAGTAACTGGTATTTTCATCTTCTGGCACCTCGAACGATTACAGCGTGCCTCTCGGGTAGAATACAGAGTGCCCACATGTCATCTTATAAAACAAGTGCTTTTCTGCAAGAGTTAGTTTCTCTGATGAAACCACCATATGGATCATTTAATAGAAAACTCAGAAGATTTGAGAGCACAATTTAGCAGCCATTCAATCAAGCCACAGCAATTTCTTTTGTTCCTTCGTGTAAAGGAGGGCTGGAGGAAGGTTTGGCTTGGGGGTTGGAAGGCAAGAAGACAAGGCCTGGGTCTTAGGAGGGAGGGGAGAAAACTCAAGGTACCTGTGTGCGTCGGAGTGCAGCAGGACTTTACCTGGGTAGGCACGTAGGGGAGGTGGGCTGTGCCCCAAGTCTGGTTGCCTCCCTTTCTCCTGGAACATGGCCTTCACTTACTTTTTGTTTGAAGCAGCTGGAAGGATATTTTTTGTTGTTCTGAGTCAGTGCTTAGCTTTTGAAGAAGCAGCTTGGGGAGAGTCATCTATTGTCATCCCTTCTGGGTTTCAGCTCAGTGTGATAAGGTTACTTAAACATGTGTGTGTTTTAAATGGCTATGAAAATAAACTACTCATATCCACGTGTCTGGCCTCCTCCCCACTGTGGAGCCCTGTGAAGGGTTGCAGGGAACGGCAACTTTCAGTTCTTCTAGCTGTTCCTTCTGGTGTTTTTGTTTTCCTCTTCATTTTTAAACACCTTGTTTGTGCTACTGTTGATTTGCCCTTTGAAGATGTTATTAGACATTATAGTACTGCCTTCTTTCTATGAATGATAAGGTTTGAGACTAACATCCCTGAGTCCCATCTGTCATGCTTTCTCTTCCTTTTTCTCTTCCTCATATATTTACATCAAAGTTTTGGGTTAAATTTAATGATTATACTATTTGTTGTTGTTTAGTCACTAAATCGTGTTCTTTTGTGACCCCATGGATTGTAGCCCGCCAGACTCCTCTGTCCATAGGATTTCCCAGGCAAGAATACTGGAGTGGGTTGCGATTTCCTCCTTCAGGGGATCTTCCTAATCTTCCAGGGATCGAACCTACGTCTCCTGCATTAGCAGGTGGATTCTTTACCAATGAGCCAGGAGGGAAGCCCATATTATTTATACTGTAATATTATGTAACAGTGTAAATAATAGCTGACATGTTGGGCACTTTCTAAATGCAAGACACCATTTAAGAGCTTTAGACACATAATAACTTACCTTTACAGCAACAGTATCAAGTTGCTACTGTTATTTTTTTCTATTATGCAGATGTGGACATTGAGAAACAGATTAAGTAACTTTTTCAGTCATACAGGTTGTAGTTGGTAGATTTCAGGTTAAAGGAAATCTGGCTCTGCTGCTGCTGCTGCTGCTGCTGCTAAGTCGCTTCAGTTGTGTCTGACTCTGTGCTACCCCAGAGACGGCAGCCCACCAGGCTCCCCCATCCCTGGGATTCTCCAGGCAAGAACACTGGAGTGGGTTGCCATTTCCTTCTCCAATGCATGAAAGTGAAAAGTGAAAGTGAAGTCGCTCAGTCGTGTCCGACTCCTTGAGACCCCATGGACTGCAGCCTTCCAGGCTCCTCCGTCCATGGAATTTTCCAGGCAAGAGTACTGGAGTGGGGTGCCATTGCCTTCTCCGAATCTGCTCTAAAAATCCTTTTTTATTGGAGTACAGTGGGTTAATAATGTTGTGTTTCAGGTGCAGTGAAGTGATTCAGTTATACATATGCATATATTTACTCCTGCTTTCCTTTTTTAGAGTCTTTTCCTTTATGGGTCATTACAGAGTATTGAGTAGAGTTCCCTGTGCTATACAGTAGGTTCTTATTAGTTTTCTGTTTTATATAAAGTAGAATATAGATGGGGGCTTCTCTGGTGGCTCAGTGGTAAAGAATCTGCCTGCCGGTACAGGAGACTTAGTTTCCATCCCTGTGTCGGAAAGATCCCCTGGAAAAGGAACTAGCAACCCACTCCAGTATTCTTGCCTGGAAAATCCATAGACAGAGGAGACTGGTGGGCTACAGTTCATTGGGTTGTGAAAGAGTTGGACATAACTCAGCAACGAAACAGCAAGAAGTGCGTATATGTCAGCCCCAGTCTCCCAGTTTATCACTGCTCCCTTATCCCCTGGTAACCGTACGTTTATTTTCTACGTCTGTGATAGAGTCTGCTTTTAATTACATACTCTTTAAGTTGCTATGATTTTGTACATACTGTTCGTAAAGGAGTCGTATGTGCACTATCACTTTTTTTCTTTCCTTTTAATTACTGTCATTTCCTTCTTTTCACCGTCACTTTGTTGTTTTTTTTTTTCTTTTTGGAGCCCCTGATACCTGGAAGTTAGGTGTCTTGAATTGATTTTCTTTTTTACCTTTATCTTCATTTTCTTTTGGCCTGAATTTTGCCTGAGTTTTATCTTTTAACTTTGCTGTTGACTTTTTCTTCTGTGATGTTTTTAAATCCCAAGAACTATTTATCTGGGACACATCCCTTTGTTCAGTTCCTTCTTCCTGACCATCTGCTGTGGTCCTGTCTTGTGTATTAGTGACCTCCTTTGTCCGGAGATCTGTGGCACTTCACAGGTCACATAGATGGGGACCTCTGAGGAGCTGCTGAGGGGGGTGCAGGCTCTTCAGTTAGCAGGTCTCACTGTCACATGTTTTGGGATCTGCTGATCTGTCCAGTGGAAGGATCCCCAGTTAACTTCACCTGGAAGCTTTTCCCATGGGCTGGTCAGATTATCCAACATAGAATCTTCCAGACTTGTTCCTTGGGACATGTGCCTGCTGCATGTGTGTGGGAGCCAAGCTTAGGGCCACAGACAGAGAGATCTCCTGATGGGTGTTGACTTTCAGTTCTCCCTTTTCAGACTCACATGTACCCCTGCACCATCCTCACATTCACACCAGCCCTCCCCACTTGTACCCCTTGTTCCTGAAGACCCTCTTTTAATTTCTCTAGAAAGAGACTCGCACGTCTCCTGCACTACGGGGGAAGGCACGCTCTTATGTCGAGTGCAGGCCAGGCGGGCTGTCTGCACCTTGCAGGACCTTCCATGGTGCCACTTCTCATCGCTGAGCCTTGCTGAGGGGTCCAGTACAGACTGTCATCTCTCCTTGGCTTTGCCCTTTGAGAGTTTTCACTTTGTTCTCATAGGTTCGTAATGACCTGCTTGTGCGATGTCAGTCTTCTGGAAGACTGGTGACATTTCCTTCTTTCTGTTATCACTTCTCCCTTCTCTTTGTCCTTGTGGAACTTTACTTTTTAAATTTAATTACTCTCCTTACGGTGCATTTTGGGAAGGGAGCAGAGATAAACACCACGTTAATGTGGCATGCTTAATGGAAGCCTGATTATATCACTGTTGAAAACATTTATTTTCTGGAGTTTGCTTCATTTTCCTATTAGGCTAGAAAATCCTGCAGAGCAACAGAGAAGGGTCCCTGTTCTTCCTGCTGGAGCCTCCCTGAGGTAGCCCTTTCTTTCTTTTCTCTCAACCTTCTGTATTCCTGTCTTTATCTGTAAATG
Source organism: Capricornis sumatraensis (assembly GCF_032405125.1). NCBI lineage: Eukaryota > Metazoa > Chordata > Mammalia > Artiodactyla > Bovidae > Capricornis > Capricornis sumatraensis. The sequence goes on along the minus strand of NC_091073.1, from coordinate 105,933,547 downwards.
AAAAGGACTGACTGTCAGGACTGAGGAACTAGATCTGACATTCAGGGAAACCTGTGTTCAGCCAGGCTTCTTTTGGCCTTTTGCTTTCAGGCATCGTCTCTGAAAACCTTTCTGTAGCACAGTGAAATACAAATGCCTGATATCAGCTTGAGGTCTAAGTGTAACTTCTCTTAGAAACAAGGATAAGGCTTTGGGAATGAAACTCTAATAGAGACCTTTTTTCTTCTTAGCCAGTTGGAAGAAGGGGCTTTGGGGCTTAAGGGCCTTTCTGGTGGTGGTGGCGGTGGTTTAGTCGCTAAGTCGTGTCTGACTCTTGGGACCCCAGGGACTGTAGCCTGCCAGGCTCCTCTTTTCATGGGATTCTCCAGGCAAGAATACTGGAGTGGGTTGCCATAAAATCCTTCTCCATAAGGGCCTTTCTGGAAACCTCCACATCACACTCTGCCTGTCATTAGAGTCGGCCCAGGCCTGAGGACTACTTGGCTGAATCACTTAGTCATGGTGTGATTTAAGGCCTGATTTCCAGGAAGATTCTTGTGTTTACATCTCACTGCAGAGAGCTGGGGTGGGATGGTTGTAAACTCTGGCAAGGGCATGCTTTCAGTAGGAATGCCCAGTGAAGGACTGTGATCACACAGGCAAGACAAGGAGTGTCACTGGTAAAATCATTTTGAGATTCCCAGTTCCTGGACTTGCCCTGGGCAGTCACCTTGCCAGCAAGTTGGAAGAAGATGCGGGAGGCATGTGAATATCAAACTTTAAACAGACGCAAAGCTGGAAAGAATTGTCAATGTAATCATTGACAAAAACCTGTCTCAAAATGATCTAAATACACTGGAATGCTGGGTTAAAAATAAGCAGATGACGTTACAAAGAGATAAATGTAAAATGTTACTTGGGAGTTTAAAAAAATCGATGGTGATAATGGGAGGAAAAAAAAATTTACTGGCAGTAGTTCTGGTAGAGAAAAGACATTTAGGTTTTATTTGACTAAAAGCTCAATATAAGCTGCTAAATCTCGGGAGGCAACTAAAAAGCGGCATTAATGGAACCGTAATGTATTGATCCTGGGAGGTAGCACCCTATTCAATGGTTAGACTCACCTGAAGGCTCATGTTTGTGTATCTTTTATTAGATGGAGCAAAATGAGAGTTTGCCAGAGAAGGGCAATTAGCAAAGGGCCTGAGGGTCTGGAAGCAGCATCTCTGGAGAAACCATTGATGGAACTGGTATTTAGATGGGAAACGGTCTTCTACTTGTTAGCTGCAAAGCGTTAGGCGAGTCACTGCCTGTTGCTCAGTGGCAGCGTGTCTGCAGTGAAGAGAGGAGAGCATTTCTGTGTGAGCCGAGGAGGAAGTGTTGGGTGATGAGATGGGAGAGAAAGGACGTGGGGTGGGGGGAGGTTGGGACTGTCTCAGGGTAAGGAATCTCAAGTTTATCCTGAGCTGTAGGTAGATTGTGTGCTCACTCTTGTTATCTTCCAAACCGGGATATTGACAGCCAAAGGGGGTGCTTGTTAAATACACCAGGACCATAGATGTGAAATGGGACTGTGGCTAGTACCCCAGGCCAGCCTGGAGGAGAGACCATCCTTGTCATGGGTGCTATTGGAGAGGAAAACGGCCTTTGGGGTGGTAAATGACCTGCCCTTGGAGGCACTTCGAACTTGGATGGACTTCTGATATGGACCAGCATGTCTGCCGTGGGTGGAAGTGAACTAAATGCACTTTTAAGAACTTATTAACCACTGCTGCAAGTGATGCTCTGTTGGGGGTATCTGAAACAAGTTAAACAGAAACCATCCTGGCTTTCCCCAAATTATTTTAGATGTACATATTTGGCAAAAAGAGCGGGGAAAGTTCCTTCTGAATTACGAAACTAAAGTGTGAAACTCTGTTCACTGGGAACAATAATTCTAGTGTCCTTTAGGGAGCACCTTAAAAGTACTGAATCCCGGGGTGCCACCCTGAACTTGTGTAGTCAGAACAGGGGTGGGGCATCTTAAGAAACATGAGCTCTGCTAGGCTGACACCATCCACATGGGGGCTGAGCAGCAAAACACATTTATTAAATACTTGCTGGATCTGTGCTAGGACCCCATCAGAGTCAACCCAGAAGCCGTCACTTGGCACCTTTAGAGGCTTAAAAATCAACGTTTTGATGATAATACAAACACAGAGCAAATGCCAAAGCGGGTAGATAGCCGGTCACTTATTTAGAGCCCTGGTCCTCACGCTGCTCTGTCCTGGTCAGACATATTACAGCACGCTTCTATCATTGGTACACGAGACTGACAATTGCTTTGTGGTGGGTGGAGGCCTTACTGGGGACCAGGGGCAGATGGCACGCGTGTTGTGCCCTCAGTCCCCATGGAGAAGAGTCCTCCTCTCGGATAGGCAGGTCCCTCTGTTCTTGCCTGGAGGGGAAAGTAAACACCCCCGCAGATCAGGGAGGAACCCTTCTCTCCCCTCTGACTTCCCTCCCACTGACCCTGAGTCACTGCTGTGCTCAGGAAACGGTCAGTGGGCCTCAAGACATGCGAGGGTCCCCTAGTCCAGGGGCTCCCAAAAGGGAGATGCTGAGTGATTCTCTGTTGTGTGACAGTGACTCTTCTTACAAAGGAAGAAGTCTGCCCTGTGAGAATGGATGACCCCAGACCTAAGAATTCTGTGCTTTCTAATTGTCCAAATGGAAGGATTTTATCTTGGAGGCAAGAGAGACGTGTGAAAGGGGATTAGAGAAAAAGGTTAAGTTTACTGAAGAAAATACAATTCTCATGAAAGGCAGATCAAAATTCTTGGGCTAATTATAATATAGTTTCTATTTCAGAGGACTAAAAAATAAGTGCTATTTTTTTCTTGAAACTTGAATCCACCTCAACAACCATAGTAATGTAGAAAGGTTTAAGAATCAAGAGTGCCTCCCAGGAGATGACTGAGCAGCTGACTCCTATGAGGACTTATGTTCCTTCCTCTCTTCCACTGTTTAACCCACCCAAGTCCGATCTGAGCCCAGTAAGAAGTGAGGTCGTTGAAGGCCTGCACACATTGAGTAAGAGCTAATATACGTTTCAGCTGTTCATGTCTAAAACCAGAAACAGGAAGCAAAAAATCGTAACAGGAATCGAAAGCCAAGAAAGGTTTGAGTGTTTCCATCACAGTTGTTCCTTAGAATGCCTCCAGATATGGGGGGACCAGTATGTGGGGGCATGCACGTGGGAAACCAGTTGATAATAGAAGTCGTTGATAGAGGCCATCAATGGCAGGGAATGGAGAGATGCGTTATGTATTTTCTGGTTGAAATAAGAATTAAGTGCAGCAGGATTTGCCTGCTACCTAGAAACTATACCCAGTTCACCTGCTTTTTAAATTTTGGCTTCTAGGCCGTATCTGAGAGCTCTTAGCAAGGTCTGACCCTAACAGGTCTGCTTCTGCCAATGCCTCACTCTGTTCTAGGTTGTCTCTGTTTTTCTACAGAGCATCTTTGCTTTCCCATGATTCAAGAGGGCGTCCTTTACTCTTTCAGTCACACAGTGTGGAACTCACATCAAATGTATAAGGAGGGTTAGATTTATCAGCAGTTTTCAACAGCACTTATAGGGGAATCCTGCATCACTGTGCTTGATTGATTTAATTCATCCTACCACTGGATTACTGACATCATTCTGGACTCTCGCATCCGGGATCCCATGCTAAAAATTACTCATAATAGGTTGGAAAAAAAAAAAAAGCCTAATGGTAGTTTCAGTAACAGGTACTATTTACAGATGCCTTTGTAGTAACACATTCATATCCTTTTTGGGGGGCTGCATGGGGTCTTTGTTGAGGCACTGGGCCTCTCTCAAGTTGCAGTGCAAGGGGCTCCTGAGTGCTTGGGCTCAGTAGATGCTGGGTTCAGGCTTAATTGCCCCATAGCATGTGGGATCTTAGTTCCCTGACCAGGGATCGAACCCACATTCCCTGCTTTGGAAGGCAGATCCTAACTATTGGATCCACCAGGGAAGTCCCCAATCCATTGGTATCTTTAAGCTCTTCTGAAAATGGCATTATTGTTCTTCTTGTTTTGAATTGAGGCTCACAGAGGGTAATAGTCTTGCCCAGGGGTGAAAAGCTACTAGATAATAAAGCTTGGATTCCTACTTTTGGTCTTTCCAGAACCTATGTGTGTGTGTGTGTGTGTGTGTGTACCTCTCTGTTTGAAAAAAATCAATAGATGATTTATTTGTCCAAGTCTTTAAAGGACATGGCAAGATACACCCCCAGTAACCATAGGAAAAAGCTGGTCCTAGTTGTCTTTTTTCAAATTCTCTCCAGATGAGGAAGGCGTAAGCAGACACCAGCCTGAGCTACATGATTCAAGCCCTGTGGCCTGGATGAATTACATTCTAGGTTACAGAGAGAAGCTATTGAATTACAATTTAGAATCTTCAGAGAATCATGGATAACAAATGGGACAGGAGCTGGAAAGCTAAGATAGGCAAACATTTTCTAGGTTTTGAAAAATGGGAGGATGATAGATGAGAGAGCCTGAGATCATTTCCATAAAGCATTCTTGAACAGGTTATGAAACAGACAATTTGTGAGTGCTTGGATAGGAAACCTGAGTGGTCCCTAAGTGCAAATATCAGCTCACTGAGAGTATCTTGCCTGAGTAGTAGAATTCCTTTTCAAGAAAGTTTAAAGTTGTGAAGCCTTAAGAAAGGAAATACAGCGGATATGGTCTATCTGCGCTTCAGCAAGATGTTTGATGTTGTCTGTGTCAGTTCTCTTTCCACCCAGAGCTTCCTGGACAATATCAATAAATGCGAGCTGTATAAAAGGACGATCAGATAGCATCACCCCTGTTTGAATGACTTCTCCAGGGTCCTTACAGCCAATACCTGACCTGCACGCAGATAGATTTCTCCCGTGGGCTCTGCATTGAAACTTTTGATCATAACTTAGATGAGGATAAAAAGAACATGGAGAGCAAAATTTTAAGTGATCTGAAGTTAGGAGGGATAATGAGGACTTTGATTTCAGAGAGATCCGAATGGTTGAGAGAATGGAGCTAAGTCCTACTGAAATCATTCTTTGCCACTCCCTTGACAATATAAAGTTCCCTGGTTGCCAGGAGTTGGACTGGTTGCTGGGTTTTGGAATCACAGCCTGTAGAAGGAGAATAAGAAGCAGACAGTGTCTTTAGTGGAGGGTTGATGAGGGTAAGCCAGGATTCTGGAGGGGCCCAGAGCAGATGAACTTTATGAAGGCTTGGGATGGGTGGGGATGGGGAGAACTATTGAACCAAGCACAGCCTCCTGGAGAAGATACTCTTTGAACAGTTTTGAAGAATGAGAAGGAATTGGCTGTGTGATCAATGTTGGGCTAATTTAGGGAGCAGCATTTAAAATGGTGCAGTGACCGGGAGCAGTGGGACTAGGTGTGAGGCAACATGGAAAACCAGTTGATAGTGGCCATCAGTGGCGGGAGACTGGGACAGAGAGTTGCGTTATGTACTTGCCTGATTTTTTTTGTTCCCTGTTGCTGGATTATAGAATATGAGAGACCTTAGGAATTCTCTAAAGAGGGACAGCTATAACACAAAGGGCACACTCTGTGATCTTAGAGGTCAGCCTTTTCCTAACTTACTGATCATGACAATCACTGGACACTTGTTAAAAATGCTGTCTCTCTTGGAATCTGATTTCTGTTAGAGTGGGACACATGATATTAAGAAGAGGTGGCAAGAATACACAGAAGAACTGCACAAAAAGGATCTTCATGACTTGGATAATCACGATGGTGTGATCACTCATCTAGAACCAGACGTCTTGGATTGTGAAGTCAAGTGGGCCTTAGAAAGCATCACTACGAACAAAGCAGGTGGAGGTGATGGAATTCCAGTTGAGGTGTTTCAAATTCTGAAAGATGATGCTGTGAAAGTGCTGCACTTAATATGCCAGCAAATTTGGAAAACTCAGCAGTGGCCACAGGACTGGAAAAGGTCAGTTTTCATTCCAATCCCAAAGAAAGGCAATGCCAAAGAATGCTTAAAGCACCACACAATTGCACTCATCTCACACGCTAGTAAAGTAATGCTCAAAATTATCCAAGCCAGGCTTCAGCAACACATGAACTATGAACTTCCTGATGTTCAAGCTGGTTTTAGAAAAGGCAGGGGAACCAGAGATCAAATTGCCAACATCTGCTGGATCATAGAAAAAGCAAAGGAGTTCCAGAAACACATCTATTTCTGCTTTATTGACTATGCCAAAGCCTTTGACTGTATGGATCACAATAAACTGTGGAAAATTCTGAAAGAGATGGGAATCCCAGACGACCTGACCTGCCTTTTGAGAAACCTGTATGCAGATCAGGAGGCAACAGTTAGAACTGGACATGGAACAACAGACTGGTTCCAGATACGAGAAGGAGTACGTCAAGGCTGTATATTGTCACCCCGCTTATTTAACTTCTGTGCAGAGTACATCATGAGAAACGCTGGACTGGAAGAAGCACAAGCTGGAATCAAGATTGCTGGGAGAAATATCAATAACCTCAGATATGCAGATGACACCACTGTTATGGCAGAAAGTGAAGAGGAACTGAAAAGCCTCTTGATGAAAGTGAAAGAGGAGAGTGAAAAAGTTGGCTTAAAGCTCAACATTCAGAAAACAAAGATCATGGCATCTGGTCCCATCACTTCATGGCAAATAGATGGGGAAACAGTGGAAACAGTGTCAGAGTTTATTGTTTTGGGCTCCAAAATCACTGTAGATGGTGATTGCAGCCATGAAATTAAAAGACGCTTACTCCTTGGAAGAAAAGTTATGACCAACCTAGATAGCATATTCAAAAGCAGAGACATTACTTTGCCGACTAAGGTCCGTCTAGTCAAGGCTATGGTTTTTCCTGTGGTCATGTATGGATGTGAGAGTTGGACTGTGAAGAAGGCTGAGCGCCAAAGAATTGATGGTTTTGAACTGTGGTGTTGGAGAAGACTCTTGAGAGTCCCTGGGACTGCAAGGAGATCCAACCAGTCCATTCTGAATGAGATCAACCCTGGGATTTCTTTGGAAGGAATGATGCTAAAGCTGAAACTCCAGTACTTTGGCTACCTCATGCGAAGAGTTGACTCATTGGAAGAGACTCTGATGCTGGGAGGGATTGGGGGCAGGAGGAGAAGGGGACGACCGAGGATGAGATGGCTGGATGGCATCACTGACTCGATGGATGTGAGTCTGAGTGAACTCTGGGAGTTGGTGATGGACGGGGAGGCCTGGCGTGCTGCGATTCATGGGGTCGCAAAGAGTCAGACATGACTGAGCAACTGAACTGAACTGAACTGAACTGGGACACATGTATTTTTTTTTTTTAAGAAACAATTAAGTTTGGGAAATACTATTATAGGTCATGATGAGCTATTTAAGATTTAATGCAAGGAAGAAACACTATTCTATTGGGATTAAAATGAGTTGTTCTGGCAACAGTGAAAGAAATTATTTCAGAGGGGCTGTTGTTGTTCAGTCACTAAGTTGTGTCCAACTCTTTGTGACCCCATGGACTGCAGCACGCCCAGCTTCCCTGTCCGTCACTGTCTCCTAGAGCTTGCTCAAACTCATGTCCATTGAGTTGGTGATGCCATCCAACCATCTCATCCTCTGTCGTCTCCTTCTGCCTTCAATGTTTCCCAGCATCAGCGTCTTTTCCAATGAGTCAGTTCTTCCCATCAGGTGGCCAAAGTAGTGAAGCTTCAGCTTCAGCATCAGTCCTTCCAATGAATATTCAGGGTTGATTTCCTTTAGGATTGACTTGTTTGATCTCCTTGCAGTCCAAGCAGTTCTCAAGAGTCTTCGCCAGCACTGTAATTCTAAAGCATTACACTTGAGAGCGGTAAATACTTTTGATAATCTAGGCCTGAAATAATGAGTCCCTAGAAAAGGTCATTAAAAGTAGACAGTTTAGATGGGCTTGCGAGAGACCGAAGTAAAGGTCATTGGATTTGGTTCTTACCTGGATGGAGGGGATGAGGGAAACCACTTTTCTGGCTTGGGCCACTGCATGGTATCATTCACTGGGCTAGAATACAGTAGACAGATGGAGAGTTCTACTTTGATTAAACTGATTTCAAGTTGCCTATGAAATAGCCAGGTGGAGATATCCAGCAGTTAGATACATATCTAACATATCTATCTATCTATATATAGATATAGGTCTGGCATCTAGCAGAGAAGTTTGGCTGAACAGAGATTTGATGCTTGACCATGCACCATGGTGGTTAACACCTTGGATATAACTGAGTTTGCACAGGGATCATGTCTAAAGTCAGAAGAGCAGAGGTCCAGAGCAGAACTCTGTGAGTCATTCAGAAAGCTGGTGAGGTATTCACAGAGGAATAGGGGAAGGAGGGGAAGAAGGAAAATGTGGGAGTGGGTTTCAAGAAGAGGATGAGCAGCAACTCTGAATGCTGCGGGGGCTTCAGGTAATGGGAATGGTCAACAGTCATTCTTCAAGTGCGTTCTATGAATGGACCCTACCTGGTTGTTTTACATGTACTGCCTCAGTTAATTGTCATCTTAACTCAGTGAGGTGGGTATTGTTACTGTGTTGTTTGGTCACTAAGTTGGGTCCAACTCTCTGTGACCCCATGAACTATACCCAGCTCGGTTCCTCTGTCCATGAGGTTCTCCAGGCAAGAGTAGTGGAGTGAGTTGCCATGCCCTTCTCCAGGGGATCTTCCCAACCCAGGGACTGAACCCACGTTTCCTGCCTCTCCTGCACTGCAGGTGGTTCTTTACCCACTGAGCCACCTGGGAAACCCACTAACATAGAAACTTATACAAAAGACTATCTCACGTATCACAGGATTCAGGATACATAGTATTAACCTTGTGGGGCCAAGGCGATAGAGCAAGGCTCACCCACAGCTAATTATTTTTATGAAATCCAATAAGGACTTCTGAATCCAGCGTCAGAAAATGGAAGAAAGAAATAGGTGGAGCTGGGAGTTGCTTTGGTGCTTCTCCTGAAGATCACATATTCCAGAGGTTTTCCTATCAACATCTCTTCCCACCTCACTTATGTCTCCTGCATTGCAGGCAGGTTTTCTTTACCACTGAGCCACCAGGGAAGCCCTGGGGAATGGTTCATACCTCTCCTGAAATCAGAAGAAACTGAGGCAACAGAGATAAATAACTTGGTTAAAGCCATACAGCTGATAAATGCTAGGGCCAAAGTTGAAAATAAGTAAAAGGACTCTGGAGTCCTGTGTATTAACTATCACAACCACTTTGTTAGCCATCACTTCCTTGTTAGGAAGTGCAAGGGCTGAAAGACTAAAGAGTTTCCACTGAATTTGACAATAGAAAAGTCCTTCATAACCTGGGCTCTGCCTTGGTCCTGGAGGAAACCATTGTTCACGGGTTGAATGCAAAGCAAGGAAATAGAGACAGGAAGGGGAGATGGCTTTCTAAAAGAGGACGAGTGGGCAGGAATTAGAGGGTAATATGAGGTCAAAAGGGAATTTTTTTAAGATGGAAAATTGTGTTTACATGCTGAGGAGAAAGAGTAAGTACAAAGAAATTGATTTAAGATTAAGGAGACTGAGGAAATGTTGGTTGAATTAAGAGTTCTCATCACAAAAATGGAACAGAAGAAAGAAAAAATAGAAAAATGCAACTATGTGAACTGATGGCTGTGCTGATTAGCTTGATAGTGGTGATTATTTCAGAGTGTATATACGTATCAGAACATCAAGTTGCACACTTTAAATATATACAATTTTTGTTTGTTGGTTACAACTCCATGAAGTTGAAAAAAGAGACCCCTAAGGCGGCAGGAGGTTACAGAATCCAGAGCAGCCTGAACAGCATTGGCTGGACCAGAGGAGGAGTGTCATCCCTCTAACCGGGAGAGAGGAGGGATGTGATGTGAGGATGTGGAAGGGAAGTGAGGGACAGTCTGTTTAAAATAGGGCACAAGGTCTTACTCTGGGCATCGCTTGCTGGGTGCACTGGCATCAGCCAATCTAAACCAACTTTTCTAGACACCAGCCTCTTTTTGTCAACCCACTGAACTCATCCCTTCTGGCTCCTTTTCCTCCTTTCCTCCTCTACTTCTAGAATTTGTGTAGAACCTTCATTTTCAGTCACTGGTTATTTCTGTCATGAGTGGTACTTTTCCGTTTAGAAGCGTGAAAGAAAACCCTCCTGGTAAGATCTGGTGGGCTGGAGGGGTGAGAAGGGAGAAACTGGTCATGCCCATTCCTTTCATCCCCGAGGAGAAGGAGGACCGGAGGATGGTGAGGGAGGGAGGCGGGAAGCCCTGAAGGACGTGGAGCTGGGGCCACCAGGAGACAGGCTGGAGGGAAGAAGTCAGCCTGTTTAACAAGCAAAGCAGACAAAGATTAGAGTAACCATGACAACAGGCTCCCGGCTGAGGCACTCAGGATTTGGGGAGGAGGCAGGGAGGTGGAAGGAGTTGGCTGGGTATGAGCCCAGAGTTTTAGAAAATGCCATGCCTCCCTTCAGGGCTTCTTGGCTGTTACAGAAATCACCATAGTCACCAACAGAACCTGGAAGGGAAGAGAGGTGGGGTGGGGCCAGCTGATTCAGGGAAAGGGAGTCACCTCTGAGGACAAGCAAGGATCTGGCTGGGGGTACAGAAGAGGACTGGGTGTGGTCAGCTTAGAGTGTGTGTGTGTGTGTGTGTGTGTGTGTGTGTGTGTGTGTGTGTGTGTGTTGGTGAGTTTGCATTAATGCAGTATTTTTGCCCAGCCCAGGCCTGTAATTACCTAAGGATTCCTTGAAAGTCTTTTGCCCTTCTTCTTTGTCCAGCCACTTTCTAGCTGCGTGAGATTCTCTGTCAAGTTGAATGCAGATTTTTTTTTCACTGTTCACAATTTCTTTTATTGGAGGATAATTGCTTTACATGCTGTGTTAACACATGCTGTGTTAGTTTCTGCAGTACTGTGAAGTGAATCAGTTATATGTATACTTATGTCCTGTCCACCTAGAACCTCCATCCCACCCGCTCCCCACCCCAGCCCTCTGGATCATCACAGAGCACCGAGCTGAGCTCCTTGTCCTCCTGGCTTCCGTCTTAGCTATCTGTTTTACACGTGGTAGTGTATATGGGCTTTCCTCGCGGCTCAGATGGTAAAGAATCCACCTGCATTGCAGGAGACCCAGGTTCAATCCTTGGGTTGGGAAAATCTGCTGGAGAAGGGAATGGCTACCCACTCCAGTATTCTTGCCTGGAGAATTCCATGGACAGAGGAGCCTGGTGGGCTACAATCCATGGGGTCACAAAGAGGGGGACATGACTGAGCAACTGACACGGTGTGTACTTGGCAATCCTAATCTCCCAGCTCGTCCCGCCCTCTCCTTTTCCCCATGTCTGCATGTCCCTTCTCCACGTCTGCATCTCTATTTCTGCCCTGAAAATTGGTTCATCTGTACCATTTTCCTGGATTCCATGAATGTATTTTTTTTTTAAAGTATGTGAATGCAGCTGTCCCTTTCTGAATAAGATCAGAACACCTAAATAGGAAAGGTAAGAAATTGTCGCAATTACAAGTGAGGCCTATAGCTTAACTATCTCCTCATCACACCCCGTGTGGTCTCAGAAAACATGGTACCAGCACCTCTGCTGGGGAGGGACCTCTCAGACCTCCTCTCCATCTAGCAAAGCACATTGCAAATAGGGCTTTGAGAGTCCACTCCCGCCCTCCCTTTCTAACAGACTTTTCATTTCAAGCTCTCCGTATGGAAACGCATGCTGGACTCATCCCTGGGATGGGCGGTGGCCCCCAGGACATAGTGAACCTCAGGGAGATCTGAGAGCCCCAAGCCTCACTCAGGGGCTCTTAGAATCATGTTGTTGCCACAGACTTGACTTTCACAGACTTGGTGTCACTAGCAAGATTTTGCAGTTTTCATTGGGTAGGTGGTGGTAAAGTGGATTTGTATCTATTTCCAAATCTCTTTACCTCCAAACAACCAGGTATAGTTCTAGCTATTGGGAAAAGGATGTTCTTTTGCACAAAGGATAGTTGAAACAAGAGGTATGGAACTTGAATTCATTGTTCCAAGCTGTAATAAATAGCTGTGAAAAGAAAAAAGGTAATGAGGACTGACGTCCACCAGGAAGCGAAGACATCTATCTCCAGGCTGGAGAGAGGATGTGCACAATTCTCCAGTTTTGCAATAAACCTAAAACTCTTTTTTTTTTTTTTTTGAAAAACTGACTTCTGCCAGATGAGAATATCTTGTTCTCAGCTGCGTTATCACTTGTAAACATGTTGATCTGTCCAGCAGTGATGCAGAGTTCCCAGAGCCCTGGGGAAACAGGCTCCATGTTGAGATCTTGTTGGTTTAGAGAGATTTTCTGAACCAGTGACTTCATTCTGGCTTCATGTCATCAGTACCAGCCAAAGGGGATAAAACTGTGTGCAGCTGTACCCCAAATTTGTGGGAAAACAAGGAAGACCCAGATATAAAAATGAGGTCAGGCGATTTCTTTTAAGTGGGAACTGCATTAGGAAAATTCAAGAGGATTTGGGGAGGAATCTCCAAATGGAGAAATGGAGAAATGGTTCTACAGTTGAGTATGAAACAGCTTGATTTAGTCATATGGTCACCTCTTGCAAGTAAACCGTCTCATCGCATAGGCGTACATGCACATACAAACCCCTACACAACATCCACACGTGTAAATGCCCGCCTGTCAACCCAGATGCAAACAGGAAGTTCAGCTTTAGTCATGTCATGTACTAGTTCATAATTCATCTCACAGGCATTTACTGAACATTCACTGTGGCTGTATCCTGTTCTAGAAGAGAAGGAACACAGAAGTGGGTAAGACATTGTTTCTGCCCTCCAAGAGTTTATGGTTAGCCGGCAAGAAGGCTGTGTGAACATACATCGGATTACCGGATGGTGGATGCTGTCATAGATGGATAGTTGTGTGGTAGGAAGTCAAGTGGTAGGAAGGATGACCAGCTCTCTCCAGAGTGAGAGGACAGGGGATTCAGGAAGATGGATTAGACTGCATGGGCTGCCATCACGAAACCCCATAGACTCAGTGGCTTCAGCAACAGAAATTTGCTTTGTCACAGTTCTGGAGGTTGGAAAACTCAAGATGACGGTTCCAGTAGGGTCAAGAGCTCTCCTCCTGACTTGCAGAGTGCTACCTTCCTTCAGTGGCCTTTTCTCAGGGTGTGCACACAATGGGAGGGAGGGAGGAGGAGAGAGTTCCCTTGTACCTCTTTCTTCTAGTTTTATGGGATCATGGGCACCACTTTTACTATCTCCTGCATGCATGCTAAGTCACTTCAGTCGTGTCTGACTCTTTGAGGCCCTATGGACTGGAGCCCGCCCAGCTCCTTTGTCCATGGGATTCTCCAGGCAAGGCTGCTGGGGCGGGTTGCAGTGCCCTCTTCCAGGGGATCTTCCCGACCCAGAATCAAGTCCATGTCTCTGGTGTCTGCTGCACTGGCAGGTGGATTCCTTACGACTAGCGCCACCTAGGAGGCCCTTTATGACCTCACCTAACCTTAATTCCCTGCCTTCCCTGGTGGCTCAGGCGGTAAAAGCATCTGCCTACAGTGCAGGAGACCTAGGTTTGATCCCTGGGTCGAGAAGATCCTCTGGAGAAGGAAATGGCAACCCACTCCAGTACTCTTGCCTGGAGAGAATCCCATGGATGGAAGAGCCTGGTAGGCTACAATCCATGGGGTCACAAAGAGTTGGATACCACTGAGCGACTTCACTTTCACTTTCTTTGAACCTTAATTAGGGCTTCCCTGGTGGCTCAGAGGGTAAAGCATCTGCCTGCAAGGCGGGAGACCTGGGTTCGATCCCTGGGTTTGATCCCTGGGTGGGGAAGATCCCCTGGAGAAGCAAATGGCAACTCACTCCAGTATTCTTGCCTGGAAAACCCCATGGACAGAGAAGCCTGGTGGGCTACAGTCCATGGAATCACAAAGAGTCGGACACTGAGCGACTTCACTTTCTTTCACTTCAACCTTACTTACTTTCTTAAAGGCCCCATCTCCAAATACATGCATGCTGAGAGTCAGGCCTTTTGCATATGAATTTGGTCCATAACAGATGGCTTCATGGAGCAGATGACAATTGAAATATATTGTAAAGAGTTAGTCAAAGGAGAGGTGGATGGATAATAGACAGGAAGGGATGGAGGAGCTTTCTGCCTTTCAGTGCAGTTCAGTTCAGTCACTCAGTCATGTCTAACTCTTTGTGACCCCATGGACTGCAGCATGCCAGGCCTCCTTGTCCATCACCAACTCCCAGAGCTTACTCAAACTCACGTCCATCGAGCTGGTGATGCCATCCAACTATCTCATCCTCTGTCTTCCCCTTCTCCTCCCGTCTTCAATCTTTCCTAGCATCAGGGTCTTTTCCAATGTCAGTTCGTCGCATCAGGTGGCCAAAGTATTGGAGTTTCTGCCTTTGGGAGACCACAGATAACTCAGGAAAGCTAGCAGGTGGGAGAGAAATGTGAGAAAGGACATATCCGAGGGCTTCAGTTTACTTTGTAGTTGGTGTGGAGCCACTGGTTAATCTTACAGCAGGAGCGGTGTGTTCAGCAAGAAGAGCTGGGTCGTCTGGCCACGTCCTAAACCAGCCTGGCAGCTGCAGAAGGGGAGAGGGAGTTGGCTGGATTTAGTGACTGGATGTAAACAAGAAAGAAGAGGGGAGTATTGGCCTGATTTCCAGTTCTTGGATTGAATGATTTGTTCTCCTAGGAAGCCCAGGTCAGGGGACTGATAGTGGTAGTTTTAGACATGTTGAACTCAAGTTGTTCCCTTCTAGCTGTCTGGAGAGAGGTCTCAGACAGAGATGGAAAGTTAGGTCTCCTCATTGCAGGTGAGTTGCTCCAGCATATAGTGGGTGACTTCTAGGGAAATTATGGAAGGAAGATAGGAGGGCTGAGCACACATTCCCAAGAGTTAAGGAAGGAAGACCAGAAGCCTGGGAAGGAGAGGGGATCAAAACATCAGAAGTGAATCATCTAGGAAAGTCAAAGGAGGAAACTGTGGTCAAGAGAAGGATGCGGTTACCCAAGTTGGTAGCTGCAGATGGTATTGAGAGGTTGACAGAGTCTCGCCTTTGGGACAGAAGGGGTGGCTTTGGTGGGAGGTTTCCCCAGAGTGGGGAGGAGAAGCCTGTGGACCTCCTGGGTGAAGTGTTAAATGGGAGTGGAAGAGAGTGTGCGTACCCAGGAAAGGGAAGGAGTTTTATTGATGAACTCCAGGAAAACAAGAAATACAAAAGGGAAATATAAAGAAATAAACTTCATGGCAAATAGATGGGGAAACAGTGGCTGACTTTATTTTTCTGGGCTCCAAAATCACTGCAGGTGGTGATTGCAGCCATGAAATTAAAAGACGCTTACTCCTTGGAAGGCAAGTTATGACCAACCTAGATAGCATATTCAAAAGCAGAGACATTACTTTGTCAACAAAGGTCCATCTAGTCAATGGTTTCTCCAGTGGTCATGTATGGATGTGAGAGTTGGACTGTGAGGAAAGCTGAGCGCCAAAGAATTGATGCTTTTGAAGTGTGGTGTTGGAGAAGACTCTTGAGAGTCCCTTGGACTGCAGGGAGATCCAACCAGTCCATCCTAAAGGAGATCAATCCTGGGTGTTCATTGGAAGGACTGATGCTGAAGCTGAAACTCCATTACTTTGGCCACCTGATGCGAAGAGCTGACACATTTGAGAAGACCCTGAGGCTGGGAAAGATTGAGGGCAGGAGGAGAAGGGGATGACAGAGGATGAGATGGTTGGATGGCATCACTGACTCTATGGACGTGGGTTTGGGTGGACTCCGGGAGCTGGTGATGGACAGAGAGGCCTGGTGTGCTGTGGTTCGTGGGGTTGCAAAGAGTCGGACACGACTGAGCAACTGAACTGAACTGAACTGAAAGAAATAAACAAGCAGGTTATATATATAGAAACACATCCAAAATATAGGGAGCCCACATGGTTGATAGAAAAAGAAGCTAGGTAGATGGATTTGACTGAGAGGAGGGGAAGACTGAAGGAGGGTAAGTTGTGAGAAAGGGAAGAGAGAGGGGAGGGGTGAAGAGAGATGTTGAGCAGATAGTCTTATGAACACTATCAATCAGCTCAAATCTACTCAATGTAGTTTCTGAGGGAAGTTCATTTTAGAATTGAAATTTAAATAATAATAATAAAAAAAGCCTCCGCAAGTCTGAATACCTAGTCTTTCAGATCGTAGAGATGGATGAAGTTAAATAGCTCTTTTAAGAGCAGCTCTGCATGGAAAATAACTAGGTTTACCCAGCTAAGTTTAGCATATAAAGCCCTCGACTGAATGGCTTCTTTGTCAACCTCAGGCTGGAGGAGTTCAATTCCTTTTTATTTGGTGAATTCCTTAATTGGATTTTGTTTGCCGATCTTACTTTCTCACATTGTAAGGTTTTAATAAATCATTATAATCATTCCCTTATGTCTTGCAAAAATAACCTTTCTGATGGCTCCCGAATGATTTTTTTCTTCCCCCCCTGTGTTTGCATCATGGGATTATTAGTGTAGCTTTCAGATGAATCAGAAAAGGGCTGTGCAGCCAAGGGTGAATTTCCATTGTCTCCTAGGTGTGAACTCAGGGCATGTTAACCGGGAGCCCCTGAGGTCGTGCTTGACGGGGAGGGCACAGCCGGTCTTGGCGTATTATATCCTGTCTGGGTTACTGATGAGATGCTCTGCTTAGAAAAAGGCGAGAGATCTCCTATCTGCTTAGCTGTTAAGGCCTCTGCAGGAAACAGGTTTATTAGTGATGTATGTACGCTGGTGACTCTTTTGCTTCCTTGGCTCTGATGCTGTTTTGCCACTTATTGTTGGTAACTGACTGGGTCGAGGATGAACTTCTGATTCTGTTTACTGCAGTGCTTGGTGAATGTCTGGCTCAAAATATACCTCTCCTACGAACATTGCCCGATGGACCTCCCTTCATAAGGTTGAGGGGCTCTCTCGGTCATGCGTTTAGGAGCTAGACCATGCACTCAAGCCTTTTCCTTCACATTTCCAGTGTTTCCCAGCTGGCTGCTTTGCTTGTCCACCCCAACACTTGGAGTTTATACGGTTCGCTTCTGCGAGCCTGAAATATAGTGATTTCTTACAGTGCTAGCAGTTGGTTGTGTCTCTTTCTAGTTTCCGTCCACTTTCTTTTTCACCTGCTGTTTTCCAGGACACTTCCGTGAAGGGGGCCAGGAGAACAGTGACTTTCCCCAGGGCCTGACAGCTTTCACAGCCGGAGCTTTGGGGGAGCTGGGGTTATGTGGAGGGTGGGCAGTTATAGGATTTTTCAGACTAGACGTGTTTATTTGGCAGTCCAATGCCCTCAGAGAATTAAGAGCATTCAGGCTGATTTGTTTCCAGTTTGTTCCATGAGTGAGCAACCAAGACAAAGATCTCAATCTAGACACAGAAGTAGTACTAAAGCCTGAAAAGCTTCGTACTCTTGCTTTTGTTCTCTGTCCCTCCCTCTCCCCTTCTCTGTCAGTGGCAACCATCATGAAGCCAGATGGAAAAAACATAGGCTTGGATAGGAAGGCAACCCCCTTCATCGGATCCCTGCCATGGGCCGGCTCCCTCATTTGATGCTGAATCCTTGGGAGGAAGTGTTGTGAAAGGCCTTGCATCCTTACCATTTTCCCATTTATATTTCTACTTTGAATAGGTTTTCGCTACTTGAGACAACAGGATTCTTTTTAAAACACTTTTAGAATGTTTAATTGGCAGATCAGTGCTTTACGGAGTTGTATTGGTTTCTGCCATACATCAGGATGAATCAGCCATAAGTGCACACATGTCCCCTCCTTCCTGAACTTCCTTCCCGCCCCATCCCACCCCTCCGCACCCCTTTATGTTTTCACAGAGCACTGGGTTGAGCTGCCCACGTCATAGAGCTAATTCCCACTGGCTATCTACCTATTTTACATAAGGCAACGCATGTATTTCCATGCCGCTCCCTCAGTTCATCCCACACTCTCCTTCCACGCCTGGGTCCACAAGTCTCTTCTCTATGGCTGTGTGTCTACTGCTGCTCTGCAAATAGTTTCATCAGCCCCATTTTTCTAGATTCCATGTATACGCATGAATGTATGATATTTGTTGTTCTCCTTCTGACTTACTTCACTCGGTATAACAGGCTCTAGGTTCACCTCCCTCGCTAGAACTGACCCAAATTTGTCCCTTTTTATGGCTGAGTAATATTCCATTGTATGTGCCACAACTTCTTTATCCATTCATCTGTTGGTGGGCATCTAGGTTGCTTCCATGTCTTGCTTGTTATAAATAGCGCTGCAGTGAACACTGGGGTACATGTGTCTGAGACAAAAGGATTCTTGCTTAACGTCTCCCGAGCCTGGAGACCTTCGTTTACTCTCCCTGTTTGTATCTGCAGTGTCTGACCTGCCCCTTATTTATATCTACCTAGGTGCCAATTGGAGAAGGCGCTGGCACCCCACTTCCATACTCTCGCCTGGGAAATCCCATGGACGGAGGAGCCTGGTAGGCTGCAGTCCATGGGGTCGCTAAGAGTTGGACACGACTGAGCGACTTCACTTTCACTTTTCACTTTCATGCACTGGAGAAGGAAATAGCAACCCACTCCAGTGTTCTTGCCTGGAGAATCCCAGGGACGGGGGGGCCTGATGGACTGCCATCTATGGGGTCGCACAGAGTTGGACACGACGGAAGCGACTTAGCAGGTGCCAACTGGGCTTCCCTGGTGGCTTGGTCAGTAAAGAATCTGCCTGCAAGGCAGGAGACCCGGGTTTGATCCCTGGGTTAGGCAGACCCCATGGAGAAGGAAATGGCAACCCACTCCAGTATTCTGGCCTGGGAAAGCCCATGGACAGAGAAGCCTGGTGGGCTATAGCCCATAGGGTCACAAAGAGTTGGACACGACTCAGCCACTAACACAGGCTAGGTGCCAATTACTCATGGGTTTACTCATGTGAGTGGATGTATATAAAAACCTGGAACAAGAAATGCCCTCAAGAGCAAAGTACAGAAATGAAATGCCTAAAACATGAAGAGAAAAGGGATAATATGAGAGGAGAAGGGAAATGTTTTAAAGTATGTGTCGTTTGAGCATTCCTGCTGCCTCTGTCAAACAAGCCTCAAACTGCCAGCACGTGTGATATTTTTACTTTTGCTCCCAACGGGAGCGGCGTCATCGGCCCGCCCTCCGCTGTCAGTGGAAGCTGCCGGCATGAACGAAGCCAGCTCTCCCGGGGACCCGGGGGAAGCTGCTGCCTCCTGCTTCTGCTTCTGCCTCCTTTGCTCAAAAGTTGGCAAATGCTGGTCATGTCATGGGTCTATTTATAGTAGGCACACGTCTAACCACCTTGTTCTTTTCTTAGCATCTGCTTGACACGCTATCAATTATCCATGAGGTGAATGACAACACTGGGGAAGTTATTTGAGGCAGGTGCCCTGAGGTGAGAGAGAGGGGGCGGAGGTCACCTGGGGACAGCTCCAGATAAAAAGGGTGAAATAGACATTGCTTGCTGCACAGAGGCCAGAGAAGGATTCCAGATGGCTGGAGGGGCGGATCCAGAGCTGGTTGGCAGGCAGACTCCTGCCCTTTTTATTTACCTGTGCTGGCTTACGTAGGAGAAGCCCTTTTGGAAAACTGCAAGTTGCAACCTGTGTGATCTCTGGGCCGAAGAGGTCATTTTTGTTATCCTCTCAAAGCCACAGGATGTGTGCAGATGAGGCCCAGTTAGGGAGCTCCTGGGAGAGGAAATGGAGGAGACGAGAGGGGGATGGGGGGTGCGCTGGACCCCCTCCCTCCACTGGAAGCATCTCTGGTGGATGTGAGGCAGAAACAGGGGCGTGCCAGGGTGGGGGGCAGGTGTTCCCTCTGGACCCGCAAGGATGCTGGCCCTTTCTTCCCCCTTCTCTTCCTCCTTCTTCCCCGCATCCTCTCCTCCTCTTCCTCCCTCGTCTCCTCCCCTCCCCTTCCCCCCTTCCCCCTTCTCTCCCTCTTCTTTCTCCTTTAACAAAAAATTACTGTAACAGAAACATCCATTATCCCATTTCAGTGTGACTAGCTGACCTGGTGTCATTTTCTCCTTTATCTGCCACCCACTTGGCTGACGGAATCTGCTACCAGAGCTGCTGTGCTATAACGATGCCGATGTCTCTATTGTCTTAGCCCCAGAAATGGAATTGCTGGTGAAGGTGGTGGGACGGGGGCTCCTGCCTGTTCTATAGCCTCTTGGGACCACCTTCCAGGCCCCATATCCTCTGTACACCTCAGACTGTGAAGTGAGGGAGAGAAAGACGCAGCTTGACTCAGAGAGAACCGAAAGCGCACGCACTCAGCATTCTCCCCGCTTTGCCTTTGGTGTGAACTGGCTCAGACTGCACACCCCATCCTATCTGAAGTTTTCTTCACTCAGTTTCTTCCCCCTGCTTCTCCTGCCTTCCTTTTGGCAACGAGGAACTGAACTGTCCCCTGGATGTGTGTATGTGTGTGTGTGTGCAGACAGCTGGGTCCTGGGAAGCCTTGGAATTCTTGCTGAGTATGTGTGGTGGGTGCTCCAGCAGTCGCTGGCAGGCTGTCCCAGGGATCCGGGCTCTGAGGCGTTTACCATGTGCCCCTAATCCACTTTCTGGGCCAGTGTCTAGCTCCTGAGAACGTCTGGGTCTCTGAGTGGCCTGGTGCCGTTTAAACCGGCTCCAGGCTCCTGGGGATCAGTTTGCAGCCTCTGTTATCTTTTGGCACAGCCAGCCTGTCTTTTCCTTTCTCCTCTTCTCACTCTTCAGACCACTCAAGTTTAACTTGGTTTATTATTTAGGGACTCACGGGGGAGGGGAGATGATTACTCTGAAGTAGAGCACCAAGCTTCCAGGTGGGGTGTGTGTGTGTGTGTGTGTGTGTGTGTGTGTGTGTGTGCCCGAGCACCTGAGAACACATGTATGAGTCCAAGAGTGCTCCTGGCTGTCTTGGAATGATGAATCCCACGTGGATGGGTCTCTTTCATCGAAACTACAGGAACCAAAACAGGTGTCCAGGGCCAGGGTCAGAGTCCTCAGGTGGCTGGTGAGTAAAGAGAAACTTCCTACCTTCTGTAACAGAAAAATATAGTCGATAAACATTAGACCCTCCTGTTCCTTCTTCACGGACTGAAGTTCTTGAATGAGGCCACCCCTATTTACACCTTTGTGGGGATCATGAGATCTGGTTTTTCTTTTCTCTTTGTGTGGGTTATATTATTCTTGAGTGATGGGAGTTTGCCACCCACCGTTTTCATAATTTGGCCACATCCTCCTCTTTGTTTTCCCCCAGCTTCTATTATTAAGGGAGCGATCTCTTTGGAACAGGTTAGGGGAAGTTTCTTATGGGGATACGTTTTGGAAGTAGCTGGGTTTTTAGTTCAAGTTACTGTAGTAGGACTTATGATTTTGAATCACAGGGATAGATTGTATGTGGTTATATATTTGAAGGCATATGTCATATGTACATAGTATGAAATACAGTTAAATGATTGACTAGTGCCCAGACATGGTCAGTAAACTGAAAGATGTTGCTTTAGTTTATCTCTTCATTATCATCACGTTATTATTGTTCATTTTCTTAACTTGTTCCTTCAGAGTCCATATAGGATCAAATGTTTCTCAATAAGACTGGCAAGATGACAATAAATTGTTCTTATGTTTATTTTTATTTTTTTATTCCAAAATTTAATTCAGAGTTTGCAAAGCTGCAGCCCACAGGTCATTCTGGCCTGGTTTGTAAATAAAGTTTTATTGAAACACAGACATGCTCATGTATGCAAAAATGAATTGTCTGTGGTTGTTCAAAAATGAATTAACAACTGCAGAGTTAAGTAATTGTGACAGAGACGCCATGGCCCACAAAGCCTAAAAAGTTTAGTATTTGATCGTCAGCATACATAGGTTGTCATGGTCTGGCTGGTTTCCTCATTTCCTTTGTTGTTGTTTCCTTTACCTGCTTTCAAAAGGTCTGCAGTGACACTAAATATTTAGGGGATCTTTCATGAAAGTATGAGCATTACCAGTGCTCAGGGAGATTCTAAAGCAATCAGACAAGGAAGAGAGAGACACCTAAAACAAGTATGGAACGCATATGATAAAAATGTGTAAAAGATGCCCAGCAAACATTTAACAGTGCCATCCCCCTAAGTGCAAATGCAGCCTGTCGGATGTAGTGAGAGACCTTCAGTAGGTGGAAATATGGTCCTATTCTCAGAGAGTTAACTGTCAGTGGGAGAAATCTGATAAAATAATTAGATCTGACAGGTTCTCATAAGGGGCTGTAGAAAAATACATACTGTTTTGGTGTTCAGAGGAGACAAAATGACTTTTCTAGAGCAGGCTAGGAGGTAGGAACTTTGGGATGGAAATTAAGAAATGATTGTGAGGCCTGCTCCTTGTAATAGTGAAGGAGACCTTTATCTGCAGCCTCCAGTTCTTCACCAAAGTAGACCTTTGCATCTGTTGCTGAGGGAGGCTTGTTTTTTCCAGAGGAAGCATAGGAAGAACCTTAACCACTTAACTGCTGTCAGATTCACAGTTCTAATAGATTCAGAGATGTCCCATTTCAGAACTTAGATAGGAACAAAATTATAAATTAAAACCCAAGTGAGTCTGGAACTAGGAGTGGCCTTTAGAGATCACCTACTGATGTCCCCAACAGCTGAAGAAGTTGGGGCTCAGACATCTAGTTAGTTGTATAAAATTATGTCTGGAAACTAGGACTTCTGACCACCTGGTCTTTATTAAATTTTATTAGCTTATCTTTTTTTTTTTTTCCTCAAATTTTAAGCCAGATTCTCTGTGGAGGTGGAGAACATCTCAGAAATATCAGCATAAAGTCTTTCATTGTCTTAAAGACCTTCATTAACATGCCTGGCCTTTCCCTGATCCTCCAGAATCCCCAGGGGTCACAGATGATGGAGTGAAATATTGACGAGCTCCCGAGGACTGACCTCCTCCTGGCTGCCCGGTGTGACTGCCTGTGGCAGCAGAGCTTCCAGGGCTGGGCTGGGCAGGGCGCTCTGCTCTTTTTGCAGTGCCCTCTGTATTTCTATAGTTGCTGAGCGGAGCCTAGAATACCAGTGTTAGGGGGTTTGTGGGAGCGGGGAGGGATCACATAGATGAGAAAATGACACACAGGTAACAGGATGGGGCATCTGAACTTCCCTTTAACTGCCCATGAGTAATCATTTGTTCATTCATTCTATGTTTATTAAGTACCTGCAATGTTCCAGACTTTGTCCCTTGCACATGGGATGCAAGAGATTTAAAACAGACAAGGGGCCACCCCTTGGGGGTCTCACATCTCAGGTGTGTGTGCTTCACCAGGGGAGAGGATGTTTTCTGAGGGAGCAACTTGGGGCCTGGACCTGGAGCAGGGAGGCCCGGGTCCAAGCTCCTGTACCACCTGCCACTCCTTTTCTCGTAGCCGAAACCCTGACTGTAATACCTTCCCCCGCGTTCTTCTAGGACTAGGGTCCCTTCCTTCGCCTCACCGAGGCTTGCCTTCTCTGCTGCCTCTTCTGATTCTGCTGAGTTCAGGTTCTGCCGTCACGATCTCCTGTCCTGTTGCTTCTTCCTAGGACTCCCCTTTGCCAGTGCCGTGTCCTGGTGCTGGCCTCTGCTCTCCCGTGACACTGTGCTGTCCTCTGTGGCTTTCCACCTCCTACCTGGCCCCACTGATCCAGATTCAGCTCCGCATCGTGAGTTCCGCCTGAAGACCCATTCACTGCTGTGAACAGCCCCACCCCCGCTGTGTCTGGATCGGGAACTTTCCACTTCTTTGATGATTTAACAGGGTTTCACACTGTTCTCTGCAGAGACAAAATGATGAAGACCATGTCTCTCTTCTTATAGCTCTTAGACTTGCAGGCATGGAGTCGGATGGGATTTTGGCCAACCTCACAGACCCTGATTCTTCATAGGCAGAATGATGAGTTGGGAGTTGATGAAGTTTAACATCTCTTTTAGCTCAAACTTCCATTCTATAAAATTTCTCCTTTTCAGTTTCTTTTCCCCCTCCCTCTCACAGCTTTTGCCTGTCGCTGAATGTAATGGCACCCCACTCCAGTACTCTTGCCTGGAGAACCCCATGGATGGAGGAGCCTGTTGGGCTTCTGTCTATGGTGTCGCACGGAGTCGGACACAACCGATGCTACTAAGCAGCAGCAGCAGAATGGTTATTATTATTTAGCTGAAGTTATAAAAACAACCAGGATTTGTTTAAGCAATCAAAAAGGAGTTGAGAGAGAAGGAGAGAGAAAATAAGAATTCTTTAGACTCTGAGTAAGATGGGCCAAGTGAGTCCTTTGAAGTCTTTGCTGCCTGTGAGCTTGAAGTTCGGCAGTGGTTTGACAGGAGAGCTTGCTTGGGGAAAGTTAACAGTGTCTGCAGAAATGATAGCAGATGTAGGAACTGAGGAAAGGGGAGAGGAAGGGTAGAGAGTGGCAGGGTCTGCCCCTTATTTTAGTGTTCTCTTGTGAGCTTTTCAAATTGAGGAACAAAGAACAGGTGTTTTATGATTAGAACATGGAAGGACAGAAGACAGAGGAGCTGTTTTCATGTATCTTACATGAAGTTGGGAATCTTGTTTTACAAATTTGTGGATAATAGAGTGCAAGAGTCGGAAAAGGTGATTCCATTCATAAATATTTGATGATCACGATGTGGATATGGTAACCATACATCCCAGTTGCAGATAGTGTATTCTCTTGATTCCATAAATAATTCCGTAGTCATAACCTGCATGTCAGTATAATTATGGGTTGCTGTTATTGTCTACAAGGCATGACAGTAAATTATCTTGTCATCCAGCTCAGCTTTTATCGTTAGCTCTTTGCTAGTTTTATTGGAAGAAACCAGTAACTTGTAAATCATAAAAAGTTAATAATTCCAGTCATGATTTCCTTTTATTATTAGGTATCTTTAAGATGCTCTCTCTTAATTTTGACAGATTTTTCTAAAGGTTTTTAAGAAAGTGGTCATGCTTTGTATGGTGGGTTTAGACTAGGAATGGTGGGTTTTAAATGAATTTCTAATAGTGTATAAAGAGTATACATACTATCAGACTTTGTGGAAAGAAAGCAGTCCAAAGTCATTCCATATATCATGCTGTTTTTATTGTATTTTCTTCTGATCCCTCTAAAAACTTTTAAATATAAATGCATTTAATGGCTAGAATGAACAAAAGGAGTTACAAAACTGAAATCCAGAATGTGATTTAAAGATGTAAATGTAATCATTATTATAAACTCTTCATACATATGTGTATAAGAAAAAAAGACTTAAAGGAAATACACAAAATTGTCATTTATTCTTTCCACAAAGGAAGCATTATTTACTGTCTCGTTCAATCGCTAAGTCGTGTCCAGTCCTTTGCAGTCCCATGAACTGCAGCATGCCAAGCTTCCCTGTCCGTCACCATCTCCCAGAGTTTGCTCTAACTCGCATTTATTGAGTCAGTGATGTCATCCAACCACCTCCTCCTCTGTCGTTTATGCTAAATATTTTTGGGGACTGAAACAGAGCATGAGAATGACCTCTTACGTTCTAGTATGATTTCTTGGGAGAGGAAACCATGAGGAATTTTTACTTTCTTTTGTGTATTTTGTCTGTGTTCCCAGTGTTTTTAAAGACCTTATCTCCCTGTCTGTCAAATGTGGCGGCATTTGTTAGTAAAGATGCCTTAGAGTATGTTGCGGAACAGATAAACCCTGGAATCTAATTGGTTTAGCACAACAAAAGAGTTTTCTCTCCTCACACAAACTGTGAGTCAGGTCTGGACCAGCTCTTGGGGGAGGGAGGCAGGGGTGGTGAGAGCCCTCTTCTCTCTGAGGACTCAGGATGCAGGCTACCTTCTTCTAGTGATGCTGTGTTCCATCTCAGCATGCATGCATACTCAGTCATGTCCTTCTCTCTGCAACCCCTTAGCCCACCAGGCTCCTCTGTCTGTGGGATTCTCCAGGCAAGAACACGGGAGTGGGTTGCCATTTCCTCCTCCAGGGGATCTTCCTGACCCAGGAATTGAACCCTGGTCTCCTGTGGCTCCTGCATTGACAGGCAGATTCTTTACCACTGAGTCTCCATCTCAGCGTGTGATCTTTAATGTCGGTGCAGCAAGGGAGAAGAAAGCTGGGTGTTGGCATCCAGTTCTTAACTGCCTCGACATCCAAGTTACACATTAGATGTCACTTCTGCTCATGTGCCTTTGTGCAGATCTAGGCATATAGCTGCACTCAAGTGCAGGGACTGGAAGTAAAGGTTTCAAACACCGAGGAAGAAAAGGAGACCCGGGAATGGGTGAGCACGCGTAGTTTTTATGACAGAGTCTAATAATAGTAACTCCAACAAATGTTGGGAGAATCCACACTTTCACCAGCCTGTGATGAAAAAAAAAAAAAACCCAACAGATTACATTTAGTTTTTAATCTTAAATTATTATGACAAGGAACCTGACTAGCCAAATTACTAGAAATAAATTCTGCATCAAAATATCTCTCTATGATTTTGAGGAATTTGCTGAGTCCTGGCTTCTGGGGATTCTTTAAAACAGGGGTCCCCAGTCTTCGGGATCGAATGCCTGATGGTCTGAGGTAGAGCTGATGTAATAATAATAGAAAGAGAGTACACAGTGAATGTGATGCACTTGAATCATCCCAAAACCACCACCTGCCCCCAACCCTGGTCTGTGGAAAAACTGTCTTCCACAGAACCAGTCCCTAATGCCAGGAAGGTGGGAGATTGCTGCTCTAACGGATCTTCTATATTTCTGACCCCCACATCTTGCCTGTTGGCTGATGCTGGTGCTGTTGAAAGGAGCTGCTGTGTCTGCCTGTCTTCCCCTGGTAACCACCACTGCATCCCTTTCTCATATGCTCCCTAGCTCCCATCAGGACAGCCGTGAGGCTCAGTTCATAAGAACATTTTGAAAACTTGACTATAGCACAAGGAAGGCCCAGAGAACAGCTCACAGCTGGTACCAGATGTATTTGGACTCACGGAGCCTCAGACCTAGACTTCTCTTTAGGGTCTCTCACTCTGTTGGGTCTGGGCTCACCTCCACCTCCATCTTGCCCCTAGTTCAAGCTCCTACACACTTAATAGTCTCTGAACTTGAGCGGGTTGCTGAGACAGCAAGGAGGACTTCCTTGACCTATTTCAAGGCATGTATTTTTATAAACTCTGGAGTATTTCTCCCCAGGATGACTGCCAAGGAGAAACTCATTTTTTTTTCCCCCAGGGGAGATTCACGGTGTGGCTTGGCCCTCTGTCCCTGAAAATATAATTTGTTGTTCAGTCATTAAGTTGTGTCTGACTCTTTGCAGCTCCATGGGCTGCAGCACGCCAGGCTTCCGTGTCCTTCACTATCTCCCAGAGTTTGCTCAAACTCATGTCCATTGAGTCAGTGATGCCATCCAACTGTCTCATCTTCTGTCACCCCCTTCTTCTCCTGCACTCAATCTTTCCTGGCATCAGGGTCTTTTCCAGTGAGTCAGGTCTTCACATTAGGTGGCCAAAGTATTGGAGCTTCAGTTTCAGCATCAGTCCTTCTAATGAATATTCAGGGTTGATTTCCTTTAGGATTGACTGGTTTGATCTACTTGCCATCCAAGGGACTTACAAGAGTCTTCTCCAGCACCACAGTTCAAAAGCATCAGTTCTTCAGCACTCAGCCTTCTTTATGGTCTAGCTCTTACATCCATACATGACTACCGGAAAAACCATAGCTTTAACGACAGACATTTGTCAGCAAAGTGATGCCTCTGCTTTTTAATATGCTGTGTAGGTTTGTCATAGCTTTGCAAGGAGCAAGCGTCTTTTAATTTCATGCTGCAGTCACCGTCTGGAGCCCAGGAAAACAAAATCTGTCACTGTTTTCATTTTTTTTTCCCTTTCTACGTGTCATGAAGTGATGGGATGGGATGCCATCCATGACTTAATTTTTGAATGTTGCATTTTTAGCTAGCTTTTTCACTCTCCTCTTTCACTCTCATTAGGGTGAAAATCCCATGAAAACCCTCAAGAGGCTCTTTAGTTCCTCTTGGAGAAGGCAATGGCACCCTACTCCAGTACTCTTGCCTGGAAAATCCCATGGATGGAGGAGCCTGGAAGGCTGCAGTCCATGGGGTCCCTGAGGGTCAGACACGACTGAACGACTTCTCTTTCACTTTTCACTTTCATGCATTGGAGAAGGAAATGGCAACCCACTCCAGTGTTCTTACCTGGAGAATCCCAGGGACGGGGGAGCCTGGTGGGCTGCCGTCTATGGGGTCGCACAGGGTCGGACACGACTGACGCGACTTAGTAGTAGTAGTTCCTCTTCGATTTCTGCCATTAGAATATTATCATCTGCATATCTGAGGCTTCTGAGTGGTGTCATCTGCATATCTGAGGTTGTTGATATTTCTCCCAGCAATCTTGATTCCAGCTTGTGATTCCTCCAGCCTGGCATTTCACATGATGTACTCTGCTTATAAGTTAAATAAGCAGGGTGACAATATACAGGCTTGACATATAATTGACAGTGCTTTAATCCAAGTCTGGATTATTTGGGCTCAGATCATGCCCTGTGGGGACCAGCAGCCTATCCAGACTATGGTTTGCCAAGTCTGTACTGACTTCCTGTGGCCTGTCCCCCAAGCGCAGGGGAAGGAAAG
This sequence comes from Capricornis sumatraensis, assembly GCF_032405125.1. Classification (NCBI taxonomy): domain Eukaryota; kingdom Metazoa; phylum Chordata; class Mammalia; order Artiodactyla; family Bovidae; genus Capricornis; species Capricornis sumatraensis. The sequence goes on along the minus strand of NC_091073.1, from coordinate 105,904,853 downwards.
TGAAGCCTTACCTCAGTCCTAATAGTCTAACTCCAGCTCCATCCAGGCTGATGATACAAACACAGTATCTTAAGAATAAACCAGAATTTCAAGGATTGATCAATTCTCAATCAAACTTTGGGGAAAAAACAGAAATACAATTCTGCCTCTGCAGACATAGTTCTGTTAGAGCAGCCAATTTTCATTATTAAATAGACACTTAGTATGTTGTGCTCACTGGTGGCTCATATGGTAAGGAATCTTCCTGCAGTGCAGGAGACCTGAATTCCATCCCTGGGTTGGGAAGATTCCCTGGAGAAGGGAATGGCAATCCACTCCAGTATTCTTGCCTGGAGAATTCCTTGGACAGAGGAGCCTGGCAGGCTATACAGCCTATGGGGTTGCAAAGAGTTGGACATGACTGAGCAACTAACACTTAATATGTTAGTCTAGAACTTTTACAGTGGGTTTCTTTGAATTCAGTCTTTCCAAAGATGAGTGGGAAGGTGCTTGTTGCCTTCCATCAACCTGAATAAAAGACCTGCTAGCAATCCTTTCCATAACAAAGGCTAATTTTGCTGGTACTCTGCCCCCCTCCGCCATGCCTTCATCACTTTATAAAGCACAAATTCACACAAGTGGATGTTTTTCAACAATTTTAAAGTCTGTTCCCACTGGAAATCCCTTATATTAGGTATTGTGATTATAAGGAAACAGTCTTCCATTTTCTATTCTGTCTCTTTCCATGTGTTATTTTACTTAGTAAGCGCCTTTATGTATTGCATTTTAGTCCTGTTTGTGGTTACTTCTGAAATCAAGCCCTTTTTACTCACACACTTAATTCTTTCTTCCCAAGTTCAGTTGTTTTTTTTTTTTTTTTTCTCAGTAACTTATTTTGTTTCTTGCAGTTCTATGTATCGAGTGAAATATAGGCTTATTGTATACCTGGGCTTTCATTCCATGAGCATGTGTTCGTGTTTTGCATATTAATCTCTTCATGCCGGTCTGAGCCAGTTCTGCCTCAGAAATGGTTCTTGCATGCTCAGAGCCCTGGTTAAGGTTTCACCTGTCCGTGGGGCTGACTGGAGGTGTGCAGAGCATCCTTGGGTTTCCTTATGCACACCTGGCCATGGCAGTGAGTTCTAGGCTCACTTGCTGGCACTTTTTCTTTTTTAAATTTCTTATTTTTTTCTGGCACCTTTAAAAATTGAAGCTGTATTTTCTACCCAGAGCAGCGCTGAGATTCTCTGTCACTGTTCTGCATGCCAGGGGACCCTACCTAGGAAGGATTTTAAAGTTCTGTTTCTTGCTTTCTTCTTTTTCCTTGTGGAGACTATAGCTGACAGAATTGAAGTGGCAGTAGGTGGGTGAGGGGGGTGGGGGTGGCGGGTGGAATGGCAGTCGTCAGTTTGGGAACAGTCTGTGAGCCAAAGAACTGCCTTTGGCATATGAGAGCGTGTGAGAGAGTTTGTCTCTTTGCCTCATTGAAAGGAGGTGTGCTGTAAATCTGACTCAAGCAGGAACTATTTATGGGAGCTCATTATTATAAAGAACAGATATTTGATTTTCCAATTAGCACAGCCTTGGTGAGATTTGTGAGTTGGGCCACTATCTTGCTGTACACAAATAACTTTTTTCCAGCTAGCCATAAAGTGAAAGTGGCTCAGTCATATCTGACTCTTTGCGACCCCATGGACTATACAGTCCATGGAATTTTCTAGGCCAGAATACTGGAATAGGTATTCTGGAATACTGGAAATATTGGAAAGGGTAGCCTTTCCCTTCTCCAGGGGATCATCCCAACCCAGGGATTGAACCCAGGCCTCCCACATTGCAGGTGGATTCTTTACCAGCTGAGCTGCAAGGGAAGCCCAAGAATACTGGAGTGGGTAGCCTATCCCTTCTCCAGTGGATCTTCTTGATCCAGGAATCAAATCAGAGTCTCCTGCTTTGCAGGTGAATGCTTTACCCACCAAGCTATGAGGGAAGCTATCCACAAGGCAAATAGAAATTCTCAACAGGAATCTTTTTAAGAGGGTAAAGATGATGCTTGTATATAGTGTTTGTAAATGTAAAAACACTAACAAAACATAGAACCTTGCTATTAGATAGTGACTTCTATGGTTTTCAGCATTGCTACAATCAAGAGGTTTTTTTAATCTATATTATCTATTGGCTGTGTTTTCCATATCTCTCAATGCTGCAAATTCACGACATTGGAGAGAGTGTCCAGATTTGTTGAGATAGTTAACACAACTGGGTTCAACCTGGAGCCCAAGAGGGACTGTGCTTAGTGATTCAGATAATTCTTCAGGAACAGGTGGTCATATCTGGCTCACAGGCTCCATGCACATTTGGCACCTGTGGTTTGTTTGGTCTTATCATCCAGATACAGGTGCTTCTTGGAGCCCCAAGTAGTGCTTTCCGACGAAATCTTTCTGCATAAACCATGACCTCTCCATGATCTCTGCAAGAAGGAATCAAAGTCCAGAGGGACATGACATATGAAGAATCAGAAGCTGGGATAAGCCAGAAGGAACCTCATGGTATTAATTTTCTTCTTTAGGTCGGCAAAGGTTTTTTGCATATCCACTTTTCAAACCTCCATGTTTCACTTGTCCATCTGCATTTTCTCTAAGCATTCCAGATTACCTGATGGGTGTGAAAAGGTATCTGTAAAACTGAGCTGGAATGAGTACTACCTCTGATATTTATGTACAGAATAGTGTGCCTGTGGTAGGCTGACTTTCACATATGTGCTGTCTTTCGCTAAATAAAATCAAGAAGGAACTTCCCTGGTGGTCCAGTGGGTAAGACTCCATGCTCCCAAAGCAGGGCTCTGGGTTCGAGCACTGGTCAGGGAACTAGATCCCATATGCCACAGCTTAAGATCTGACATGGTCAAATAAATAAAGTAATTAATTTAAAAAATTGAAATAAAATCAAGAAGTATGACCTTCCACTTACACCACTCCTACTGAATGGGTTGTCTCCTTTTTTGGATTTTTGATCTGATGGGAGGTGAGAAAGAAGAGCTGAAGACTTTATCAAGAGATGATGGTGATGTCTTACCACTCTGGGACAGACTCTTCACTGACCGTTTAAATGTATTTTTTAAATTCTCAAAAGAGATTTACTGGCCCGTTTTATAGATGAGAAAACTGAGGCTCAGAGAGGCTAACTCATCTGTCCAGTTACTCAGAGGATGACAGACTAGGATTGGGACCCAGAGCTACTTCTCAAGCCCACTCTCCTTCCAGTATCCTGGCTACCTTACAAGCAGGGCATGGCTGGAGAGTCCAGTATTTCTTGCTTTTGCACGAGAGCATTCTCATCCTGTGTGGGTTTAGTATGAGCTGCATGTGCTCAGCCGCTCGGTCCTCTTCAGCTCTCTGTGGCCCCATGGACGATAGCCCGCAGGCTCCTCTGCCCATGGAATTGCCCAGGCAAGAATACTGGAGTGAGTTGCCATTTCCTTTTCCAGGGAACCTTCCCAAGCCAGGGATCTTCCTGCATCTCTTGTATCAGCAGGCAGATTCTTTACCCCTAGTGCCACCTGTTTGTTTAAAACTAGAGTCACAGGTTGAGCGTTACACCAGCAAGTCACAGAAACTTTCCAGAGATGTTTCCGTGGTTCAATATTTGCACCACATTGGAACACGTTGAGCCGCCAAGGTTGGGGCTGATTGTTGTGGAGGGAGAGAAAGGGTTGGGCTGGTCTAGGTAAATTTCCCTGTTACTTACAGCGAGACAGTCTCTTGAGTCTCCAGTTGTGAGGCAGGTCGGAGCAACTGTGGTGAATCCCTGGAGAGAGCCTGATGCATGTTCCTCGTGTGCCGCTGCTGCTGAAGCACTTCGGCGGAGGCTGAGGTGGAGACACAGGGCAGCGCGGCTGGTGTCCTGGGGGAATTTCTTCTGTAGCCTGACCTCAGGCACCCTCCCTGTGGAGGTTCCTCATGTCACACATCTTGCGTTCATGCCAAACAGTACTGATTCAGGCTCACTTTTCCCCAAGAGGATGGGAACAAAATCAGGACAGAAGAAGGGAGAGAGAAGCTGGTCTTTAATCCAGGATTAATACATTGAGGTATTTTACGTTTATTTCCCAAGAATGTGAATTTCTGCAATGTGTCTCTCAGACTGCATGAATAGAATATGTGCTTAAATTTGCTAGAGTCTGTGATTTGCAAATCCTGTTGTAGGGCTTTAAGTAGAGAAGATGCAGTGAAATATGGTGGTGGGCTTACTCTTTAACGTTATTCCAAGGCAGCTGATTGGCTGATGTTCTCTGTTGCAACAAGGAGCTTCTGCTTTCCTACTCTAACCTTGATAGTTGTGGTGGACCAGCATCACTGGGCAACACCAGGAGGAGTAATGAAGACCCCAGTGTCAGCTTTGTCTGATGGCCAACTCAATCCTGGCAATGGCAAAAACAGACTGGAAAGCAGATGTTCACTCTCATAGGCTCTACCGACAAATAGGAAGAATAGGAGAGAAGGGCGCTGGGAGGCATATAACCAAAAAGAACTTCCCCTGGACAATCTGGAGGATAAACACCTCTGGGAGGACCCAGCAGATACGTCTATGGAACACATTTTACATTTGCCAACCGCTTTCACAGCTACCCTTTCATTGCCATTCCCGTACACTGGGGACTAGACAAATGGTTAAAGAGACAGATAAGATATCTAAGGCAGCCCCTTAGGAAATTAGCAAGAGAGCCGGAGCTGGAGTCTACAGAGAAGTCCTGCCTGAGGTTCCATAGGAAGCCTCTAGGATCGCTTGCTCCTGCTTTTTTTCCCTCTTAGGCAGATCACACTGCATCTCTAAATAATCCAGGGAAGCCTAAACCTTTATATTTAGAGTTTTAAACATGAGAGGAGCCTTGGAATTTATTTTGTCCATCTTTTTATTTTAGAGATGAAGGCAATGAGACCCAGTGAGATGCAACTTTCACACAGTTGAGTAATTCTATAGCTCCAGCTAGACTATAGAATACTGAGTGTGAATTTATGAAGATGTGCAAGAGGAAAACACAGCCCTCAGGCACCTGGTTGGGCGACTTGAGGTCTGAGGTGGATACACAGTCAGGTCAGCATGTGGCTCAGAGGGTGGAGCCCAGGCTGGAGATCAGCTTCCAACCCCCTGTTTGTGATGTACTAATTGTACGCTGTATGAAATGGCTCTACGTGGTTTTCCCAATTCATTTAAAACAGATTTGGATGGAAAACGTGACTGCGTGAGGGAATAAACTTTCCATTAGGTAGATGAGGTTGTCCATATGTCTACTAATTGCCCTCATTTGGCAGAAATCAAGCAGACCGGGGGATGAGAGGTGAATCTTTCTTTTTTCTTGCAGTTACGGGCGTGGATAACTCGGATGACACCAGGCCTGCATGGGCTGGCCTGATGAATGATGGACATTGTCAGAGTTGTAGGAAAGGAAAAAGACTTAATGAAAGTCTGGCAAACTTCACCTTGAGTAGCTAGTGAATTGGATGTGAAAAGAAAAGAGAAAACCCCACCTTCTCTATGATTAAAAAAAAAAGTATTCAAACATGACAGGGCTGGGTGGCTTCAAGAACCGTTTTCAAGCTTAAAAGAAGACATTTCCTCTGGCAGCCAGAATTTGAGTGGACAAAATCAGATTTGTTTCAGTGGTTAATGCTTAAAGCTTATAAACATACCTTCCCTCTCCCATTACTATAAATGTACTTTACTAATATGGCATTTTGTATTGGAAGGTAAATGTCACTGTAACATTGACAAGTAATGAATAAGTCTGGTGGTGAACAGAGCCCTGGATGACAATGACTAGATCCTTCTTGTAAAGAATCTAGTAACTTAAAAGTTCCCCTTTGTGTAAGTAACTACACTTGTAGCATAAGTGATGATTTGCAGATATGTGTTTAATGTGCGTCTCCTCCACTCTCTTGGAGTCAGTCCAGCATACTGGCTAAGGGTGGAAGCCTTGAAGCCTGGTTTCTAATCCCACTTTTTTCACTTAGCAGCTGTGTGACATTGGTGAAGTTACTCAGTCTCTCTGTGTTTCCTTCTGGAGCTGTAAAATGCTGACCACCGCAGGACGTATTTCATCAGACTTATATTGGGTGTGTTAGGTGAGAAAATCCATGTGATTGGTTAGCATGGAAGCCCTCGATAAGTATTTCCTGCCGCTGTTGGTGGATGGTGAAAGACTGCTTCTGACTTATTCTTTGTGTTACTCTCAGAGCTTGGAGCACATAGACAAAACAACAGATATTGGATGAATAAATTAATGGTCCCGTTTCTTCATGGCTCCCGCGCAGTGAAGCCTCAGTGAAGATGGCCAGGGATGTGTGTGAAATGAGCTCCCATGTGGCTGGGCCTTTTCAGTTTGGCGTATCTCTTCTGCCACACTTCATTTACCTCCAGATTGATCTGCCCTTTCCTAAAGATGGTAATTGATAGGAGACTTGAACTTTGGTTCTTAGCTTATTAAAAATTGACAGTTGATATTTAGAAGCATTTCAAAATACAGTGTCCAGATAATGTGTAAGGAGAAAGGCATGCAGTTTGGGGTGATGAAAGGTACCTAGGGGCTGAAGTCATGGCTTCTGCATCTAGTCCCCAGGTGATGAGTGATAGGATATCACTCCAGCTGCTGATGTGGATCAGTTTTATAAAATGAGAGCATTAGCCTTCGTGATTTTCAAGATATTTTCCTGCTTTTCCCCTTTATGATAATAAGATTTTGGTTATTTTTGCTAATTCCTTAAATGCATTGATGCAGATACAGTTTTATAGAGTACAAGCAGATTCAGTTTCTGGACTTAGTGTTTCTATATTCTAAGGAATTTTTCCAAGAATATTTCTAACGCAAGTCATTATCTTCTGATGTCTCTGCTTTGAAAATTTGCATTGTTGCCGTTGTTCAGTTGCTAAGTTGTGTCCAACTCTTTGCGACCCATGGAATGCAGTCTTCCAGGCCTCCCTGTCCTTCACCATCTCCTGGAGTTTGCTCAAATTCGTGTCCATTGAGTCAGTGATACTATCTAACCATCTCATCCTCAGTCACTCTCTTCTTTTGCCTTCATTCTTTCCCAGCATCAGGGAAAATAATTTGCATGGTTTTTCTTTTTTCTTAAAATAAGGCACATTGAAATCTTTTCAAGTTAAAGCTAGCATGTTTAGGTGAGTGTCCACAGGCCCAGTGTAGGAAACTAAATATTTTGGGGTCTGTATTTTAAAAACACTGTCTTGTTACCTGTCATCCAATCGTGTTCTGCTCAGTGGTGTTCAGTCCAGTTTAAACTAATTAGCCTTAATTTTTAGGGGTTAGTCCACAGATTGTTCACTTATGTTTCATCCTGACTTACAAGAGATAACAAACAAAGATCATTATTTAAAGCCACTATTATTAATGATCTAAAGGCAGATATTAGCAAAAAAGAAAAAAACACAAAAAACAAAAACTGAATACAATGTTTGTCCTGTCCTGTGGGCCATATGACCTCTGATTAAGTTAACCACAATTCTGTATTGAATGTGGAGTCTGACACAAGGGCTTGATTGACAAAATCTATTTCCTTCTCATATGTATTCAGATCTCTTGGAAGCTGAGGGTTTCTGATTAAATTAAGCTATTTTTATAACCTGCAGAAGATCCCATATGGTCAATCTCAAGTTCCCATTGCATCCAGTGTTTTCCCTAGATGTTTGTTTTGCTGAGGACAAACAGGATGCTATTTGTGGGTTTGTTGTTTGACCTTCCCTTACCATTTGCCTGAGATGCTATAGAAAGGCTTTAAGTGTTTTCCCTTTCAGCTGACCACTTTAAAAGTTAAATTTATCGATTGCTAAGCCCTTCAATAAATTCTCTCATTTATCCTTCACAGCAACCTGACAAGGTAAGAACTACTATTCATCCCATTTTGCCTTTTCAGATAAAAGCTGCAGAGGAACTAAATGACTTTCTCACTGTCACACAGTTAGTAAGAGGTTGAGCACGTCTGCAATTCAGCTTGATTTGTCTCCAAAACCCTTGCCTAACCCTCACTTAGGCTGCCCTTTGTCAACACGTGGCATGACAGAGATTGTCTGCTGCATATATTCTATTTTAATATTGGAAGTGGTTTATCGATGTTCCCACTATCCACATTGCTCAGGCTGCAAAATCTATTTGGACATTTATTAAGAGAGTAAGGGCACATTAATGATGTCTCCTCTGACTTTTCCTTCTGCTTAACTTTGCAGAAGTTGGGATGAGCTGAGATGGGAATGGAGAGGAGAGAGCTGTGTGGAAAATTAAACAGATGCTGGGTTCCCTGGTCTCAGTCTCTGTGGGGTCCCTGGGTCCTGGTCCAAGGTTTGTTTGAGCCCTCTGAGCATCTCTGGTGGGAATGGGGTTTAATTCTAAACGTGAATTTGCCCCTCCTACCATCTTGCTGGGGCTTCTCCTTTGCCCTTGGCCATGGGGTATCTCACAGCTGCTCCAGCGCCTGCCATCTTACTGGAGTTTCTCTGACCTTGGACGTGGGGTGTCTCCTCATGGCTGCTGCTCTTAACCTTGGACATGATCAGGACCACCTGACCTGCCTCTTGAGAAATCTGTATGCAGATCAGGAAGCAAGAGTTAGAACTGGACATGTAACAACAGACTGGTTCCAAATGGGAAAAGGCTATATATTGTCACCATGCTTATTTAACTTCTATGTAGAGTACATCGTGAAAAATGCTGGGCTGGATGAACCACAAGCTGGACTCAAGATTGCCGGGAGAAATATCAATAACCTTAGATATGCAGATGACACCACCCTTATGGCAGAAAGTGAAGAGGAACTGAAAAGCCTCTTGATGAAAGTGAAAGAGGAGAGTGAAAAAGTTGGCTTAAAGCTCAACATTCAGAAAATGAAGACCATGGCATCCGGTCCCATCACTCCATGGGAAATAGATGGGGAAACAGTGCAAACAATGTCAGACTTTATTTTTGGGGGGCTCCAAAATCACTGAAGATGGTGATTGCAGCCATGAAATTAAAAGACACTTACTCCTTGAAAGAAAAGTTATGACCAACCTAGATAGCATATTCAAAAGCAGAGACATTACTTTGCCGACTAAGGTCTGTCTAGTCAAGGCTATGGTTTTTCCTGTGGTCATGTATGGTTGTGAGAGTTGGACTGTGAAGAAGGCTGAGCGCTGAAGAGTTGATGCTTTTGAACTGTGGCGTTGGAGAAGACTCTTGAGAGTCCCTTGGACTGCAACGAGATCCAACCAGTTCATCCTAAAGGAAATCAGTCCTGAATGTTCATTGGAAGGACTGGTTTTGAAGCTGAAACTCTGGTACTTTGGCCACCTCATGTGAAGAGTTGACTCATTGGAAAAGACTCTGATGCTGGGAAGGATTAGGGACAGGAGGAGAAGGGGATGACAGAGGATGAGATGGCTGGATGGCATCACCAACTCGATGGACGTGAGTTTGAGTGAAGTTGATGATGGACAGGGAGGCCTGGCGTGCTGCCGTCCATGGGGTCACAGATTTGGACATGACTGAGCGACTGAACTGAACTGAACTGGGTTCTCTGGTGTCAAGCTGCTCCATGTACAACACATGTGATGTGTGCGTGGAGCTCCCCGCAGAGGGCTCAGGCTGCAGCCATCTGCTCATTTCCAGCTGTGGTTCCCGGTGAGGAATTGCCATGCTAGGGCATAGGGTCCAAGAACATCCTGCCTCACTGACACGTGTACTGCGGCCAGAACAGGGGCCCAGCGCCCACCCCCCAGCCTTGGGTTCTGTTCCTAATCACCGCCTTCCTCAGGAATCATTCCCTGCCTTGTGGCAGGGCCTTGAAAGGGCTCACTTGGTTTGTCCCAACCAGTGTCCTTCACTTTAAATTTGGACGGTGGAGAATTGGAGTTTTACTTCCTTTCTTCCTCAAATGCCCCTGGGGCTCACTTTCTTCATAGTAACTAATTTTATGTTCTGGCACTTCTTAATCTTAAGAAAATGACTTGCCACTCAGTACACATTTAAATACCTAAGAGATGCCTTTACATCATCAAGGAAAATTAATTTATTTTAGGTAAAAAATTGAAGGGAAAATCTTTCTCCCTTACCGTTTGCTTCAGAAATGCTGTAACTATACAGCAGTAAACCCTAAAACACAGGTATATTACAGGGATCCCAGGAAGCACAAGAAAGCGCTAGTTGGCCCAATGTGGAACATGCAGAGAATGTTTTCTGGAAGGATGATTCCTGATGTGAAGTCATAAAGAATGGGTAAAATCTAACCAGATAGAGAGAGGTGGAAAGGGTTTTTAGGTAAAATCACAATATGAACAAAGGAAAGGAGAAAAAACCTGATGGTTTGTAAAGAAAAATCAAAATAGATAAATATCACTAAAGCGTGATATATAAGGTAGTGAATGGCAGAAGGTAGGTTTGAAAACATAGTCTGAAGCCTTGATATGGAGCCCTAAAATTCAGTGCCAATGATATTGAATTTTATTTTAGGCAACAGGGCACCCTTGAAATGTTGAAAATAGGACAGATGTTTTTCACACAGACAACTCTAATTGCAGCATAGAAGATCAATTTTGGGGGCAGTAGCTAGAGTGAGGGCTTTAGCTCAGTGGGTAAAGAATCAGCCTGCAGTGCAGGAGATGCAGGAGATGTGCGAGTTCAATCCCTGGGTCAGGAAGATCCCCTAGAGTGGCGAATGGCAACCCACTCCAGTATTCGTGCCTGGGAAATCCCATGGACAGAGGAGCCTGGTGGGTATAGTCCTAGGGGTTGCAAAGAATTGGACAGACACCACTGAAGAGAATGTGCACAGATGCAGCTCGAGTGAAGGCACGGAGACTTAGTTAAGAGATATTGACATGGTTTAAGTGTGAGATGAGAAGGGATCCACCTAGGATAATGGTAATGGGGTACAGACAATTTCTCAACTTTTGTAGAAGGGCACATTGACAGGCCTTGATGATTGATAGTGATGTGTAAAGGAGAGAGAGTAATTAACTGATATTTATTGATCACCTACTTTGTGCCAAGCACTTTCAAGATCTTGGGGTGTGGAAGTCTGGAATTGAAAAAAAAAATCTAGAGAATGGTTGCAAGGCCTCTTCTTACAAATTAGTTATTGACTGCTGCTTAAGAGATTATACTAAAACTGGGATCAGAATTTATTATGTCACATGTTAGTGGGTCGGGAAGCTCGGAGTGGCTTAGCTGGAGGTCTTTGTTTCAAGGTCCCTCGTGAGGTTGTAGTCATTCTGTTGGCTGAGGCTACAGTCATCTCAGAACTTAGCCCTATCTGGGGAATCTGATTCTAAGAGTGCTTACATGGCTGATGACTGGTCCCTTGTCACAGGGGCCTTTCCATAGGGCTTCTTCATAATGTGTCAACTGGTTTCCCACATTGAAAGCAATCTAAGAGATGTGAGAAAGACTGCCCAGGTCAGAAACTACAGTCTTTAAAATACTCAGCCTTGGAAATGACCTTACATCACTTCTGCTATATATTCTGCTTGTTAGAAGGAGGTCCCTGAGTCCAGCTTACACTTAGGGGAAGGCTATTATACAAAGGCAACAATTCCAGAAGACAGGAATCCTTGGGGACCATCTGAGAGGTGCCTGCCACGTACCACATCTGCATGACTGGGTAGTGGCAACATATTGATGAAGATTAGTAATATGTAAAGAATAGATTTTAGGGGGTTACTGAAGACAGAAACTTATCTATTCAAGCAAATATATCTAGCAGCATTGGTACTGCAGATGTAGATGGGGGGTAATACTCATTTCACAAATGCTGTGTGAAACCATCAAAATAATGACCACCTTCAAATCATTGCTGAGAGGCCACCCTTTCAGTGAGATCTGTCTTGACCAGTCTACTTAAAATTTCAGCCTTCATGTTAATGCTTTATTGTTATTCAGTCACCCAGTCATGTCCGACCCTTTGCGACTCCATGGACTGCACAAGGCAAGGCCTCTCTGTCCCTCACTATCTCCCAAAGTTTTCCCAAGTTCATGTCCATTGCGTCAGTGATGCCATCCAGCCATCTCATCCTCTGATGCCCTCTTCTCCTTCTGCCCTCAATTTTTCCCAGCATCAGGGACTTTTCCAATGAGTCAGCTGTTCGCATCAGATGGCCAAAATACTGGAGTTTCGGCTTCAGTGTCAGTTCTCTGGGTTGATTTCCCTTAAGATTGACTGGTTTGTCTCCTTGCTGTCCAAGGGACTCTCAAGAGTCTTCTCCAGCACCACAGTTCAAAGGCATCAATTCTTTGTCACTCTGCCTTCTTTTCAGTCCAGCTCTCACAACTATAAATGACCACTGGGAAGACCATAGCCTTGACTATATGGACATTTGTTGGCAGAGTAATGTCTCTGCTTTTCAACACACTGTCTAGGTTTGTCATAGGTTTCCTGCCAAAAGCAAATGTCTTCTGATTTCATGGCTGCAGTCACTATCCGCAGTGATTTTAGAGCCCAAGAAGAGGAACTCTGTCCCTGCTTCTAACTTTCTCCCCTCTATTTGTCATGAAGTAATGTGCCGAGATGCCATGATCTTAGCTTTTTAATGTTTAGTTTTGAGCTGGCTCTTTCACTTTCCTCCTTCATCCTCATCAAGAGGCTCTTTAGTTCCTCTTTTCTTTCTGCCATTCAAGTGATATCATCCGCATTTCTGAGGTTGTTGATGTTTTTCCGGCCTATCTTATTCAGCTTGTGATATAACTCATCTATCCTGGCATTTCTCATGATGTGCTCAGTGTATAGATTAAACAAACAGGGTGACAGCAGACAGCCCTGTTGTACTCCTTTTTCAATCTTGAATCAATCAGTTTGTCCAGTTCAGTTCAGTCGCTCAGTCATGTCCGACTCTTTGCGACGCCATGAATCGCAGCACACCAGGCCTCCCTGTCCATCACCAACACCGGAGTTCACTCAGACTCACGTCCATCGAGTCAGTGATGCCATCCAACTATCTCATCCTCTGTCGTCCCCTTCTCCTCCTGCCCCCAATCCCTCCTAGCATCAGAGTCTTTTCCAGTGAGTCAACTCTTCGCATGAGGTGGCCAAAGTACTGGAGTGTCAGCTTTAGCATCATTCCTTCCAAAGAAATCCCGGGGTTGATCTCCTTCAGAATGGACTGGTTGGATCTCCTTGCAGTCCAAGAGACTCTCAAGAGTCTTCTCCAACACCACAGTTCAAAAGCATCAATTCTTCGGCACTCAGCCTTCTTCACAGTCCAACTCTCACATCCATACATGACCACAGGAAAAACCATAGCCTTGACTAGACGGACCTTTGTTGGCAAAGTAATGTCTCTGCTTTTGAATATGCTATCTAGGTTGGTCATAACTTTCCTTCCAAGGAGTAAGTGTCTTTTAATTTCATGGCTGCAGTCACCATCTGCAGTGATTTTGGAGCCCAAAAAAATAAAGTCTGACACTGTTTGCACTGTTTCCTCATCTATTTCCCATGAAGTGATGGGACCGGATGCCATGATCTTCGTTTTCTGAATGTTGAGCTTTAAGCCAACTTTTTCGCTCTCCTCTTTCACTTTCATCAAGAGGCTTTTCAGTTTCTCTTCACTTTCTGCCATAACGGTGGTGTCATCTGCATATCTGAGGTGATTGATATTTCTCCTGGCAAGCTTGATTCCAGCTTGTGCTTCTTCCAGTCCAGCGTTTCTCATGATGTACTCTGCATATAAGTTAAATAAGCAGGGTGACAATATACAGCCTTGACGTACTCCTTTTCGTATTTGGAACCAGTCTGTTGTTCCATGTCCAGTTCTAACTGTTGCTTCCTGATCTGCATACAGGTTTCTCAAGAGGCAGGTCTGGTGGTCTGGTATTCCCATCTCTTTCAGAATTTTCCACAGTTTATTGTGATCCACACAGTCAAAGGCTTTGGCATAGTCAATAAGGCAGAAATAGATGTTTTTCTGGAACTCTCCTGCTTTTTCTATGATCCAGCGGATGTTGGCAATTTGATCTCTGGTTCCTCTGCCTTTTCTAAAACCAGCTTCAACATCAGGGAGTTCACGGTTCACATATTGCTGAAGCCCGGCTTGGAGAATTTAGAGCATTACTTTACTAGCATGTGAGATGAGTGCAATTGTGTGGTAGTTTGAGCATTCTTTGGCATTGCCTTTCTTTGGGATTGGAATGAAAACTGACCTTTTCCAGTCCTGTGGCCACTGCTGAGTTTTCCAAATTTGCTGGCATATTGAGTGCAGCACTTTCACAGCATCATCTTTCAGGATTTGAAATAGCTCAACTGAAATTCCATCACCTCCACTAGCTTTGTTTGTAGTGATGCTTTCTAAGGCCCACTTGACTTCACATTCCAGGATGTCTAGCTCTAGATGAGTGATCACACCATCCTGATTATCTGGGTTGTGAAGATCTTTTTTGTATTGTTCTTCTGTGTATTCTTGCCACCTCTTCTTAATATCTTCTACTTCTGTTAGGTCCATACCATTTCTGTCCTTTATCGAGCCCATCTTTGCATGAAATGTTCCCTTGGTATCTCTAATTTTCTTGAAGAGATCTCTAGTCTTTCCCATTCTGTTCTTTTCCTCTATTTCTTTGCATTGATTGCTGAAGAAGGCTTTCTTATCTCTTCTTGCTATTCTTTGGAACTCAGTTGGTCCAAGAAAGTGAAAAGTGAAAGTGATTCAGTCGTGTCTGACTCTTTGTGGACTGTAGTCTGCCAGGCTCCTCTTTCCATAGAATTCTCCAGGCAAGAATACTGGACTGGGTTGCTGTTCCTTTCTCCAGGGAATCTTCCCAACCCAGGGATTCAACCCAGGTCTCCCACATTGCAGGCAAATTCTTTACCATCTGAGCCACCAAGGAAACCCTACAGGGTTCTCACTTTTGCTTCTTGACCCGCATACAGGCTTCTTAGGAGACAGGTAAAATGGTCTGTATCCCCATCCCTTTAAAAGTTTTCCACAGTTTATTATGATCCATACAGTCAAAGACTTTAGCATAGTTGATGAAACAGAGGTAGATGCTTTTCTGGAATTCCCTTGCTTTCTCTATGATCCAGTGAATGTTGGCAATTTGATTTCCCGTTCCTTTTCCTTTTCTGCACCCAGCTTGGACATTTGGAAGTTCTTGGTTCACGTAATGCTGAAACCTAGCATGCAAAATTTTAAGCATGACCTTACTAGCATGGGAGATGAGTGCAATTGTCCAATGATTAGCACATTCTTTAATGTTCTACCTAATTATTATTTATTGTTTGTCTCTTCCCATCAAAACATAAACTCCATGAAAGTAGAATTCATGATTTTGTACCTGATTTATCCTTAGTGCTTAGTTGAATACCGAATGTTTATTTGTCTCTCAATGGTTATGGAGAAAAGGTTAAAAGTGTTCAAGATAGTATACTCAGGCCAAAAGGTGGGAGCACCCCAAGTGTCCACAGATGGATCATAAGATGTGGTATATACATCGAGTGGAATGTTATTCAGTATTAAATAGCAAGGAAATTCTGACACATACTGTACTGTGGATGACCCTTGAAGACATAATGCTAAGTGAAAATAAGCTACTCACAAAAGGACAGATATTATATGATTTTATATGAGAGTCCTAGAGTAATCAAATTCACAGAGACAGAAAGTGGAATGAATAGTGGTTGCCCAGGACTAAGAGGAAGGAGGTGGATGTGGTGAGGGTTATACACAGTGTGAGTTTACTTAATGCCACAGAATGATACACTTAAAAAAAGTGGCTTAGATGATACATTTTATGTTATGTATATTTAATCACATGCACAAAACATTTCCAGAGTTTGTAGAGATGAAACTACAGGAGCCTTCTTATGAGATTTGAGAATGTCTTCAGTCTGGGAGGAGTAGTGGCCGTTGTGCAAATGTGAATCTGTGTATGTTTGTGTGTGTTATGGAGAGAATCTGTGCGGTGGGGAGTCATCTGGAGATACAGTTATTAAATAATAAATAATGATACAAATGGTGGGTTGGGAGAAGTGAGAAAGGACACTGAAGCAAGTCCATCCATATATAAGAACAATGTCTGAAACTTTCCAGATAGATAAAAATGTGGTACATGGGCAGGTTTGGAACAGACATTATAGTGGCTTTGTATGACACCCATTTGGCATCATTTAGTTTGGTGTCTGTCCGATCCAAGAAACTTCTTTTAAGACTAAGCTCTGCTGAACTATGGAGAGGGGTCAGTGATTTAGGGCAGTTAGGATTGCAGGCTCTAGGGAAGTTATCATAGTGAAAGGCATTGATGGAAGGAAATCAGCCGATGAACAGTCTTTCAGTGTATTATATTTGTGAGAGCCTCTGAATTAGAATATTTGACTATAACAAATATGTTGTATGCAAAGTACTCAGGCAATGCAAATCAGGCAAGGTGTCAAATGACCCAGGATTATGTATCAGAGCCCTGTCACACAGATTCTGCAACACCTGCAAACTCAATTTCATATATCTTCATTGATATATGAAAGGCCCACAGATGTGTATTTACAGATATCTATTGAAAAGTGATTATACATAATATTGTGAGACAGATCACTGTTTCGTTTGCTAGTTAGTATTTGTGTACCCATATCAGCTTAGCATTTGTCGTCTAGGCAAATAAATCGATATTACACATGACGGAATTGCAGGTTTTTCTCAACAACTGTGAAAGTATTGTGAGAAGATGGAAGCTTTTACTGACACAGAAAAGTACTTATATGAATTAAAGATTGTTTCTTAAAAATATATAATTCATTTAAAGTTATTGGTCCAACTAGAGCATGAACAGTTCTCTACATGAATAGTTCTCTACAATGAGAAGGCCTGATCAAGCAGAGCTTAGGGTGACATTTGGTGTGGATTTTTATTTTGGGAAACAAAGTACGGGGTTAATTTCAGCAGATCCTTAAGGGTCAAATGGGCCATGCTCTGAATGGAAAGTCTGTGGTTTATTTAGTGTGAGGCCAGATTTAGGAAGCTGAGAAAGAAAACCTTATGGGAAACAGCTGGCTTCAGAAATCAAGGTCGGGCAAGGTCAAGGACTTTGGAGAAATGTGAATTCACACAGTGGCGTTGTCCTCAGAATGCAGATGTGGGCCTGGTTTGGGGAGGAAAGGGTTTGGCCTACAGTTTCATTTAGAGGCGGAGGCTGTTCCCTGGGTATGGTGGTGCTAGGGCATCTGTGATGATGATGGTGAGGACAATCACATTACTGATAATAGCTGCCATGTGTTGAGTCTGCACTGTGTGCCAGAGGCCCTGTTAATTCGATAAATGTTTTTAGTATCTAGTATGAACCTAGTGCTAGAGAAACAATGAACAAAATAGGCAAAATCTTTGTTCTCATGGAGCTAATGTTTTCATTAGCTGGAGGGAGAGAGTGAGGGAGACAATAAATACATGAGCAAATATATAGAAAGTTTGAGGGTGAAAAGAACTTTGGAAAGTGGAGTAAACAGCAAAGGGATGGGTAAAAATTTGCACAGGAAAAGCTTGGCAAATTTGTATCTCTCTACAAAATTGTATCTCTCTACAGAATTGTAGCTGCTAAGTCGCTTCAGTGGTGTCCGACTCTGTGTGACCCCATAGACGGCAGCCCACCAGGCTCCCCCATCCCTGGCATTCTCTAGGCAAGAACACTGGAGTGGGTTGCCATTTCCTTCTCCAATGCATGAAAGTGAAAAGTGAAATTGAAGTCGCTCAGTCGTGTCCGACTCTTAGTGACCCCATGGACTGCAGCCTACCAGGCTTCTCCGTCCATGGGATTTTCCAGGCAAGAGTACCGGAGTAGGGTGCCATTGCCGTCTCCGACAAAATTGTAGAGAGATATAATATTAGTATGAGAAAAAACTGGGCAAATTTGTTGTTCAGTTGCTTAGTCATGTCTGACTCTTTGCCATCCCATGAATTGCAGCGTGCCAGGCTTCCCTGTCTTTCACTATCTCCTGGAGTTTGCTCAAACTCGTCCACTAAGTCAGTGATACCATTCAGTCATCTCATCCTCTGTCACCCCCTTCTCCTCCTGCCCTCAATCTTTCCCAGCATCAGGGTATTTTCCAATGAGTCGGCTCTTCATGCCAGGTGGACAACGGATTGGAGCATCAGCTTCAGCATCAGTCCTTCCCCTGAATATTCAGGGTTGATTTCATGTAGGATGGACTGGTTTGCTCTCCTTGCTGTCCAAGGGACTCTCAAGAGTCTCCTCCAGCACTGTAATTCGAAAGCATCAATTCTTTGGCTCTCAGCCTTCATTATGGTCCAACTGTCACATCTGTATATGACTGCTGGAATGGGCAAGTTTGGAGGAGAATATTTTGGGCAGAGGGAAGAATGGGCATAAGGTCTCTATGGTCAGCAATTGCTCAGCGAGTATTATTCATACAAGGAACGGTGATGTGGCAGAGCAGAGTGGTAGGAGTTGAGAGCTAGATCACGCGGTCTCTCTTGTGGTCACTTTAAAGGATCTAACTCTTAGTCGGGAAATGGGAGCCACTGGACATTTCTCTTAGCATTCTGAAGTTTTAGCTGTATTTTCCTCACCATACATATATGAAAATGGTAGTATTATTATTCCCTTTTTACTTTAATTGGGAAGTTGAGACAGAGAAAGCTTAAGTGACTTGCCCAAACTCAGTCTTGAAGTTTTGGAATGAAGATGTTACCCAAGTGGCCTGATTTTTAGCTCACATACAGGCTGCATAGGAGGGAATACAATGAGATGCAAGAAATTTGGAAGGCAGTAGATATTTTCATTATCTTGATTGTGGTGATGGTTTCCCATGTGCATATGTATTAATATTTTGTCTTGTTGCTGCTGTTTAATTGTAAAAGAAAAGAAAGCAAGTGAAAGTTGCTCAGTCGTGTCTGACTCTTTGTGACCCCATGGACTATACAGTCCTTGAAATTCTCAGGGTCAGAATACTGGAGTGGGAAGCCTTTCCCTTCTCCAGGGGTTCTTCCCAACCCAGGGATCGAACCCAGGTCTCCTGCATTGGAGGTGAATTCTTTACCAGCTGAGCCACAAGGGAAGCCCAAGAATACTGGAGTGGGTAGCCTATCCCATCTCCAATGGATCTTCATAACCCAAGAATCTAAGCAGGTGGATTCTTTACCAACTGAGATAAGCTATGTCCAACTCTTTGCAACCCCATGGACTGCAGTGCCCCAAGCTCCTCTGCCCATGGGGTTTCCCAGACAAGAGTATTAGAGTGGGTTGCCATTTTTTTTTCTCCAAGGGATCTTCTTGTCCCAGGGATCAAAACCATGTCTCCCTCATTATCAGGCATATTCTTTACCCCTGAGCCACCAGGGAAGCCCCACATACGTTATTTTCCAGTTCTAGTTCAGTCACTCAGTCATGTCTGACTCTTTGTGACCCTGTCAGGCCTCCCTGTCCATCACCAACTCCTGGAGTTGACCCAAACCCATATCCATTGAGTCGGTGATGCCATCCAACCATCTCATCCCCTCTCGTCCCCTTCTCCTCCTGCCCTCAATCTTTCCCAGGATCAGAGTCTTTTCAAATGAGTCAGCTCTTCGCATCAGGGGGCCAAAGTATTGGAGTTTCAGCTTCAACATCAGTCCTTTCAATGAACACCCAGGACTGATCTCCTTTAGGATGGACTAGTTGGATCTCCTTGCAGTCCAAGGGACTCTCAAGAGTCTTCTCCAACACCACAGTTCAAAAGCATCAATTCTTCGGCACTCAGCTTTCTTTATAGTCCAACTCTCACATCCATACATGACTACTGGAAAAACCATAACGTTGACTACACAGACCTTTGTTGGTAAAGTAATGTGTCTGCTTTTTAATATACTATCTAGTTTGGTCATAACTTTCCTTCCAAGGAGTAAGCGTCTGTTAATTTCATGGCTGCGATCACCATCTGCAGTGATTTTGGTGCCCCTCAAAATAAAGTCAGCCACTGTTCCCACTGTTTCCCCATCTATTTCCCATGAAGTGATGGGACCGGATGCCATGGTCTTAGTTTTCTGAATGTTGAGCTTTAAGCCAACTTTTTCACTCTCCTCTTTCACCTTCATCAAGAGGCTCTTTAGGTCTTCTTCACTTTCTGCCATAAGGGTGGTATCATCTGCATATCTGAGGTTATTGATATTTCTCCTGGAAATCTTGATTCCAGCTTATGCTTTTTTCAGTCCAGCGTTTCCCATGATGTACTCTACATATAAGTTAAATAAGCAGGGTGACAATATACAGCCTTGACATACTCCTTTTCCTATTTGGAACCAGTCTGTTGTTCCATGTCCAGTTCTAACTGTTGCTTCCTGACTTGTCTACAGCTTTCTCAAGAGGCAGGTCAGGTGGTCTGACCTGCATATTTGAGAACTCATCAAATAGTCTGCTTTGGATATGTGCCATTGTATTTTGTATCAGTCATACCTCAGTAAAGTTATGAAGAAAACATATTTTCAAAATATTAGGAAAGGGCTTGAAGAATTTTAAAGTGAAGAAATGATGTTCGTATTTTGTGAAGGATGAATTGGCGATCAGTTAGAGAACCATGACGAAACTGCAGGAAAAAGCTGATAAAGACCGAGTTAAGGTGATGTAGAGAGGAAGGAGGAGAGGAACGTGACTGTAAAGGTGACGAGACCTGGGAACCATCCAGAATAAGGAGTGAGAGCAAAGCCTAGGACGACTGCCAGTTTGAGGGCTTGGTGAGAAGTACCATTAACCAAAGTGTAAAATTCTGGAGGAGCAGGATGTTCTGGGGAAAGATGATGTAGTTACAGACATGCTGAGATTGGGGGGCCCATGAGATATTCAGGTTAATGGATAGTTTAACACAGGGAGACGTCCAGTTTAGAAACAGAGATGTGGGAGACAGTGTGTGAGAGGTTATTGACGCTGTGGGCACAGCTGACATGATACAGGGATGAGAAGAGAGTGAAAGATAAAACTTTGGGCGGTGTCAGTTCTTAACAGGAAATTAAAAGCTCTCTGGCACACGTTTTGTTCTGTGCCTCCTTTCAACCTCATGGGAAACACTGTTCATCAAGCCCAGCACTCTTGGGAATCTCTCGGCACAGTGTTCTCAGTCATTGTCTGTCGGTCGCTAAGTAGTGTCTGCCTCTTTACAATCCTGTGGCCTGCAGCATGCCAGGCTTCCCTGCCCTTCACCATCTCCCAGAGTTTGCTCAAGCTCATGTCCTTCAAGTCGGTGATGCCATCCCAACATCTCATCCTCTGCCACCCTCTTCTGCTTTTGCCTTTAATCTTTCCCAGCATCAGGGTCTTTTCCAATGAGTCAGCTCTTCGCTTCAGGTGACCAAAGTATTGGAGCTTCAGCTTCAACATCAGTCCTTCCAATGAATATTCAAGGTTGATTTCTGCTGGTGGTCTCAGAACCCACTGCAATAGATCAGTGTCAACAAGGAAGATGAATTCTCCTTTCCATCCCTTGCTTATTTTTATTTTTTATTTAAGATATTTTTTTGGTTATGTGGGCTCTTTATTCCAGAGTGAGGGCTTTCTCTAGTTGCAGCTCATGGGCTCTAGAGCATGTGGGCTCAGTAATTGCAGCATGTGGGCTTAGTTGCTGTGGCATGTGGACATTCCTCATTTAAGGCAGTGAATGTGAAACCATTAAGGAGATGAAGGAGTGTGTCTGGGAAGCCAAGAAAATTTTAAGAAAAAGGAAGTAGTCAGCATAGACCTTAATCTTATAAGGACTGAAACACTTTCATTGGATTTTGCCATTAGAAGGTTAATAATGATCCACTGAGGGCTATTTTGGTAGCATGAGAGGGCAGAGGCCAGGTGAGAGTGGATCCAGGCATGCACGCAAGGACTGTTCTTCCCAGAAGCTCAGCTCTGAAGGAAGAAGTAGGCATTTTATTAAAATAGTCTGTTATTATATTTTTATAAATTTCTTCCAGAATCAAAGACTTGTATTAGTTTTTGTAGGTTTTCCCTTTTATTTCTTAAATATAGAAGGAGCTTTGGAGTCTCTTTGTTAGGAGACTTTGGAGCACGAGGCAGGTCACCTTATTTCTGGGTCACATCCTGCCTGAGCTCTAGTAGGAGACTCTCTGAGTGTTGGAGCTATGGAGGATGGTTTCCCAAATGCTATTCTGCCAGCGCATGCCCGCCTGACAACACTGGAATAAAATAAGGTGCTCATGGTGGGAAGAAAAGTGGGGAAACTAAGGGAACCATCCTAAAGGTGCTGTTTTATCCTGAGACTGTCTTTTCCCTTATATTTGGGTTGAAACATCTTTACTTTCAAATTGTGGTGCTGGAGGAGACTCTTGTGAATCCCTTGGACTTCAAGGAGACCAAACCAGTCAATCCTAAAGGAAATTAAACCTGAATATTCATTGGAAGGACTGATGCAGGAAGCTCCAATACTTTGACCATCTGACACGAAGATGGTCCGACTCATTGGTAAAGATCCTGATGCTGAGAAAAACTGAAGGCAAAAGAAAAAGGGGCTGACAGAGAATGAAATGGTTAGATAGCATTACCAACTACATGGACAAGAATTTGAGCAAACTCCTGGAGATAGTAAAGGACAGAGGAGCCTGGTGTGCTGCAGTCATGGGATTGCAAAGAGTTGGACATGACTTAGTAACTAAATAATAACAACAAATCTTTACTTAGTATTAGTAGATGGTATATTTTTCTTTTAAATGCTCTTAGCAAAATAAGTTGACAACTCTCTTATCAGTTATTTCATTTTTCCTTAATGATTTTAATTTCTCACAAACAGCCATGTTTTTATAAAAGCTTTATATTTTCTGGGTCAGACTCAATTTGGACAATGTGAACTAGCTGGAATCATGAGATTACTTAGTCCTTGGTAGTTACAGACCTGTTGGTGTAACCCCTGAGCACTTGAGAAAATCAAAGACATAAGATGATCTTCTGAAACTAAACTTAAAAATCAGTTGTAATAGAGAAATGTACAAAGTCACCTGAAAGATACAGAATGGCTCCCCTCCCCACCAGACTTAATTTGAATGTGATTAAAAGTGTTAATATATCTAATGGAAGAATGTGTTGCTGAGCACTGAGGTTGACTAGCCATGGGAAAACAGAGAAGAAGCTGGGGCAAAGCTAGAAGTGCCTGTCTGAATCCTGATTTGCTGAGAGGGAACCTTGATAAATGGATGCACACTTGGGTTGCATTGGCAGAGACAAAATGGGTACATTGGGCTTCCCTGGTAGCTTAGCTGGTAAAGAATCTGCCTGCAATGCAGGAGACTCCAGTTCAATTCCTGACTTGGGAAGATCCCCTGGAGAAGGGATAGACTACCCACTCTAGTATTCTTGACCTTCCCTGGTGGCTCAGATGGTAAAGAATCTGCTTTCAATGCGGGAGACCTGGGTTCAATCCCTGGGCTGGGAAGATCAACCATGGATGAGGGCACGGCAACCCACTCCAGTATTCTTGCCTGGAGAATCCCCTTGGACAGAGGAGCCTGGTGCACTACAGTCCATGGGGTCGCAAAGAGTCAGACGCGACTGAGTGACTAAGCACAGCACAGATGGGCACATTGGATCAGGCAGGCTGGGCTGTGTGAGATGAATGTCAACCCTTACATTTACTGCCTCATTTATATCCACCCTACTTCTTTTTTTTTTTTTTTCTTTCTTCCTTCCTTCCTTTCTTTTCTTCTTTCTTTCTCTTTCCTTCCTTCCTTTGTTTCCTTCCCAAGGAAGGAAAAAACCACCATTGTACTGGGGGTAAAATGCATTTTTTCATACAGACTGAAAATTGAAGTCACTATTTGTATCTTTTCTCGGTAGAAATTCCTAAACTAGCATCCTGGATTCATCTTCAGTCTCAGCTATGGGAGAAGGATTCTTTGATGTGCTGGTTGTGTACTAAGTCATTTCAGTCATGTCTGACTCTTTGCAACCCCATGGACTGTAGCCCACCAGGCTCCTCTGCCCATGGGATTCTCCAGGCAAGAACATTGGAGTGGGTTGCCGTGCCCTCCTCCAGGGCATCGTCCCAACCCAGGGATTGAACTCGTGTCTCTATGCCTCTTGCATTGGCAGGTGGGTTCTTTACCACTGGCACTATCTGTGCTGACAAAGTCTGATTTCTGAGCCTGCAGGGTTGAGGGTTGGTTGCATCCCTATGATGCTGGCCAGCAAGACTGATCTGTGACTTTCCCCAGGTGGGAACAGACTTTGATGTTGCCATTGTTTTTTTTTTTTCTTTTTTCCCTCTCCAGCTTTATTGAGGAAAAATTGACAAATATAATTATGTATATTTAAAGTGCACAATGGGATGATTTGATACACATTGTAATGATTACCAAGATGAAGATAATTAATACATTCATCACCTCACGTAATTAACTCTTTTTAAACTGTTTGCTTAAAATCTATTCTCTGTAGCATTAAAGTGCACAGTGCTCTGTAAGTAGCTACAGTGACCATGCTGTATATTAGACCCTCAAAATTTAGTCTTCTTAGTGAAATTTGTACCCTTTGATCTATGCTCCTTGCCATTACTGTTTTCTCCTCCCTTTGGCCCTGGCAACCAACCACCATTCTAGTCTCAGTTTCTATGAAATTGATTTTTTTAAAAAAGGATTCCACATGTACTTGATGTCATACAGTAATTGTCTTTCTCTTTCCCGCTTATTTCACTTGCAAAATGCCCTCCAGGTTCATCCATGTTGCTGAAAATGGCACATTTCTTCTTTTTATGACTGAATAATATTCCATAGTGTATATATACTGCATTTTATTTTTTTGATTCATCCAACAAAGGACACAGGTTGTTTCCATATCTCGGCAGTTGTATATAATGCTGCAGTGAACATGGGAGTGCAGAGAGCCCTCTAAGATACTGATTAGACAAACACACAAAACTGTTGATGCAAATATAACTTGGTGCAGACACTAATGGAAAACAATATGGCATTTCTTAAAAAAAAAAAGAACTACCATGTGATCCAACAGTCTTACTCCTGGCTGTATATCTGAAGGTTGTGTTGCTACTGTTTTGGACCACATTGTGACATGCCATAATTTTTCCTTTAAAGATTTCCTCAAATTATCATTTTGAAGAGAATGCCAAATTAATAGCATGTTTATTGACCAGATATTCCAGAAAACTGTGTTGAAGAGTAACATTTGCCGTTTTCACTGTGTGATTTTTAGTCGGTTCAACATTTTTTGTGAATGTCTTACAAGAAGAAGTAGTTCCAAACTTTTGTAAACTTTTTATTCATAAAATTGTTTTCACATGATTTTGGATCATCCTGTGTTGATAGACAAACTCCAAGCCAGTTCTTTGTCCTTAATTCTGGTCTGACGGATTATTTGTTTTGCATATCTTGAAAGAAGTGGATAGAAAAAGGTTTAATCATAGCAGGATAGTTTCATAGCTTCCCAGTTCTGGCCACAAACAATATGTTCTGTTTTAAGATTTTGCTATGAAAAATTATATGTAATTTTTCTCTTGGTTTGCAAATTATTTCACTCTTGAGACTCAAGCTACTGACATGACAGTGAGCACCTGGGGAAAATTAAAAGAAAAAAAGTAGTTGTTTGATTGTTGGATGTATAGTTGGAGATGTTCATAAATTTATAAACATTCTGATTTGAGTTATTTGAGCTTTTCCTTTATTTCTTTCATATACTCCTTTGTCACTGTGTAAATAGAGCTCTACAGAGGTCTGTACAAAGAAATTACAAGAAATACATCTTTGCCCAAATCCTTTACTTCTGCATTTGATCAGATGCCCTCTGTGTTTGGCTCTGGGTGGCACATGATGGGTGTGGAGAGGCTTCATAGAGGAACGGTGGGATTAAGCTGCTCTTCAATTGTTGCTTGAGTGGTTTTCCTCAGAATCCTCTCTTTGGATGGCAACTTTTTTTGTTGTTGTTTTCATACAATGCATTTAGAAACAAAAATAAGATGAAAGATTAACCTGTTGAACATCTATTCTTGTCTTAGATGAGGGTCATGATTGTCGTGTTCCCCACTGACATAGGAAAGATTGGCTGGTAATTTCTGTCCTCTGTTCTCCCTTTTGTATGACTTTAGACACCTGATTATTAATGTCATTGCAGTTAAGGGAAAATGTCCTGTTTCCATGGAAATGGCATTAGGAAGTAGCTTTGGGAGCTAAACATCTCTTCACGAGATAGCATTTTGTTTTCTCTTGCACGTCTTGAAAACAACAGCACCCTTAACTAACAACACGCATAAGTAGATGCTTTGATAAATAAAATAGAAATATATAAGAAGTGTTTCATCAGAGTCTTTATCAGATCTGTAATAACAGGAGTGAGATCGTTTAGGAGTGGGGAATAGACTTCCACCGCTTTGCACAAAATAGGACTTTTTTTTCAGGAAATTAAAACAGGAAGTGATGCCGTCAACATCTTTCATAAAACTGTATGGTTTGTAGAAGAGGTCAGTGGTGATATACCAAGAATTCTTGAACCCCAAAAGCTAGTTTTTAAAGGGACAGAACTTTAGAAACTCTTTCCTCATCCTTAGCTGACTTCTTCCGGAAAAAAAAAAAAAGGTTGCTGATGCTTTTGCCTCATGTGTGAATCCTTGATCCCTCCATGGAAGAAGAAGTTAGAAGAACACAGTTCAGGACCACATCATGTGTGGATTATTAAATTAAGAGCTGCATTTTTCTTAGATTTTTGGAACTCTCAGATCTTTTTGCAACTGGCATCATAATTCAGTATCATTATATTTTGATAAATAATTTTGGTCTAACAGGGTTGTTTTGATAACCAGGGAATTGTTTTACCTGATTTTATTTTTCAGAATGATGTCTATGCAAAAAAATATTTTGAGATTGGGCTTGGATTGGAAGGGGAAATTATAGAAGAGACCAAATAGGAGGCTTTTGCACTCTATAATTGTAGGTGAGGATGCCTTGGGTTGGTGTGGGAGCAGAGGAGATGCAGTGAATGGAGAGCTTTATGACATACTGTAGGGACTTCTTTGGTGATCCAGTGGTTAAGACCTCACCTTCCAATGCAGGGGGTACAGATTTGATGTCTCATTCAGGAGCTAGGATCCCACATGCCTTGTGGCCAGAAAAACAAAATATTAAAAAATATGTATTGTAACAAATTCACTAAAGGCTTTTTTAAAAAAAATTTAAACTTTGTTTCAACAATAAATTTTAAAAAGGCATGTTGTAGAAGTGGACTTGACTGAATCTAGCAATAATTGGTTGTGGAGGTTGAGGGTGATGGAGTCCACAGGGAAGACTCAGCAACTGAGGGGATGAAACAACCATGGAGTTCTTCCCAGGTGGCGTGAGTGGTAACACACTGCCTGCCAATACAGGAGACTCGAAAGATGATGGTTTGATCCCTGGATCGGGAAGATCCCCTGGAGTAGGAAATGGTAACCCACTCTACCATTCTAGCCTGGAAAATTCCATGGGCAGTGGAGCCTGGAAGGCTACCGTCCTTGGAGTCTCAAAGAGTCAGACACAACTGAGTGACTGAGCACACAGCAGTAAGAACGATCGGGATGAAGAAAGAACCAGACCTTCAGTTTAAAGCATGGTAGGTATGAGGAATCTTCTAGGTGAGATATAAAGCAAGCAGTAGGAAACATAGCTTAAAATTCAGCATTCAAAAAATGCAGATCATAGCATCCCATCCCATCGCTTCATGGCAAATAGATGGGGAAACAATGGAAACAGTGACAGAATTATTTCCTTGGGCTCCAAAATCACTGCAGATGGTGACTGCAGCCATGAAATTGAAAGATGCTTGCTCCCTGGAAGAACAGCTATGACAAACTTACACAGCATATTAAAAATCAGAGATATTAATTTATCTACAAAGGTCCATATAGTTAAAGCTATGGCTTTTCCAGTAGTCATGTACAGATGTGAGAGCTGGACAGTAAAAAAAGACTGTGTGCCAAAGAATTGATGCCTTTGAACTGTCGTGCTGGAGAAGACTCTTGAGAGTCCCTTGGACTGCAAGGGGATCAAACCAGTCAATCCTAAAGGAAATCAACCCTGAATAGCCATTGGAAGGACTGATGCTGAAGCTGAAGCTCCAGTACTTTGGCCACCTGATGCAAAGAGTCAGTTCAGTTCAGTTTAGTTCAGTTCAGTCGCTCAGTCATGTCTGACTCTCTGCGTCAACTCATTGGAAAAGACCCCAGGGCTGGGAAAGATTGAAGGCCGGAGGAGAAGGGGGCGGCAGAGGATGAGA
Organism: Capricornis sumatraensis; assembly: GCF_032405125.1. Classification (NCBI taxonomy): domain Eukaryota; kingdom Metazoa; phylum Chordata; class Mammalia; order Artiodactyla; family Bovidae; genus Capricornis; species Capricornis sumatraensis. Next base: position 105,876,682 of record NC_091073.1, on the reverse strand, counting down.
TGGCCGGATGGCATCACCAACTCAATGGACGTGAGTTTGAGCAAACTCTCGGAGATGGTGAATGGTGAAGAACAGGGAAGCCTGGCATGCTGCTATCCATGGGGTCGCAAAAAGTCAGACATGACTGAGTGACTGAACAAAAAGGAAACATGAGTTGAGGCTTAAAAGAGTCTGTTGGACTATGGATGTGGCACGTTACAACAGCTAACATTTGATGAGGATTTGGGTATTTTATATAATAACTAATTTTAGGTACTGTATTACAGTTATGTAAAAAGAGATGATGTACTTGAAAATACCCCCTGAACAAAGGAAAGATATTAGATTGGGGCCAATAAAAATCTGTCAATAAACTTAAAGAGTATAATAAGAGAATTAGGCTCAGAGAGAAATTTAAAACTTTCCCCTTTTTTTCTCTTGTGGTTTAATTTACATGGAAATGTATCCTTGAAAGGGAAACAGAGGCTGTTATCGGAATTCAGGATATAAAAGTTTGGGAAGAAAGTAAACAGATTAGTTTACCACCAATTTTAATTTTCTAGGGCTAATTACATCTATTTATGTTTTATAATGAGAAAAATATCACAAAAGTCATTTCACAAAAATCACACAACATTTAAAAAGTTATTTTAAATAGAAATCCATCTGGTTAGAGTCTGTTTTTTCAAGCTGAAGGGAAGCTTTCCAGCAAGGTCCAAGGGTTTAATGTGGCTTTGATTGTCTCCAGGTCACCTCAGGGACATAGTGACATAATAAAGAAAATGAAAAGGAGGATGTTATAGGCCTGAAATTTTAAATAATTGAGAGAAGCTTAATTTGACTAGGGGAAATTTGGCTATTTTGACCATTTGTCAAAATGGTTTGACTTGTATTTCTGCCCAGAAGAATATATTTCCAGGATCTTGAACTGTAGAGTTTTTTTTTTTTTAATTAAATTTTATTGCAGTATAGTTGATTTACAATGTTGTGTTAGTTTCTTCTGTGTAGCAAAGTGAATCAGTTATGTGCATGTGTGATAAATCACTTCAGTCATGTCCTCCTCTTTGAGACCCTATGGACTGTAGCCCGACAGGCTCCTCTGTCCATGGGATTCTCCAGGCAAGAATACTGGAGTGGGTTGCCACGCCCTCCTCCATGAGATCTTCCCAACCCAGGGATCGAACCCACATCTCTTATGTCTCCTGCATTAACAGTAAGGTTCTTTACCACTAGCCCCACCTGGGAGGCCCGAATCAGTTATACATATACATATATCACTCTTTTTTAGATTCTGTTCCCATATAGGTTATTACAGGGTATTGAGTACAGTTTCCTGTGCTATCCATAGGTTCTTATTTGTTATCTATTTTATATGGTAGTATGTATATGTCACTCCCAAGACTTCTTAAGCAGCAAAACCAAGAAGACCCAACAGTTCCACTGATGTATTTCTCCTCTTGGTTGAATATCTTTTATCCAGTTCTTTTCTTGGCTGCCTAATGCAAGTGTTTCACATATGAACACACACACGCACGCATGTTTGTTTCAGCAGAAATGCAGACAGGAAGGAAGCCTAGGGGGTAGGCATGGAAGAGAAACCACGGCTCTGGGAGGGGGTGGTATTAATAAAAGGGGGAGATGCCAGCAGAATACTTGTGATGAGTTCATCAGGAATCCTTTGTGTACCTTTTTCCCTTCCACCCCCTTTTCCCTCTGTGACTTAGTAACTGCAATAGTTATTCTCTTTTTGAATTTGATTTTCCCCCTCTATCACTAGCTGCTGCTTATTAGCCTCCTTTGCTAGAACAGTCTTGCCTTTGCAACTTGCCATTGTTGAAAGCCCCAGGGTGCAGGACTAGCTCTTCTTTTCTTCTCTCTTCCCAGCTGCTCCCCACTGGGACCTCATCTGGCCCAGTGACTTTAAATACCATTTGTATGCTAAGGACTCTCAAATATCATCTGGGTCCTGATGTCACTCCTGAACTCCAGACTCCCTGCTTGACATGTTGGTTTAGATACTTGATTCCACGTCTCCAACACTTGGTCCTCCCTCAGTATCCCCATCTCACCATTTTGTTCTAAAACCTTGAGTCATCCTCAGCTTCTCTTTCTCACTCATAATCCTCCTTCAGTCTGTTAGCAGATGGCTCTGCTTTCAAGATGTGTCTTGAATCTGACCACTTCTTCTTCATTGTTTCTGGCTGTGCCCTACAGCATGCCGGATCTTAGTTTCCTGACCAGGGATCAAACCTGCATGGCCTGCATCGGAAAGCAGATTCTTTACTATTGGACCACCAGGGAAGTCCCAAACTTACCACTTCTGACTGCCAGCCCTGTTCCTATTCTCACCCAAGCCACTGTTTTCTCGACTACTTCAGTAGCCTCCTAAATAGTTTCTCTGATTATACCTGTCCCTTTCCGCATACATTCAGATCTGTTCTCCACACACCAGCTAATGTGATCTTTTGCAATGTAATTTTGTTCTGACCATCTCTTGGCTCAAAAACCTCTAATGGTTTTCTTTCAGACTTAGGAAGTGCACAGTCCTCATCTTGACCTAGAAAGCATTGCGTGTTCTGGCCCTCGAGGCCTCACTGGTCTCCTCTCCTGTCACTCTCACCCTTTCTTATTGAGGTCTAGCCTCACTGACATTCTTGCTTGTCCCTGAATAAGACAAAATTCCAAGGGACTCTTCACTTGGAATTACCACTGTCTGGAGCTCTCTTTCAGCAAACAGAACTTAGTGCTCTCTCACTTCATCTAAGAGCCTGCCCAAGTGTCGCTTCCTCTAAGAGGAGTTTATAACACTTTATCTAGAACAGCATCCCTTACTCCATTCTCGTGATCTCTGCTATCACAGTTTTATTGTTCAGTCACTCAGTTGCGTCCGACTCCTTGTGACCCGATGGACTGAAACATGCCAGGCTTCCCTGTCCTTCAGCATCTCCTGGAATTTGCTCAAACCCATGTCCATTGAGTCGGTGATGCCATCCAACCATTTCATTCTCTGTCATCCCCTTCTCCTCCTGCCTTCAGTCTTTCCCAGCATCAGGGTCTTTTCCAGTGAGTCAGCTCTTTGCATCAGGTGGCTGAAGTATTGGAGCTTTGACTTCAGCACCAATCTTTCTAATGAATATTCAGGGTTGATTTCCTTTAGGATTGACTGGTTTGATCTCCTTGCAGTCCAAGAGACGCTCAACAGTCCATCACAGTTTAACTCTATGTTAAAACTGTCTTTGTTTTATTGTCTGACTCTCTACTCCACAGTAAACGCTCTCAGTGAGGGACTTAGTTGGGCTTTCCTGTTCTATGTCTTTCATCCTGAAGATTGCCCGGCCACAAGGCATAGCTATTAGCTCCATAAATGTTAACTGACTGAATAGTAAAATCATTAATCAGGGAGATTAGTTCCTTACTTTGGCAGCCCTGGGAAGGGCTGTGAGCCTGATCAATGCTCACAGGTGTGCATCATGGTTGCCTGGAGCAGAATTTTCACATTTAAATATGTATTGAGTAAGTGAATAAATGATTAAGTGAATGGATGAAGCCACATTAGTAAGTTCGGTTCAGTTCAGTCACTCAGTTGTGTCCGACTCTTTGCAACCCCATGAATCGCAGCACGCCAGGCCTCCCTGTCCATCACCATCTCCCGGAGTTCACTAAGACTCACGTCCATCAAGTTCGTGATGCCATCCAGCCATCTCAGCCTGGGTCGTCCCCTTCTCCTCCTGCCCCCAATCTCTCCCAGCATCAGAGTCTTTTCCAGTGAGTCAGCTCTTTGCATGAGGTGTTCAGAGTACTGGAGCTTCAGCTTCAGCATCATTCCTTCCAAAGAAATCCCAGGGTTGATCTCCTTCAGAATGGACTGGTTGGATCTCCTGGCAGTCCAAGGGACCCCCAAGAGTCTTCTCCAACAGCAACGTTCAGATGCATCAGTTCTTTGGCGCTCAGCCTTCTTCACAGTCCAACTCTCACATCCATACATGACCACAGGAAAAACCATAGCCTTGATTAGATGGACCTTAGTCGGCAAAGTAATGCCTCTGCTTTTGAATGTACTATCTAGGCTGGTCATAACTTTTCTTCCAAGGAGTGTCTTTTAATGTCATGGCTGCAGTCACCTTCTGCAGTGATTTTGGAGCCCAAAAAAATAAAGTCTGACACTGTTTCTACTGTTTCCCCATCTATTTCCCATGGAGTGACGGGACCGGATGCCACCTCCTCTACTTTTTAGATCCGCTCACATGGCAGTTATTATGGCGAAGGGATCTAACTTTGTCTAAGGGGTCCATGAAGACCTCTGAAAGGATGGTGTGTACATGCGTGTTAAGTCACTTCAGTCATGTTCGACTCTTTGTGACCCTATAAACTGTTGCCCAACAGGCTCCTCTGTCCATGGGATTTTCCAGGCAAGAGTACTGAAGTGGATTGCCATGCCCTCCTCCAGGAGGGATCCCTCCCCATCCAGGGATCAAACCCACATCTTTAGCATCTCCTGCATTGGCAGTCAGGTTCTTACCACTAGCGCCACCTGGGAAGCCCCCCTCAAAGGAGGGTACATAAAAGTAATCATACTTGTCACTTACAGAGCATTTACAATGAGCCATCGATTGTGTTTAGTGCCTCATGCACACGAACCAGTTTAATCTTTACAGCAGATCCGTGAGGTTGATACTGTTGTTAGTCCCATTTTACAGATAGGGAAAATAAAGCATAGAGAAGTAGATTAACTGGAGTATACAGCTACTGAATGGTAGAAGCAGACCCAGGCAGCCTACTTTTAGAGCCTGTGCTGTTAACCACACTGCTGTGTGTTTAGGCTGAGGACTGAGAACAGTGGAGTGGCTGGCTAGATAAGGGGCTGAATTAGGCAAGAGTGAGTGTTCAGGGCAAGTGGAGTCAGATGTGCCAAGGGTCAGATCATGACCAGTTCCTCAGGACGTGACAGAGGTTCAGTGTGGCTGGAGCATAGACAGCAGTAAGAGGGTAAGAGATGAGCCTGATTATTACCAAGGGCCGGGGTAAGAGATGAGCCTGATTATTACCAAGGGCCAGAGAGGCTGTGAAAGGAATTTGGACATTCTTCAGGCAAAGGGAAACATGAAATAGCTTGAAGCAGAAACTCGAAGTGCATCTACTGGTAAGTCACTTCAGTCGTGTCCGACTCTGTGCGACCCCATAGACGGCAGCCCACCAGGCTCCCTCGTCCCTGGGATTCTCCAGGCAAGAACACTGGAGTGGGTTGCCATTTCCTTCTCCAATGCATGAAAGTGAAAAGTGAAAGTGAATTCACTCAGTCATGTCCGACTCTTCTCGACCCCATGGACTGCAGCCTTCCAAGCTCCTCCATCCATGGGATTTTCCAGGCAAGAGTACTGGAGTGGGGTGCCATCATAGATTTATACTTTTAAACAATCACAGTGGTGACCTGGTAGAGAATGAGCTGAAGGCAGGCGGGCAGAGGGCAGGGGGACCAATTTGGAAGGTCTTGCAATAGCCCAACAAAGGGGTGATGGTGACCTGGTCCAGGGTGGTGGTGATGGGAAGGTACTATAGATCTGAAGTGCAGAGGACTCAGTGATGCAGGCGAGGAAGCAGGAGGTATAGACGGCTTCACTTAGAGGAGTCAGTTAATCAGTCACTTCACTTCTAAGGCTTCAGTCTACAGATCGACGAGTTAGTGGGGCACATACACAGGCCCTGTTTCCAAAGATCGTCATTGTAGGGCTGTATGTAGAAGGGTTAGAAACAATGTAGTGCAGGGCCTTGCAGAAGCCCAGGAGCTGCTGCTCATGGAGAAGACAGCGTAGGGAGCACCTTGAATGTGTGCAGCTGGTAAAATGATGACCGGATCACAGTGAACTGTGATGCAGCAGTGGAAAAGCAGGGTGCAAGCCTTTAAGTACTGATAAAGACATAACGATTACCAAGGTATATTACGAAGGGAAAAGGAAAAGGTTCACAACAGGGAATAGTCTGCTGTGATTTGCGTTATAAAAATTCTATTTGTACACACATAGATACACTTGTAAAGGCATAACACAGTTCTGGAAAGATACGTAAAATCGTTTAATGTAAGTATTGATATTTTACATAAAATTGGAAAAAGAATTGGAGGAATGGAGGCTAAAAGTAGTAAGGAAACATCTTTTTTAAGCTAATTTTTAAAATCTTTATGTATTAGCTCTTAAGAGAATAAAATTAAAAAAATAATTCATGGAGACTTGATAAGGCAGACAGTTAAATTCATTAGCAAATGGAAATAAAGCAAGCATGATGCTGGTTTATGAGCATTTAGAAACCTCTGAAACAATAAAGATTTAGACCATAAGTGTAAATTCCAAGGCAAAATTAAATATGAATATAATAAATGTGGAATTTGAAATAGTATGTGGGGGGAGGGAGAGTGTATGAATGTCATTAATTGACTTTAGAAACTAATGCACACATGTAGGATTAAGGTTTGAAAGCAGAGATCTGGATTTAGAAATACCATCACAGAAACTTTAAATATCTAGTAATTTTACCAAAAATTTCACTTTGCAAATTACTCTAAGGACTTGATGGTAAATGTGGAAATTTGTAAGATTGATGAGTTTTAGATTACACTTCCAGTTCTCAGATAATATTAGTCCCTTAAAAAGTGTGAGGAGCTTCGTGTCCTATAGCAGGTGCAGAAACACTGGGGTAGCTCTCAGGATTTTCTCCTCCCACCAGGGCACATGAGAACACTCTGCATAAAGAGCATGCGGTGTGATTGAGAAGATTCACGGGCAGGACCAGAATATTAGATGGAGTTTGTCCTTCTGGATTTCTCTCCACTCTAACTCTGTAAGTCACCCAGGTCATTTGAGATGGGGCAGACTTCACCAGCCCTCACTTACTGTGCATCTCACTAAAATGCTTCAGGGCCACATGGTGGCTTTTCTTAGAATGTGCCAGGGCTTTAGGTGAGCTTGGGATTGGAACATTTTCTGGTTGCAGTTATCAGATTCACTACTGACATTATTTGGATGTCAGAAAACCTTAAAAATAAGTCTCAAGGAAAATGAATGACACATTAGAGGCAAATTCCAAGTGGAGCATGCTTTTATTCCTCATTTCTTTTCTATCTGTGATAGTGAAAATCATTCAGTCATGTCTGACTCTATGACTCCGTGAACTATACAGTCCATGGAATTGCCCAGGCCAGAATACTGGAGTGGGTAGCCTTTCCCTTCTCCAGGGGATCTTCCCAACCCAGGAATTGAACTGGGGTCTCCTGCATTGCAGGTGAATTCTTTACCAGCTGAGTTACCAGGGAAGCCCAAGAATGCTGGAGCGGGTAGCCTATCCCTTCTCCATTGGATTTTCCCAACTCAGGTATAGAACAGGGGTCTCCTGCATTGCAGGCAGATTTATTACCAACTGAGCTACCAGAGAAGCCAGAAGATAGATATTTTCTATCTGTAGGAAACCAGTAACTCAAACATTTGAGAGAATAGTTCAGTTCAGTAGTGTCCAACTCTTTGCGACCCCATGCACTGCAGCATGCCAGGCTTCCCTGTCCATCAACAGCTCCTGGAGTTTTCTCACACTCATGTCCATCGAGTCAGTGATGCCATCCATCTGCCATCCCCTTCTCCTCCTGCCTTCGATCTTTCCCAGCATCAGGGTCTTTTCCAATAAGTCAGTTTTTCGCATCAGGTGGCCAAAGTACTGGAGCTTCAGCTTCAACATCAGTCCTTCCAATGAATATTTAGGACTGATGTGCTTTAGGATAAGGATTGTCTAGTTGGATCTCCTTGCAGTCCAAGGGACTCTCAAGAGTCTTCTCCAACACCACAGTTCAAAAGCATCAATTCTTCAGCACTCAGCTTTATATATATGTATAAAGTGATCATTGCATTGTCTGATTATCATTCCTCTCTAATCATCCTCTCAGAGACAAGAGTCCTAGCATTGTGGTGTCCTTGCTGGAAAGCCCAGCTTAATTGTCTCTGAAGAGGATGTTGATTTACACCGTTCTAACTGCAGAGTAAAGCAGGAATGGAGTGTAGGGTCTTTCCTCTTCTCTCGACGGTGAGTCCAAATAGAATGCTCAGTGAGGTTTATAGACATCTAGCTTCAGAACTTTCTGGGGAGTTTATTGGAAATATACATTTATGCCTCCCCACCCCTGCACCCTTCCTCAAAACCACTGGACCAGAAATCTCACCAGGAGCTGGGAATTTTTTATGAACAAGCTTCCCAGGTGAATCTGATTGAAGTGGATTGGGAACCTTGGTGCTGAGGGGTGATGCCACTCCAGCCAGCCTCTGACGAACCCTTTAAGTGCCTCGTTTGCCCCCTCTTCCTCCAGTACTATTCAGCATGGGGCCTGTGGAGGAGCGTGGCTCCATGGGAATCCCTGATGAATGCAGCTTAGAAAATGATAGACTCGTGTTCAAGGGGAAAATGGAGATATACAGCTCTTAAACCCTGTGATTTATTGATCAAATGCAGCAGGGCTCACCCAGAAAATCATCTGGCTTTAAGAGATGTTCCTAAAATACTTGAGGGAGTTGTAACTAATTCTTGGCTGAGAAGACAGCTGTGAGACCCTGGTGCCCCCACTTCACCCCATGCAGCTCTGAGTCCATCCAAGGGCTCTGAGAGCACACACCTTTCAACATAGTATTTGAGCCCAGAATCCTAGTTGGGCTGCAGACAGTACTTAGGTGATTCTAGGGCACTTTTCAAGTGGATTCAGGTTTTATGTTCTGTTTAAGTTTCAGCAGCATCTTTTAAAGGTGGATACAGAATAGCAAATGGATGCAGAAAATTTAACTGTCCAAGAAGTTAAAATACTATGGGCCAAGGCCAAGGACTTTCTGCTGACCAATATATCAACAAAGTGAAGGACACGGTGTCCCTTGTGTATTTTATACAGAATCCATCCCATTGAAAGTTTGGGACCGCTTTCATTGTGATCACATTTACAAGTCTCTCCGAATGGGCGTGGACAGCTTTTTTCTTTCTTGTTTCTGTGCAGACTATTTTAAACGTCTTTATTTGAATAAGAATTTGTTACAATATTGCTTCTGATTATTCTTTTTTTTATGATTTTTTTGTTTTTTGTTTTGGCTGTGGGATCTTAGTTCCCCAAGCAGGGATTGAATCTGTACCCGTTGCCCTGGAAGGTGAAGTCTCAACCACTGGACTGCCAGGAAAATCCCCAGACGGACAGTTTTTATTCATGTCAGACCGCTGTTACTTTACATGGCAGAGTACGCTTCCCAGCTCTCTCAGAGTCACTTATGCCCCCAAAAGGAGCTTCTTGTCCCCGTCATTGCTCAAGGCTGGGAGATCCCCTGGCAGAGTCTCAAAGATCCCTGTGCTCACTTGTAGGAATTACAAGCTGCCTGTGACTGTGATGTTCCCATGCTTTCTGCACTCCTCCTTGGACTTCTACGGTTTTCAGAGGGCGTTCCCTCTATGTCTGTGTGGGTGTTGCCGCTCTGAGCAAGTCTCACAGTCTTTTGAGGCAGTCACACTGTGACTGGAGTTGTGTTGGCTGGAACCTTCTGTGTCCTACAGAGAAAGCTCTCGAGTCCTGCAGACTGGGCCTGCATCAGAAGGAAGTCTTCGGCCTACATTTTTAGTCACAGAGCCTCTTGCTCACTGTGGCTCATTCTTCAGCCACCCCTGTCAACATTCACGTTACATCTCCTGGCAGGGTGGGCATCTCTTCCCCGAGGGGCCGCCCTTTGGATTTGAATCCCAAGTCTAACCTTGATTTACTTGTGATTTTAGTGTTAGCCACTCAGTTGTGTCTGACTCTTTGTGAACCCATGGATTGTAGCTCGCCAGACTCCTCTGTCCATGGGATTCTCCAGGCAAATATACTGCAATGGGTTGCCATTCCCTTCTCCAGGGGACCTTCCTGACCCAGGGATCAAATCTGGGTCTCTTGGATTGGCAGGCAGATTGTCATCTGAGCCAGGCAAGTTGTACAACCTCTCTGGGCCTCATCATAGTCATCCACAGAACTGCTCTAATAATGCTAACCGTACAGCCTAGTGTCTGCTTTAAAAAAACAAAAGCCTTCTGCTCACCACGTTCTCCTGCCAAGGCTGGGAGCCATCGGCCAGTCCTGTTGGTTTTCGTTTCATTCACTGGAGATGCTGTGAGTGGGCAGGACCCCTTGGTGAGTTACCACTTCCCATTCCGGGTGGGCCTGTACTCTGAGCACTTCTGAGAAGGCTGTCTTTGCGAACCAGTGCTCTTCTGGTGGAAGAGAACAGGGCTCTTGATTTCTCCTTCCCTAGTGGATCGCAACAGCTGTAAGATGGAGCGGTAGTTTGCACTAAAGACGCTAAGGGGGAGTTTAATACCGTCAGGGGTAGCGTATGTGGAAATGGTTTGACAAGTACATGCTGAGCTGTTTTTCAGCCCGGAGTGGCCATTCTGGGCAGCAGGTTTTATATGAGACGTCTTCAGGAGAAGATGAAGTGTGAACCTCCTTGTTCCCTTGTTAGAATTTCGTGTTTTCCTTTTCCATGCCTGCTTCCCACCTACATAATATGCCACTTTTCATTAATTCTTATGGAAATTTGTCTGAACACTTCCAAATATCCAGATAAAATGTTCAAAGTAAAATCAAAGTTAAAAAAAAAAAAATTCTGTGCAAGTGTGTGTCCACACACACACACACACACACACAAACACACTCATAGAATGTTACTGAGCTGTGCCTGCATTTCCTGTAAATGAACAAACAAGACCCCCCCATTAAGCCTTAGAGAGGTCCCACCGCATCTTAGAAAATACTGATGTCACTTAAAATGTGCTTGTCTACTCTTAGATTTTATTTTGTTTACCATCTTCCTGAGAAATGCTCCCTACAGCCAAAATGCCAACTACTTATTTTAAATAGAATGTTGGTTTCTTCTAAATTACAGAAAGAGAAAAAAAAAAAAAAAACACACACACACACACACACAGTTTTTCATTTGTTTCCTTCTTGAAAGCCAAGAAAAGCATGTCAAAGCCATTTCTGACCAGGATTAAATAATAGGATCTTTCATATCCCACAGGTTCTAAACCAACAGATTGAAGAAAGCAATCTTTTTGGAATTTTTCTGTGTATGAGGTGAAATTTCTTCCTTCAGTTCCAATCACGTGAAAGAATACTGGCTACCTACTATTTGCTGGTATGTTAGGGTCCCAAATAAAACACAGTCCCTGTCCCCTAGTGTTCTAGAATTTAATAAAGGTTAGCAAGATGGACTGACCTTATGGGACAAGTGGAATAGGACAAGTTTCATAAGATAAGAGCTGGCCTGGAAGGAGAGTGTGCGGTTATCAGTGAGAAAAAGCTTGTTGATACAGCATTGTGCAAGAAACAAGCAGAATAAAATCAACATTGGGGAAATTTGCTTAGGCTGAGAGTTTTTTCAGAAGGAGAGGAAAAGGGATAGGTCAGTAATAGAACTTGTTTAAACTAGAAGATGTCATACAGAGTGAAGGAAATCAGAGCAAAACAAATATTGTGTATTAACGCATATATGTGAAATCTAGAAAAGTGGTACGGATGAATCGATTTGCAGAGCAAGAAGAGAGATGCAGATGCTGAGAATGGACACATGGACGTCCAGGTGGAAGGAGGGAAATGAATTGGGAGATTGGGGCTGACATATATTCACTAACATGTGTAAAGCAGAGAGCTAGTAGGAAGCTGCTGAATAACACAGGAAGCTCAGCTCGGTGCTCTGTGATGACCTAGAGGGGCAAGATGGGGAGTAGGTGAGAGAGGTTCAAGAGGAAGGGACGATGTGTGTGTGTGTGTGTGTGTGTATCGGCTTCCCAGGTGGCTCAGTGATAAAAATCCACCTGCCAGTGCAGGAGATGAGAGTTTGATCCCTAGGTTGGGAAGATCCTCTGGAGAAGGAAATGGCATTCCACTCCAGTATGCTTGCCAGGGAAATCCCATGGACAGAGGAGCCTGGTGGGTTACAGTCCATGGGGTGACAAAGAGTTGGACATGACTAAGTAACAATATTTATATATGTACACATATAGCTGATTCACTTTGTTGTACAGCAGAAACCAACACAGCATTAGAAAGCAACTATACCCCCAATTTAAAAAACGTTGAGGAGTGAAAGGCTAAGGAAGTACCCACTTTGACCTTTGGGAATTTGCGTCGTCTTTTCCAGAGAGGGCAGGGATGGAAATGAAGTTGGGAAAGGGGGCCCTTTCTTGGTCAGTGGTAAGATGTTCACTCCTGGTGTCCCTTTCAGTCTTTCAACACACGCTGCTTGTGTTCAAGGGGCTACATTATCATTTGCTTTTAAAGATCATTAAGAGAATAGTGATTTCAGTTTTAATTACCTCCCTGCTGAGTTTTTCTCCACTGGCATCTTTTGCTTTATGTTTGAGTTAACCTATTCTGGATCCAGCTGTCTTTGGGTTATTGGTATAAAGTCGAAATGAGTGGCAGGTTGTTATAGCAACTGAATGCAATAGCAGTTGGGGATACCTGTGGGGATTGCTTGTGAGCCTGAAGAGTCTGCAAGCTTTTCTTAGGAAATTTTGCAGTCATTTAAAGATCTTTCTTGTGGTTTTTATTCTGATAGTGAACCTTTTCATGAATGTTCAGATTGTCTGAAGATGTTAAACAAAATTATAATGAGACAGTTGTAGAAAGGTTTCACGGTTTCCAGAGAACTATCATGTTGAACCTGCTATTAAGGTTCTATTAAAGCTGAAAATAAGGAATATTTGGCAGAGGCCAAAGTGGTAATGGACGCTCTGATATAAGAGCTTTGGCGATATGACCTCTTTAGTCAGCCATTCAAGGCTTCGTGCTCTTGCCCTCAGTCATCCAGCTTCGTGCTGTCTCTTTCCTTTGTATTCCTTCCATGTAAGCTCAGTGGTGATTCTTGGTACCAGCACAAGGCTGTCACTGTCACTGTCGCAGCTCTGGGCCTTTGCTCTGCTGCACCGTCTTCCTAGCACGCTTTGAATCTAATTATCTCGTGAAGTCCTTCTCACACTGAGCTTAAGTGCCACCTCCTTGGTGAAGCTTTACCTGTACCCTCTTCTAGGCAAAATTCACTCCCTTTTCTGTGCTCCTTGCAGACTGGCTCTTCCACTGAGATAATGAGTTGTGGGCTGTTTCTTCATGGTGTGATTGGTGTTCATGGCGCACAGAGTATTTCTGAGTAACAGGTTTTTCCTAGTTGCTTTGCATATTTGCATATTCCTCCTTTTTTTCTTCTGCACGAAAACAGGCCACTGTTGCAGGTGTCCACAGTTGTTTGTTGTTGGGCCTATTATACTATAGACACACCCTAGGTGAAGCTGGGGCTTTCATCATGACCCCCCTCTAGGGCATCATAGAATACCCAAGTGATGTTTTGGATGATGCTAAAAGGGGCATTGCTGGTACACTTTGAGGGACTTTCAAAATGGGAAGAAAGAGGGCAGTGGGCCTGAGCACCTTCTGTCCTGCTCCACCATCAGGCTAATGTACTGTTTGGGCCTAGGTTTGTCAAGAGCTGTTTAATAATACAAATGCCTCAGCCTCCGAGCATCTAATTCGGTAGGTCTGTTCACTGACTCCTAATTAAGATAATGTTTCCAGAGCTTGGCCTGAGACTCTGTGCACAGCTAGACCGAGAGGCGGCTTTCATTCCTGGATGCACATTCAGTCCCCCAGGGAGGTTTTCCAAATATCAAGGCCCGGGTCCTATCCGCACCATTTGACACAGAATCTGTAACACCAACCGCTGATCTAAGCTCTTGTGCGCCTGCCTTTCGCCAGGGAGCAAGATGCGAAAGGGAGCAGGGCAGCATTGGCTGATTCTCCTATGGGAAATTGCAGAGAAGGCTTGTATTTATTAGTTTTTATGGCGGTTATTTTTATTTGTGTTTTCTGATGAGGAGGGAGGCATGAAGGAGAACAATATAAACAGCCAGAAAGGACGGGCAAGGCCATTTCAGGTGGAAGAAGTCATATTTGTGAAGGCACGGAAATGAGCAATTTACTTTAGCTGATGGAAAGACTGCCTGTGTGGAATAATGAGATACACTTGCATGACTGGACACAGGGAAGGTGGGGCATCTCAACTTTAGGGTGAGGATGTGGGTTTAATGTTGAGGAGAGCAAGGAGTTACTTCATTTCTAAGTAGGAAAGTCATTTTATTTTGTTCTTTTTTTTTAATTGCAGTATAATTGCTTTACAATGTGGTGTTGGTTTCTGCTGTACAACAGCATCAATCAGCTCTGTGTATACCTATGTCCCTCCTCTCCCCTTAGAGCGTCCCTCCCACCTTCCCCTGTTTCACCCCCTGGGTCATCACAGAGCTCCAAGCTGAACTTGCTGTGTTACACAGCAGCTTCCTACTAGCCATCTGTTTTACGCATCATTCGGTCACTCAGTCATGTCCAACTCTTTTCGACCCCATGGACTGCAGCACACCAGGCTTCCCTGTCCTTCACTATCTCCCAGAGATTGCTCAAACTCATGTCCATTGAGTCCATGATGCCATCCAACCATCTCATCCTCTGTTACCCCCTTCTCTTGCCCTCAATCTTTCCCAGCATCAGGGTCTTTTCTAGTGAGTCGGCACTTCACACCAGGTGGCCAGAGTATTGGAGCTTCAGCATCAGTCCTTCCAGTGAATATTCTGGGTTGATTTCCTTTAGGATTGACTGGTTTGATCTCCTTGCAGTCAAAGGGATGCTCAAGAGTCTTCTCCAGCACCACAGTTCGAAAGCATCAGTTCTTTGGTGCTCAACGTTCTTTATGGTCCAACTCTCACTTCTGTACGTGACTATTGGAAAAACCATAGCTTTGACTCTGCGGACCTTTACGTTAGCAAAGTAAATGTCTCTGCTTTCTAATACACTGCTTAGGTTTGTCATAGCTTTTCTTCCAAGGAGCAAGTGTCTTTTAATTTACACTACAGTGTAAATACGCCACTGTATATACACTACAGTGTATATATGTCAGTGCCGCTCTCCCAGTTCATCCCATCCACCTCTTCGCCCAAGTGTCCATGTCCATATTCTATCTGTGCATCTCTACTCCCTCAGCAAGAGAGTGATTTTATAGTTAGCATTTAATTTCAGTAAGATGTCTTCTTTCTGTGCTTATGGTGTGTCTTAGCTTGGGCTTTAGAAAGACAACAACAGCAACGGACAAACACAGACTGGGTGGCTTAAGCAACAGGGGTATATTTCTTACAGTTCTGGAGGCTGGGAAGTCCAAGGCCATGGTGCTCATTGATTTGGTTCCTGATAAAGGTCCTCTTTCTGTTCTGCTGACAATCTTTGTATCATGTCCCTGTGAACTCACGTTGTGTGTGTGTGTGTGTGTGTGTGTGTGTAGCTCTTATCTCGTTCTCTTCTTAAATAAAGGCACTAAGTCTCATCACGCGAGCCCCTCTGTCACGACCTCATTGTCTTCCTGAGGCCCTGCCTCCAAATACCATCACACTGGGAGTTCGAATTTGGGTGGGTGGGTGGGGGGGGACACGAACATTCAGTTTATAACAATGTGGATTGACATAAGTAGTAATGTGGAAGGATTTTATTCAGGGCCTGTTTGTGTGATAGTTGTGGTATACTGGCTGCCTCTTATTTTATGGGTTCAATGTCATGAACCAGGGTCTCATGTGGAATTTGCACAGCTCATGCTGCTCCCCCCTGCCCCGCCTCTGCTTCCCTGTCCTTTCCAAGTCTCTGTTTCCAGTTCTGGATATGTCATTGTCCTTTTTCTGGGGTAAATGTCTACATATTGGTGCAACAAAATAGAAGAAAAATCTAAAAAGTAACAATTACGGACATCTAGTCTTAAAGGTGAAAATTGCTTTAAAACACTCTGCATTGTTTAAAATGTATACTTAAAAGCAAGTATGTGTTGGATGCTTTTAACATTTTTATATACCCTTCAAAGAATCTTAGAAGAAAACGATGCTAGAATTTTAGATCTGTGAAAATTTAAAGTTGGATTTTTGCCTAATGTTGCTTCAGGTAATTCCATGAAGGAGAATTACCTTCAAATTGGAAGAAATGAATAAATGTGGATGATAGAAAAGAATCTAAAATCAAAAAGAACAGATTTTAAAATAACCTAGTTTCTTTGAAGAGGAAAGATTTCCATATTCAACTAAATTGTGTCACAGATAGTGAGAGATCTTGCAGATGTGATCACAGAGCCTTGGACCAATAATGTCTGAGAAATGTTGCAGATGGCAGCGTTTCTGGAAGACTGGTTATGAGAAAAGGTCCCATGGTCAAAATTGTGCAGGTGAAATTATAACAAAAGTTTAAAGACAACCTCTATTAAATTCCCCGGAGTTCTTCAATAGATATTTTATGTAGACTTATAAGAAGAAATCACAGTGAACTAGCAGGAAATAAAATGTATGTAAATATATATTACATACATTACATAAATAAATAAAATATCTATTACGTACATATATGTAAATAATGTAATGAGCCTCATTTCATTTATTGGGTAGGGTTATTACAGTAACAGATTTAGGAAATTCTATAGATAATTTGTATCTAAATTTTAACAATGCATGTGATCCTTTTTCATGATTTCCCTATGGTCAAGAGGAAACCACTTCCACAAATATTACTAATTACTTCCAAACTGGAGGCCAGGTCCTGTTTGAGCAGGATTTCTGCACTTGGTCATAATCTGGTTGCTACTCGCGTCAGTGTCTTAGGTGAATCATAAATAATATTTACCACCTTATTCTCCTCTGGAAAAGAACTGATGCACCTGATATTAAGATGTCAGATTTCTGATATCTGTCAGTGGAAACAGTGGTCCAGTATTGACCAGTGAAATGTAACAGAAGGCTATCTACTTAGGAAATGTGGCAATTAGATTAATGAGTAGATATTGGTGCTTATCACCACCCATCTTCTAGGGTGTTCTGACTTTGTGTTATTTGTAAATTCTGAGTCAAAGCTGCCTAGCCATTTGTCAGAGTCCTGGCAGATCCAGTTCCTTAGTTGTGAGGGAGGTTGGATTTGATTACTCTGCTAAGCCTGGAAGTCCATTATGTTTTGAAATTACTTTGAGAAACTGTTTTATGAAACACTGTTACCTCACTTATCTGTCAGAGAGCAAAATCACCCATCTCATCTATCAAAGTTGGTTTGAAATCGCTTGCTGCTATTTGGAGAAAAATTAAATCTCCCCTCAAAGGATGAGAACTGTCAGCATTCAGAATGCTCAAAAGAAGGGCTGCAGGCTCTGGAGGCATTTCCAAAAAAGAAAAATCACTAATATTTTGAACAAGGTACTGGAATCTCAGGAAAATGCCATCTGTTACTGAGATTTTTGTGTGTGTTTTCTAGGGTGGTGGCTTTGAATGGACAGCAGTAACTTGACTGTTTGAACTCCCCTACCCCCTTTATTTCCAATTTTACAACATTTAAAAGTATTTTTCAGTGGAAGGAGGAAACAGAATGCAACAAAACATTTATCAAATGTTTGTAAGTTATAAAGAGTAATGACACAAAAAATACCGGAGAATTTGCTACCCATTTTAATAACAAAGAGCACTACCATAGCCTCTGATGTCCTTAATCCATCCTTGCACCTCCTTTAAGTGACCTGAATTTTTTACTTATTATTCCCTGTGTTTCATTATTCTGTTAACCAAGTATAGATATCTTTAATTGTGGCAGCATAAAACTTTATAGTGATTTCCATATGGCAAACATGTGAGGTGTGAAATATTCACTTAATCCTAAAACAATCCTCGGAGGTACCCAATGTCCCGTTGAGGAAATGAAGTATTTAGAATCCCAGAGTTAGTACTAAGTGTGGCAGCCTGTATTTCGACTCCAGTGGGCTATTTGCAGGTCGTGTGCTCTTACCCTCCACACCACACCACCTCTCAGGAATACAGAGTGTAGTCCTATTTGTAGCTTTTTTAAATGTCATATAAGTAGACATAACTGTACATCTTCTGGGATTGGTGTTCTTCAATCATCACTCTTCCCAAGTTGCATCTGTTTCATTCTGTGGAGCTGTAGCTCATTCACTTTCATTGCCACGGAGTGTTATTTCTCGTTATGAGTGTATTTATCCATTCTGCATTCACTGGACATTTGGGGTGCTCTATTTTTATTTTATAATAAACAGTGCTGCTGTAATATTTTTGACAGCATCTTGTGTGTAGGTGCCAGAGATATCTAGGGTCTGTACCTTGGCGTGTCGTTGGTAAATATTGTGCTGTGTTTACCTCCAGGGGCTTCCCAGGTGGCACTAGTGGTAAAGAACCCACTTGCCAACACAGGTTACTTAAGAGACGCAGGTTTGATCCCTGGGTCAGGAAGCTCCCCTGGAGGAGGGCATGGCAAGCCACTCCAGTATTCTAGCCTGGAGAATCCCCATGGGTAGAGTAACCTGGTGGGCTTCAGTCCATAGGGTTGCAAAGAATCAGACACTGCTGAAGCAACTTAGCACAGCACGCACACATGCACATATACCTTCCGTGTCCTAGGTAATGCCAGGTGTTTCTCAAAGTGATTGTGCCTTATTGTACACCTTTTAACAGTTTACAAGTTCCCTCTCTCTCCAGTGGTTAATCTTTCCAAGAGTTAATATTAGAAATAAACTTTAAAAATTTTGCCAATGTGTACAAAGTGGTTTGAAATGGTAGAGAAAAGAATGAGTGGGGAAGGATATGAAATTCCACTTCTTTTTCTTGTCTTTTCCCCTTCCTTCCTTCCCTCTCTTCCTTCCATCTTTCTCCACTTTTTTTCTATTTTATCAGTGTGGGGAGGGGTTCTTTTTGTTATGGATTGCTACTAATGCTTTGTCAATTACATTTGTGGAAGACATCTTTTTTATTTTGTGGTTTGTTATTCACTCTCTTCATAGTGTTTTTGATAAACAGAATGACTTAATTAAACTTGTAAAGCATTTCTAGGATATCTGCATTTTTGTATATGTTTATTTAGTAAATGCTTCGCTCCACTTTGATAAAAGGATGCTTTCCTATATTATTTTACGAATGTTACCTGGTTTTTTGGTTTACTTTTCCATCTTTAATCTACTTGGGATCAATTTTTACGCATCCTTTGAGGTAGGGTCTAATTTCTTTTTTTTCTGTCTGGATAATAATTTATTGTGGGATCATTTATTGAAAAATGGATCTTTTTCTCACTTTTCTGCAGTGCCAGTTCTGTCATAAATCAAGTTTCCGTATACTTTTTGCTTTGTTACTGAATCACATTTTTTGTTTCGTTGGTCAGCTTGTCTATTCTTGTGTCAAAACCACACTGTATTATTTGTCAACATGTTATAGCAAGTCTTGATATCTGTTAATGCTAACCCTACTTCCAGGGTTTTTTCTGGAACCTTGGCTACTCTTGTTCTTTGCTCTCCTATGTAAATTTTAGAATGGGTCTGTCAAGTTCACCCAAAATCCTATGGGAATTTTGATTGGAATTTTATGAATCCTTAAATCATTCAGGGGCAGAGAAGGCAATGGCACCCCACTCCAGTACTCTTGCTTGGAAAATCCCGTGGGTGGAGGAGCCTGGTAGGCTGCAGTCCATGGGGTCGTGAAGAGTCAGACACGACTGAGCGACTTCACTTTCACTTTTCACTTTCATGCATTGGAGAAGGAAATGGCAACCCACTCCAGTGTTCTTGCCTGGAGAATCCCAGGGTCGGAGGAGTCTGGTGGGCTGCTGTCTATGGGGTCACACAGAGTCGGACACGACTGAAGTGACTTAGCAGCAGCAGCAGCAGCAGATCATTCAGGGGAGAACTGACATCTTTAAAAAGTCTTCCACCATATAGACAAAGATCTTTTATTTGGATGTTTTGATTGCTTTCTAATATGTCTTTAAGTTTGCATCTGGGCAGTTCTCTCTTTTCTCTTTCTGAAACTCTAATAGGCATATGTTAGATCTACTTTCTCACTGATTTTTGCATCTAACTTTCCTTTCATTTCCAATTTTCTGTCTGTATTATGCATCCTGGATAATTTCTAAATCTTCACCATGGTTTGCTAACTTTTCTGTTGCTTCTATATACTATGTGCTCATTTATTATTTGTTTTTAATTAGTTTTCCTTATTAAAAGTTATCTATAGTCTTTTTAAAATTTTTCTTTAACTGTAATAGTCTCTTATCAATTTTAATTTTACTCCCATTGTTTATTTCTTTAAGGACACCAAACATGGTTTTATATTCTAGTCATGACAATTTTAGTATTCTAGAGTCTCTTGCTTTTGCTGGCTTGTACTCATTGATTCTTCTGTGTTTGTGATTTTTGATAAGAGATTTCATGTGTTTTGGTACTTTCTTGGAATACTTTGAGAACTAGATTTAAAGAATTGGTTTTTCTAGGGAGGGCTTGTATTTACTCCTTGGACACTTAAGTTCAATTCAGTTCAGTCGCTCAGTTGTGTCCGACTCTTTGCGACCCCATGAATTGCAGCACACCAGGCCTCCCTGTCCATCACCAACTCCCAGAGTTCACCCAAACTCATGTCCATCGAGTTGGTGATGCCATCCAGCCATCTCATCCTCTGTCATCCCCTTCTTATCCTGCCCCTAATCCCTCCCAGCATCAAAGTCTTTTCCAATGAGTCAACTCTTCACATGAGGTGGCCAAAATATTAGAGTTTCAGCTTTAGCATCAGTCCTTCCAAAGACCACCCAGGACTAATCTCCTTTAGGATGGACTGGCTGGATCTCCTTGCAGTCCAAGGGACTCTCAAGAATCTTCTCCAATACCACAGTTCAAAAGCATCAATTCTTCAGTGCTCAGCTTTCTTCACAGTCCAACTCTCACATCCATACATGACTACTGGAAAAACCATAGCCTTGACTAGATGGGCCTTTGTTGGCAAAGTAATGTCTCTGCTTTTGAATATACTATCTAGGTTGGTCATAACTTTCCTTCCGAGGAGTAAGCGTCTTTTAATTGCATGGCTGCTGTCACCATCTGCAGTGATTTTGGAGCCCCTCAAAAATAAAGTCTGACCCTGCTTCCACTGTTTCCCCATCTAATTCCCATGAAGTGATGGGACCAGATGCCATGATCTTCGTTTTCTGAATGTTGAGATTTAAGCCAACTTTTTCACTCTCCTCTTTCACTTTCATCAAGAGGCTTTTTAGCTCCTCTTCACTTTCTGCCATAAGGGTGGTGTCATCTGCATATCTGAGGTTATTGATATTTCTCCCGGCAATCTTGATTCCAGCTTGTGCTTCTTCCAGTCCAGCGTTTCTCATGATGTACTCTCCATATAAGTTAAATAAGCAGGGTGACAATATACAGCCTTGACATACTCCTTTTCCTATTTTGAAACCAGTCTGTTGTTCCATGTCCAGTTCTAACTGTTGCTTCCTGACCTGCATATAGGTTTCTCAAGAGGCAGGTCAGGTGGTCTGGGAACATTTATTAACCCATAACTACCTTATACTAAATATTTGGGTTGAATCTTTGGGACAACTCAGGGAGCAAACCTATGTAAGGGCTAGTGAAAGTGAAGTGAAGTCGCTCAGTCGTGTCCGACTCTTTTCCAGGCAATAGTACTGGAGTGGATTGCCATTTCCTTCTCCAGGGGATCTTCCCGACCCAGGGATCGAACCCAGTTCTCCTGCATTGTAGACAGACGCTTTACCGTCTGAGCCACTAGGGAAGTCCTATATAAGGGCTGGCTTACAGCCTAACATTCAAGGAAGAGTTTTTTTTTTTTTCCTTCTATCATCGAGTACCAATATCCAAGACAGATATATTTTCTGTAGACCCATGAATGGAGTCTTTGGTATGTAGCCCCTATTTTTCCTGAGTTCTCTTTAGACAACACACCGGGAATGTTTACATGTAAATCGTTCCTCACTATATCATGTCTCACACCCCCACATGCAAAGTTCTGTGACTCCTGGTACTCACAGTGGCCCATACAAGTGAGAGGCCCTAAAATTTAAACTTCATTAGTTTCATGATAAATCGAACCATGCTTAAGAGTGTATATTCATTACTTTATCATATCAAGGACATTAGAACTTTACAAGGAAATATTTTTCTTTGAAAGGTAGTTTATAGCCTCATACAGTCTGTAAGATATTGCCTTCTCTCTTTTATAGTTGAGGAAAAGGAGGCTTGGAGCTTGTACATGGCTTGTCTAGAGTTATAAAGTTAATCCTTAGATGCCTTTTTAAAAAACCTTTATTGTGTTCTAGGAAAGTAATAGGAAAAAGATGTGTTTAATATTCTTAATTAAATTTTAACAACAACCCCAATGTGGTGTAAATTATTCTTCCTGTTTTACAGATGAAGAAATTGATTCTGACACATTAAATCATGGTAGATGGTGTATTTGGCAAGTAGGAGAGCAGGACTTCCACTCCAGGTTACTTTAAATCCTGCTTCTGTCATCTCCTCCTGGTTGGATCCCTCATCATTCTCATTCCCATTCTGCACCACTTGTTCCTATCATCCCCTTTATAACAGTTGTATCTCTCAGCAATAATTCATGTATTTATTATTTATTATCTGTTGCTTAACAAGGGGAGGGACCATAAGTGCTGTCCTTCTGTACAGCCAGCGATTCATTGCACTGCTCTGTAGTACATAGAGGCATGTACTACTATGAATATAAGTATTGAGTGTCTAAAAGTCTGATTCTGAAACATTTTATTTTTCCTAAATATAAACTGCCTCCCCCTTTCTGAAAAACCCTTAGTGGAGGGTTTTTCCTGTTACCTTGGACTTATGGTCGAGTGTCAAAGCTGAAGACTACAAACATAGTAAGGAGGACACATTCTAAAGTTGCAGTGCTGCCAGAGCTGCCTATTGAGAGGGCTAGAAAATTGTCCCACCCAGCCCTTCTTTCCATTCCTGCAAATCAGTAAACACAGAGGATAGGCGGGAACATGTTGCTTTGTTCAGACTACGGTGTTAGTAAAGAAAGTTTCATGATTTCTTTCATTCTCTGGCTGCCACTAGGGGTTGAGGGGGAGGGCTCAGAGAGAATAGTCCTGCAAGTTAAGGGTGTCTGCACAAAGGCCTTACAGACAGTGCCCATGGGGCATTTGCTTAGTCCATGGATTTGGCTGCTGGGCCATCCCAGCAGAAGAAACAAAATCACGAACAGATGACTTGGTGGGGATTGGCCAGGCAAAATGGAGCAAATATTGGAGTCCTTTCAAGTTCTTGGTTCCCTGAAATTTCAGAAAATTGACCTCACTCAGGCTCTCAAGAACAGTTGGTTGAAATTTGGGGCTGGGGGTGAGGGACAAGTGCAGTCTTACTAGCATCATCACAGTCCTGGGTGAGTTGGAGGCAAACAACATCAACAGCAAATCCTGGACGTTAGAAGACTGCAGGCTGATGCACTTTCCATCCTGCAGTCGGGTGGACGAGAAGACGAAATCTTGGTCAGTGTGGTCAGTGCTGACGGAGTGGGCTTTGACTCCTGAGTGGGCTGCACCGTTAGTCAGTGGAGCAGACTGAAGCTACCATTGGCATAAGACGAGGGGCTCAGCCTTCCCTAGTAGCTAACCCAGGGCAGCGCTTCTGCCAGTCTCATCTGATCAATTGGTAATTTCCAGAGTTCTCAAAAATAATGATTTTGATGATTTTGCAAGTGTTCTCACTGCTATTTATGAAGGAGAAGTTTTTCAGAAGTTTTGACACAACCTTTTTTACTGTTGGCACAGGAATGAAAATAGGAGTAAGAGGAACCTTTTGATATGTTTTTGGATAAGTAGGAGTTTTTAATTTTGATGATTTCCTATTCATCAGTTTCTTCTTGTGTGGTTAGAACTTTTTTGCATCCTTATATAAAAAAAAAAATCATTGTCTACTCCAAGGTCATGTTTTCTTCTAGGAACTTAATAGTTTTACCATTTAGGTTTGTATCTGTGATTCCTCTTGTAACATTGTTTATATACAGTGTGTGATAGGGATCAAGATTAAATTTTTTAACAGTATGAATAACCTTTTTTTTCCCCAAGATTATATGTTAAAAGGGTATTCTTTCCCCCATTGAGTTAACTGCCTCTTTTGAAGTCATACATGTGTAAGTCTATTTTTGAAGTCTCCTATTCTTTTCCATTGAACTAATTATCAATTCTTTCTTTGATATCGCATGTTCTTAATTTGTCATTATAGTAAGTCTTAAGCTGAGTAGTGAAAGTCCTTCAACTTTTTATTGTTTTTCAAGGTTTTTGACTATTTTATGTATTATATATAAACATTTTAATATCAGTTGGGTTTCAGAAGATTTAACATCTTAACGGTATTGAGTCTTTCAATACGCAAAAATGATCCCTTCATTCATTAACAATTTCTTTAATTTCTCTCAGTAAAGTTTTATAGTTTTCAGTATAGGTCATATACATATTTTCTTAGATATATACCTTCATAGTTCATTTTTTGAATGTCATTTTTAATGATATTTTAATTTTTTTCTTTTTCAATTTGTAGTTGCATATATGTAGTAATACAGGAGATTTTTGTATATGGCTTCTGAACACTATGACTGCAAACTCACATATTAATTCTGGTAGATTTTTGTAGATTACTTGGGATTTTACACAGTTAAGTCATCTGCAAATTATAATTTTATTTTTTCCTTCCCAACATTTTTTTTCTTTACTTATTTTTCTCTTTTACTCCACTAGCTAGGACTTCTAAAACAATGTTGAATAGAAGTGGGGAAAGTAGACAAACTTTGTTTCAATATTAGGGAGAAAATCTTATGTATAATATTACTTGTAGATTTTTCAGACAACTCTTTTATCATATTGAAGACTTTCTTTCTCTTTCTACCTTATTGAAAATTTTAGTCATGATTTTTTTGTTGTTATTGGGGCTTCCCTGTGGTAAAGAATCTACCTGCAATTTGGAAAACCCAGGTTCAATCCTCAGGTTGGGAAGATACCCTGGAGAAGGAAATGGCTACCCACTTCAGTATTCTTGCCTGGAGAATCCCATGGACAGAGGCGCCTAGTGGGCTATAGTCCATGGGGTGGCAAAGAGTTTGAAGTGAGTGACTAACACTTTCACTTTTTTTCTTTTTTGTTAGTCCCGAAGGACACATGTGAAGCATGAAGATCGGGGTGGTGATGAATTAGTTGCTGGGTGTGTCGGGTAGGAAAAATATAAAGAACATGTACACATGCAAGCCAAACTGGGTGGGATGGGTGATAGCCATACAGTGATAATGTAGATTGGCTGGGCTGAGGTGAGGCCTGATTTCTGTTCCTGGCTCCACCACTGACTAGTTATTTGACCTCAAATGAGGTACTTTGCTCTCTACGTTGGACCCAGAGATGCAGTAAAGAGCCAAGTCGATTTCAGAAAACCTGGTAGAGTTGCAAATGTGACTGAAAGATTTGAAAATAAGAAACGTGAGAAGAGATCGATGATCCTGGACTTCCTTTGTCTGCTAAAGAGAAGGCTGAGATATACACTGCTTTGTTACTGATTGTGGTCTATTGCACCACTCAAACATTCACCTGCTGTCTAGTCTCTGGGTACCTTGACATCTCTTTTCTTCAATGCCACATGCTCTGGATTCTTGAGCTTTATTGTAAGTCTTGAGTTCAGGGAGTGGTTTAACTTTCCTCTTAAAATATTTATTTATTTGGCTGCATTGGGTCTTGGTTGCCGCACTTGGGCTCTTTCATTGTGGCACACAAGCGCTCTAGTTGTGTTGCCTGGGCTCCAGAGCACACAGGCTTTAGTGGTTGTGGCAGGTGAGGTCTTAATTCTCTGATCAAGGACTAAACCCGAGTTCTCTGCATTAGAGGGCAGATTCTTAACCATGGGTCACCAGAGAAGTCCCCGTAATCTTACTTTTAAATAATTCCTTTATGAAAGTCTTTTTGTCTGAATTATCTGAAGTGAGCTTTCTTTACAACCAGGAACCTTCTCTCCCTGATACCAGTTGAGAAGACATATCTATGTTCTTAAGCCTCTCTGTAATCCTAGCATCATCCTAGGACTGGTCTCAAAGTAAGCAGTAGGTTGCTGCCTCTGACCCCACCCTCCACCCGTCTATTTTGAAGTATTTTGGGTTGTAGCTTAGGGAAATTATTTTGACCACTTTGAATATCATTTGACTCCATTCCTTTGGATCATGAAGGTTTTTGCATTTTCACGAGTCTCTTCAGTTCAGTTCAGTTGCTCAGTCATATCCAACTCTTTGCCATGGACTTTAGTACACCAGGCTTCCCTGTCCTTCACTGTCTCCCAGAGTTTGCTCAAACTCATGTCCATTGAGTGCTTGATGCCATCCAACTGTCTCATCCTCTATCACCCCCTTCTCCTGCCCTTGATCTTTCCCAGCATCAGGGTCTTTTCCAATGAGTTGGCTCCTCACATCAGGTGGCCAAAGTGTTGGAGCTTCAGTTTTAGCATCAGTCCTTCCAATGAATATTCGGGACTGATTTCCTTTAGGATGGACTGGTTTGATCTCCTTGCAGTCCAAGGGACTCTCAAGAGTCTTCTCCAACGCCGCAGTTCAAAAGCATCAATTCTTCAGCGCTCAGTTTTCTTAATGGTCCAACTCGCTCATCCCTATAGGACCACTGGAAAAATCACAGCTTTAACTAGACGGCTCTCTTGTCGACACCCTTGTTAGGGACATGTCCTAAACTGTTTTCAGTTGACAAAGCTGTGTTGTGTTATCTCCTCAGTGACATTACCAGTTGAACAAGATTGTGGTGGAAGCAGCAAAGGTGCCGGGAGTGACGAGAAACTGAAGGCAGTCGGAAAGCGTCCTAGCCTGGAAGCAGAGAAGGGGAGGCTCTAAAGATAAACAATTCCTGTTGCCAGTTTTACTGGGAACAACCCTATGGAAATCTACATCATTTCCCCTAAATTCTGTGGTTTCCCAAAGGGCTTACGTTCGTAAAGTTATTTCTGTTCCCAGGCTCATGCTTTTTCTAAATTTGTTCAATTTCAGATTATCTTTCTATCCCAGTAGGCAGTCTATTCTATATTCATTGACCTAGATGTAAAATTCAGCCTTTTCTTCAGTTTTCACATTCGTAAAACCCAAGTGCCTTGAAGCCAGGAGTAGGCTTTCCTGAAGACATAAGAGCAGGAGGGAAACAGAGAGGAGGGGCATTTCCATGACAGCAGCTCAACTTCCAGTTGGACATTAGACTGTGTCCTTAAAATGCCCTTCTGCCCTCCACGCACCAGAGCATCTCATGGGTCGCTTCAAGCCACCGTCTGCCCAGCCCCTGTACCATCTTGTCCATCCTTCTCTCTCCTTCTATGCCTTTCCTTCCCTTTCCTCCTCCCTTTCAGAGGGAATGCAGGTGGGTGGAGCCATTGGAGCCAGACATCTGGGCTTTAGTTTTGGCCTCATTACTTCTGAGCTGGATGGCTTTTATAATTTCCTTAAACTTTCCTGTGTTAGTTGTTCCATCAGAAAAATGGGCATAATAAAATGATCCATTTCCTAGTTTGTCGTGAGTATTAGAGAGGTGTGTGGTGGATTTTGTGGGTTGCTGTCTGCATGCCTTCTCAGGACCAAGGTGCTTATTTTTTTCAGCTTCCAAGAGCACTGGCTGCTGAGAGTCTGCAGCTGAGCCCCTCCCCAGGCATTGCCTCAATGTAAGAGAGTCTCTTGACCATGTTATGCTTGGCCAGGGGGGCTGCCTGCACCCAACAACTGATTGATGTGGAGGTTCAAAGTCACGTCTCTGCCTGAAATTGGGACAGCTCTGAAGGGCATTCCAGCTCCAGATTGTTGTGTGCGATCAACTGAAGCCTCTAATTGCATCACGGTTCAGCTTCTTACTTTGCCAGTCCTGCTCCTCTCACCCACAACAAGCTCTCTAGTAAACTTGCAAACATCTGCTTCTAGCCTCAGAGAAAACCGTTAAAATAATGTCCAAGGCATACTGGGTATCTAGCAGATTGCTATTATTATTGTTATTTGGAGAGTAAGATAATATATTTTATGAGATTTTTTCAAAATATTCTAGAAATATATAAAGCTACACAGCAAATTCTAATTAATAGTTTAAACCATGAGCAGCCTGCCAGGCTCCTCTCTCCATGGGATTTCCCAGGCAAGAATACTGGAATGGGCTGCTGTTTCCTTCTCCAGGGGATCTTCCTGATCCAGGGATTGAACTCACGTCTCCTGCACTGCAGCCAGATTCTTTACCACTGAGCCACCAGGGAAATACCAACAATAGCAATACAACAAATTCTAATTTGTAGTTTGAACCATGAGTAGGGAATATAAAATTATCCTAAATTCTGACAATGGAAAAAGGTTATTGTTTGATTTTTTTAAATGTTATTTTACTAGACCATATATATTCTAATTAGTCTGCTCCTAAAGAAGTAGAACCTTGCTTCTTAGTAATGTGACTCTTACCTGATATTCTTGGATACTATATTTTTGTTGTCTCTGTATCTTGATTAATTGTCCACAAACGATAGAGGTGCTGGCAGTTTATATCCCCATAAAAAGTTAGAGGTTGACCTGCGAAAGATTGATGTGTCATGATTTTATAGACCAAAGAGAGGTTAATGTCACAGGGGCTAAGGTCTTATTAACCTGTAGAAAGTTATCTATTGTTAGAGCAGCTTTAGAAGTCTTTTTAGGTACTTTCCTCCTGATTATTATAAATAGTCAGTGTGTCATACCCCGTTTCTTATACAGACTTTGGATTTTGCATTTGTCTCCTCTGTTCGTTACTTCATTGTTGAATCAAATAGAACTTTATCAGATGCTCGCTATCTGTGTGAGACTGTTGTTCTTAACACTGATTTTTCCTAGGAGTGTGTTTCTGAAGTATTATTAGTTTCTGAAGGGTAGAATTATAATTGAAAGGTACCCAGCGTTTCATGGGGACAGAAGTCAACGTTTTGGAGTTGACTTCTCCAAAGCCTTTGACTGTGTGGATCACAACAAACTGTGGAAAATTCTGAAAGAGATGGGAATACCAGACCACCTGAGAAATCTGTATGCAGGTCAGGAAGCAACTGTTAGAACTGGACATGGAATAACAGGCTGGTTCCAAATCCAGAAAGGAGTATGTCAGGGCTGTATATTGTCACCCTGCTTATTTAACTTATATGCAGAGTGCATCATGAGAAATGCTGGGCTGGAAGAAGCACAAGCTGGGATCAAGATTGCCGGGAGAAATATCAATAACTTCAGATACTCAGATGATACCACCCTTATGGCAGAAAGTGAAGAGGGACTAAAAAGCCTCTTGATGAAAAGAAAGAGGAGAGTGAAAAAGTCGGCTTAAAGCTCAACATTCAGAAAACGAAGATCATGGCATCTGGTCCCATCACTTCATGGGAAATAGATGGGGAAACAGTGGAAACAGTGGCAGACTGTTTTTGGGGGCTCCAAAATCATTGCAGATGGTGACTACAGCCATGAAATTAAAAGATGCTTACTCCTTGGAAGGAAAGTTATGACCAACCCAAACAGCATATTACAAAGCAGAGACATTACTTTGCCAACAAAGGTCCATCTAGTCAAGGCTATGGTTTTTCTAGTAGTCATGTATGGACGTGAGAGTTGGACTATAAAGAAAGCTGAGTGCTGAAGAATTGATGCTTTTGAACTGTGGTGTTGGAGAAGACTCTTGAGAGCCCCTTCCACTGCAAGGAGATCCAACCAATCCATCCTAAAGGAGATCAGTCCTGGGTGTTCATTGGAAGGACTGATGTTGAAGCTGAAACTCCAATACTTTGGCCACCTGATGTGAAGAGCTGACTCATTTGAAAAGACCCTGATGCTGGGAAAGATTGAAGGTAGGAGGAGAAGGGGGCAACAGAGGATGAGATGGTTGAATGGCATCACCGACTCAATGGACATGAGTTTGAGTAAACTCCCGGAATTGGAGATGGACAGGGAGGCCTGGAGTGCTGCAGTCCATGAGGTCTTAAAGAGTTGGACACGACTGATCGAGTGAACTGAACTGAAAAACCCTGGTATACTAAATCAAGATTGTGGATCTAGCTTTGAAGTATATTTGCTATTAAAGCATGTATATTTGCTAGAGTTGTCATTAACAAAGTACCAAGCACTGTTTTAAGCAATAGGAATTTATTGTTTCACAGTTCTGGAGGCTGAAAGTTTAAGATCAGCTGCTGATTCCTTCTGAGGCTGAGGGAGAATGTGGTCTAGGCCTTGCTCCTCTAGGTACTGTGGTTTTCTGGCAATTTTTGGCCTTCTTTGGCTCATGCACACATCCCTGAATCTCTGCCTTTATTTTCACATGGTGTTCTCCTTATGTGTGTATCTGTCCAAGTCGTCTCTTCCATAAGGACCCCAGTCGTATTGGATTAGGGCCCACTCTAATTCCCTCTTTTAACTTGATTATCGCTGTAAAGACCTTCTCTCCAATTAAAGTCTCTTTCTGCCGTGTCCTGGGGATTAGGCCTTCATCAGATGAATTTGATGCGGGAACACAATTCAACCCCAAATAGTATGATTACTTTTTATCCATCCCCAGGGATTACCTCAACTGATATCTTAAGGAGAAGAATGTCATTAACTCCTGAGAGAATCCCAGTTAAGAAATGTTGCCTCATGTCTACATCATTGCCATATTGCACACCAACCCTATGCCAGCACTGCTCTAGGAATGCACTGATGATGAACTAGGCTGGGGAAATAAATCCTAACAGTGGGTTCCCAAGTTCCCAGGGGCATTTAGCAGCCAGTCTGCTTTACAGATTAAACAAACAAACAGTTGCCTTTTTGGTATTGCAATCATTTACAAGAATATCATTAAATACTTCCAATGTCATTTGGATTGCATTTTTTTTTTAATATGTTGGTAAATTTGTCTGAGGGGAGTGAGTGCTGCTGCTTAATTTTGCTCTAGGCAGTTAGGCAAGTCAGGGAAGAAAAGTGATTCATTCCTTCGGCAACCGTGGAATTATTTACGGTGCCTGGAAGAAGAATCTGTTTGAATAACCCCTTTGAACTGCCTGACACATAATGGAAGCTTGTTAAATGTTTATCGAAGGAACAGAGGTGTCCAGGGAACTTGGAATATTTGAGAGCAATCGAATAAAAAGCACATATTTATTCAGAGATTTACCATATACCTCATCTTGGCTGGATGCTTCTGAGGACGGCTGAGGCATATGCGAGACCGGTAACAGCCGTGACTATTTATTGTGCTTGTCATGTGCCAGCCATCCTGCACATGTTTAAGAAAATGGCCAGAGCTACTCTCTGAGTTGGATAACATTGTTTTGATTTGAAATACAAGGAAAGGCTAAGAGAGGTCACGCAACTTGGTGACGGGTGAGGTAGGGTGTGTTCTCAACCCGTGTGATCAAATGCCTCTCTAATCGGCCTCTCTCTGAAAGCTTGCACTCTTGTTGTAGAGATCAGACACTTATAATTGCAACAATTACAAAAGTAGCATGGCAAGAGGCTGATTGTGTCATATGTCTCTTTTGCTGTGTAAGGTTGTGCTGTTACCATTTCATATAAGCGTGGGTTTGGGTAATGGTTAAGTATGTACATGGTTAAGTAAGATGCCTGGATTCAAATCTCACTTGAACCTCTTCCCATCTCTGTGATCTTGGACACGTAGTTTAACCATTCTGTGCTATATATTTTTTTAAATTGTAAATTAGGAGATAATAAAAGTACCTGCCTCGTGAGGGATGTATAAACAATGTAAAATGAAGCAGTGCCTGGCAAAATATATTTCCTGCTAGAAGCTTCACAAAGGCAACAGTTTATGCAAGCTTATTTCATTCATGTATCTTAAACATGTAGAACAGTGGTTGGTATGAAACAGACATTCAGTAGTAAATACATTGGTGAGTGAATAAATGTGTTTCAGTATATAAATGCTAGGGCTTAGTCACATTAGCAGACATAATGAAGTGGTCAGATGTATGCACCTTTATATAGAACAGTAGTTCTCAGCTCACAATTCATGTTTGAAATCCCTAGAAGGCCTTTAAGTAGACTGATTCTCCAAGTCCCATCATAGGCACAGGTTGAGAATCACTGTGAAAGTAACAGATACCAGTGTAGGCTCATCCATGTATAACATGTTGAAGATTCAACTCCAGTGGTGATTTTCTGAATGCCTTTCAACCCTTAGGTACCTAAACCCAACCTTTGTTTCAGTAATGATTATATTCCTGAAAAATGTTCATAGCTGTTAAGATGGTCAAAAAATACTGTTTTCATATTAAAATGAATTAAGGTTTAGGCTCAAATAATTACACAGTTTTTTTCTCTATATAAATCTCTGGTAAGATGTTTGAAATTTGTGTGGGTTTGAGACAACTTTTTTTTATTGAGTAGACTCCCCTTAACACGACAGGCAGTTTGTCTGGATCAACCAAGAAGCACTGTGGGCTGCTGTGAACATAGGCAAAATTAGTGCAATTAATGGAGGGAAAAACACCAACAGGTACCATAATTAAGATTTTGCTTGAGGTACTTGGGGAATTAAACCAAGGTACAGAATGACTTTTGAGGCAGCTGGTTCCTTTTCTAGAGCAAGGACATGAGTCCATTGATCTCTAGTGTGAAAGTTGCCTGTCTTAAGAGACTTCCTGGCTAAGGAGACCTCCTAACTCTTTGGTGCTTCTCCCAGCAGTTGGGCTCCTCATTCTGTCCCCGCAGGTAGCATCACGTGGAGAGGGAGTTTGCAAGAGGGGGATGGATCAATTCTGGGAGCCACATCACCCTGGAAGAACAGGAGAACCAACCTGAACCAAGAGAAATTTGCAGAATGGATAATTAAAAAGGATTCTGGCCCAGTAACCACTTACATGTTTTCCCATAAATTAAAAAGATCCTTTCTCTTTATGAAGAGTACATGCTGCATGTTTATTTCAATAATTTGTATTAAGAAAGTATTGACTATCATATGCCTTTTACAAATGCTGTCGCAAAAGATTCCATTTTAATGTTGATCACAAAGCCGTTTTGAGGTCTCTTAGGCTTCTTAACACTGGATTCTCTCTCTCGTTGCCTCTATCTTTAAAGAGCTTCTTTGAGGGATTTTTGGCTTTCTCAGGAAAGAATATCACTGAAATGGAAGGCCTGAGATATAATTCAAATCATCCTAATCAGATTTCTCAACCCTTGATCTAATCAGCAAGCTGTTTGGCTTAGCTTCTTGGTCAAGTTCATTCATTAACTCAGAAAGCATTTATTGAATATATGCTGTGTCTACCCCGGGCTAGAACATAATAAGATTAGTAGATGAATTGAGCCCTGTCCTTTAGGAGTTTATAGTCTTATTGAATGAAGTGAAGGAAATAATAGAATGCTATTTAAAATGTATGATGGTTTTTGTACTTTAAATATGTTCACGGTTTTTCATGGCAGATAATTGACATCAACTGTGACTTTGTGTGCCTGAAACTGCACTTTAGAATATTTTGGTTTTGTATCTGTTTCACCATTAATATCACACTTCTTTTCAAACACTGTCTTGCCATTATAGTCATCACCTGACAAAGTATTGTTGTAAAGTTAATAGAATTATTGCCGTTTCATGGTTTTACTTACTGTGGATTTGGGAGGGTTCTGAGCAGGAGGAAACAATGAAAGTTGAAACTCCATTGAGTTTTTTTTTTTTTTAATTGTAGTAAACTGCAGCATAAACCCCCTCAACACACATCAAATTCTGTCAGATTCTTAAATGTCATCTTTTGCAGCCAAGATGAATCCAAATAGAAAAATAACTTATACTAATGTTATTTGAGGTCTGAGAAATAATGAAATTGCTTTCTTATTTTGGAACAAAGTGTGTATACATGTATGAACTATTGGGAAAAAAGGCTTTTTCTCCCATGGTTATTTGGAAGAATGGGAAGCTATAATCAGAAGTTACCTCCCACCCCCTTTATTACCTCTATATATTTTTCCTGTTCTCTCTCTTATGTAATATCCTTTTGTGAGGCCCATTTACAGTTACAAACTGGCAGCCACTTTGAAGTTTCTTATTTATTTCCCCCCTAATTAATGTTTTTATGTGTGGTAGATATACAATTTTCTTCTATTAATGTTACAAAAAAGCCAACCTTAAATTTGCATCCACAATGGGGAATAATCAACAAAAGCCCTTAATCATTTGTATTCAGAGGCTGGGTGAAAGTGTGATTTGACTGAGGTTTCATTGCTGGGCTTATCCAGGCTTAGGGCTTCCCAGGTGGCGCAGTAGTAAAGAATCTGCCTGCCAGTGCAGGAGACGCGGGTTCGATCCCTGGGTCCAGAAAACCCCCTGGAGAAGGAAATGCCAACCCATGCTAGTATTCTTGCCTGGGAAATCCCATGGATAGAGGAGCCTGGTGGTCAACAGTCCATGGGGTTGCAAAGAGTCAGACACGAGTGAGCAGACATGCAGCCACGCGTCCAGGGTTAAATGTTAGTATGTCTCTTGCTTTATAACCACATTGCTCTTCTAGAGACATATGTATTCCTTGCATCCTAATTTCACTCTTTGAGCAATTTGCTGGCAGTCCTCATTAGCAAGAATAATCAGGTTTTGGGGGTCAGTCTCCAGCTTCTGGTGAGTTAAACTCATTTGTCCTGTGGTTTCCTCTGTGATAATAGAATTTTGTTTCCTCTCTTCTATTTTCTGATCACAAATCTCTGTGGCTGTTCACAGAAAAATGAAGGATCTGTGTTTTTCTCTTCACCTGAAATTCAGGAATTCTTCAGCTGTCCTAAGACTTTGTGTTTAGGCATCTTTTTTTTTTTTTTGCTAGAACACTTAAATTTAGATTGTGATAACTGTTAGGGAATCAAAAGTGGAACCTGTAGATGTTGACTCCACAGAGATCTGACTTTCTTGTGATAAAAACTGTGACTCAGAATCACCATACAGGGTAAGTCAGAGAAAAGTCCTAATGAAAAATGCTAAAGAAGTTCTTTGAACTCAGCTGGAGGAAAAAATGCCTTGGGGGAGGAAGTGAAGGCTCACCATATAAGAATCATCTAGTATTCTTTTCTTCTGGCTCAAGAAAATGGGATATACTTTGGAGTCAGGGGCCAAAACTGATGTTATTCCTTATTTGTCTTGATGAAAGTGAGGCGAAAAATATTGTGTCATCAGACTGTCTTTAAAGGCCTGCATATGTGTGATGACTGTTTTGGGGGGCTTATGTAAAGCACGTACATTCCTTGCTGCCCAGTGGGAGCTTCTGTAGGCTGCTGGCAAGCTTGATACGATCACTTTCAACTACTGAAGACCTGTCCAGTGTTTCTGGGACTTCCCGTGTAGGAATATAAGAGAAAGAGAAGACGAAAGGAAGGAGCAGGAGGGGGAAGGGCAAGGAGAAGAAGAAGAATCTTCCAGTGTTCTTTCCTTATGGCTCCACAAAATGGAATATATAATGGAGTGAGGGGAAGAAGGAGATGAAGAAGGACGGGTGAAGAAGGCTGGACACTGGCTGAACTCTCAGACGTGCTTGATCCTTGATGACTGACTGGCTTCTTTTCTGGACTCTGCTCAGCCTTTCCTTGGGTTTGGGGGCTGCTGTTCACCTTGCTCACCTTTGCAAGTGACGTGACTGGGTGGAGCTTGCAGAGGTCAGGGGACAGTGCAGGGAGACCATCTGTCATTAGCAAGATTCTGCTGGGCTTTGGTGGGATCCCATCTTACTGTCGGTGTGTCGCCTTGCTCCTCTGTGTGAGGATCTGGGCCTCCCTGGGGACTTGGTGCATCTGCGGGTCCAGTGTCAGAGGTGGCAGGTTCCTTCAGTCTTGTTCACGTCTCGTGAGACAGGCTGTAGGGAGCTACGGGCAGTCAAGCGGGCAATGAAGTGGTTGCTGATTTCCTCCTCCTGGATAGGCCTGGCGTATTCAGTGCCCCTCACCTGCCTAAGATACTTGTTCTGTCCACCTAAATAAGGAAGTGAACTAAAATGAGCTTGAATGGCCGGATATTGAGTTTATACAGGAATATCAGAGGAAGTGGGGCTTCCCTGGGTGGCTCAGTGGTAAAGAATCCGCCTGTGATACAACAGGAGATGCAGGAGGCATGGGTTCCATCCTTGGGTCAGAAGATCCCCTGAAGAGGGGGCGCAGCAGCCCACTCCAGTATTCTTGCCTGGAGAATCCCATGGACAGAGGAGCCTGAGGGGCTACAGTTCATAGGGTCGCAAAGAGTTGGACACGACTGAAGCAACTGCTCACACACGCACTCAGCAGAGGCAGTGCAGTGTGGGACACGCAGACTGTAGCGAGCTGTGGGCAAGTCTCCTGATAGTTTGGGATGCAGTGTCCTTATGGTCAAAGAGAGTAAAGTGGTGAGAGTCCAGACAGATTCTAAGCAGCAGGTTCATTGGCTTGAGGATGGGGAGAGATGCTTGTCAGATATTCTGCACTGCAGGGATAAGCTTCTGTCTCCTGGAAATCAGGCATTTACTGGAAATCAGTCTCTTAGCGCTTACGTTTTGTTTGCCTGAGGGCACTTGTGGGAGATTCTCCATTTCATAGTGTCTAGATCCATTTTAGATTAAAATCCTTCCACACTCCTGTGCAGCAGCGTGAAGCCTTTAGAGACAGAAAGAAGCACCTGGGAAGCATGTGGAAGCTCGGATTCCTGCTCTCCCCACCGCCGCCCCAAGCCCACCCCAGACTCAGGACTCAGAGCCGCAGCATCACAAGGCACCCCTCATTCTAGTTCAGATTGTTCTCAGAGCAACACATGGACACTCCCAGAGAGGACTGCTCCTCTCCCTTCCAGGGAGCCACTTAGTTAAGCCACAGATCAGCCCTCCTGTTTAAGCTTGAGACCATTGTCTGACATTTCTGATAGAGCTGTTCAGAAATTGGCCTTCTATTATTCATGATGGAACCATAAGCTCTCCGTGGGTGATCCCTGCTTTCTTCCTTTATCTTGCTCTCCTCATTCTCTCCACTCTGCCCTTATCTCCTCCCTCCCCTTGGCTCAGCAGTAGGCATGTTTGCTTGCTAAAGCAACTCCTCTTATGTCTCATCTTTGCCTAGGTCAGTCTTGACTTTCTCAACCTCTCCTGATTCCATCCCTCCTTTCTGACCCGCATTCTGTGACGTTCCACTCAACAAAACTAAAATCCAACCAACGTGTTTTCGAATTTTCTTACCCCAGACTTTGATAAAATATTGGTCTTGCATTGTGTGATTTCCAGGATACGAATCAGTCTTTTCCCACTTAGAACCTCAAGTCAACTGTAGACATCCTCTGCAAGGGCAAGGGAGGATGTTCTTGAGATGTGTAACAGTGAACTTGGGGGTGGTAACCAGCTTGGAGAGCTCTTTGCTGGGAAATGGAGGAATTTTAATCAAAGACCTCACAAGCCTGCTTTGCTTGCTTTTAGTCTCTGGCAGCTTTTAAATTGTCCAAGGACTGTGACCACCTCAGCCTTAGGTCTTTTTCTGCCAACAGAGACCTGCATTCTGCTGTCTCCCCTGAATGTCCCTAAGGTGGCCCCCTCAACCTTCCTGTCTTTTGAGACCTGCCATCCTTGGTTCTCACCATGCACTTTAGAGATTCCAGTACATTTGCAAAGGTTTTCACACATGCAAGATTAACTCAGGCATCGTTTCTACCCCATGGGAAATTTTCAGCTCTGTATTACCTTCTGATGTTGGTTTTTGTTTTTGTTTTTGTTTTTTTTTTCCTTCTTGCTGCAGGAAAGCAATCTCTCGGGCAGGCCTGCAGCACTTGGCTCCTGCGCATCCCCTCAGCCTTCCTGTTGCAAACGGTCCAGCGAAGGAGCCCAGAGCGACTCTGGACTGGAGCGTAGGTGTCGGCGTTTTCATGTAAAGTCATTTCACTGCATGTGTGTCTTTCTCATTCTCAGGATTCCTGTAGCTCCTGACAAGACTTGATCATTTTCAGTATTGTTCACTGACCCATCTTTGAGTATCTAAGCCCCGGCTCCATTTTCAGATTTCCAGGAACATAGCTCCTTTTATGAAGTCAAACATATTGAAGACTAGGCTAAAAACTTCAGGAATCCTTTTAAGCACTATTTGCCTGGGATTGCAGCTGTGAAACTGAGCAACTTCACTTTCACTTTTCACTCTCATGCATTGGAGAAGGAAATGGCAACCCACTCCAGTGTTCTCGCCTGGAGAATCCCAGGGACAGAAGAGCCTGGTAGGCTGCCATCTCTGGGGTCGCACAGAGTCAGACACGACTGAAGTGACTTAGCAGCAGCAGCAGCAGCAGCAGCAGCTGTGAAATAACAAGTACTTCTGTGCACATGCTTCATTGGTCCCTGCCTGCCAAGTTGGCGATGAATAGAGTTTACTCTTAGAGACTAAGTCGTAAAGTCCAAGTTTGATTTCCTTAGCTCAAGCTGCCTTTTTCTTTTTTGGTGCTTTTCTTTCCTTTTTCATTTTTACTGAGAGAGGATGACCTCACTTTACATTCCAGGCCCTCCATGTCCTCCTGTCTGCTATGTTTCCTCTCCTAACCCAAAGGTAATGGGTCTTGTATCAGTGGGGTGGGTATATTAGCTGATTTTTTAAAAATTTATTTTATTGAAGTCTAGTTTGTTTACAATGTTGTGTTCATTTCTACTGTTGTTGTTATTGTGAAGTCACTAAGTCTTGTCTGACTCTTTGCAACCCCAAGGACTGTAGCCTGCCAGGCTCCTCTGTCAGTGGGATTTCCTAGGCAAGAATACTGGAGTGGGTTGCCATTTCCCTTTCCAGGGGATCTTCCTGACCCAGGAACTGAACCTGTGTCTCCTGCAGTGGCAGGTGGAATCTTTACCACTGAGCCACCGGGGAAGCCCAGTTACTACTGTATGGCAAAGTGACTCAGTTATACATATGTATATATTCTCTTTCATATTCTCTTCTGTTACAGTTTTTCACAGGATATTGAATATAGTTCCCTGTGCTATACAGTAGGACCTTGTTGTTTATCCATTCTTTTATATAATAGTTTGCATCTGCTGTATATTAACTGATTTTAATGTTTTATCTAAGAGACATCTATAAAAACTGTTAAATTGAAGATTGCAGTGTGAATTTCTTAAGTCAATTAGAATACATTTGTGAAGAGTCTTCGGTGAGCCAAGTTCTTGGTTGAAGGCATGTCTAACTATGGACTGAAAGGCCTGTCCCTTCCTGAAGCAATGTAAGAGACAATATGAAGCCAGGGGAGGCTGCTCTGAGATTATTCCAGTCTGGTCCTGATGAATCTTGTCTAGCCTTTCTGGTTGAGTTGAACAGAGGGAATAATCCATGTTCTCTTCCTCCCATAAGAAAGACCATCTGGCAGGGTGCCAGAAAGGAAAGGACTCTAAATTAAATTTTGTTTTTGGCACATATGCCATAACTTAATATCATTTAATACTGTAATATTTCTCCCTCTTCCCAAAGAACACACTTACTAACATCCTTATTTTATATTCTGGACACACAGCAATGTATGCAATACATGAAGTACCTGGCAAAAGACTGAATCTAATTGAAATGAAACTTTCTTCCTTGATGAAGTCTGCTATATATATTAGCTGATTTTAATATTTTATCTAAAAGACATCTATGAAAGCTGTTAACTTGAAGATTGCAATCTGAATTTAAGTCAGTTAGAGTGTTCAGGTCACACCTGTGTATGTTGAGTTGGTATTTGGGAAGACCCTTGCCCTCCTGTAAGTTTCCCTTTATTCCAGGACAGTCATTTAATAAACCCTTAAAAGGTTAGAATATAGAATATATTGACACCAGTGCCTACATAATTTAAAAGAATTAAATACATAAACAAACATAAGTTAAATTTAAAAAGGAATATACATGGACCACTGATGAGGATGTGCTAAGAATCAGGGACCCAAAAAATGTTAGTTTATTATCCATGATGTTCCAGATCCTCTGATCCAAACTCATAGGATTCTATTTGAGGTGCAAGATTCTAATGAGAGTTTATGTCATTTAGATAGAAACATCCATTAAATCAGGCTACCCAGGTGGCTCATTGGTAAAGAATCTGCCTTCAGTGCAGGAGACGTGGATTCGATCCTTGGATCAGGAAGATCCCCTGGAATCAGAAACGGCACCCGACTCCAGTATTCCTGCCTGGAGAATCCCATGCACAGAGGAGCCTGGCGGGCTACAGTCCTTGGGGTCGCAAAAGAGTCAGACACAACTGATTGTGCACGCACACATCCATTAAATCATTTCTCTGCCCCTCGTGTGACGTTAGTTAAGTCACTTGATTTCTTTCAGCCGCAGTGCCCTCATCTGTAGATGGGAACAATGGTGACTTCTCCCTCAGGGGGACTTCAGGGCTGTTGTTAAGATAAAATGGGGCTGTGAATGTAAACGTTCTTGTAAACTGTACAGCCGGTAGGTTTATTTATTCAGAAATTAAGTCACTGATGAATTCATTGATCGATCACCATTTGTTGAGTAACTGCTTTGTTCTGGAACCTGTTTGGTTCCTTGGGATTCTGGGTGAGGAAGATATGGTTTCTGCTTTCAAGAAGCTTAGAATGCAGAAAAGACATTGACACCAAAATATGGGCAGTGACACCAAGCATAGTGGGGTTCAAAGAGTGCCATGGGGGTGTGAGGAAGGACACTCCATCCCTGTTTGATGCTGGAAAGAGTTACCAGAAAAATGCTTTTAGAAAAAGTTTCCTTCCTGAACCAAAGCTTAACTAGAAGGTGTTATTTTCCAGATTACTGTAAAGAGGTCTATGCTCTAATATTTCATCAAAATGGTATTTTTGGCTGGTGGTGGGAGGCTGCGGTGCACGTTTCGGAAAGAGTGAGTAGGAAGTAAGGCTGCGTTGTGTGTAGCTGATCCTTCATCTTTCAGCCCCTTCGGTTGTGGTCACTTCATCTTGGTGGCCTGATGAATTGTCACGGTGACAGGAAACACTCTGGGGATGTTTAACAGTAGAGGGAAAATTGAAAGCCTTCCCTGAAGACACTCTTATCTCAGGGCTTATTTAGAGATCTTATATGGAAGGAGTTATAAGATGTGACTCTAAAAAACCCCATAATTGTGGGCTAATATTGCTGAAGCCAGACAGCAACCAACCCTACACATTCTTATTACAGTTACCTAAAAGATTTTTCTCAGAAGAGAGGAAGAAGCAGATTGTTCAAAACATTTAAATGCCTTTTTTTTTTTTTTTTTTTGCTAAGACTTCCCTTGCTTCCAAATTTTTGGCTTTTACTAACCAAACTGCTTTACACCAACTTCATTTATGCCACTTTGGTTTGCCTGCTTGTGCAGAAAGCTAAACCAGGATTTTCTTTGTTCTAAACTTTAAAATATAAAAGTAGTCCTACTAGTCTTGACCTACCACCATTGCCTTATTCCACCTTCTTGTCTGCTTCCCTGCAAAAAAGCAGTGTGACCAACCTCTCTCCTATCAGCTCCCTCTTCTGAACTAAATACATTAAAATGATCAATCATTTTATTGCTACTGATTGTTGAGTGGATTGGAACCTCTTATTAAGAGTTTCTCAAATGAGAAGAAGAGTGGCAAAAATGCCAAAATAAAGGTAAAAAAGGAAGAACTTCAATTTCTTGTCTTGGATGCAATAAGAGTCCCCAGTAGAGCTGAGGATGCATCCAGCTTAACAGGGATGGACAGGGCTGTGGAAATTCACCTTGTTCTGCATTCAACCCCCTTGACTCATACCTTGAGATTCTCTTTGCCTCAGAGGGTCAGAGGTGGAAAGTCATCTCAAAAACCTGTAGTACGATGACCCCTAACTTATGTCACCTCCCCTCTCCTCCTTTCACCAGTGAGAAAACAGATGCAAAAGCTGTCCATGCTGCATCTTAAGTCGAAGACAAATCAGGGTGAACCTGGAATTTCAATCTTAGTCCCAAGTTTCTACTTACTGTAGAAACCTCAGAGGGCCCCATTCTGACTGTGTGTGTGCGTGCTCAGTTGCCCCAGTCATGTATGATTCTTTGTGACCCTGTGGACCCTAGCCTGCCAGACTCCTCTGTCCGTAGGATTCTCCAGGCAAGAATACTGGAGTGGGTTGCCATTCCCTTCTCCAGGAAATCTTCCTGACCCAGGAACTGAATCTGGGATTCCTGCATTGCACCTGGGAAGTCCCGTTCTGACTCTAGTATGTACCAAAGACTTCAGAAGGGGCACAGTTGTTTCCTAAACATCCTCTTGCGGAGGATTTTGAGGAGTGGCCTGCTTGTGGAGTGCCTGAGACCCAGGTGAGATTAGACTATAGGCCCCTCTGCATTC
Organism: Capricornis sumatraensis; assembly: GCF_032405125.1. Classification (NCBI taxonomy): domain Eukaryota; kingdom Metazoa; phylum Chordata; class Mammalia; order Artiodactyla; family Bovidae; genus Capricornis; species Capricornis sumatraensis. The sequence goes on along the minus strand of NC_091073.1, from coordinate 105,834,521 downwards.
GGCCAGAAGAATCCTGTTGCAGGAGTCAGTTTTTCTGCTTTGGGTCAGTGAACTTAACAATTTCCTTGAAGTGTTCCATTGTCATATTCCCATTTCCCTGCTTAGTGATGCGTACTATCTCTTATTTTTAGTCTGTTCCTCGAAGTTCGGAAACTTCTCTTTTGCTGTGATTCACTCACATATTTTATTTTGACTTATGGGATTCTCTGCCCCACACAGGGTCATTTCCTTGATGACTCTTTGCCAACCTTTGGGCCTGCCACCTGCACACACACCCTCCTCTCCATTCATGTCAGGGATGGAAGCCTTAATGATGGGGAACAGCCAGATCCAGCCTCAGTACAGGGCTGGGGTCTTCTACTGACTACAGTGGACAGTCGGCTTCACTTGAGGTGAATGTAGCTCTTTTCTACAAAGACTTGACTCCTGCTCTCTGCCAGGCTGTGCTCATTTGTTTGCTTGAACTAGCTCTGTTTATTTTGGTTGAACTAGTTCTGTTTATTTTGGTTAAACTAGTTTCTGTTTATCTGTTTTTGATTCCACATAAAATTTCTACCAATAGGGCATTGTCTTCGAGCCAAATTCGTGTTTTGGGTTGACTTATTCTAGGTCATAGTTCGATTTGAGGCACTTTGAAGGGAGGAGCAGTGTTCTCTGCTAGCAAGCAGAAATATGTATCTTCTTCACAGTGGACTGCACAGTATCGTTGGCCTAGTAACTATCTGGTGGATGTCAGGGATGAATTGATTACAGCTTTTCTGTTCAATCAGCAAGAAAGGGACACATCTCTGGGAGCCGATGGGCACTTCCAGTTCCAGAAGGGCATTGGAAGACGTTTGAAACGTCAATGAGTTTATGCTATTGAGTTCCGAGTAACTCTTTTAAAATTTCCTTTCTAATCCAGTCCATTGTGTTAAGACTTGAAGCTTGCACAGTTTTTGATCTTCCCATTCACCGTGATGGCATCCTCTCTCCCCTTTCATGGTAAAAACCTACAGGGCTGCTCCCTTTGACACCATGCCATGAACATCAGCCAAGCCAGTTTTGGGGAAAACAGGCTAAATTGCTAGAAAGGAAGGGAGTAATGCTCTAACAGGGGAAAATAGTCCCATCTCCTGGGCTGGAATCCAAGCTTCCAGTTTAGGGGGAGTTAATCCACTTTGAAGTAAGTCTATTGCATAGATAATGCATATCTTCTCTTAAATGTCACATGCCTCTTGTGGGATGGAGACTTATTTAGGACATGGAGATTTCTTCCTTGTTTTTATTCTTAAAGCTGAAAACAGGATGTGGGTCTTCACTATTCTGAGGCTATTCTGTAATTTGCTTTTGCTTATCACACTGCCTGAAACAGTTCTCCAAGCAATGGTGAAAAATCCACCAAAATCTTTCTTTAAAAAAACTATATTGGTTTTCAATCTGACATCCTTGATTTCTGTTCATTTTCTCTTTCCTCATTGGAAAATTTCCTCCAATGCTGAGGGCTGTGGAAAACAGCCTCAATGCAAACAAACCCAGACTTTATATCCCGACCACCTTTCCTGTCCTCTGGATGATGATGCTTGAAAAGGAGTTCTTTTAAGCAGGTAGAACATGGAACAGTGGGTACACTCACCTCACAGTTTGGTTAAGCAATAAGATTAGGAAAACAGAGTCTTCATATGGGATTGATTAAACTGGGTTATAAAACTAGGTCGTTTTATCTTTGGAAACCTTGAATGGAAAGGCAGAAAGAGGCGGGTGTGTGTATGTGTGTGTGTGTGTGTGTGTACACCCATATGCACATGAGCATGCTCTCATTTTAGCCTTGTTTACAACGAGAGGTCCTCACAGACCTGTGCCTTCTTTACAAGCTCTAGGCCTTGTCATCACCCATAGTGACACAGCCTGATATCTTTCTTCACTTCCATCCCTCTTTTGGAAAAACATTGTCAGATTAATCAAGATGTCAGATTGCTGAGCCAAGCAGAAGGAGCTGACCATCTATGAATTAGTGAAGGTCCTGGCTGTGACCAGTCATCTTAATAGTGGACAGATCTAGCATGATTCAGGCACCCTCACTAGTCTCTTATTTTCTAAAATTATGAAAATTTTAAATGATATCACATTGGCTGCTGGGAGAAATCACAGAATTGTACAGCTTCACAGCTCACTGAGAAGTAACTAGGTCTAATCTTTTGCCTCTTAGTAAGTGATTATAAACTAATAAAGGTAAACAGAAGAAATATATGTGAGCCATAAAGTAAGCCTCATTTTATAGTGGCCACATTAAAAAGAAAAAAAGGCATAGGTAAAATTAATTCTGTTTTCTAAAAAAATTTAAAGGACAGAGCTAGCTTTAAAAAAAATTAATTGAATTTCGCTGCACCGGGTTTTAATTGTGGCATGCAGGGTCTTTGGTTGTGGCATGCAAACTTTAGTTGTGGTGTGTGGGATCTAGTTCCTTGACCAGGGATCAAACCTGGACCCCCTGCATTGAGGGTGCAGAGTCCTAGCCACTGGACCACCAGACAGAAAGACAGAAAGTTGTGCTCAATCATAGCTGACTCTCTGTGACCCTATGAACCATAGCCTGCCAAGCTCCTCTGTCCATGGGATCTTTTCAGGAAAAAATACTGGAATGGGTTGTGATTTCCTTCTCCAGGGGATCTTCCTGACCCGGGGAACAAACCTGGGTCTCCTGTATTGCAGGCAGTATCCTACATTGCAGATGGATTCTTTACCAACTGAGCCACCAGGGAAGCCCCTAAAAGTAATTTTAGTGTTATATTTTATTTGCCCAAATATATCAAAAATATTACTATTTCAACACATAATTGATATAAAAATGATCAATGAGAGAATTCACTTTTTACAGAAAGTCAGTCTTCAAAGTCTGCTATTTATATTATTTTACACTGACAGCACATCTCAATTAATGCTTATCCCATTTCTAATGTTGAATCACCATTTGCTTATTGGACAGCACACATCTAAACCATCCAAGACAGATTTTACCTATTATTACCTTAAAGATTTTTAGGGGGAGGCAGTCCAGATTTTTTCCATTTCTGAATTTTATATTTCTGATATTTATATTTGATACATATTTATAATTTTCTTACTGTTTTAGAACTCTTCTTTTTAGCCAGTAAATGGCTTCATTTTGTGTGGATTGTTTGCTTCTGGTGTCAGTGTATCCTGTTTGTGTCATTCATTCACAACTTGCATCTTTTTACCTGTAGCTAATTACTACTAAGAGTTCAGGTAGAACTTGAGGGCAAGGAATCATATCTATATTTACCTAGGTGGGTCTCTACTCTTAGGTAACTGAATCTATCCATAGATAGGTTGATCTATATAAATCTATGTATATCTATGGATACATTGTTTTAACACTCACTCAGTTCAGTTCAGTTCAGTTGCTCAGTCATGTCCGACTCTTTGCGACCCATGAATCACAGCACGCCAGGCCTCCCTGCCCATCACCATCTCCCAGAGTTCACTCAAACTCATGTCCATCGAGTTGGTGATGCCATCCAGCCATCTTATCCTCTGTCGTCCCCTTCTCCTCCTGCCTCCAATCCCTCCCAACATCAGAGTCTTTTCCAATGAGTCAGCTCTTCGCAAGAGGTGGCCAAAGTGTAGGAGTTTCAGCTTTAGCATCATTTCCAAAGAACACCCAGGACTGATCTCCTTTAAAATGGAGTGGTTGGATCTCCTTGCAGTGCAAGGGACTCTCAAGAATCTTCTCCAACACCACAGTTCAAAAGCATCAATTCTTTGGTCCTCAGCTTTCTTCACAGTCCAACTCTCGCATCCATACATGACTATTGGAAAAACCATAGCCTTGACTAGACGGACCTTAGTCGGCAAAGTAATGTCTCTGCTTTTCAATATGCTATCTAGGTTGGTCATAACTTTCCTTCCAAGGAGTAAGCGTCTTTTAATTTCATGGCTGCAGTCACCATGCGCAGTGATTTTGGAGCCCCCAAAATAAAGTCTGATACTGTTTCCACTGTTTCCCCATCTATTTCCCATGAAGTGATGGGACCAGATGCCATGATCTTCGTTTTCTGAATGTTGAGCTTTAAGCCAACTTTTTCATGACTGCTACAGAAGAAATGCTATCTTCATTTAGAAATAGAGCTATTGTTTCTGTCTGGCACAGATGGGTACTCTGAGTTGTATAGTGTTTGAGATGGAATTTCAAGACGCATGTGTAGAGAAGAGAAAGAGGTCCCTGGGTGTGGAGAATGGGGTAAATAGAAAACATGACACAGAAAAGGAAAATATGACTATACTGAGATGCATAGCCTCATACATTCTATGAAACTGTGTATGGAGGTGAATAAGGAAGACAGCCTGGTAGCATTAATGGAAGGTCTAGTATGTGGGATTAAGTTTGGAGTTTGTTTTATAAATAATAGAGAATTTTTTTAGCATCCTGAGCAAGAGAGAGTCATAATCACAGCTGTGTTTTTAGGAAGTTAATTTTATAGCAGTGTAAAATATCAGAGAGGAGATGTGGATGGACCTAGAAACTGTCATACAAGTGAAGTAAATCAGAAAGAGAAAAACAAATACTGTATATTAATGCATTTATGCGGAATCTAGAAAAATGATACGGATGAACCTATTTGCAGCACAGGAGTGGAGACACAGACTTACAAATGTATGAGTGCCAAGGGTGGAGGGAAGCAGGGTGTGGGATGGATTGGGAGATTGGAATTGACATATATGCACTACCGTGTATAAAATAGATAACTAAAGAATCCACCTGCCAATGCAGGAGATGCGGGTTCCATTGCTGGGTTGGAAGATTCCCTGGAGAAGGAAATGACAACCCACTCCAGTATTATTGCCTGAGAAATCCCATGGACAGAGGAGCCTGCTGGGTTACAGTCCATGGGGTCACAAGAGTTGGACATGACTTAGCAACTAACCAACAACAACAACGAGAACCTACTCTGTAGCACAGAGAACTCTGCTCAATGCTCGGTGGTGATCTGCGTGGGAAGGAAATACACCCAAGAGCAAACCAGGACTGTTCCAGGTTGGGTTGGGGGTGGACTCTGTTCCACACAGTTATTCAGTGACCCAGACTGACAGTTACTCTTACAACTTCATCAGAAGACTTTTAAATCATCCCAAAGACCAACTGCCCAGGTACCCAGTATGAGAACAGAGTATTGAGGAATGCCCATGAGAGGCTTAGTGGACCAAGTCTGAAAACAGTATACGTCCCTCTTGTTCATGGTTAGAACTGGGTCATGTGGCCACACTTGTTACAAGTGAGACTGGGTAGCAAACTCCAACTGTGTGTTCAGGAAGAAGAGGAGAATGAATTTGGTGAATGGCTAGCAGTCTTGACTACAAAGGCCCAGGAGAGGAACTTGGATGATACCAAGATCTATGGATTAGGAAGACAGGAAAGGAAAACTGCAGACCAACCACAAAGATAATAGTAAGAATTACATTGAACTTGTATTAACTTCTCATTGTGGGGAAGGCATTGAATGTTATTCATTTTCACATTTAAACATCTTTGTGACTTTGTGAGAGAAGTAAAATCATTATTGCCACTTCAGTGGGGAGTGAACTGAGGTCTAGCAAAGTTAGAGAGACCCGAGGTCCTAGAGCTTGGTAGCAAGTTTACCTGACTCCAAAGCTTATGTTTACTGATACTGAAGTGGATTAAGATTTACCAGAAATGTAAGAAAAAAAATATTTTATTTGTCTACTCTATTTATGGGTGAATGCCACCCAGCTGGATACCTTTATACAGAATTCAGGAGTTCCCAAGGTCACCCTCACCTGCAGCTTCCGGAATTCAAAAGACCACACTTACGTTCAGTCATTCATTAGAAGGACTCAGAATTCAGTGAAGGCTGTTTTACTCACATTCATGACCTTTTACAGCGAAAGGAAAGTGAAAGTGTTAGTCACTTAGTCATGTCCTACTCTTTGCAACCCCATGGACTGTAGTTTGCCAGGCTCCTCTGTCCATGGAATTCTCCAGGCAGAAATGCTAGAGTGAGTAGCCATTCTCTTCTCCAGGGGATCATCACAACCCAGGGATCAAACCCAGATTTCCCACATTGTAGGCAGATTCTTTACCATCTGAGTCGCCAAGGAATTCCAATACAGTGAAAGGACACAGGTTCAAATCAGCCTAGAGAAGAGGTGCATGGTGCAGAGTCCAGGAGATTCCTGTACAAGGGGCTTCCAACTGTTCTCTCCCAGTCAATTTGTGATAGAGCTAACTTCTCCCAGCAGCCATGGTGGGAATGTACATATGGTGTATCACCACCAAGAAAGTGCATCTGAACCTTGGTAACCAGAGTTTAATTGGGGCTTAGTCATATGGACATGGTTGACCACCTGCATGGTTGACCTTAGCCACTTGACCCTCTGGAGGTTGAGTTGATATATACCCCACCACAAGTCAGTGCTATTTTAGTATATCTAGTATAACCCAGGGTCCCCAGGTAAGCAAAGATGCCCATCAGGCAAGACATCCCAGGCACTTAAATTACCATTCTATAGTTGAGGGCCAAGGCCAAACCTCTCTTTGGGTAAGGTTACTTCTTTCTGATGCATTGGACAAGACAGATGTACAAGAAAAGGATTAGACAGGGAAAATATAGTCTAAGAAAGGTATGTTTCATGTTTTCTTTGCATGACTGGCTTTTTCTTGCATGCTTCTGTTTCTGTTGTGATTTTGAAAGATTGTCAAGTCTCTCAGGCATCCATGTTTATTTCTCATGGTGTATGACTCTGAGCTAATGGACAGGTAAAAAAGTAATTATCCTTTCTACTCCTTGGAACCTTATATAACAAGAATGTGATTCATTCATTGATTCTTGGTCTCCTCTTTTCAGTTCCCTAAATGTATTCATCATCTGCTGTTTGCAAGGTGCCAAGTGCTGGACAGTTAGTGTCCATATTAAGGTTAGAATCTAGCATAAGAAGGAAACTTAAATCAAATAGTCATGCCGATGAATGAATAATTGCCATCTGGAATAAATGATGGGAGATAAACATAGTTTTATGAGAGCAGCTAACAAAATGACTTCAATTTGAGAGTCAGTGTTGGCTTGAGAAAGTAACGCTCGATTTGGTGACCAAAGGGTAAATAGAAATTAACCACGTAAGTCAGAATGGAGTAGACAATATACAGTGAAACAATTTTTAGTTAAGAAAGCACCACATTCAGTGGACCTGGGGTGAGAGGCTGCTTAGTCTCCTTGGGAAATAGGAGGAGACCAGTGTGACTGCATGTCAGCGACCGAGAGGGAAAGAGAGAGATGAGGTAACTGGACAGGGAAAGGAAGAGATGAGCGGGGCGGGGACACCAGGCAGGGGGCTGTCGGGAATGTTCCAAGCCAGGGGGGTGGAGGATCAGGTGGTAACAGTAGAGCTGGTGAGCATTAATTGGGTCTCATATACATTTTGAAGCTAAAGTCAGTACCATTATTTCCCGAACCCAATTCCGTCCGGCTTTCTTCCTTCTCGTTCACTGTCACTACTTTTGTCAAGATCATCAGTGACTTAACATGTTCACGTGGAGAAACCCAATGGCCAGTTCTCAGCCTTCAGCTTTTGACGCAGACCTTCTAGGGGCACTTTCTTCCTGGAAACGTTACTCTCTCTCTTTTTTTTTTTTTTCCTTGTATTTCAATGGCCACTCCATCCCAGTCTCCTTTGCTGGATCTTTCCTATGTTCTCAAACTCTTAAATGTTGGAACGTTCCACGGTTCAGAAATCAGAGCTTTCCATCCACATTCCGTCCGTAGGGTTTTCCATTCTTGGCTCTAGATCAGTTAACGGTTGCCTCCCAAATTATTCATACAGTACAAACCTCTTCTTTGAACTTCAGACTTATAAAAAACAGCCTTCTCAACATCTTCACTTGAAGGTCTGAAAAGCATCTCAGAATTCCACATCCTCAAAACTGAACTCTTATTGCAGTGATCATTTCATAATGTATTAAAATATCAAACACTATATTATACACCTGAAACCAACATATTGAATGTTAATTATAACACAGTTGAAAGTAGAATAACAGGAGAACCTGAACTCTCCCTCCCTACATCTGCTCTTACTCTAGTCTTCTCCCTTCCTGCTTAGTAAATGGTGTTCCCATTCTTACAACTGCAAGTATTTGCTAAAAACTTCAGACTAGTGAAAGCAGACTCTCTGGGGGTGGGATGATAGCCAGGTATTCGTCAAAGCTCATCAGGTCATTTTAATGAGCAATCAGATTTGAGAAGTAGCGTGTTTGACCCAGCACCTTTTTCTTTCCTTTTTCTCTTACAAGGGTTGGGCTTTCTAATCAGGTTCCCCACTTAGGAGTGAAGCTAGTTCATCTTAGCAGTAGCAGTCCTTGCTGTGCATGGATAGTGATCAGCAAGCCCCTGAGTGCTTGCAGGGGTCGGGGCGGTCTTTAGTGCAGGAACACACCAACTGGCCTAGCGTGAATGAAGCCTCCCAGCCCGGTGAGTTACTGATGTCTCTTACATCTCTGACTCCCAGGTCTTGCCTGCTCCTACCCAGCTTCCTTGACCTACCAGGACTTAATTGCTGGCCTGCCTAGATTGGTATTATCAAGGATTTTTGACCTTTCCCCCACTGCAACATTTTATACTTCACTTTTTAAGAGTTGGTGGGATTTCTGCTGTAGTAAGTATTCCTAGTATTTGCTGCTATAATTATTTGTTTAGTTTCCACGTTCATTGGTAGGTTTTACTATACCCTAACTCTGTGCCTGGGCTTCCCAGGTGGTGTGAGTGGTAAAGAAGCCGCCTGCCAATGCAGGAGACATAAGAGATGCGAGTTCAATCCTTGGATTGGGAAGATGCCCTGGAGAAGGAAATGGCAAACCCACTCCAGTATTCTTGCCTGGAGAATCCTAGAGGAGCCTGGTGGGCTACAGTCCATGGGATTGCAAAGACTCAGATATGACTGATGCGACTTGGCATACAACCCAGTGCCTGGCACCAGGGATATGGAAAAATGCTTGCTAAATGAATTGAAGAATAAAACAATGGAAAGAAATTCTACAGATGATTATAAGTTACAGCTGGATACTAAATTCCCAGTTGTAGAATATTTGTTTGTTGAGCTTGATTTATTTAGGATAACTGGCAGAGCATTTCCTTTTAATTAATTTTTTATATTGTTTTCATCCATCACTGAGAACTTTTAGGGTTTCAAGTGAAGTGAAGTGAAAGTTGCCCAATCATGTCTGATTCTTTGTGACACCATGGACTACACAGTCCATGGAATTCTCCAGGCCACAATATTGGATTGGGGAGCCTTTCCCTTCTCCAAGGGATCTTCCCAACCCAGGGATTGAACCCAGGTCTCCTGTATTGTGGACGGATTCTTTACCAGCAGAGCCACAAGGGAAGCCCATAGGGTTCCAAACCTGCACCTATTCTCTGCTACTGGAAGTATGAAAATATTTTTAGAAGCAAGGAAATCATTCAACTTGGAGGACTTAGAATTGGGTGAAGGCTCTATTGAACTGGTAATAGGTTTAAATTGGTAGAAATTTGTTATGCTTTATCTATACAGTGACTTAAAACTAACTTTTAAGAAGCTTCTGGTTTAGAAGCATAATTTACCCATTAATAATATAAATGTGTTTTCAAGAAGTCTTTAAAATACTTTAATAATACTACCCTCCATAGCTAACTTGTTAAAAAGAATCAACTTTTAATAGAATTTTGGTTTCAGTTGTTGTGGACTCTGCAGTGGGCCTGGATGAATAAGGCTTTAGGTTGAATAACTTGAGGGTTTTTCCCCTTTATTTACTATATATTTCAAAGATGACCACCGGCATTGTTAAAGCATCTTTGGAGCTAACATCTTCATTATCGCTCAAAATTTTTTCAAACACCTTTTCCATTTCTAGAATGTCACTAGGACCAACTCCAGCAGTATTGTCAGGAGTGAAATAAAAAGTCTTTAGACTGCTGGGATTCACTAGTGTTCTTCCAAAAATCTAAATTTGAGATCCATTCTCCCCACCACACCCCGCCGCCCCCACTTATGCCTGAAAGGAAAATTGAAGTCAGGTTTGTCTTTTCTCTCCAGGAAAATGCCGTGAACGGGGAGCACCTGTGGCTGGAGACCAACGTCTCGGGAGACCTGTGCTACCTTGGGGAGGAGAGCTGCCAAGTCAGATTTGCAGTGAGTGTGCGCCCGGCTCCCCTGTGGTCTGGCTTTTGTGAGGGAGCCTTGTGGGTAATTGAATCTGGAGGCAGCTGGGGTCACCTCGCCTGAATTTCCAAGGAGAGGTTTGAAAGAGCCCGTCCCTGTGAGACAGCCGGCAGGGTTTATCAAATTAGCATGGCATTTAAGGGCTCATTTGAATGGTTTTAGGTGTTTTTCTTGACTCTGCAGGTGGAACCATGGAGTAAGGTGCTACTTTGTGATGATACCCGGGGTGGGTATTTGTTCGTGTCTGGGGGTGGGGTGTCTTGTGGGGAGAGGCCTGTGTGTGGAGGAAGGGTCTCTGTGGGAGGGGGCTCTCCTTTGTAGGGGAGCATGTGTGGTGGAGGGCACTACTCTTGGGCAAAGCTGGAGATGAGTGCAGACCTTGGTCTGGTGGTGGGTGCAGGCTCACAAATAATTAAGACTAGGCTCCATATTATGACATTCTAGGAACTATTAATATATATGTGAATGACAGTCAGTTACATTAAGAGTATATGTGGCTTTTAAGTGTTTGAATGTTAAATCCTCTTTATGTTCTGTGAAAAGAGCATGGTTGCCAGGCAGTAAGTTGGGAGAAACTAAAATTTTAGTATTGAGAAAGTGAACTTAAAATTTTTGTGTGGTTTCAAATGACGGTTCCAAAAAGAAAGTAATAGGAAACTTAGAGTAGTAAAAAAGAAAGAAAGAAAGAAAAGATGTATTATTTCTTATTTGGAGGAAATTGGCATCATAATTGACCTAATAATATTTTTTTTCTTTTTGATTATGCTTGTTTATTATGTGAAAGAAAGATTGGGGCAATATGTAGAACCTAGAAATTGCGAATGACTATGTTTCTGTGAATAATGAAGAAGGAAGAAATTGAGTTTCTGCCAAAGTTTCTGGAAGAATATAGACCTCAGGGACTTTTATTAGGCTGCCTGGAATCACAAAGCTGGGGAACAAAGATCTTTAAAATTACATTAGCTGTTTTTATACCTAGTTTATAGGTTTTGTTTGAAAAACTTTATGAGAGTTTGGAGGACCAAGGTTTGTTTGAGTGAGGGTGGAACAGTTAATTATCAGTTAAAGACCCAGCTGTACAGGCTATCAGTCCAAAGTCAGGAAACCTGGATTTGAGTCTCAGTGTTACCACTGGCTGTGTGACGCTGAGAATGCCCGACCTTTGGGTGTTGGTCATCTTCAAAGTAGAAAAATGGAGAAGGATTAAATTAATTTTGTTTCCAACTCAGATCTGTACTTTGTTGTTTGCATTTTTTTATGTAGTTGTAAATTCAGTTGATTTAAACATCATTTCAACTTTATGCATATGCATTTTCAATTAAAGTATAATTGCGTGGAACTCGATTAAATTAACCAAAACCAAGAGAAGCTCAGCTGTTTGGACTAAACTGCTATAAATGATGAATTAGCATTTGGATCTTAGTTAATTGCGTAAATACTGGTCTTGATAATGGAAAATGGAAAAAATGAAAGCCATTCTTCCTGCATGTGTACTTTTGAACTGTTATCTACTGATGTTGCTGCCAACTAATAGACTGTAATTTTATGGGGTTCTGCCTTATTTCTAGATTACTCTTTGATCTTTTTCTGATGGTCTTTTAGGGTCAGCCATACGTTACCTCTCTTGACAAAAATATGAACAGGTACCTACATCCTCCTTAACCTGTTTCAGTAAATAGCACTAATTGATTATAACTTGGTCACTATTACCTCTAGGCCAGGAAAGTAATAAAAAAAGGAAATTTTAGGGAGATGTAAGTAAATAATGGAGTTATGAGACTTTCTAATGTTCTTTTGAACCTTCCTTATGCTTGCATCCCAAATACTTGGCTCTCTTAGCTCACTTTACAAAGTGTCTGGAAGATAAAGATCTCTCCTCCCAAAAACATTAATTAAATGAAGGCATAAGTTGGTGAGGAAGCTGAAGATCTGTGTTTCCTCATTTCATGTTCTGAAGGCTCAGTTTCTTTACCTGTAAAGTAAGGGAAATGTTTTGAGGATTAGGTGAGATAATGCATTGAATCAGCTTAGTTGCCAGACAGACGTAATGAATTAAAAGAGGAAAAAAAACTAAAACCTACAAAGGAGAAGAGCAGATAATTTACAAAGGAACAACTAATCATAAAGGCACCCAAATTAAAACAACTATGAAGAGTCAGCATCATGTGTCTGTTAACAAAGAGTTACAGAATGATACTACCTTGCTGGCTCATTTGGAACAAAACTGGTTTTCTCACTATCAAAATTGTCCATATGTATTCATAATAAAAGCATTGGAGCTTGCTCTCTCTAGCTTGCTCTCTCCACCTCCTTTTGGCATCACGTTTTAGGAAGGACATTGACAAAGAGAAGACCCGGACAGTGTAGGAAACTTTGTAGTAGAAGGAAGGAGAGGAAACTCTCCTATAGAAGAGATGGGGAAGTTGGGAGGGGCTATTGTAAACAAAAAGCCCATTGAAGGAATCTGACAGTTTGAAGTATAGTGGTTTTTCATTGGCTAAGCTGTTGCCAGGTAAAGAGAAAAAAAAATCTTTCTTCCTATTTATGGTGATAGTAAAGCAGTGTCACTTCCTGCCAGAGATGCAAAGTGCATCTCTTTCTGTTGGGATCTGAGAGGGGGCTTTCCAGGTGTCTTTTCCAATAGATGAAATCTCCATGTTGCAAGGTTTGATGCTTAAGGTCTTCATTTCCATGACTATGTTTTCCCTTTGGTGACCATGAGTTTGTTTTTGAAGCCTGTGAGTCTGTTTTTGTTTTGTAAATAAGTTCACTTGTATCATTTTCTCTAGATTACATGTACAAGTGATATTGTACGATACTTGTCTTTCTCTGTCTGGCTTTCTTCACTTAGTGTAATAATCTCTAAGTTCATCCATGTTGCTGCAAATGGCATTATTTCATTCTTTTTTATGGCTAAGTAATATTCCATTGTCGGGGCATCCCAGGTGGTTCAGTGGTAAAGATTCCACCTGCTAAGCAGACCTGGGTTCAATCCCTGGATTGAGGAGATCCCCTGGAGAAGGAAATGGCAACCTACTCCAGTATTTTTGCCAGGGAAATACCATGGACAGAGGAGCCTACCGGGCTACAGTCCATGAGGTTGCAAAGAGTCAGACACGACTTAGCAACTAAACAGCAACAACAAATATTCCATTGTATATAAGCACCGCATCTTCTTTATCTGTTCCTCTGTCAATGGACATTTGCACTGATTTCATGTCTTGGCTATTGTGAAGAGTGCTGCAGTGAACATTGAGAAGAAAAGGGAAGTGTCTTGCTCTCCACTGTTAGAAAGGTAGACCTCAGTTCTAGATATAGAACCCACTGACTCTAAGAGTGGATCTTACACTTTGGTATAATAAACATCACCTGCAAAACCTGTTAACAATGTAGATTACTTTTTAAATTCCTTATTCCAAATGCTGATTCAGTATGTCTGGAGTTAGACTTGAGAACCTGCAATTTTCAACAAGCACCTCAAATAATTATGGTACAGATGGGCCACAAACTTAACTTTGACAAATACTGTATTATAAGGAAGACCATCCCCATGGAAAAGGAATGCAAAAAAGCAAAATGGCTGTCTGGGCAGGCCTTACAAATAGCTGTGAAAAGGAGAGAGGCGAAAAGCAAAGGAGAAAAGGAAAGATATAAGCATCTGAATGCAGAGTTCCAAAGAATAGCAAGAAGACATAAGAAAGCCTTCTTCAGCAATCAATGCAAAGAAATAGAGGAAAACAACAGAATGGGAAAGACTAGAGATCTCTTCAAGAAAATTGGAGATACCAAGGGAATATTTCATGCAAAGATGGGCTCGATAAAGGACAGAAATGGTCTGGACCTAACAGAAGCAGAAGATATTAAGACGAGGTGGCAAGAATACACAGAGGAACTGTACAAAAAAGATCTTCATGACCCAGATAGTCACGATGGTGTGATCACTCATCTAGAGCCAGACATCCTGGAATGTGAAGTCAAGTGGGCCTTAGAAAGCATCACTACGAACAAAGCTAGTGGAGGTGATGGAATTCCAGTGGAGCTGTTTCAAATCCTGAAAGATGATGCTGTGAAAGTGCTTCACTCAATATGCCAGCAAATTTGGAAACCTCAGCAGTGGCCACAGGACTGGAAAAGGTCAGTTTTCATTCCAATCCCAAAGAAAGGCAATGCCAAAGAATGCTCCAACTACCACACAATTGCACTCATTTCACATGCTAGTAAAGTAATGCTCAAAATTCTCCAAGCCAGGCTGGTGCATGGTGATGACCCAGAGAGATGTTATGGGGAGGGAGGTGGGAGGGGGGTTCATGTTTGGGAACACATGTACACCCGTGGTGGATTCATGTCAATGTATGGCAAAACTGATATAGTATTGTAAAGTAAAATAAAGTAAAAATAAAAATTAAAAAAAAATGAAAGAAAATAAAAAAGGAACTTGGATTGCAAAAAAAAAAAAAGAAAGAAATTAAAATTAAACACAACTTCAGGTCTAGCAAAAGACAGAGGCTTGAACTGAGCTGCAAAATAGTCAATTTTACCAACTACTCAGTTCCAAGAGCCGAATAAGTTTAGAGGTACATGCTATCAGACAGAATGCAAAGCCACATCTGTTTGAGGAAGATGTTTGCAACATCACAATTACATAAAATAAGATTCTTTCCCAGACTTCCTCAAGAAACCTATGATCATTTGCCAAAACAATCGCTCAGTAGGAAAGGGATATAGATATAACTAGATTTTTTTATTATTATTGGACGATGGACACTGAATTATTGTTAACCTCAAGAAAGTCATTTTTCCCTTGTTCAGGGACAATTAAGGAGAGTAAGGTAACAAATGAAATTTAGTCTTGATTGAAAAGATGTAGGCATCTTGATCTATTTCACATAATTCAGGTCAACTGTTTGCCTGTGTAGGAGATATGTTGGTATTAAATAATGAAAGTAGATTATTGTAAAACTATGCATTTAATATCTCATGTGCTGTGTGATTTTTTTTGCTGTATTTACTACTTGTTAAAAATTTATTTATTTTAATTGGAGGCTAATTACTTTACAATATTGTAGTGGTTTTTGCCATACATTGACATGAATCAGCTCTGTGATTCTTTAATAAAACAAATAAGCATAAAAAAAAAAATTCTCCAAGCCAGGCTTCAGCAATACGTGAACTGTGAACTTCCTGATGTTCAAGCTGGTTTTAGAAAAGGCAGAGGAACCAGAGATCAAATTGCCAACATCTGCTGGATCATGGAAAAAGCGAGAGAGTTCCAGAAAAACATCTATTTCTGCTTTATTGACTATGCCAAAGCCATTGACTGTGTGGATCACAATAAACTGTGGAAAATTTTGAGAGAGATGGGAATACCAGACCACCTGACCTGCCTCTTGAGAAACTTGTATGCAGGTCAGGAAGCAACAGTTAGAACTGGACATGGAACAACAGACTGGTTCCAAATAGGAAAAGGAGTATGTCAAGGCTGTATATTGTCACCCTGCTTATTTAACTTTTATGCAGAGTACATCATGAGAAACGCTGGACTAGAAGAAACCCAAGCTGGAATCAAGATTGCTGAGAGAAATATCAATCACCTCAGATACGCAGATGACAACACCTTAAGGCAGAAAGTGAAGAGGAGCTAAAAAGCCTCTTGATGAAAGTGAAAGAGGAGAGTGAAAAAGTTGGCTTTAAAGCTCAACATTAAGAAAATGAAGATCATGGCATCTTGTCCCATCACTTCATGGGAAATAGATGGGGAAACAGTGGAAACAGTGTCAGACTTTATTTTTGGGGGCTCCAAAATCACTGTAGATGGTGAATGCAGCCATGAAATTAAAAGACGCTTACTCCTTGGAAGAAAAGTGATGACCAACCTAGATAGCATATTCAAAAGCAGAGACATTACTTTGCTGACTAAGGTCCATCTAGTCAAGGGTATGGTTTTTCCAGTGGTCATGTATGGATGTGAGAGTTGGACTGTGAAGAAGGCTGAGCGCCGAAGAATTGATGCTTTTGAACTGTGATGTTGGAGAACACTCTTGAGAGTCCCTTGGACTGCATGGAGATCCAACCAGTCCATTCTGAAGGAGATCAACCCTGGGATTTCTTTGGAAGGACTGATGCTAAAGCTGAAACTCCAGTACTTTGGCCACCTCATGTGAAGAGTTGACTCATTGGAAAAGACTGATGCTGGGAGGGATTGGGGGCAGGAGGAGAAGGGGACGACCGAGGATGAGATGGCTGGATGGCATCACGGACTCGATGGACGTGAGTCTGAGTGAACTCCGGGAGTTGGTGATGGACAGGGAGGCCTGGCGTGCTGCGATTCATGGGGTCGCAAAGAGTTGGACATGACTGAGCGACTGAACTGAACTGAACTGAAGGAAGAACTTTAATAATCAGAGCTAGGACAACCAGCAAGAGCACAGGTGCCTGGAGAGATGGGCTCAAAGAGGGTGTTTATGAGTAAGTTAGTGGCCATCTTTCAAGGATGCTATAGTAGGGTGTACCTCTGCTTTGGATAAGGGTTTAGGCAAGGAGATCTCCAAGAGAGGCTCCAGTTTGAATATTCTATTTGTAGCTCTCTTAGAATTGAGCAACAGTTTTGAAAGGAAAAAAAATAAAAGCATGTGTAAGCAAATTATGTATTCTCATTTCTTTTAAAGAACCACCTTTGAAGAAAGGCAACCTGTCAGGTTTAGTATCAAATTACCATAACCAGGTGCTACCTGCAGGCTTATAAACAAAGTCCAGGCAGAGCATGGAGGAGGAGTGAAGCCATCACTGAAGAGGTGCTTTTCACTCCATACCCTAATTTAGCAAAGCAAATGCCACGGGTGGAAGTTAAGAGAAAGGAGGAATCAGTGTGGGCTGAGTAGACAGAGGAGGCTTCATGGAAATGGGGCTTGAAGGCAGTATTGAAAGATGGGTTAGACTTACGTAAGTAGGGTGGGGAAGGAGAACTTTTCAGGCAGGGGGAGGAACATGGGCAGACTCAAAGGCAGGAAGATGCTTTGTACGAGGGAGGAGACAGTCACGAGACACCATGAACACAGCAAAGGGCATGTGTTAGGTAAGAATGGAAATCAGGATGGCTGGGGGTGTCTGTCTATGTTTTCTCCACTGAAACTCAGAGTGCATGTTGTAAAAAATGGCTGTGTGCTGATGGAGCCTGGCCCTATTGTCTAAAGCAGGACGGACTTGAGTGTGAAACTGACTCCCCTGAAACTGTCACCCCAGCTTATGGGGACGGTGCCATAACTTATTTAAAACCAAAGCCATCCTGCAAATTCGGACCTCCTTCTGCCATGCATGGATGGACCTGGGGGCCTGATGTTGGAGGACATTGCAAGTGAGGCAGAGACGACCTAGGACATGAAGACTGTCGTCGGAGCATTTGCTCCAGAATCTCAGGGCTGAACCCAATTACCTTTAAACTTCTTCCTTTCTTATTTCCTCCAGTGACAACATTTAATACTGTAGAATGTCTGTGAGTAGATATTTAATGGGATTAAAGTTGTTCCCAAATCAGCAACAGTCCCCAAGCTAGTAATGGCTTCTTTTTCTCATCTGGAGAGAAGAAAAGGATGCAGAAGTAATGAAATTGGAGCAGAAGGATCATGATTTCCCATCATGATTATAAGGTGAAAAACTAAAAAAAAAAAAAAAAAAAAAAATTCCAGCAAGGACCACTTTTATTTCATGGTATTTCCTTAAATGGATGTTTCTTTATTCATTTGTTCTACAAATATTTATGAGATGAGTACCCTGTACTAGAAACTTCAGACTGAGTTGAGAGTGACAGGTGGCAGTTAATTGTAAGTGACAACGTCATGACTCAGTCGGGACACTCTCTAGAAGTCATTCTGGTGTGTGGCTGATCGGATATACAAAGATGTTCAGCCAAATACATACCTCATCCCAAAGACACTCATGCCTTCACTAAGAATCCACAGAGGACATAGCTGTGCACACTTATTTTTACACCTAAAAATACTTCCTGTATCACTGTGTAGAGAAGCAGACAACCATGGTCACACTTGGGTGGTGGAAAGGATGGGGGCTCTCAGTGAAACTGACCTGGGTTGGAAAACCTTTTGTTTCATCCAGGTACTGAGTGAATTTTGGACATAGCGTTTCACTTCCTTTTTGCTCCCATTTCCTGTTATTGTATTGTTGTTAAGATGGACCCCAATGATTCTTATTCCTGGATAAGCATTGTCATTCCTTTTGAAACTTTATTTCTTAATTTTACTTTGTAAAATGGTTGGTTCCCTGCCACATCAGTATCTGTGGAGAGTGGGACCAGACATGAGTATTTTAAAAATAAACTCTACAGCTGATGTTATGTTCTGTCACACACAGTGGGTAGGGAGCCACTGATATACTTCATTGAGTATCAGGACCAAATGAAGTGGCCTGGAACCCATGTCTGGCGTACAGTAGCAGTTATGGGGTCAATTGTGTACCCCCCAAATATGCTGAGGTCCTCACCCCCCATGACCCCCAGATATGACTTATTCAGAAATAGGATTGCTGCAGATATAATTAAGATGAGGTCACACTGCAGTAGGGTGGGACCTCATCCATTTTGACAAGCGCTCTTACAAAAGAGGAGAGGGCACTCAGGGGTAGACAGGGAAGAAAGCCACGTCCTGGTGCAGGCAGAGACTGGGGTGACAGAGCCGCAAGCCAAGGCCTGCACCTATTACCAGAAGCTAGGAGAGAGGTCTGGACAAATTCAGCCTCAGAAGGGTGCCAACCCTGTTAACACCTCGGAGTCAGGCTGTGCGAGAATTCACATTTCTATTGCTTTCAGTTCCCCAGGGTATGATACTTGGCTAGGGCAGCCCTAGGAAGTAAAGGCAGTATTCATTCTGTTAAAGTGAATTACCTTACCTGGCCACACAGGTGCCTGCATGTGGCTCTCAGATGCCCTCGCACAGGTACATTTAAATTGGGCTTGCTGGAGGATTTCAATTGACAGGTATGTGGCTTTCTGGAAACATGAGCACACAGACAGGTAGGTGCCAGAAGCCAAGAACTATGGGAAAAGAGAAGGTAGAAAGGTGAGGGAGACTGCGTAGGTTGGGTAAGAGGGAAAAGGAGCTGACAGACTTCAGAGTGCTGTTACCAGATATATCTTCTCTATTTTTAAACGTGCTTGTGTTGCCTTCTTTTGGTGGGTAGGCTAATGGGTACTGTTCTGCTTTTGTTATTGTTTTGTTCGTGTGTTTGGTGGTTTGCATTTGGCAAAAGTGGCCAACCCCACCTGTGACACCTGACCTTGATACTGTTTGGCACTAAACATAGTTTTAGGAAATGAACGAATTGCATTAAGAAGGCCAGGTGAGATGGGGAGGAGGGGGAGTGGGGAGAGAGGAGCCACTTGGACGCAGAGACAAGTAGCTCTGGATAGAAATCCTGGCTCTGTCCTGCTGCTCTGTGTCTCAGGTCTCCCTGTAAAACAGTGATGGTTACATTTGCTTCTCGGAATTGGTGGGAGGATTAAATTAGTTGATAAAGGTTAACCTCCTCCTTCTTTGTCTCCTGTCCCTGATTGTACTTCAGTATCATTAGTTGAATGAGCTAATCAGTACTTTGGTTGGACTTTGGTTTCAGCACGGCCTTCTGTTCAGGAGGATTCTGCCTAGCCCCGACAGTGAGGGGCTCACACTTTCCCTTCAGGAGGATCTGCCTAGCCCCAACAGTGAGGGTCTCATACTTTCCCTTCAGAAGGATCTGCCTAGCCCCAACAGTGAGGGTCTCATACTTTCCCTGTCCTTTTGCTGCTGTGGGTAGTACGCATAGTCTCCCCAGGTCGTGGGTGGAACCAATTGACTGCTATAAGCCAAAGTAACTCCTTCTGGACTATATCTCACAGGCCATATCTTCTTCTTGGTCAGAAGCCTCATCCTTGTCATTGGGCACCACGGCATCTGCTCACGAGGATGCTGGCTATGTCCCTGGGTTTTTGAAAGAAACATGTAAGAAGAACGGGGACTTCCCTGGTGGCTCAGAGAGTACCAAATCCACCTGCAATGTGGGAGACCTGGGTTTGATCCCTGGGTTGGGAAGATCCCAAGAATACGAGGGCAGTAGCTCTCTGTACTAAAACTTTCAGCTTTTTGCTTTAAAAAGGAAAAAAGCTGGTGACAGTCCTGTCTGTTTCATTTCTGGAAGATGTGGGTACCAGACAGCAGTATGTGCAGATGCTGGTTTGCGTGCATCTGTGTGCTGGGAGCGAGAAGAGAGAGCTGGTCCCCAGCACAGGTGGCTGACGACCTCTGACCATCTGTGCATTCGGGTCTGGGGGGTGGACACCCCAGAGCACCCACAATGGACGGGAGCTTCAGACTGCACTGGGACTGCCTGCTTGCCCCCTCTGGTCATCCAACACAGCAGACTGATGCTATGTACCTCCAGATGGTGGCCTGGCTGGGCGGGTGCGGGCTCACAGAGAGAGAGAGCGGGGAATGTGGCAGCGAAGCTCAGGAGCCCAAGCCAGCCTTGCAAGCTGTTTGGGTGCTGGTGCAAAGATGCCATCTCCGTGGAGCCTCTGAGGCCGCCACTCTCTGCCAGAGATGCCTCCCACCATGAGGATGCTGGGGAGCTCATGAATGCAGATGACTCAGAGAGAACAGAGCCATCAACCAGAATAATTCTGAAAAAGCATTTGCTCAGACGGACTCTCTGCTTTTGACCCCTGAGTCAGGGGATGTGAATGGAGGAAGAGGGCAGGGTGTTCCCGTGGGTGCAAGGGGTGTTGCCCATATGTGTCTGGCCAGATGATCGGCAGTTTCCACGAGGTCAGCCAGGTGCACACACAGAACTGAGACCAGCATGTAGCAGGTCCTTAGTAAAAGTTAGTCATTGTTGTTGTTACAACTATCATTATCACTGTGATTATTTCGCATAGAGTGTTTTCTGTATACCTGAGGAGCATATAATACAGACCCCGTCCACTTTATGCACTAGAGAGAGTGATAAGATATGGAGCCCAGGAAGCTACAGGGTTCTGTCACTCTCCTAGCTGACCTGGCATCAGCAGCACCATTGGCTATTTGTTCAGTGTGCTTAAAAAAAAAATTAAAATGTTCTAGAGAGCACTGAACTCCTATAAAAGCAATATGGGATATCATTCCTTAAAAGAGCCTTGTGATAAAAAAAAAAAGAACCTTGTAATCAAATAAGCTTAAACACCTTTAACAATCAAATATTTACTCTGAAACTCTAAGAAGGGCACTTGTTTAGTCACTAAGTTGTGTCCAACTCTTTTGTGACCCCATGGACTGTAGCTCGCCATGCTCCTCTGTCCATAGGGTTTTCTAGGCAAGAATACTAGAGGGGGTTGCCATTTCCTTCTCCAAAGAAGGGCTGTGGTGTGGAGGATTTCCTATATGTTTGCTTGGGGGATGGGATGATTGTTGAAAACTCGTTATTTTCCCCACAGAACACCTGTCATCATCTTGTAGGATCTCAGTATTCAGTAGAAAACTATTTGAGAAATACCCACGCAGTGCAGTTTTCCTCTTGTCAATATTGGTCAGTAATAGCAACCCTTTGGAATGGTCATTGGGGCAGTTTACTCCCATGTAAAGGAAAGAAAACTCAGATACTTAATCACTACCCTGGGGCTTCATTCATAACTTTTATGTATCTTTATGTAATTCTTTTGTGTTTGTTTTAACCTTCCATTAAGCTGTGTGTGTGTGTGTGTGTGTGTGTGTGTGTGTGTGTGTGTGTGTGTCCATCTTATTTTCAGAGTTTGAGCCTCTGAGAATAGTAGTCATCTGTTCTGCAGTAATACTTTATTTTTGTTTTTTTGGCCACACACAAAATCACTGCAGATGGTGACTGCAGCCATGAAATTAAAAGATGGTTACTCCTTGGAAGAAAAGCTATGACCAACCTAGACAGCATATTAAAAAGCAGAGACATTACTTTGCCAACAAAGGTCCATCTAGTCAAAGCAGTGGTTTTTCCTGTAGTCATGTATGGATGTGAGAGTTGAACTGTAAAGAAAGCTGAGTGCCAAAGAATTGATGCTTTTGAACTGTGGTGTTGAAGAAGACTCTTGAGAGTCCCTTGGACTCAAGGAGATGCAACCAGTCCATCCTAAAGGAGATCAGTCCTGAATATTCACTGGAAGGACTGATACTGAAGCTGAAGCTCTAATACTTTGGCCACCTGATATGAAGAGCTGATTCATTGGAAAAGCCCCTGATGCTGGGAAAAATTGAAGGCAGGAGGAGAAGGGGATGACAGAGGATGAGATGGCTGGGTGGCATCACCGACTCAATGGAAATGAGTTTGAGTAAGCACCAGGAGTTGGTGATGGACAGGGAGGTCTGGAGTGCTGCAGTCCATGGGGTCACAAAGAGTTGGACACGACTGAGCGCCTAAACTGACTGTGCATCATGTGGTATTTTAGTTCCCTGACCAGGGATCGAACCCATGCTGCCTGCAATGGAAGCACAGAGTCTTACGTGGACCCTTTTCTGTTTTTGCAATGATACTTTTAGATTGAAGCTGCATTTGTGTGTATGTGGTGAGGGGTGGTTTATGAGCCTGTGTGGCCGAGTTCAATTCTTACTTGACATTGGCATGGTTCTGTTACTTAATAAAAATAATTTACATGTGATTTGGCATAGGATTTACATATCATCCAGGCAATGCCCAGGTGTACAGAAAATCTTTTTCTTCCTTCAGTGTCCCTCAGTGTGAAGGACCCAGAGCACTGGGCTCTAACCAACCCTCTTGTTTCTGAGAGGCCCCAGTCTTGGCTGAAGCGTTTTTCACATTAGCAGTTACCCCAAGGTGACATTGACTGTATTTTAGATTTTTTTGGTTTTGTTTTTCCTACCTCATATGCCAGACAGATACAGATTGCAGAAGGTGATGTTTTAAAGATGCAAGGAATTGGCAAAGTCAGCTCTGAGGTCTTTGTTTGAGAAGATATGCAGGCTTTGGAATCAAGTGACCCGGCTTCAAATCTAGTCTTTGGGGTTTTCTAGTTGTGTGTTGTCCTTCATTGTTTTAACCTCTTTAGGCCTCAGTTTCATGTTGGAGGCCTAGATATACCACATTAAAGTGTGGATAATACCTACCGCCTATGATTGCCATGAACTATCAGTGAGATAAAGCGTATGCAGCAATGAATGACACAGCCAGTTACATGTGCTCAGTAAAAACTGGTTGCTTTGATCGTTACTCCTCAAGTGAAAGTGGCTTCAGGGGGTTGTCAGAAACTGAAACCCAACAGGCAGTGCCAGGGTATTGGGTACCCTGGGTATCCAGGTATTAACTTCAGGGCCACATCATCATCTCCTCTCTTGCACTGAATAAAAGAGGGTGAAACAACCAGCTCAGCTGAGCCCTTTCTCCAGTCTCTAGATCTTTCACAGCACTCATCACTTTCTAGTCTTTATAACAGCATCACTTCTTACGTATGTCTGTGTCCTCCATTAAAGTATGAGCTTCATTTAGCATGGGACTCTGCCTGGATCCTCAGCACTGAGAACAGTGTAGCACTGAGTGATTATTATCCTACCCTTTTTCATGGAATGAATGAATGGGTTCAATGATGAGATTGTTGGAAAACACACACAGACACCTATCCCCAGATCAGCCCTGCTGTTTAAGTATCGTTATACTTAGAATCCAAGATGCTTGAATTTCTGCCTTATTTTTAAGGCTCTTCATGGGGAGATGCCACATTCACTACTACAGGTATTGCAGGGTTTTAAGTCAAGTTTTGCCTGTGTTGTGCCCTTCTTATTTGATTCTCCTGGAAGATAGAGACTGCTATTGACCATTCTTGGCACAGGGGGTATTGGTAGATTGTCATTAATCATCTCCTTGGGATTCTCATGAGGACAGATCATCTAAGGCAATCATGTCAAGTATAACGGATTCCTGGCTTCATTAGTCCTGTTCCCCTGATCCATCACTAGTAAAATGAAAAGTAAGTAGTAAGATGTAATAGAAGGATATGGTTTTGAGTCAGAAAGACATAAGTTCCACTCCTGGCCAGTGTCTCTTGGGCAAGTTGCTCAGTCTCACTGGGTCTCAGCTGCTTATATGTAAGGCAGGTAAATGGTACCCACATTGTGTGGCTGAGCTGAGCGGTATCTCTCAGATACTTGGTGTGTATATCACACCGCCAGCCTTCTGGTAAATACTCTTGTGATAATGGTATCCTTATTGAAAAATAGTATTGGTAGTTGTATGTATATGAAGGAAAACCACATGGCCAATTGGAGATACAGTTTTGGGTGAACTGAAATTGAAATGGTGGTCTTCTGTGTCAGATTGACTGAAAGACTGTCTTCATTATGTCCTCAACAGCTTGCTGCTGCTGCTGCTAAGTCGCTTCAGTCGTGTCCGACTCTGTGCGACCCCGTAGACGGCAGCCCACCAGGCTCCTCTGTCCCTGGGATTCTCCAGGCAAGAACACTGGAGTGGGTTGCCATTTCCTTCTCCAGTGCATGAAAGTGAAAAGTGAAAGTGAAGTCGCTCAGTCATGTCTGACTCTTCGCGACCCCATGGACTGCAGCCTACCAGGCTCCTTTGCCCATGGGGTTTTCCAGGCTTGGGATGTTGGAAATGACAGTGAAGGGATAGGTAATTTACCACAGTTTGATATGGCTTTTTAAGTAGATGCAATCTTCTGGATTAAAGTAAATGTCTCTAGATTATTGTTTAGAGATCTTGTGCTGTGAACTTTAGAAAAAACAAACAAAAAAAAAACAATTGCATGTATTTCCACGGAGTAAACTGATAATGCGAATGTATTAGGAATCATGCTGCAAGTAAGATGGCATATATAGTGCTATCGGGCTGGCAGATATTAAAAGGCAAACTGTGGTTGGTGTTTCCTAGTTTATGTTAAGCTTCAGATCCCTGCTTTGCCCTTGATACACTACCTTGAAAATGAAAGTGAAGTCACTCAGTCGAGTCTGACCTTTTGTGACCCCGTGGACTGTAGCCCACCAGGCTTCTCCGTCCATGGGATTCTCCAGGCCAGAATACTGGAGTGGGTTGCCATTTCCTTCTCCAGGGGAATCTTCCCAACCCAGGGATCGAACCCAGGTCTCCCACATTGCAGGCAGATGCTTTAACCTCTGAGCTACCAGGGAAGCCCAATACACCACCTTAGAACAAGACAATTAAGAGAACACTGTTTCCTGTTGTCTCTACTATGACTTCTGTAATATGTCCAACTCATACCTGACTGATGGAAAATTGTGAGTACACGTGTTTATGTTTTCTAGTTGCATGAGTATCTACTTTTTAGTGCCTGTACACTTGTAATTGCCTTTATATACATTTTTGTGTACGTACAGAAGCACTTCAGTCTACAACAAGATACATGGCAGCTTTGATCTGAGATAACTTTGAAGAGAGTACAAACACTGAGCAGGGAACAGCCATAAAAGCAGCTGAGAACCAAAGCAGAAAGATAACACATGATGAACTTAAAGCCATTGACCAGCCACTGTTAGAACCTGCTAACATCAAAGCTGAGCAGCACAGAGGAAACAAATGGTAAAGAAGAAATGAGGTGAAGACAAGCAGGCAGAAGAAAATACACAGCAAAACAAGAGATGAGAGTAACAGAGTGCATAGACAGTCAACAATAGTCGTCATGGAAATATGGTGTCTCCTTGGGTAAAATGAGAGTCAGGAATAGGAAATAGAATTATGGCGTTTTGGTGATTGCTTGGGGTTCATTAGTCAGAAGTCCCCATGCAAAGCTGGTAGAAGGAACACCAGACTTGGACCAGTCAATGAGGGGTACCCAGAGCATAATCAGCCTGGTTCTGGGTGCAACCAAGTGTTGGTATGTTTCCATTAAACTTGTACCAGCCAATACAAACTTAGCAGGCCGTTCATCATCCTTTTCATAAGTAACAGCTGCAATCTGTGTTTGGTTTATGTCTCAATAACTAGACCTGAATTTTATGTAGATGTACAAAAGGTAGTAGATGTGTATACCAGTTACCCAGTCAAATTCCAAGATGTAGACTTCTCCTAAGAGTCATGTGGCAGTTTTTTATTAAAGCCTATTACAGAAGCCTGTACCTATCACTTTCTTCTCATTTAAAAAACAAACAAACAAAAAAAACATTGCAAATAGAACTGCCTTATGACCCAGCAATCCCACTGCTGGGCATACACACCAAGGAAACCAGAATAGAAAGAGACACATGTACCCCAGTGGTTCATCGCAGCACTGTTTATAATAGCCAGGACATGGAAACAACCTAGATGTCCATCATCAGATGAATGGATAAGAAAACTGTGGTACATATACACAATGGAGTATTACTCAGCCGTTAAAAAGAACACATTTGAATCAGTTCTAATGAGATGGATGAAACTGGAGCCGATTATACAGAGTGAAGTAAGCCAGAAAGAAAAACACCAATACAGTATACTAACACATATATATGGAATTTAGAAAAATGGTAATGATGACCCTGTATGCAAGACAGCAAAAGAGACACAGATGTGTAGAGCGGACTTTTGGACTCTGAGGGAGAGGGAGAGGGTGGGATGATTTGGGAGAATGGCATTGAAACATGTATACTAGCATGTAAGAAACGAATCGCCAGTCTATGTTTGATGCAGGATACAGGATGCTTGGGGCTGGTGCACGGAGAGATGATATGGGGTGGGAGGTGGGAGAGGGGTTCATGTTTGGGAACTCATGTACACCCGTGGTGGATTCATGTCAGTGTATGGCAAAACCAATACAATATTATAAAGTAAAATAAAGTAAAAATAAAAATTAAAAAAAAAATTCTCCAGCATAAGCCACTTTTCAATCACTCTTAAAGAGACTGATTTGGTAGAAATTTCACTGTTGAGTCCCTAAGTCATGTCCAACTCTTTGCAACCCCATGGACTGGGCCCACCAGGCTCCTCTGTCCATGAAATTACCCAGGTAAGAATACTGGAGTGGGTTGCCATTTCCTTCTCTAGGGAATCTTGCTGGACCAAGGTTCCAACCTGTGTCTCCTGCATTGCAGGCAGATTCTTTATTGCCTGAGTCACCAGGAGTTTCACTGTAAGGATGAACTATTGAAATAGGGACATGGACCTTTTTTCCCCTCTTAAAATGAACCTAGCGACTTCCTTGGTGGTCCAGTGACTAGGATTCCACACTCCCACTGCAGGGGACCCAGGTTCGCTCCCTTCATGTTAGATCCTACATGCCGCAACTAAAGATCCTGCCTGCCACGACTAAGATCGGAGATCCCACTTGCTGTAGCTAAGACCTGGCACAGCCAAATAGCTATTTAAAGAAACAAAACCAAAATGAGCCTGTGCTGTTCTGACCACAACTTGTTCCAGTCCTAATCCAATGGTCAAAACACAGTGAGGTTTCAGTTGATAACCAGCCATCAACTTCAGCTTTGAATTAACTCACTAGCTAGTAATTTGGTTCTTCCCAAATTGTTCCTCCTGTGAGCCCTGATTGGCTGCTTTTCTGGATGAGGTAAGGTTTCCAGGTGGTAGTCTCATTTTTCCATGTGGTTCTTCATATTCAGCTCCCTTCCCTTTGGCTTTCTGCTCTAAGAGTTTGGTTTTCTTTCTCTTCACATGAAAAATATAAAATGCACTGGCTGTTGGGGAAATAGAAAAATGTATCCATGTCCCAACAATGGCACTTTTCTCCTACTGTCTGTGTCTCTAGGGGCACTGTGGAGCAGGCCCTTCTGTGTCTTAGCTCGGATGGGTCCTGCCTACCTGAGATTTACAAGCTTATCGCGGTTCCTCAGGGGAGGTGTCTCTGGAAACATAAACACTTTCACATGCAAAGTGCTTCAGATAATGTGTGCCTTAGTACAGAACAAACTCTACTGTTTGAAGAGCGCATTCAGTGAGTTCTATTGCAGTACTTCAGAGGCAGTCCCTACCATAACAGGGCACGAGAGACAAGGGCATGTGGTGAGCTGCTGCACACACAGCGGCTTGGAGTGAGCCATCCAGGGCTGGTCTGCTCCTGAGAGGCACAGAGCCCAGGCTGGGGCCTCCTTTTGGGAGACCTGCATGGGATGGAAAGAGGGCCCCACTCTCTCGGTGGCTCATCACTCTAGCTTTCCCGCTTTTCCTTCTGCTCCATTCTTTATCATTCCAATTCAGGGCCTCGTTGCCTAATACGTGAATTTTCACTATGACCGCTCATTACTTAAAAAATCACCTTTTAAAATTAGAGTATGGTTGCTTTGCCTGCAGTGGAGACCTGAGTTTGATCCCTGGGTCTGGCAGATCCCCTGGAGAAGGGAATCCCCTGGAGAAGGCTACTCACTCAGGTATTCTTGCCTGGAGAATTCCAAGGACAGAGGATCCTGGTGGGCTACCGTCATGAGCTTCAGTCCGTGGGGTTGCAAAGAGTTGGACATGACTAAGCAACTAATACTTTCACTTTCAGCCTTTGGCAAGATACCCTTCTTGTCTGATGTCTCTGAAACTCCCCCAAAGACACCATTTGTGGTCACAAAATTTGTTCAGCTGTCCTCCCCATGAAGCCTCTATCCCATTTTCCCTCTAAGACTTATAAAGGTCTTCTGTCCCTCAAACACCTCTAGGTCCCACTTTCTCTCTCCTTTCAGGGTCACCTACCCTGAGAATGCCTGTGCTTTGGAGGGGGAGGAGGTTTCTCTCATCATTCCAAAGCCACCAGTTCTCTAGCCTGAGGTTAGTCTGGGGGCTTATGTTGAGGAGAAAGGCCTGTTCTGCAAGCCCATTCTTCTCCCCTCCATTCCTCTCTCCCTCCCTTCCAGAACATCTCTTGAGCTCCTATTATGTATCAGGCAGTGTTTCCTGGTGTTGGATTAGAGCAGTGTGGAAACACAGGGGACTCTCCCCATCTCCTGGTAACCTCATCCTTTTTAACCCTGGGCCTCTCGGGAATGGTTTTGCTCTGCCATTTCTCTTGAGTTCCTCGTGACCCACAGCAAGCGTTCCCCACTCCTCACCTCTGTGAACCTCCACCTGATTGCCTGCCCCGACACACAGAGAAGCCTCCACACTCCACCACAAAATGCAATGCCCAGTGACTCATGCAAATGGACACCTGTGAGCCCCTGGCTCGGGGCCCCACTGGACATGCAGAAGCCAGATCAGTTCCTCTTAGGAGGCATCGATGCCTACTGTGTAAAGAGACTCGATCTTCTTCCTGCAACAGTGTCTTCAATTTTTCAAATATTTATATATCTTTTAAGGCCCAGTTAAAGAATTGTGTGTGTGTGTGTGTGTTTTTTTTTTTTTTCCTGTTAGGTGCTTTTTACTGATTCAGCCTCTGCTCTAAATGACAGCTTTTATTGTCCGAGCTGTTCATTTAGCATTTAGCCATGCAGGGCCTTCTCCTGTTAACGACCTTCGTCTCGAGTCCTCCTTGTCTCAAGTGGCTCACCAGCTTCTCCCAGGAAGGACAGAAGCTTCCTTTGCTTCACTTCCTGCTTAGCGCTCCGTGTTTTAGCAACATGCAGACCTCAGACCGTGCCGATTCCAGTGAACCGCAGATTTAGGTGTACTGGTGTGTGTTTCAGCATTGCAGGAGTACTTCTGTTACAGTTTATCTGATCCCTGACCAAGCCTCCTGTTGGTCTTGATCCTTTTGCTTTCATCTATTCTGAGGCGCTTCTGGCATCTTTAGTATCTCAGACGGTGGTGATGGGGTGTGTCTCAGAGGGCCCCAGCCCCTGTACTGAGCCCTCTCCAGAGGACACGTGGTCCAAACAGGTGGCGCCCTGACACATGAAGGCCTGGACTCTCCAACATGCACAGTGGTGCCCAGGGTGAGGGCTGGCACCTGTCACACCAAGCAAGGTCTCTCTCCAGGAGACTCTTGAGAGAGAGAGAGGGCTCGGAGACTCTCCCTGGGCACAGACTTGTCCTGACATGTGGCCTCTCTGCTCCCAGGTCCAGGCTTGTGAAATCCTGACATCACCATGGCAATCCTGCCAAGTAAGAAAGGCTTACTTATGTACTGAGGAGCCAAAATAGGGGTGTGCTGGCACTTCAGCTACCCACCCTCTTGATTTGTCCAAAATGTCCCATCTTTCTATCTGAGAAAGAGAGGCTCCCTCACACGTGGCCATGAAGCCTTTGCGTTGGCCCTGAAGCCACAGTAATGAAGCCTCCAGATAATGTCATTCTTCTTTTTTGCCTAATACCAATTTGCAGATTGCATCCTAGACGCCCCAGAGGAGCAGCGCTTGCCAAGGATGCTTGTCATTTCTTCTAATTAGGTTTTTAAATAAATCAAAGAACTCTTGTTTTCCATTTACCTAGGATTAGACAGCAGCAGTGTTCTTGTTCGCCTTGCCCAGAGAGGCAGTCCCCACTGAAGGTTTGCCAGATTCCTGACCCTCGGAAGGCTTAGGAGGTTTCCTTTACCTCCACCCTTGGAGAGGAAGAAGGGATGGCCTTGTCTGGGCCCGATCGCCCCATCTCCCTTTTCCATCAGAGTGCCCCCCTGTAAACAGAGCTTTGGGTCCAGAAGTGAGGATAAAATTCTTCTCACCCTGCTTGCTGTTTCTCCTTTACCTGACTCCCAGCACTCAGCTTCTCTTTTTCACCATGATTCTTGTGAGGTGGGAAGGGTGAGGAGGTAGAGAATTACTGGGGAGAAGACAGCTGGGGGAGCTGAGTTTGGAAGCTCAGCCCACCACCTCATCCAGCCGTCTGCTTTTTGTTTATTTATTTATTTGTTTTAATTGGAGGCTAATTACTTTACAGTCATCCAGCCTTCTTCCCCCAGCTTTTCACCACTCAGCTCCTCATCCTGTCCTCCCCCCAGGACCTTCTCTGCCTCCTTCCCCTCTCCCCATGTGGCTGCATCCCTGCTCAGAGCCCCTTTCCTGGCCATTCGTCCTTTTGTCCCTGTGGCCTTGTGACGGGTGGGGCTGATGGAAACACTGGTTTCTTGCATTTGATCTGGGAGCCTGTGTTCTGCAGACTCTCTGCAGTGAGGTGCTGCCAGGCCCATACTACTGTTTGGCCAGCAGTAGGCTCTGGCCCCTGAGGTCTCTTGAGACAGGAGGCTGAGAAAGAGTGGCCACATGGGCTCTGGAGACTACATTTTCCCTCCTGCTTCTCTGCTTCTGACCTCTGTGATTAAACCTCTGTGTGTGCGTGTGCGTGCGTGCGTGCATGCGTGCGTGTGTGTGTGTGTGTGTGTGTTGGGGGAGGGTGTTTTTAAGAATACTGCAGGAGAGATGTGGTCAGAGGCAGGATGACTCGCTTATCTTCAGGGAAACATGAGATTTGGTGGATGTTTATTGGGGAGAGGCTCAGTCAGCCTTGTCATACACACTTCTTGGGTCAGATTTCACATTATTAGGGGTGACATTTGAATTAAGTTACCTTGCCGTGTGGTGGCCTTGACCTGTCACAAATCATAAACCTGTGAAGCTAGGTTCCTTTTCTTTCTCCTCTTCTTTCCTTCTCTCCCTTGCTTCTCTCTCTCTCTATCAAATGCTGTTGCCTACCACCAGATCTTTATTATTACTTAGTAGAAATTGCATCTCTTATTCAAAGGAAGCAAACATAGCTTGCTTGGTGGTACAGGTGAATCAGGGACTTGTGACCAAAGGGAGTGGGTAGGTGGGATAGGGTGAGGTATTAAACTCTTTCTCGGGGACAGTCACATGCTTTCCACCACTATTGCCTCTGGTCCTTTCAGCCCCTCTCCAGCGTCCATCCCCAATGCCAGTGGTCTAAGGCTGTTTTGCTTCTGTGCCTGAGATGAGCTGAAGTTTGGAGAGGAATTGTTATTGCTTAGAGTGCCAGCAGTGCCTGCAGTGTGGGAAACGTGTAGGGCCAAGTCAGAACTTGGAAGGTGTTCTTTTACGTCACTGTTGGGTCTGCTGGTTAGGTTGTGCCCACCCTCCTAAAGCACAGCGTATTTTCATGGCATCATGATTATATAAGTAAATTACGGTCACTGTGCGTGTGCTCAGCCCCTTAGTCGTGTCCGACTCTTGTGACCCCATGGGCTATAGCCTGCCAGGCTCCTCTGTCCATGGGATTTTCCAGGCAAGAATAATTGGAGTGGGTTGCCATTTCCTTCTCCAGGAAATCTTCCTGACCCAGGGAGCCAACCCACATCTCTTGTGTCTCCTGCACTGGCAAGCCACTTCTTTACCACTAACACCACCTGGGAAGCATTGTATAATGGGATATAATTTATAGTATAGCCTGTATTGTCTTAGTTTTCCTAGGTGTGCCTGCCCACTAGTGTTTACAGATGTCACACACATGGACACACACACAATTACAAATTCATGAACCTCCTTTTACGAAATGAGGAAACCCTTGCTAAGGTACTGAGGTCACTTGATATTTGAAACAATAAGCCTAATTGGCCTTTAAATCAAAAGAGTGAATTATTAAACTTTTATAATTTTTAAGCATGTTTACTTCCCAGGTCATATTTATTTTTGAATTTCCATTTTGGTTCTAGGTTCTATCACAACTGTCCCACTAAGAAGAATGACAACTAATCTGCTGACTTAATTGGAATGACTTTTCTTGCTTTATCATTTTTTATAGTTAAGAAAGTATTGACTTAAATTAAGAGCTTTTAAAGAAAAGGTGAATACTTACAGTATTTAGAATATCTACATTCCTGCATTTTATCTTTATATTTAGTTTGAATCTTGCAAATAAAAATTGGAACATAACCAAGCATGAATTGAGCATTTTTGCGCAGGAGCTTATTATTCAGCTGCTTCAAGGAACTTGAACCACTTGAAGCACAGTGATATACCAAGAAGTCAGCAGTTCGGACTTTTGATTCACTGAAACAGTTTTCATCAGTTGAGAAGCAAAAATCGATATATTTTTCTACTATGGAAAAAGAACTGGGGCCTTCAATCAGAATTTATTTGCTTAATTTTTCATATGATTATATATGGACCTTAATTATCTAATTTATCAGATTATAAGCTGTTTAGAAACTGTCATTTAGGAAATTGAGGGCAACTAAAGTCAGACACAACAACTTCTAGCCTGATAGAAAGACAGGAAGCAGAAAAATGACTCTTCTCTATAGTAAAATGTATCATGTTGTGATTATAAAGACAAATTCAGATTATGGTTTATATATTCTGCCTCAGAAGGCATAGAAGCACATATTATATTTTATGAGGGCCTTTAAAAATTCAATATTGTCTAAATAAAATCAGTTTTATAGTGTAAGGCACTTTTCTTATATTATCATCTGTAGTACATTGCACTTGAATTATTACACATGAATGGTATCTGTGTGCATGCATGTGTGCTAAAGTCGCTTCAGTCATGTTCAACTCTTTGCAGCCTTATGAACTGTAGCCCACCAGGCTCCTCTGTCCATGGGGTTCTCCAGGCAAGAATACTGGAGTGGGTTGCCATGCCCTCCTCCAGGGGATCTTCCTGACCCAGGGATTAAACCTGATATATCAGTGTAACTGCATGTTATCCTAGGAAAATGAGAGAGAACAGTCTTTACCCACTGGCTCTCAAACTTTTCCAGGCAAAATCCCGTATTCAAAAAAGATTCTGACTTGAAATCCAGATGGAAAGCAAGGCAAGGAGGAAGTATTCTGGCTTCGATGAGTGCATGTTTGTCCCTTCCGACCATCCCCAGTGGCTTCTTAGGAGCCTCATGGAGCCCTTATGCAACCTCATGCAGACTCCAGCACAGAGCACACAGTCAGGCGCAAAGCTCGACCAGGGCAGGACTTACCTGGAGGGAGGCTTTTCAGGTGGCCTTGAATCAGCCTGTACGTGGTTGCTGCCATGAGAGTGTCGCTTTGCTTGCTTGCTGTGAAATCTCCTAGGGGGCTGATGGATAACGAGTAGAATGAGATTGACCCTCAAGCGTCACTATAACTCTTGAGCAACAGGACTCTAGAGCCCCATGCATTTGTTCCAGGTTATGCTAAAGCGGTGGTCCCCACCAGGAGTTCCAGCTAACAGGAGCACATCAAGAGTTTGCTAATGGGCGCTCAGCTCATGAAAAACCGCAAACCTAGAATTTTCTTACTGTTGCCTTGAGTGATGTTGCCCCTGCTGGTGCTGCCGCTTCTACTTGTCATTCTTCTTCTCTCTCCCCTTCTCCCACCCTTCCTTTTTCCTCCCACCCATCATCCCCTCTTTCTTTTTAGTAGTGAAGCCAAGACACTTTTCAGTAGTGTAGCTAGATGCTTGGGTTTCCCTTTATCCTGTCTTTTTGCAAAATCAGTTGATTGCCAAACTTGCTTAAAGTTCCAGACTATGTCCTTTCTTCAGGCAGAGGAAAACCAAGAATGATGAAAGCATTTGCAAGCACAGTACCTAAACCTTAGTCAGCGGGTATTAGGATGGCACATGCCGTTGCCGCAGTACTGACTGCAGTGTTCTTGGTGCTTGATTGGTGTCTGATGACACTGTGGAGACTCTGTGTTTGAATAAGTAGAGCCGTCCAGGAGGCAGGAGGCTGTAGTTTCTTTGCCGATTCTGTCCCTCCCAAGGTGCTGGTTTGTATTTCTTCCAGGCTCCTTTTGTAGCAGCATCACCTCAATTTTTAGTTCAAAAATCAAATCCCAGTAGGAGAAGCCAGTCCTTAGAATGTACCCTGTGGCAGTGCCTTTCTTGAGGACAGGGACTCGGGGCCTTTCACACATGGATGCTTTGATGGGCTATTTCACAGATTGGCTTTGCTATAGTAAGTTTCTTTCAGCGCTCAAACCCCAAAATTATTCATGCAATTCTGCCTTTTAGCCTGTCCTTTGTAGAGAGACCTGAGCATTGGTAGCTTACACCTTCCATGGCACTAGGAGCAATGAATCAAGATTTCCACGCCTTCCTCTCCCTCTCTCTACTGCTTGTTTTTTAGTTAGAGAGAAGATCAGCCTCAGAGAGTATTTTTATTGTGAATTTTTAACTCGGACTGAGTGTCAGCAAGGCCAAACTATGTAATGCTTTTAAGCACGAGTCTGGTTTCAGACTACCTGGTCCTGCTGGGCTCTAAGTGTATAACTTCCTGTGCCTCAGCTTTCTTATCTCTATAATGGAAGCAAGAATAGTATCTTATTTCTCAGGGTGGTGAGGATTAAATGTCACTGTTTGTGAAGTGCTTACTAGAATACCTGGCACATGGCAGGTAGTACATTCATGTGAGTTGCTCTTACTGTTACTGTTGCTGCTGCTATGATGATGATAATGATTAGTAAAAGTTGGACTTGTCTTTTTACTTTCCAGACAATCTAGGCAGAAACCCAAGTAGGTTTGTTTAGGTTTGTGCTGGGAATAAAAGCCCGAGGTGATGATGCTTGTTTTGAACCTGGGATGCTGGCCCTACCCCTTAGAGTAAACATGAAAAAAAAAAAAAAGAATTAGAAGATAATCATGCCTACCATGTTAGGTTATGAAACTTAGAAGAGAAAAAAACAGCAGAATAAAGAACTTGGCTCATAGTATATACCCAACAGATAACATCTAGTATATAATTATGTTGTAAAGAGAACATCTCGGCCACCCTAAGTCCTGACTGTGTAGCTGCTTAGTAGATCAAAGGACTACTGACAAAGTTTGTCATATTATTGAATGTTTATGATGAAGTTTTAAATTGGTTTATGTTTGCCTTATTTCTGAATGTTCTCTTTACTACCAGGGAACCCTTCAGAGCAGACTGTTAACGTTTCTCCTTGTCTTCTCAATTGTCTGTTGTAGAAATCAGCTCTCAGGAGGAAGTGTGCGGTCTGTAAGATTGTCGTCCATACCGCCTGCATTGAACAGCTAGAAAAGGTGAGACAGCGCCACCTGCTGCAATCTTTGCTACCCTGCAAGTGTTTGGACTTGAAAGACAAACCGTCAGTTTTCATTTTCAACTTCTTGACAACTACGCTCTTTTAAAAACCTCGAAGTCCAGCGTTATCACCAGATTAGTAATGGGAGGACTATGCTTAAGGTTTACATCCACTCTATTGTTTACTGAGCTTTAATTTGATATCATTTCATGTTGACTCTTGGGTAAAGGAATAAAAAGGTTAGAGAGAAAAGCCTGGTATGGGCCTATTTCTTCCCAATAATAGCAAGTGTTGTCATTCACCCATGGGATTTGTTGGTTTTTTAGGGTAACTCTAGGTAATTTTTAGGGTAATTCTAGTTGAGTGCTTTCCCTATTATAATACACTTTTCTTTTTAAATGACAGATTAATTTCAGATGTAAACCAACATTTCGAGAAGGAGGTTCAAGATCACCAAGAGAAGTAAGTATTTCAGAGCTCTAGTGCAAATACCACCTTTTATTTCCCATTGATTCATTGGATTCATAGTCATCAGGGATTTAAAAAAATCTGTCTCCCTCCATTTCACATTAGTATCTTATCAGTATCTCAACAAATACAATCAGTAAACCCCCCAAGTCTCTTCAGTGTGTGTCTGCTACCCTTTCTTCTTCTCATAGAAGGCACTGGAAAGCTGAGGTCTATTGAATGAGCCAGAAAGTAGGGAGAGGGAATGGTGGTAGAATTGAAAAGGTAAGAAAGACATAGTATTTTTTTGGCTTTTGGTCTATTTTAATTCCACCTGGAAGAAGTGGCAACTAAACTGAGACCCAAAGGATTGATCTGAGTGATCTGGGGGATAGTCAGCTCAGGGGTGAGTGAGCACAGGCTCAAAAGTGAGGTATATTCGAGGAAGGCATGAGGCCCAAGAGATAAGCAGATGCGAGACCACGAAGGCTCTTGTAAGCAAGGATGCAAGTTGCATGTCTCATCATCATAATAATTAGAGGGGGCATTGAACAGTTTTAAGCAGAATATATTAATCTGGCTACAGTGTGGAGGGGATGCCATGTATTTCAAGAGCAGCAATGTTAGAGGCATGGAGGATATTGGCTATTCTCTTAGTCTAGGGAAGTGATAATGGTGATCTGAACTAACAGTAATACTGAGATGGTGAAAATTGGTAAATGTGAATTTGAAGGAAATAAGATGGTCAGGATATATTATGGAGAAGGCGACGGCACCCCACTCTAGTACTCTTGCCTGGAAAATCCCACGGATGGAGGACCCTGGTGGGCTGCAGTCCATGGGGTCACGAAGAGTCAGACACGACTGAGCAACTTCCCTTTCACTTTTCACTTTCATGCATTGGAGAAGGAAATGGCAACCCACTCCAGTGTTCTTGCCTGGAGACTCCCAGGGACGGGGGAGCCTGGTGGGCTGCCGTCTATGGGGTCTCACAGAGTCGGACACGACTGAAGTGGCGCAGCAGCAGCAGCAGCAGGATATATTAGTTGATTGGATTTTAGACACAAGGACAGGGATTGTTGTTATCAGTCACTAAGTGGTGTCTGACTTTGTGAGCCCCATGGACTGCAGCACACCAGGCTCCCCTGTCCTTCAGCAACTCCCTGAGTTTGCTCAAACTCACATCCATTGAGTCCCTGATGCCATCCAACCATCTCATCCTCTGTCGCCCCTTCTCCTCGTGTCCTCAAACTTTCCCAGCATCAGGGTCTTTTCAGTGAGTCAGCTGCTCACATCAGGGGGCCAAAGTATTGGAGCTTTAGCTTCAGCACCAGTCCTTCCAGTGAATATTGAAGATTGATTCCCGTTAGGATAGACTGGTTTGATCTCCTTGCTGTCCAGAGGACTCTGAAGAGTTTTCTCCAGCACCATAATTTGAAAGTATCAGTTCTTCATCACTCAGCCTTCTTTATGGTCCAACTCTTACATCTCTGCATGACTACTGGAAAAAACATAACTTTGTGCTGAGCTCCCCTGTCCTTTGACTATAAGGACAAATATGTTGGCAAATGAATTGCCTTGAGGATATGGAAGAGAAGTAATGAGTTCAGTTGTAGAACTCTCAAGTTTGAGTTGTCCTGAGGCTCCCAACTGGTGATATCCAACAGAAAGCTGAGAGGGTATATAAGTTTAGAGTTTATGAGGAAGATTGGGCTAGAGGTTAGACATTAGTGAATTGTCAGCATTTCAAGGTAGCAATTAAAGCTATAAGATTGATGACTGGGTAAGATAGGAATAGAAGACGTCTGAGTGTAGATTGATGTTAATGATAGTTAATGAATGAAGACACAGTGAAGAAGAATAATATTGTTACTGATTAATACAAGGAGATTAGGAGAAAACATGGAGAGAGAATAGGCTGGCAGTGGAGGTTATAGAGAGAGATAAAAATAGCTGTTCCCGTTAGCTGTCCGTTCCCACTGTGCTTGTCTATTATGTCAGCAAGAGGTTGGTTACGGGTCATACGTAGGGTGAGAAAGTCTTAAGAAAAATGATAGGGCTGTGTTTACACTCGGTGTCATTGGAATACACTATAGCATTGGCCAAGGGATAACTCAGCGACAGCTCAAATGAAGGAGACATTTTATCTAGGGGCAATAGAAGAAATCGTTTTGAGTTTTTTAGGATGGACTTTGTAAATTTCTAACCAGGGCATCCATATGTCTACATTTGGCTCCCTGTCCTTTGATTTCTCTTTTTCCATTTGGATAGGTAATTGTGATTGTTTCTAATTTCTAACACAAGGATTTGGGGGATGTGTTTGCGGTAGCTGTATTATTTCTCTTCTGTGAAGCCAGACCCTTCATAAGTGTTTTCAGTGTCTTCCTTTGTCTTCATATCAAGGACTTGCTATTTCTTCCATGCCTACATTTTCAACTCCTCACCTTCCTTATAGATTATTTCTATCACCATTAACAAGCTCTGAGAGCTCCCATCTTTAAAAAACAAACAAACAAACAAAGAATATCCCTTAACTACCAACTGTGTCTTAATTGCAGCTCTGATTCTCAGTGTTGTGTTCAGAGCTAAAGTTCCAGAAAATGTTAGCCAGATAAATTGTTTCTAGCCTGTTTCCCTCCTGGGCATTTTAACCTGTTCTGATCTGGTCTTACTCTACCCATTCACTGGAACTGCTTTTTTAAATCTTGCCCATATCTCCTTGCTGCCAGATTCATTAGATATTTTCTGTTCTTATTCAGTCTTTCAAATGTGTTTAAACTACTCAGTATTTCCTCCTTCTTGAAATGCTCTCCTGTTGTGCTAGCTTTCTTAATGTTTCTCTTCAATGTTTCACTGGGTAGTCCTTCCACTGTTCACTCCCTGATTCCTACGTATTTGTTGACTTGTTAGCGCTGGACTACGCTCTGCCTGCTGGCATTGGGAGAACTCCTCCAGTCCTTTGGTTTTCAATATCGTGTCTGGGTTGATGGAGTTCCGTTTGATATGCCCATGGAATGTGTTAGAGTCAACTCAAATATAATACATTACTAACTAAACTCTATTGCCATCCCCGTAAAAACTATATTTTTCAGTTGTTTTGTATCTGAGAAAATGAGATGACTGTTGGCCCAGCTCCCCAAAATGAGAAAACAAGGGGTCATAATGATGCTTTTCTCAGATACTCCCCACACTTCATCCATTTGGCAGCCCTATCAATTTTATTTATAAAATATATTTCAAATCATGCATTTATCTCCATTTCTGTTGCCAGTGCTCTGGACTGAGACACCATGATCCCTTGCTTTTGACCCCTGCAGTAACTTCTCCAGGATTCTTTAATTTCCCCCATCGATCCACCATGATATAAGAGAGTGATCTTTTAAAGTGAACATTGGATTATATACTTTTCCAGCTTAAAACTTGGCAGTGATTTCCATGTTATTTAGAGGAAAACCTCACCCCTTAGCTTGGTATGAAAAGTCAAAAGTCCTTCATAGGCTGGGCCAGCCACCGTCTTTCAACCCATCCGTCTGCCACATGGATTTCAGTTCTTGAGGCACACATCAAGATATTCTTCACCTTCTGATACTTGTGTGTTTTATCATGGTACTGGAGATCTCTATTCATGACCAACTGTTTCTTACAGTTAGAGCCCCTCAGAGGTCTTTGTTGATTTCCACCTCTAAATAGGTCGCACATTGTTCTTTATCAAAGCACCTTGTTCTGCCCTTCAGAGCACTTTCTGTGTCATAATTATTTACAAGCATTACTCATGTGCTTGTCTGTTGCCATCCTCCTGTTGTGTAGGCTTTGGGAGATCACTCATGAAATTTGTTCCAAACTCGTTGTACCAGGCAGGATGCAGAAGATGTGATCAGTGAATATCTTTTGACCTAATGAATGTATAGAGGAGTGAAAGTGTTAGTTGCTTAGTTGGGTCTGACTCTTTGCGACCCCGTGGTCCCTGCATGGAATTCTCCAGGAAGGAACACTGGAGTGGGTTGCCATTCTCTTCTTCAAGGGAGCTTCCTGACCTAGGGATCAAACCTGGGTCTCCTGCATCACAGGCAAATTCTTTACCAATGAGCCACCTGGGAAGCCCATGAAAGGGTTAATTTCCCCCTCCAAATCTCTAAGAACTCTTATTCTAAGAGTACAATTTGGAAATGATTCTTAGGTCACATGCTATGTGCTGTACTTAGTCATGTCTAACTCTTTTCAACCCCATGGACTGTGGCCCACCAGGCTCCTATGTCCGTGGGATTCTCCACACAAGAATACTTGAGTGGGTTGCCATGCCCACCTCCAAGGCATCTTCTCAACCCAGGGATTGAACCCAGGTCTCCCACACTGCAGGTAGATTCTTTACTGTCTGAGCCACCAGGGATGCATGACCCATGGGGATTCTTAATTAAGAAACTTAGATAGTTTACTTCATGTAAATGAAAGAGACAGTCACTTTAGAATTAGTTTGACTTGTGTTCAAAGGCCATCTCTGCTTCTTTTTCCCTCAGTGGTGTCTCTAGGCCTGGGACCTGGAGTGGGGTTGTTAATCACTGTCTCCTAGGCTTTGTGGGGTGCTTGATACCTGAAGTTTTTTTTAATGAATGTTGGTTTGACTCCTCTAAGTTGAAACCTGCCAGATGGACTCAGTTTCCTTAGATATAAGCTGCTTGGATTGGTCTATAATTTCTAAGATACTTTAAAAAACTCTTTGAGTAATGCTTTGCCAGCAAAGGTCTGTCTAGTCAAAGCTATGGTTTTTCCCGTAGTCATGTAAGGATGTGAGAGTTGGATTATAAAGAAAGCTGAGTGCTGAAGAACTGATGCTTTTGAACTGTGGTGTTGGAGAAGACTCTTGGGAGTCCCTTGGACTGCAAGGGGACCCAACCAGTCCATCCTAAAGGAAATCAGTCCTGAATGTTCATTGGGAGGATTGATGCTGAAGCTGAAACTCCAATACTTTGGCCACCTGATGCGAAGGGACTGACTCATTGGAAAAGACCCTGATGCTGGGAAAGATTGAGGGCAGGAGGAGAAGGGGATGACAGAGGATGAGATGGTTGGATGGCATCACCAACTCACTGGACATGAGTTTGAGTAAACTCCGGGAGTCGGCAAAGGACAGGGAGTCCTGGCATGCTGCAGTCTATGGGGTTGCAAAGAGTTGGACACAACTGAGTGACAGAACTGAACTGAACTGAATATTATGAATTGAACTGGCTGCTTTGGACAGTAATTGAGCAATTGTGTTATGCATTTTTGCTAACCAAACTGAAAATAATCCCTGAAATAATGGATCACCAAGATTTTAACACCCATAAGTAATAACCCTATTCTTACCCAGTACTTGACGGTGGTATATGAATAATTCAGATTATTGATGAACAATAAAAAGATGTTACAGTATTAGAAGCCTTGCTCTGCTATCTTAACAGCATGTATCAACACTCACATTTGCAGTGTGAGGCTTCTGAGTCTAATTTCAGTTCAATAATTTAGAAGAAATGAATAATAGTCAAAAGGAAATAGTATGAAAAATTTAAGTGCTTGGGAAAGATGGATGATAAAACAGCAGTGATTCTCTAGAAGTGTTCTTTTTCCCCTAACTGATAAAAAACAATAGATGATCCTCCAAAATGGTAGCTGTGTGATTTGTCAAGGAAATTAGGTTGAGAATTTCATTCAATTCAACACACATTTATTGGCTTTCACTTTGTTCAAGCTATGTTTAAGCAGCATAGAAAAAAATTTATATCAGATCTAAGAAGACCTCTAAATAGATGGATACTTGACATCTCAAATCAGACTCACAGAGACAATTACTCAGTTTCTACAGTGGTGACTTGTATGAATTATTTTATCTGTGCCTCAATTGCCTACCTGTTTCCTAGGAAGGGTGATATTAAAAATATTCAACAACTTGCAGAGTCATAAGCATTTAAATAAGAAATTTAAAAATGTTCTCTCTTATTTCCTAAATAAACTAAACTACATGGTTTTATAAATCTGTTTACCAAACAATATATGTCGCTACACGAATGATTCATCGTCAGCCTCATAGTTTCTCAATAATTGTTGATTTGTGGAAATTACTGGTTTAATCTCTTGATTAGGGTTGTCACTCACTAAATAATCCCGTGAGTCAACCATGATTTCTCATAGGTAATTGCATCAAATTCTTCCAGTGTTTCCCGCCTTCAATTCTTAAATGGAGAGTCATTAGGTGATTTATAATCTCAATAAGCAGAGTTTCTCTTAACATCAGTGTTATTGTTCATTCTCCCCCAGCTTCTGCTACACTAACAGCAATTATAGTAAATTTTTCTATCTCTCATAATACCGCCTGACATTTTTATGTATTCAATATTTCCACTACTGACTGTCATTGAAATCATTTATTGAAAGAGCTTGAACTTGATATTTCAGAGCAGAGAAGAGGCCCTGCAACAGAGTCCTTGAGGATACAGCCTCTTTTGCCAGCCTGCCTGGGTTTGAATCCTTGCTCGGCCCTTGACATTTGAAGTCACCACTCTATACCTTAGTTTCATCATCTGTAAAATGAGGGTGATGATGATAATTCAAGTCAAACCTTTTGATGAGCTGCCCTACAATGATGTAATTTGGGATAGAGTACAATTAGCAGTTGGCCCCTGTCCTTCCAGGCAGTGGGCTAAAGTGCTTCTCACGTGGGTGGGCAGAAAAGCTGGAGCAGTCTGCCTCATCTGTGAGGTGAAGGGTCTGGTACCTTCATCCCAGTAGAGTTTTTGCACTGACCTGGAGGTATGGACAGTAAGCAGGTTCCTGGACTTGCAGCCATAGGCCCCTGAATTGTTTATATTGATACCTGGACAGACAGCTGCCATCAGTGGGGCATAGCCCAGTTTTCTGACTTTGTGGTGGAACCCAGTGGCATTGTCCAGGCAACATGGTTTATTTTCAGAAGAGAGCTCCAGAATCATAGAGACCTGTTATGCCCAGAATTAACATTCTAATTTCTTAATAATGAGGAGGTAGAAATGGTGTGCAGTGCTGAGGGCATGGGGGTGCTATGGTAGCTATGGAGGAGCCAGGGGGATGGTAGAATCATCGAACTGCAATTTATCAATCAGTATAGACATATTTCAGTGTTTTTATCAACTCAGGGTTTTACTAGTAATCAACTCTATAGCACCTCTATTCATGAAAATTCTCATGAAAATTAAAATTATTATTATATGTAAGTCATTTTTTAATTAATTAGTTTAATTGGAGGGTAATTACAGCATTGTGATGGTTTTTGCCATCCATCAACATGAATCAGCCACGGGTGCACATATGTCCTCCCCTCCTGAACCCCCTTCCCACTTCCCTCCCCGCCCCATCCCTCTGGGTTGTCCCAGAGCACTGGCTTTGCATGCCCTGCTTCATGCATCAAACTTGTACTGGTCATCTCTTTTACATATGTTAATATACATGTTTCAGTGCTATTCTCTCAAATCATCCCAACTTCTCCCACCGTTCGCCTTCTCCCACAAGAGTCCAAAAGTCTGTTCTTTACATCTGTGTCTCTTTTACTGTTTTGCATATAAGATCATCATTGCCATCTTCCTACATTCCATATATATGTGTTAATATACTCTATTGGTGTTTCTCTTTCTGGCTTACTTCACTCTGTGTAATAGACTCCAGTTTCATCCATCTCATAAGAACTGACTCAAATGTGTTCCTTTTTATAGCTGAGTAATATTCCATTGTGCATATGCACCACAAGATCCTTATCCTTTTGTCTGCCAATGGACATCTAGGTTGCTTCCATGTCCTAGCTATTGTAAACAGTGCTGCAATGAACATTGGGTACACGTGTCTCTTTCAATTATGGTTTCCTTGGTGTGTATGCCCAGCAGTGGCATTGCTGGGTCGTATGGCAATTCTGTTCCCAGTTTTTTAAGGAATCTCCACACTATTCTCCATAGTGGCAACAGTTTGCATTCCCACCAACAGTATAAGAGGGTTCCCTTTTCTCCACACCCTCTCCAGCATTTATTGTTTGTAGACTTTTTGATGGCGGCTATTCTGACCGCCGTGAGATGGTACTCACTGTGATTTTGATTTGCATTTCTCTGATAATGAGTGACGTTGAGCATCTTTTCATGTGTTTATTAGCCATCGGAATGTCTTCTTTGGAGAAATACCTGTTTAGTTCTTTGGCCCACTTTTTGATTGGGTTGTTCGTTTTTCTGGTGTTGAGCTGCGTGAGCTGCTTATGTATTTTGGAGATTAATTCTTTGTCAGTTG
The DNA here is from genome assembly GCF_032405125.1 of Capricornis sumatraensis. Lineage (NCBI taxonomy): Eukaryota > Metazoa > Chordata > Mammalia > Artiodactyla > Bovidae > Capricornis > Capricornis sumatraensis. Next base: position 105,789,798 of record NC_091073.1, on the reverse strand, counting down.
TTTCATTTGCTATTATTTTCTCCCATTCTAAAGACTGCTTTTTCACGTTGTTTATTGTTTCCTTCATTGTGCAAAAGCTTTTAAGGTTAATTAGGCCCCATTTGTTCATTTTGTTTTTGTTTCCATTACGCTGAGAGGTGGGTCGTGGAGGATCTTGCTGTGATTCATGTCAGAGTGTTCTGCCTATGTTTTCCTCTAAGAATTTTATAATTTTCTGGTCTTACATTTAGATTTTTAATTCACTTTGAGCTTATTTTTGTGTATAGTATTAGATATGTAAGGCATTTTAGAAAGTGCCTGACACAGAGATAGTTCTCAAGAAATGTTAACTATTATTATTAGCTTCTTTCTGAGAACAGTATAAGAATTGTATCCCTATTTTATTAAACTGCCACAGTAGAAAAAGCAAGACAAAAACTAGACTAATTAGTAGGACCATTATACTTCTTTATATCTTATTATAGTTAAAAGACCATTGTTCCTCCAGGATCTTTGTTAAGTTTTGATTTAAATTGGTTTGACATAATGAAGAGAAATAGAGGCGACAATTTGGAATTGATAATGCTAATGCTTGTTAGAGGTATCTTTGTCACTCTGAATTTCCTGTCTTGACATAACGTTTTTTTCCTCGACACTAAACTGTTTTCTGTGTCCCTCCTTACTTAGAACAATGCCTGGATAGTAGGCATTTGGTAAGTATTTGCAAAGTTGAATATATATTAGAGGGCCTATTTTAAAGGGAAAATATAGACTGTGGCCTGACAATACAAATGTTAATTTCAGGTAAAGTATGTGTTCTTAGAAAAGGACAGGAGAAAAACATTAACAAGTATTTTAGGGGAATTGGCCTAAGAGAGATGAATTGTGTGTAGGTTACTAGGGTTTACCTGTAGTATTAGGCCTGAAGACCACTTTCCCTCTTATAAAGCATCCCAACAGCTGGGTGACATGTACTTCTTGAGTGATTATCTATTTGGGAGGAAAAGGACCTTCCATGTTTCCTACAGCACAAGCCAAGAATGGGGGCTTCTCAGGTGGTTCAGTGGTGAAGAATTCACCTGCCAGGGCAGGAGATGCAGGAGACATGGGTTGGATCCTGTGTCAAGAAGCTACCCTGGAGAAGGCAATGGCAACCCATTCCAGTATTCTTGCCTGGAGAATCCCGTGGATAGAGGAGCCTGGTAGGCTACAGCCCATGGGGTCACAAAAGAATTGGACACAACTAAGCAACTAAGCACACACCTTGGAAGACCTTGGAAGCTGACTGCATTCAGAATACCTAAGGACAACCTCATTACAGAATTTCACGCTAGGCTTGTGTCTCTTGTCTTTGTCATCAGTTTTCTTCAGTGTTTCTCTTCCTTTACTTTCGCTAGTTAACAAACAAACTCTCAAATCATGAGATCTATTTCTTTCTGAGAATGTGATTTCTTTAAAATTCTTTCTAACACAAATGTTGAGTAGGATGCTTGCCTGGCACTTATAAAGCATTAAGTACAACATTTGTTTTCTAAAATGGATGTCTTTGTCCTTCTCTCCTTCACCTCCTTTCTTTAAGAATATTTCTTACCTGCCTCAGTTACCTCCCAGCCCAAGGTCACAAACGTAAACCATGTTTTTACTAAGAAGAAAGCAGAGTACCAGGAATTCATTACAGGCCTTTGTCACCAGGAAGCTGCAAAGAGAAGGAATAACTAATGGTTTCTGCAGACATGAAAGATCACCAAAGATGGAGACTTAGCTTTGTTTTCCCAAGTGGATTTGTGTTTATTGTTAAACAAATCACACAGGCACATACTTGGTTGTGTGCTAAGATGGGCTTAAATGATTGTTCATGGAAATCTCTACTCTTAAAACAGTTTTAAAAAAAGAATCCTGGAGTTTGCACACTGAAACATATTCGTTTCCCGTTGCTTTCCCACAGAGCTTTGTGCGTCACCACTGGGTGCACAGACGTCGGCAGGAAGGAAAGTGCAAGCAGTGTGGTAAGGTAAGGCGTTGCCCTGCACGGCTGTGATCGCAGGAGGGTGCTCAGGCCTTGGCGAGCGCCTGAGGTCCCTGAGTCCCATCGCCTGAATCCAGGGCTCAGTACGTCACTGCCCTTCCAAAGGCCTCCTTCCCTTAAAATGGGCTTCCCTGGCGGCTCAGATGGTAAAGTGTCTGCCTGCAATGCGTGAGATTCGGGTTCAGTCCCTAGGGTAGGAAGATCCCCTGGGGAAGGAAATGGCAACCCACTCCAGTACCCTTCCCTGGAAAATCCCATGGACAGAGGCCACAGTCCATGGGGTCCCAAAGAGTTGAACGTAACTGAGCCATTTCATTTTTTTTTTTTCCCCTCTCAGAGGTCTTCTTTTTGTTCTCGAATTCCCTCAAGAGAGGCAGTGGTCTTGATAGCAGGGATTGGCACGCTTTGAGTGCTAATCCCTGGTATGAAGGGATTTTTATTTCACTGTTGACAATTAAGAAAAGGAGACTTCCTCTCTTGTTTAAACTCCCTCCTGAGGATTGTGGGTACATCACACACTTCTTCAAACAACAACAGAAAATCAGCAGGTGGCTGAGCAACGTGGCTCGTGTTGATATGTTGTGGTTGAGCAGAACTGGGTAGAAGGGCAACATGGAAGCAAGAAGGGTGTTGCTCTCCTGGGATATCACCCACTTCCTAGAAAGAGATCCCCTTCTCATATGTGGTCATTTATGTCCACTCCTTGAGTGTCATGGGCTGTGAGCCCCTCAGGGTGCAGGGCCACTTGTAAGAGTGAGGCAGGGCTCTTGAAAGCTGCATGCTCTGTAGACTGCCCGATATTGACCCTAACAAATTTGGGTTATGGCTTTTTTCAACGTACAAAGATCTACTTTAGGAATGGAAGGATACTCTGAGAAGGTTAATCCGGTAATAAATCCTACTACAAAGATTTTTTTAAAAATCACATCAACATAAGCTGGTCATTTGATATTTCCAATTTTCGTGACATGATCTCTAGTCTTTCCCCTTCTGTTGTTTTCTTCTAATTTTATGTACTGTTCATTGAAGAAGGCCTTTTTGTCTCTCCTTGCTATTCTTTGGAACTCTGCATTTATTTGGATATACCTTTTACTTTCTCCCTTGCATTTCACTTCTCTCCTTTCTTTAGCTGTTTGTGAAATCTCCTCAGATGACCACTTTGCCCTTTTGCTTTTCTTTGGGATGGTTTTGTCCACTGCCTTCTGTACAGTATTGCAGACCTCCGTCCATAGTTCTTCAGGCACACTGTTTACTAGCTCTGATTCCTCAAATCTATTCCTTACCTCTCGGAGAAGGTGATGGCATTCCACTCCAGTACTCTTGCCTGGAAAATCCCATGGGCGGAGGAGCCTGGTGGGCTGCAGTCCATGGGGTCGCTAAGAGTCGGACATAACTGAGTGACTTCACTTTCACTTTTCACTTTCATGCATTGGAGAAGGAAATGGCAACCCACTCCAGTGTTCTTGCCTGGAGAATCCCAGGGACGGCAGAGCCTGGTGGGCTACCGTCTATGGGGTCGCACAGAGTCGGACACGACTGAAGTGACTTAGCAGCAGCAGCAGCAACATTCATTACCTCTACTGTAGTTTCATAGGGGATTTGATTTCAGTTGTGTGTGGCTGTCCTAGTGGTTTCCCCCCTTTTCTTTAAGCCTGAATTTTGCTATGAAAAGCTGGTGATCAGAGCCACAGTCAGCTCCAGATCTTCTTTTTGCCAATTGTGTACAGCTTCTCCATCTTCAGCTACAGGGAATGTAATGTTTGATTTTTGGTGTAGACCATTTGGTGATGTCCATGTGTAAAGTCGTCTCTTGAGTTGTTGAAAAAGGGTGTTATTTATGACCAGTGCATTTTCTTGGCAGAATTCAGTTAGCCTTTGCCCTGCTTCATTTTGTTTTGAAGATTTCACCCAAAGATAGGCACAATAAAGGACAGAAATGGTAGAGACCTAGCAGATGCTGAAGGGATCAAGAGGAGAAGGTAAGAATACACTGAAGAATTGTACAGAAGTGATCTTAATGAATTGGATTGCTACAACTGAGTGGTCAGTCACCCTCAGAAAGACATTCTGGAGTATGAAGTCAAGTGGGCCTTAGGAAGCACTGCTGTTAATAAAGTTAGTGGATATGATGATATTCCGGTAGGAGGAGGATGCCATCAAGGGGTTGCATTCAGTATGTCAGCAAATCTGGAAGGCCCAGCAGTGGCCATGGACTGGAAAAGGTCACTCCCCATCTCAGTTCCCAAGGATGGTGGTACTAAAGAATGTGCTAACCACTGGACAGTTGCACTCATTTCCCATGCTAATAGTTCAGTTCATCCATTCATTCAGTTGTGTCTGACTCTTTGCAACCCCGTGGACTGCAGCACACCAGGCCTCCCTGTCCATCACCAACTCCTGGAGCTTGCTCAAACTCATGTCCATTGAGTCAGTGATGCCATCCAACCATCTCATCCTCTGCCATCCCCTTCTCCTTCTGCCCTCAATCTTTTCCAGCATCAGAGTCTTTTCCAATGAGTCAGTCCTTCGCATCAGGTGGCCAAAATATTGGAGTTTCAGCTTCAGCATCAGTCCTTCCAATGAATATTCAGGACTGATCTCCTTTAGGATGGACTGGTTGCATCTCCTTGCAGTCCAAGGGACTCTCAAGAGTCTTCTCCAACACCACAGTTCAAAAGCATCAATTCTTTGGTGCTCAGCTTTCTTTATAATCCAGCTCTCACATCCTTACATGACTACTGGAAAAATCATTGCTTTGACTAGATGGACCTTTGTTGGCAAAGTAATGTCTCTGCTTTTTAATGTGTTGTCTACGTTGATCATAGCTTTTCTTCCAAGGATCAAGCATCTTTTAAATTCATGGCTGTTGTCACCATCTGCAGTGATTTTGGAGACCCCCCACTCCCCCGCCAAAATAAAGTCTGTCACTGTTTCCATTGTTTCCCATCTATTTGCCATGAAGTGATGGGATAGGATGCCATGATCTTAGTTTTCTGAATGTTGAATTTTAAGCCAACTTTTTCACTCTCCTCTTTCACTTTCATCAAGAGGTTCTTTAGTTCCTCTTCACTTTCTGCCATAAGAGTGGTGTCATCTGCGTATCTGAGGTTATTGTTATTTCTCCTGGCAATCTTGATTCCAGCTTGTGCTTCATCCAGCCCAGCTTTTTGCATGATGTACTCTGCATATAAGTTAAAATAACCAGGGTGACAATATACAGCCTTGACGTACTCCTTTCCCTATTTAGAGCCAGTCCTTTGTTCCATGTCCGGTTCTAACTGTTGCTTCTTGACCTGCATACAGATTTCTAAGGAGGCAGATCAGGTGGTCGGGTATTCCCATCTCTTTAAGCATTTCCACAGTTTGTTGTGACCCACAGAGTCAAAGGCTTTGGTGTAGTCAATAAAGCCAAAGTAGATGTTTTTCTGGAACTCTCTTGCTTTTTTGATGATCCACTGGATGCTGGCAGTTTGATCTCTACTTCTTTGGCCTCTTCTAAATCCAACTAGAACATCTGGAAGTTCACAGTTCACACACTGTTGAAGCCTGGCTTGGAGAATTTTGAGCATTACTTTACTAGTGTGTGAGATGAGTGCAATTGTGTGGTAGTTTGAGCATTCTTTGGCATTGCCTTTCTTTGGGATTGGAATGAAAACTGACCTTTTCCAGTCCTGTGGCCACTGCTGAGTTTTCCAAATTTGCTTTCATATTGAGTACAACACTTTCACAGCATCATCTTTTAGGATTTGAAATAGCTCAACTGGAATTCCATCACCTCCACTAACTTTGTTCGTAGTGATACTTCCTAAGGCCCACTTGACTTTGCATTCCAAGATATCTGGCTCTAGGTGAGTGATCACACCATCGTGGTTATCTGGATCATGAAGATCTTTTCTGTATAGTTCTTCTGTGTATTCTTACCACTTTTTCTTAATATCTTTTGCTTTAGTTAGGTCCATACCATTTCTGTCCCTTATTGTGCCAGTCTTTGCATGGAATGTTTCCTTGGTATCTCAGATTTTCTGGAAGAGATCTCTAGTCTTTCCAATTCTATTGTTTCCCTCTATTTCTTTGCTAGTAAGGTCATGCTTAAAATCTTGCATGCTAGGCTTCAGCATTACATGAACCAAGAACTTCCAGATGTCCAGGCTGGGTTTAGGAAAGGAAGAGGAACCAGAGATCAGATTGCCAACATTTTACTGGATTATAGAGAAAGCAAGGGAGTTCCAGAAAATCATCTATCTCTGTTTCATCAACTACACTAAAGCTTTTGACTATGTGGATCATGACAAACTGTGGAAAGCTCTTAGAGAGTTGGGAATACCAGACCACCTTACTTGTCTCCTGAGAAGCCTGTAGGTAGTTCAAGAAGCAGCAATTAGGTCCCTGTATGGAAGAACTGATTGCTTCAAGATTGAGAAAGGAGTATGACAGGGCAGTCTGCTGTCAGCCTGTTTGTTTAATCTATATGCTGAGCACATCATGAGAAATGCTGGGCTGGATGAGTTGCAAGCTGGAATCAAAATAGGCAGGAGAAACATCAACAACCTCAGATATGCATGGCAGAAAGCAGAAAATATGCTGCAGCCATTGGTCACCAAGCTCTTCTTTGGAAGGCCACATTCTTTAGCCTCAAGGGTATGCCCCTCCCTCCATTCTAACTGGTAATATCTCCTCCAATTCAACACAGTGACTTCCAGCTGGTTCCTTTCTAGTCTGGCATCTTTCCCGGCTAGAAAATAGATTAAAAGCAGACAAAATAGATTAAAAGGGGGAGGAGGAAAAAAGGGGGGAGGGGAAGAGGTAAAAATAGAAGGAGGAGGGAGGGGGAGTTGAAAGATGCTTACCAGCCCTTTTCCACAGCTGGAAACAAAAAGAGTCAGCCCTTTGCCCTCACATGACCTCCTTCGTTGGGTCCATCTCCTTCCCTTGCTAGTGTTGCCCTAGTGGTGGTGGATTAGTCACTAAGTTATATCCGACTCTTTGCAGCCTCATAGACTGTAGGCCACCAGGCTCCTCTGTCCATGGGATTTCCCAGGCAAGAGTACTGGAGTGGGTTGCCATTTCCTTTTCCAGGGGATCTTCCCGACCCAGGGACTGAATCTTTGTCTCCTGCATTGCAGGCGAATTCTTTACTGACTGAGCCACCAGGAAAGGCCTGGTGTTGCACTCTGGCTTATGAATTTTCTCTTAGTGAAGTATAGACTGTCTACAACTTTCCCATGAGAATGCGCACATGTGTACGCATAAGAGAGAATGAACAGGTAGGCACAGCCAGTTTTAAGGTCGGAGATATGAACAATAGGAAGGATTTGGAAAAACTACCTTCACTGGACAGCCTAGTAGCTGGCACCCCCTCAGCAGTTTTCAAGCCATAATAGATTTAGAGAAATTTTATTAAAAGAAAATCAATAAGCATTGTATATCTTGTGACAAATATTCCCTAGCGTCGTATGCATGCCCCTTTCTGGCCCTGCCTTCTGTTGGTGTGGTCAACCACAGAGGAGGAACTGGACACCCCGCAGTCTGACTTGTTGTGACCAGGTCTCTCTTCCCGGCCAGCGTCCCCGGGCAACCATCTAGGAGTGCTCACAGGGCGCTTCTCATCACGGCTGTCTGTGGTGAAGTCTGTGGTCCCAGCTCTTCACATAACATTCCTATAATACTGTTCTGTTATATTCATCTCCTATGTTTATAATACAGCTGCTTATGGATTCTCACAGGCTCAAGCCACTGTGGCATGGGGTGGTCTTAAATCCATCTCCTTGCTGGATAATAAGTAACGCTTCTTTGGAGCCTGGTTTATCCCCTGGATTAGAAGAAACCTAGTGACTCTCTTTCCGTTTGCAGACCAGGTGGTTGACGATTCATTTCAGATTTTTTGTGCTCTGCGTAGTTTTCATCAGTATGGTTGGCTGTACATTCTTACATATCCAGAGATTTCTAAACCACCCCCCCTCCACGCACACACTTCTATGCAGATTATTCCATAGTTTATCCATTGGGATGGGGTAATAAATAAATATTCACTAACCGAAACCAAATTTTTAAACTGATGGTTTAAAAACATTTGGGCTTATTAGTAAGTGTTTATAGCTAAGTGTGTTTGTAGTTTCACTTTCTGCTTTTTACAAAATTAACAGTAAATATTTGGACTAATTTTCTTGCAGTCCTTGAATGTGTTTGAGTGTGTGTGGCATATAATGAATAGCAAATGAGACTACTTGTGATTCAGTTGCTTTACCACTCACTCACCACCAGGCTGCATGTTTACGATCACTGCATAGAGTTTTCATTCATAATCCTACATTGTGTAAGAGTTAGGGTCCAGGCTTCCCTGCTAGCTCAAACAGTGGAGAATCTGTCTGAAATGCAGGAGACCTGGTTTCATTTCCTTGGTCAGGACGATCCCCTGGAAAAGGGAATATCTACCCACTCCAGTATTTTCGCCTGGAAAATCTCATGGATAGAGGAGCCTGGCGGGCTACTGTCCAGAGGGTTACAAAGAGTCAAACACGACTAAGTGACTAACACTTTCACTTTCTTTTAGGGTCCAGGAAGGAAAGAGATCTCACACTCAAATTATGTAATTTGATGTGTTTAATAGAGAGAATCTTTAAAATGCATGAGCAGAAGAGAAACCACAAGGAGAGTATAGAACTCTATTCATCTGTTCCTGCAGTGCCATGGCAACTCTAATTTGCCTATTTCTGTATGATTTTGATTCCTTCTTCCTCTGTCACAGCAATTCTGGCATTGCTCCTTCACTTAACACTCATTTTTCATTCAAGTTTTCAGACACCATTCTAGTATTGATTCTAGCATCCCAGTGTTAGTGCTATAGTCTTGGGGTCCTGATAATGTGTTAAATTCTTTGTTGTAGAATGCTCCCACATTGAGAAACTCTCTTTTATTCAACATTAAGTCCTGCCCCCCTTTGTCCTGCACCCCCAGGACCTGGTCCCATGCACACTTTCCTTTTCTTGTTGGTATATATTGGTTAGGTCCTACAGCTAGATTCTTTGAGATGTATTCCTTTTTCTCTCTGAGCAGCCTCTGCACATTCCAGACTGGGTATATTGGTGTGAAAAGATTATTAGGTCATCTTAGATACTAACAAGAAGAGTCGATTTTCATTCCAGTTCCCAAGAAAGGCAGTGCAAAAGAATGCTCAAACTACCGCACAATTGCACTCATCTCACACGCTAGTAAAGTCATGCTCAAAATTCTCCAAGCCAGGCTTCAGCAATACGTGAACCGTGAACTCCCTGATGTTCAAGCTGGTTTTAGAAAAGGCAGAGGAACCAGAGATCAAATTGCCAACATCGGCTGGGTCATGGAAAAAGCAAGAGAGTTCCAGAAACACATCTATTTCTGCTTTATTGACTACGCCAAAGCCTTTGACTGTGTGGATCACAATAAACTGTGGAAAATTCTGAAAGAGATGGGAATCCCAGACCACCTGACCTGCCTCTTGACAAATCAGTATGCAGGTCAGGAAGCAACAGTTAGAACTGGACATGGAACAACAGACTGGTTCCAAATAGGAAAAGGAGTATGTCAAGGCTGTATATTGTCACCCTGCTTATTTAACTTATATGCAGAGTACATCATGAGAAACGCTGGACTGGAAGAAACACAAGCTGGAATCAAGATTGCTGGGAGAAATATCAATAACCTCAGATATGCAGATGACACCACCGTTATGGCAGAAAGTGAAGAGCTAAAAAGCCTCTTGATGAAAGTGAAAGAGGAGAGCGAAAAAGTTGGCTTAAAGCTCAACATTCGGAAAACGAAGATCATGGCATCTGGTCCCATCACTTCATGGGAAATAGATGGGGAAACAGTAGAAACAGTATCAGACTTTATTTTTGGGGGCTCCAAAATCACTGCACATGGTGACTGCAGCCATGAAATTAAAAGACGCTTACTCCTTGGAAGAAAAGTTATGACCAACCTAGATAGTATATTCTAAAGCAGAGACAAACCTAGATAGTATATGCAAAAGCAGAGACTTTGCCAACTAAGGTCCGTCTAGTCAAGGCTATGGTTTTTCCTGTGGTCATGTATGGATGTGAGAGTTAGACTATGAAGAAGGCTGAGCGCTGAAGAATTGATGCTTTTGAACTGTGGTGTTGGAGAAGACTCTTGAGAGTCCCTTGGACTGCAAGGAGATCCAACCAGTCCATTCTGAAGGAGATCAACCCTGGGATTTCTTTGGAAGGACTGATGCTAAAGCTGAAACTCCAGTACTTTGGCCACCTAATGCGAAGAGTTGACTCATTGGAAAAGACTCTGATGCTGGGAGGGATTGGGGGCAGGAGGAGAAGGGGACGACAGAGGATGAGATGGCTGGATGGCATCATGGACTCGATGGACGTGAGTCTGAGTGAACTCCAGGAGATGGTGATAGACAGGGAGGCCTGGCGTGCTGCGATTCATGGGGTTGCAAAGAGTCGGACACGACTGAGCCACTGAACTAAACTGAACACTAGAATGGCATTTGAAACTTGAACAGCAGCAACAGCAACAAATCTATCCTCCAATTAAAAATAATTTTTTAAGAATGGCATGATGGTTACATATCCTGACTGCAGAGAGAGGACAGTGGATGTCTATGTTTCAAACCCTTCTAGATATTGACCTATATATCTCTCCTTTTGACTGATTCTAATTTGCATATTTTTGCTATAATAATACTATAATTATTAGTTTAAAAAAAATCCATATTAAGTGAGGTAAAGATACCAGAATTGCTGTGATAGAGGAAGTAGAAATTAAAATCTCACAGAAGTAGGCCTGCTAGAGTTGCTATATCAGAGACAGCTGGAAGACCCATCAGTTTACTATTAAAATCCCAAAGTGAAGTCAAAGCTGTTTCTAGGTAGCAGAATCTTTTATTTCTCTAAAGCATGCATTATATGGTGGTATTCCTTTGTCATAAATGCATGAAACCAGAAGGAGCACAATCTGAATAATTTTGGCAGTATCTTTCTAGGTTGTCTGGGAGCTGTTACAGAAAAAGTCTAATTTTGCACCAAAAGAAAGTGCAATTAGTTTTACCAGCAGAATAGCATTTTCCTCCATTAGTTAAGGGTGGAGACTATAGCCAGTTATGTCCTGGAATGTCATACTGTCAGCAAGATTATAGACTATAGGACTTCCCAGAATATATGTAATGATTTGTAGTTGGTAACTGTGATAACATCAGTCCTGTCTTTTAAAAAACGTAGTTTTGGTTAGAAACAAATTTTCCAGAAAATGACCTGCTTGGTGAATATTATCAAGCTTCCCTTGTGGCTCAGCTGGTAAAGAATCTGTCTGCAGTGTGGGAGACCTGGGTTTGATCCCTGGGTTGGGAAGATTCCCTGGAGAAGAGAAAGGCTACCCACTCCAGTATTCTGACCTGGAGAATTCCACAGACTGTAATAGTCCATGGGGTCACAAAGAGTCTGACACGATTAAGCGACTTTCACTTTGGTGAATATTATCAACATTAAAGTTATAATTTTTATTGGGAAGGTTATCAGTTATGGGGCAGAGATGGACATTAATTTTTATGGAAGACCGTTGTTATTGTAATTGTAGCTAGTTGTACCATTAGATAAATATTTTCATGAAAGGAACTTCCCTGGTATTTTAGGACAAAGACATAAAACTAACAGTTATCGTTTTGTATGCAGTTTTGGCCATATTGAATAAATATCTGTATCAAGCATTTTTATCCTAGAATCAGAGTGGTCATAAACACATGAACGCACAGTTAAAATAGTTAATGTGTAAACTGAAATGTAGATCTGTGCCCATTGTTATAGGCTTAATTTCAGTTATACTTTAATTACAAGGTTAAGCCTCCTACTTCCATGAAATATCTGCATCTGATGACAATATTCTGGACATCATGCCGTGGGCACTTCATACACTCTCACAGGTTTGTGGCAACAGTATTGTGTTGAGCATCCTGTGCTCTAAATTCTGCTCCTCCCACCCTACCTCCGCCACTAGTCCGGATACTCAATTTTTGACCTGTAGCTTGTATTAATCGCAAGGGCCTTTGGATAAATTGATAAAGCAGAAACTATCTGAGAATAAGGAGACTGGCTCTGATTAATAAGTTGTAATTACAAAATAAAAGGGACATAAAGGCTCTATCAAGGAATAATAAAATATCAGTCTTTGTACATGAATCAGTGATTACCCTTGAATGAGAGTTTATTATGACCAATAAGGACATAAATTTTCAGAGCTCTTAATACCACATAGTTAAGCCCAGTGAACAAAAATTTCGATTTTTCAAAGATAATTCTAATAAAGTAACTGTAGATTCATATAATTTGCAGCACTGTCAGAAGTTAGAAAAATTGGTTACTGTAATTCAGTTTATAAAGCTATTATTTATTTTAACTCAGTTTTACTTCAGTTTATGTCTACATTTTGAAAATCTTGACTGTTTATGAAATGTGTGAATTAAAACCAGTAAAATCAGTATTGGAGGCTTTAGGATGCTCAAGTAAATTAGATTTTTATGAGTAAATAAACCCTGCTGCTGCTGCTAAGTCGCTTCAGTCATGTCCGACTCTGTGTGACTGCATAGGTGGCAGCCCACCAGGCTCCTCTGTGCCTGGGATTCTCCAGGCAAGAACACTGGGGTGGGTTGCCATTTCCTTCTCCAATGCAGGAAAGTGAAAAGTGAAAGTGAAGTCGCTCAGTTGTGTCTGACTTTTCGAGATCCCGTGGTACCATTTTTACACTGTGATAAAGCCAAGGAAAAGCATATTATAAAACTAGTCTAATATCCAGTGATTCGCATTGCTAGGCAAGGGTATACCTATTCATGGAAAATTGGGCTGAACAGTTTGTTGACGGGAAAAAGTTAACAATTTGCACTTATGAGGAAAGAGATCGGTTCATGAAGACTTTGGTAATTAACTATTGAAGGTTAAGCTCTGTACAGGACAATTTGTAAGTCTGTAGATCATCAGTTAAATAGGTTCCATGTTTTATTAGTCAGAAGTTTTCAGTTAGGCTGGTGTGAGTTTGCCTGTGGGTCACTCAAAGGTCAAACGTCAGTTTTTCCTGTTTAGAAAAAAGTTTTCAATTAGGTTGGTTGGTGTGGGTCTATACCTGGGTCACTCAAAAGTCTCAGTTACTTAGCTTCAGCTGGTGAAACTCTGAAACATCATCACTGGTTGTCAGCTTCTGCTGGTTAAAAGTTGCATGGGAATGGCACAGCCAGTTTGAGATCTGCTCCAGTGGGAAAAATTTCCTTCTACGTTGTGAGTATCAAATAGCTATAGTACTTCTATCCCACTGGATAAGTTTACAAGAGTGCTATAATAGTTTCATTTCAAAGTTTTAATTAAAACATGGTAAATTTTCAATTTTGTTTTTCTGGTAATAATGAACATTGCATCTAATTAAACTTAGGATGAACATTTTATTAGATATTAAACATAATATGTGTAAAAGAGGAAATACAGTTTTCAAAAATGAAAGGAAATATTTGAGCAAAAATGAAGTACTCTGTGTTAAGATGGATATTGATTTAGCCTGAAATAATTCCCTTGGGTTTGCTTTTGTAATACTTTGTGAGTTTTGAATATGCAGGTGGACATGGTGAGGTTTATTTTGCTGTCAGTGGTTAAAGTTTTGGAGGCAAGAGCAGTATCTCTTGGGTTGAATCAAATCATACAGGGACTGGGACTAGAGTCAGGAAATTTCCCTCTCCCAAATCTCAGTTAAATACATAAACAATAAGAAAGTTTGTTTCAAGTAAAGGTCCCTTTCCTGGTTTCAGCCAAGGCTATAAAACTGAGTGCTATTTGGTGTATGCCCTTGGGTGCACAAGAAAAAGAGGCAACAAAGTTCTAGATGCTCAGAATAAATGTTGTTTAAACTTTATTCTAAAAAACTCAACTGTATCCCTCAAGGTTCTTGGTATTTATAATTATGAAGTTAGCTCCAGCGCATCTGACCTCACACCCCTATTTTCCTTGTGGATAGTGATGAATGAAGTAGCCCTTAACAATCAGAGTCAATTGAAATTCAGTTAGGGCATCTATCGGTATCATAATATCAGATTTGGGCCAGCATTTATAAATAGGTAATTAGGCATCTGGCTTTTCTTGCTGTGCTGAGATCCCAGCCAAAACCTGCCCATGGGATCATGGAGGCTCCAGGGTGTTCTCAGTCACTTCAGTCGCTCAGTCGTGTCTGACTCTTTGTGACCCCATGGAGTGCAGCACGTCAGGCCTCCCTGTCCATCACTGACTCCTGGAGTTTACTCAAACCCATGTCCATTGAGTCGGTGATGCCATCCAACCATCTCATCCTCTGTTGTCCCCTTCTCCTCCCGCTTCAATCTTTTCCAGCATTAGGATCTTTATAAATGAGTCAGCTCTTTGCATCAGGTGGCCAAAGTACTGGAGTTTCAACTTCAGCATCAGTCCTTCCAATGAATATTCAGGACTGATTTCCTTAGGATAGACTGGTTTGATCTCCTTGCAGTCCAAGGGACTCTCAAGAGTCTTCTCCAACACCATAATTCAAAAGCACCAGTTCTTCGACGCTCAGCTTTCTTTATAGTCCAACTCTCACATCCATACGTGACTACTGGAAAAGTCATAGCTTTGGCTAGATGAACCTTTGTTGGCAAAGTAATGTCTCTGCTTTTTAATATGATGTCTAGGTTGGTCATAACTTTTCTCCCAAGGAGTAAGCGTCTTTTAATTTCACCATCTGCAGTCATTTTGGAGCCCCCCAAAATAAAGTCTGCCACTGTTTCCATTGTTTCTCCATCTAATTGCCACAAAGTGATGGGACCAGATGCCAATATCTTTGTTTTCTGAATGTTGAGCTTTAAGCCAACTTTTTCACTCTCCTCTTTCACTTTCATCAAGAGACTCTTTAGTTCTTCAGCTTCTGCCATAAGAAGCTGTATCATCTGCATATCTGAGGTTATTGATATTTCTCCCAGCAATCTTGATTCCAGCCTGTGCTTCCTCCAGCCCAGAGTTTCTCATGATTTACTCTGTGTATAAGTTAAATAAGCAGGGTGACAATATACAGCCTTGATGTACTCCTTTCCCTATTTGGAACCAGTCTGTTGTTCCATGTCCAGTTCTAACTGTTGCTTCCTGACCTGCATACAGATTTGTCAAGAGGCAGGTCAGGTGGTCTGGGATTCCCATCTCTTTCAGAATTTTCCACAGTTTATTGTGATCCACACAGTCAAAGGCTTTGGCATAGTCAATAAAGCAGAAGTAGATATTTTTCTGGAACTCTCTTGCTTTTTCCATGATCCAGCAGATGTTGGCAATTTGATATCTGGTTCCTCTGCCTTTTCTAAATCCATCTTGAGCATCTGGAAGTTCAGGTTCACGTATTGTTGAAGCCTGGCTTGGAGAATTTTGAGCATTACTTTACTAGCATGTGAGATGAGTGCAACTGTGCGGTAGTTTGAGCATTCTTTGGCATTGCCAGGGTGTTCTACTTAGGTCTTTCTGTTAGATAGTAACCCTGAAGCCATGGCCACTGTGACTATGCCAAACTAGAGTCTGAAACAGAGAGCAAATTGCCACGAGGCTCATTTCCAAGGGACCCACCACAACTACATAAACACAGTACCCAGCGCCCCAGTTGTGGCTGGCCTGGGGGCTTGTGTCTGCTCTCAGCCAGGCTGTCAGGGCCACACTGGACAGGCTCTGCTTCCCCCTGAAGTCAGAAGGCCAATAGTCGGTAGAGAGATGAGCTAATACAATTGAATAGAGCATTGCTAGTCACACATATGATAGTGGAGGACTGTTAGCAAGATGTTAGAAGAGGTTCCAGCAGTAAATATGCTCCTTCTGTGTACTGTGTTATAAAGGACTTTTCAAATGCATTGCTTTATTGGATGCTTATAACTACTCAGTGGTGTTGGAGAGGTTTGTATTTTTATGACCACTTCCAGATGGATGAAGGAAGAAGACAGAAGGGTTAAGTGATTTGCCATGTCTGTAGCCATTGGAGGAGAGTTTAATGAGGAGGGGCATATTTTCAGGTGTTTTGGGTTAGGGTTTTAAAATCTGGATAGCATGAAGTTTGTAGTTGGATCATAGTGTGGTGGCAGTGACTTTCTTGTTCAGGTAATCAGAAAATATTCCTGCCATCCCTATGCTAAATTGTAAAGATTTATTAAGAAATGTTACAAGGACTCCTCCCAGAGAACTTACAATTCCGCTTTAGAACATACATGCACATAAACTATTTCTGTTAGGCAGTAATAACACTCAGGTGCCAGGGACTGTGTGGGTCATGGCTGACCGGTACAGCAGTAAGCCTGTGGATGCCAACCTGTCCTAATAATTCTGTCCCTGTTTGTTTTACAGAAGTGCATCCTTTACTGGGGAAATGCTCTGTCACCTCTGTCAACGAGAATATCAAGACTCGTTGTTTTTAGGGGTAGAGGGGGATGAGTATGTTTGGTGACCATTTTCAGTTATTCACTAGGAGGGCTCATTGGGCTCAGAGTATATTCCCTTCTCCAGGAAATCTTCCCAACCCAGGGATCGAACCCAGGTCTCCCACATTGCAGGTGGATTCTTTACCAGCTGAGCCACAAGGGGGAAGCCCAAGAATACTGGAACGGGTAGCCTATCCCTTCTCCAGCAGATCTTCCCAACCCAGGAATCGAACCGGGGTCTCCTGCATTGCAGGTGGATTCTTTACCAACTGAGCTATGTGGGAAATATTACTCACAGCTGTGCTTTATTATAACAAACAGCTACAAAGCAGAGTCAACAGAGGAGAGGAACGTGGGATAAGGTCCTGCCGAAACCAAGTGTAAAGCACCAGAAGCCTTCTGACAGTTGCAAAGGACGCACTTAATTTTTCCAACACAGATTGTGACAACTTGTGTGAAATACTGTCTCCTGGGTATAACCTGAGACTTGGTGGTCAGGTTTTTCTTGGGGGTCTGGTGACATAATCACCTCCTGCCCAGCACAGACCCAGCCTCCAGACTCCAGAAGGAAAGCAGCTGTTCATACACCAGGGGGTTTGTACCAACAATTCAGGCACAGTAAGCCACCCTCAACTGGGGAACCCCTCCTGAAATTCAAGTTCCCTAATGCCAGCCAAGGACCCACACTGCAAGCAGGCTTTTGTGAGGATAGCAGACTCATGCTTGTTTTGTGAATGCCTCTGAACTGAGCGATTCTATAATCGCTTAAGTTGTTGAGAAAAGGATATTGATGGAGAAACTTTTCGGAATCCAGGGAAGTCCGATGTTAAGAAGAGGTCACATTTCTTGAAGTGGGATTTGAGGTTGGACAAAAAAGAGAAGGATTCAAGGTGGAATTGCAGAGCACCAAGGTTTGACCCTGGTCCCAGTCTCCTGTCCACGTGCAGGAGATGGAGAGGAAGAAGGAGAATTGAGATGTGTTTTAGGAAATCAGGAGAGGCTAGAGGACCACAAAGAAGGAAATGCTCATTAGTATATAAAATGCTGCAAACAGGTAGGAATTACGGGGACTGCAAAAATGCCGCTAGGACTTCTCTTAATAATGTGTAAATTGACTTTCTTTAAACTTAAAGTTATCTGTACACATTAAGCAAGACATGCAGCTCGTTGCCTTTAAAGCTTTCCTGCCCATCACATCTTTCTATTTGCTTTGGGTCACTTAAAAAGCTTTAAGAGTTTTGGGTCATTGATCTGCATTAGTTTGTTGGCTTAGATTTCACAGGCAGATAGAAATGGGTGAGCTTTGGGAAAGCTAAAAAAAATTTCCTTGAGAGTTACTGCGTACTTCTCTCTGGTAATTATTTAGGGACAACAGCGGCCAAAAAGCGTCTCTTCTTTCCTTGATGGAAAAGTAATTCTGTTTGTTCATTAAGAGGATTGTGTTTGCCATTCCATTAATCTCATTGCCGTTTGCTGGCGAAAAATGGAAATTGAAAGCTGCTTGTTTTGAGTCCTGACGTCCCGAGGGGATGATGAGAGTGTTTGAATTTCCTTTTCCACCCTTGGACGTCTCCCAGACTCTCACTTCTAGGTCACCTGACTGTCTCCTGCTTCCTTTCTCTCTTTGTGGCTTCTTGATGGTATGGTTGTGTAGGACCTCTGAGATGGATAACCACTGTTTAAAAAAAAAATCACGTGAACCAATAGAGGCTTCTTTTTAACTTAAAATAAAAATGCACCAGAACCTCATTTACTTGGTGAAGGGTTGATGATTTGGGGACTTCCCTAGCAGCCCAGTGGGTAAGACTCTGCCTTCCAGCGCACAGGGCACAGGTTCAATCTCCAGTCAGGGAACTAAGATCCCACATGCCACACAGTGCGGTCAAAGAAAAAAAAGTTTTTGTGGCTGACTTTGAGTGCTAGTGATAAAGCGAATACTGGTGCCTCCTCTCTCACACTTTAGAGAATTTGGTGATAGGAAAGGTGGTAGAAGGTGGAGACGTAGGTGCCCGCTGTGGCATTTGCTGTCTCAATTCCCTTAAGGCTAGGGCCTTACTGACTTCCTTGGACTTCAGGAGGGCAGATGCATACTCGATTGGAAATGGTTTTTAATTCTCTGTCTCTTGTTCTAATATTCTAGGGCTTCCAGCAAAAATTCTCCTTCCACAGTAAAGAGATTGTGGCTATCAGCTGTTCCTGGTGTAAGCAGGCGGTAAGTTTGGGGATAAGATAAAACAAAGTGGGCTCCTGTTTTCTCAAAGTAGAATTATGTCATGGCTGGAGTTCCTGTCTGTAAGTGGAACATTATCCTAATTTATGTATTATTTCTCTCATAGGATCTGTGGAGGAAGAAAGACACATTAGAACTGTAGAATCATAGGATAAATGAGCTGCAAGAAACTAGAAATTAATCCCTTTATTTATATACATTGAAACCTGGAATCCCAGGTCAGAAAATTCCCTCCTGATTCTATCTCTGAGTCTAGAATGGAGGGATTTTCACTCCAGGGCCACTTGCCCCGTAGTACACTAGGTCATCGATGGCGACTTGTATAGAAGGAAGTTGCAACCTTAGATAATCCCTCTGGCAAAGCAGTTCAGACATCTTGGTTCTTCTGTTTTTTGATGTGGGTGAATTTTTTTCTTAATGGGACTGTGTTAGGATTAGAGCAGGCTTATATTCTTCCTTAGGTTTGGATGTTGTTATAGTTGGCTGTATGCTCATTGAAATGTTACTCTTTCTTATATTTGAACATGGATACTCATATGGATCCAATGATAATTTCCCTTTTTACTTTTCCTCTCTTCTCTTTTTTTCATTTTTTAACAGCTCTGTCCCAACCAGATGGTTCTTTTTTTTTTTTTTTTTTTGGTCTATGAACCTATATTTTTTTTCTTTAGCTAGACAATGGAGACTGACTCACAAGTTAGCAAACTGTGGCTTATAAACCAAATCTGACTGCTGCCTGTTTTTGTAACTAAAGTTTTATTGGAACGCAGCCATGCCCATCCTTTATGTATTGCCTCTGGCTCCTTTTTTGCTCCAGCAGCAGAGTTGAATAATGCAGCAGAAACAATATGGCCCCATAAGACTGAAATATTTACTATCCAGTCCTTTTATAGAAACAATCTGGACCCCTGCTCTAATCTCTCAATTTACTGGTTTTTTAAACTGTCTTTGTAATTGGGATATATTGTCCCCTCACTGCACAGCCAACCTGGAAATAAAGGACTGTGCTGTTTAAGCTTAAGGGTTAAGGCTGTGCAGATAAACTTCAGACTTCCAGGTGGCTTAGGGGTAAAGAATCCGCCTGCCAACACACAAGAGACGCAGGGTGCATTGGTTGGAAAGATCCCCTGGAGGAGGGTGTGGCAACCCACTCCAGTATGCTTGCCTGGAGAATCCAATGGGCAGAGGAGCCTGGTGGGCTACAGTCCATGGGTTCACAAAGAGTCGGATATGATTGACTGAAGCAACTTAGCCCATGCACTGCACACATCGGCTTTATCTAGTCCCCAAGGCAGGAGTGGAAGATGCATTTACTTGAAACATAGGAAATTGGCTTTTTTTTTTGTGGGTGAAAAACCTTTGCATCTTTGCAGTTCCATAAGGTTCAATCTAATAATTTCTCAGGCATATTTTCACTAGCCCTCTCCTGTCAGGAGGATCTGCTGTTACTTGGTAGGGACACCGTGGTCAGGAAAGTTCAGTGTTTGCTGCATCACCCTCCTGGCACGTTTTTTTGTTCTTGGCATTTCTATCTCCTTTCAGTTAATTGTTTTACAAGTAGTCTTCGTGCTTCTGTTCAAGAACATGTTCACAAATATAAGGGAACATGTTTCCTTTCACTCAAGGAACTGTGCAAATGCCAGTTGTGCAGTTACAACTGGCCATCAAGACAGTGCCTTTGCTTGGAAAAGAAGAAGCAGATTTAGGCCCTTGGGGTCCCCGACACTGTCTATGCTTGTTGTTTCCCTGATCTGGCGAGATGACACTTGCCAGGTAGCATCCACGCAGCCTTAGATAGGCTGCACATGCTGCTACCCTGTAGCTGCCAGGTTGTGGTTAGATGGTTGATCCCAGGTCATTTAATTTGGGAACTGTCATGCTTAACAGGGAACTCATATGCTTTCTTTTCTTGAATCTGTAGTCCAATCAAATCACTAAAAAAACAACTTTCACTTGACCTTTGTGGCAGAGTTTTGATCAGTTCTTTGTATCTTTGGGGGCTTCCCTGGTGGCTCCGTTGGTAAAGAATTTACCTGTAATGCAGGAGACCTGGGTTTGACCCCTGGGAAGACCTGGGAAGATCCTCTGGAGGAGGGCATGGCAGCTCACTCCAGTAATCTTGCTTGGAAAATCCCCATGGACAAAAACCTGGCTAGCTACAGTCCATGGGGTTACAAAGTTGGACACAGCTAAGCGACTAATCACAGCACGTGTATCGTTGAGTTTCCCAGGGCCCCACGTTGTAGAAGTTGATTTTTCAAGGACTAAAAATATAAAACCTTTTAAGACAGATTATGATGGTGGTGTATTTTAACACTATAGGTAATTTCTTCTAGGATATATGATGTCAAACAATTAAGTGCCTTCTGTGGGCACTTCCTGTAGCAGAAAATAAAACCGTATTTGGGAGCTGGGTTTCATGTATTCGGGTCCTGACTCTACCCCTTAAAAGTCATGCAGTTTTAGACACACGTCTTAGTCTCTCTAGAGTACTCAGGTGTAAATTGTGAGAGTTGGAGTCGGCAGTCTCTGAGATTTCTGCCACGTTAGAAATGCAACGGCTATTCATATGGGGGTTTACTTGAATTATTAAAATTATTTTTTTAAATTATTTTAATTGGAGGATAATTACTTTGCAATATTGTGTTGCCACCAATACTACATGCCGGGCAGCAAAGGAGACACACATAAAGAACAGACTTTTGGACTCAGTGGGAGAAGGAGAAGATGGGATGACTTGAGAGAAAATGACTTTTTAAAGAAAGAATTCGAATGACATTTCTCTGGTATATCAAATTGTTTGCAAATCACAAACAATTTAGGGAGAATTATTTATTATCTTATTAATTAGTATTTCATGCTTAATTGATTTAGTAATTTGCCACTGGATCATGTCAGATCTTGAAGCTACTCAGTGGTAGAGATAAAATTGCCCTGATGTGATGTAATTGGGGTGGCTATATTTGACAGTTTTCCTGAGACAGCCCTAGTTTATGTCTGCTGTTCCAACATAATTATTGTCTCTGCTCCCTTTCATTCTTAAAATTGTTTCAGTTAAGATGATAAATTATGTGGTCACATTAAGTATAATCTAAGTAGCAGCTACTGTTAATTTTTTTTTTAATCACTATGATTAAAATTTTAAAGCCCATAATTGTATAATGGGGATTTGATGTCTATTAGAAAACAAATGCTACCACACATTATTGTCACTTTACAGTCACAAAAAAGAAAAAAAAAATTACTGGAAATGTAATTGGCCTAAGGTTACTCATCCATTGGGGTATATAGCTAAGCCCCTGGAACCTAGGTATGGTTATTATCATTAGTCTGTATTGACTTCCTTCCTTTCAAAAATCAAAAGCACTTTAGATTTGCCAAGTGTGCTAGGACCATTATTTTTTCAGCAGCCTTAGACAAACCCGGCAGAAGCAGTCTCTTTGTTTCCTCTCTTAACAACTCTCTAGAAGAGACAATTTTTTTTTTCTGGGTCCCTTACACCGGAGGGACTACTGGGAAGGATTGATGTCTGTGGATAGAAAAAGGAGAGGCAGATAGGAGGAATGTCACTCTGCCTGTCTTCTCAACATTATCCCAAATCAGCCAAGTCTGTGAGGAGCACAAGCCAAGTGAAACAAAATTATGTGCAAAGTTAGCCCTTCTAGAATCCTCCAAGTCTCTAACATTTTTAATGTAAATATCCTATAAAAGGTTCTCAAGTTTCAGCTGGTCTATAAACTGAGTTCTTATAATCAGTTGCTATCAGTTTATAAAGTAGAATGAATTTGTAATCTGGTCTCTTAAGTTCCTGGGGCTGGTTGGGCAGTGATGGGGAGCGTGGGACCTCTATGTGTGTGTGTGCACGCGAGCATGTGCTAAAGTATGCACACATGCACTTGTTCCTTCTTGCGGCGGCATTTCCCTCCGTGCAGAATTGTTAACTGGCCTGTTTTCCCTTCAGTTTCACAATAAGGTGACCTGCTTCATGCTGCATCAGATTGAGGAACCCTGCTCCCTGGGGGCTCACGCTGCTGTTATTGTCCCACCCACCTGGATCATTAAGGTGAAGAAACCTCAGGTAACTGCCGGGCCCCTGGTGTTGCTGGGCCAGCTCAGAGAAAAAGGAACTGCTGCTTCTTGCTTTTCTCCCCCCAACGAGGCTCTGGGTTCCTACAATCTCTGCTCACTCCTCCCCACAGGCCCATGCTTAGCTTCTCAGTTCATCCCGTTAGCCCATCCCTGTACTGCTGTTGGGCTCTCTCATGGAACCAGCCTCTTCTTCCTAAAGAAATCAGAGTTTCACAGCAGGAGTGCTTGCTCCCCATTCAGATGCTAATATGTATTCTCTCGCCCGGGCGCTCTGCTGAGTTCCTTAAAGCCCTTTGGTGAGCGGTGCGTGCAGCTGATTCTTACACAACTCTCTTCTCTTGCAGCCTGGGCAACCCCAGGGAGTGACTGTGAGGGCGCACGGTGGTGCAGGCTTCAGTGTTGGGTTGCGATTCCCACCACTTCCAACCCCAACGCAGACTGTGGGTCATGACCTTCCCCAGTACACGAGGCCTGCTTAGAGAGCAACACTCTTTCCTTAAGGCAAAGTAGAATTTATCCTCTTAACAGCTAATCTCATTCTGTATTCAAGCCTCCTTGTACTTTCTGCATTGCAGGCTGATTTTTAGGTCTGAGCCGCCAAGAAGCTCTTTTGTACGTGTGTTTCCCCTTAAAATTCAGCACTCTATCCAATTGTTTTAAAGTAAACATTCAGTTAAATCAACACGTTTTCATCAAAAACCTTGATGGTATCAAGAAGGCTGCTAAGCACTGTGAATGTAATACCTGATCTTTGCTCTGAAGAACCATGTAATTACTTTAAGGAAAGATCAGGGAGAGCTTCATGAAGCAGGTGGGTTTTATTCTGCTTCCTTAAAGGTGAATGGGACTTAGATCAGTGGAGAAGAAAATAACACGCAGGAGAATGGCAGGAGCAAGTATACTTTGTCCAAAATTATATCCATGGGGCTGTGAGACTAGATTGACTGCAGAGGAAGGTTTATGTAGGGGGTGAGTAAAAGGGACGAGCATAAGATTGTTCAGGCCTGACTCAGAGGAGATTTTTGCTCCGTGCAAACTTTATCCTTTAACAAAGGAATGATTGAGTAAAATTATATATATATATATTTTAAATATAATTGTTTAGCACGAGTATGTAGGATGACCTAGTGGTATGGGATTTTGGACGACTGAAGATAAAACAGGAAAACCAGAAGACACTATCACTCTGCAGAGAAACTCTAAGTTTACTTTTGTAAACTTTAAAAGATCTTTAGGTTGTGGAAATTTGCAAACAAGTGAAGAGAAAGAGAGGGTCATAATGAATTCTATAACCATGAACGTTTCTGCCGCTGCTGTTTCATTTGTCCCTTGCCACGCCGTATTGTTTTTTTCATAATTGAATTTGTTTTGAGATTCCCATGCAGTTCTAAGAAACAGCGCAGAAGGAACCCGTGTATCCGTTACAAACTTTCTCCTCATGGTGCCACCTTGTAGTATCAGGGTATAACATCAGAACCAGGATGCCGACATGATCAGTGGAGACAGAACAATTCCATCACCATCAGTGGCCTTCTGTTACCCTTTCGCTGCCACATCCGTGCTTCCTCTGGCCCCACCCCATTTACTCTGTCTTCCTGAAAGTGCAAGTCTCCCTTTTTTCCTTTTGCTAGGGTATTTTAAAGCAAAGTTTAGCATACCATTTAATCTATAAATACTGCCTTTTGTTTCCCAGAAAGATAATACTTCAGAAAGACAATTCCATCCATTACTTCACCCATCAAAATTAATTAATTTGAGGTGGCATCTTTAAATTATTTTCTGATTGTTTTAAATATATCTTTTTTACAGTTATTTTTTCAGACTAAGATCCAGAATCTACAGCTTCCTTTTTGTTGACTGATCTCTTAAATCTCTTTTAATCTATAGCACTCTGCTCTCTTATTTTTCCTGTCATTTATTTATTGAATAAATAGGGTCACTTTACCTACAGCATAGCTCATATTTTAATTTTGACTGATTGTATCCCTATTGTGCTTTAAAATCATTTAAATCCTCATTTAAAATCATGGCCCATATTTCTTACAAAAATATTTAGATGTAAGGACTGAGATTCCGGTTTAATTTCTTGGCAAAAGGACTGTATGGGTATTGATGTCTTTTTCTGTAGTGTTGCTTTTAATGGAACATAATACCAGATTGTTCACTGTTAGTGGTGTTAGGATTCAGAAACTGTCATCCTAATCCATTTGTTATAAATTTGTCCTTCTGTCTTTTGTCTGTAATTTTATCCATTACAGATTGTTGCCTAAATCTTTTATTTCATTGGGTTTTGTTAAACGGTGATTTTCCAATTTTTACTCTTCAATTTTTAGCTACAGGTTTTCTATGAAGAGACCTTGACCTTATTACCCGCAAATATAATACATAACAGATGCTTTTGTGTTTGCCTTTGTTTGTAAATTTTCATAATAATAAGTTGGTATCTTAGCAACTTTTATTAGGTTGCTGATTGGTAGGAATGGTTTTTGGAAAGTAGTTCAGAGTCAGGATGCTAAAGTCCAAAATTTTTTAATAAGCCACCTTTTTATTCCCATCTATGATTCAGGACATTGTGATAATAAGAATGAAAGCTAACATTTATTGAATGCTTTGCATGTGTTACATATTTTAAGTACTATACATTTAGTATCTCATTGTTTCAGTGCTCTTATTAGCCCCACTTCACAGCTGATGAAAGTGAGGAATAGAAAAGTCAAACAAATTAGCTGGGGCTATACAATTATTGGTGTGAGATGTATTTGAACCCACAAGTTGTGATTCTGAAATCCAAGCTCTTAATGATATATCATGCTACTTTACCATGTTGCTAAAACCAGCCTTGATGAATTAGATAACTTTAAAAATTTTGGTGGTCCCCTCTCCCCGGGTCCCAAAGTCATCAAGTAATTTAACTAATCAAGTTCTGTATAAAAGGTGGTGTATAATGAGCCTGAGGGGGCAGAGTGGCAATAGGGTAGTGGTGAAGCGCTCTGGTTTGCGAACCAGGCAGCCTGGACTCATAACTTTGCCCTGCCACTTAATAACTTGTTTCATCTCAACTTAATCTCTTCTACTTCAGTTTCTCCTCTGTAGAGGGTAAATAATACTTGTACCTATTTCATAGAGCTTTTTTGAGGACTGGTGAGCTAAAACACGTAAAATAACCCACAGAGAACAGTACCTGGCTCATTGTAGCCACTCAGATTTTAGCTCTTGCTGTTTTCCTTCCTATTGACTTTTAGGAGCACAAGGTGTCAGGTGAAGCTGTGCAACAACAGATGACAGTGGGACAGTCAAACGGGTCAGGATAGACGTTACTGATCCCTGAACCTTCTGTGTTACAGCGAAAGCAGACGTGAAGAGGGTGAGAGAGAGACCCAATGCAGGGGGTAGAAAGAGTCAAGAGTAGGGGCCATAGCATCGTATCTACGGTGTTTCCAAGTGCACCTCGAAGTCTTACTGTAGCTGTTGTATTTCACTCCAGAGTGGGATTGTATATTCACTAGCCCAATTTTTCCCAGGGGAGACAGGCAAGACCTGCTCATTTACTAAATAAAAGAATAGAAGAAGACAGGGAGAACGTCGACACCTAGAAATGGAAGGAGGAGGAGGAGAATGTTTGCTAAACAGAGAACTATGGTAGCATGAAGTTTCATTATTAAAAAAAATGAAAAGAAAAATAGGGCAGTCATCAATGTTCAATTCTGTAGACATGAAAAAAATACCAAGGGTTGAGAGAAGTCCCTGTGTTTGGAACCAGATCATCAATAAGTCAAAGCTGTAGTTTTGTAGAGTACAGGGCATGGGTGGCAACCTGTTACAAATGGTGTGGAAGCAATAAGATTAGAGAATTTATTTGGAGACATTGGGTGGGAAATCTTTTTTTTTAAAAGGAAAATTTGGAAAGTAGATGGAAAACAGCAGATAAAATGCTTTCTGAGCATTTAGAGCTTTATGTATCTTTCCACCTGTACCATATATTTCTGTGTTTTCCCACTGGGGCTTCCCTGATGGCTCAGTGAGTAAAGAATCTGCCTGTAATGCAGGAGCTGCAGGAGGCAGAGGTTCGATTCCTGGGTCAGGAACGATACCCTGGAGAAGGAAACGGCAACCCACTCTAGTATTCTTGCCTGAAAAATCCCATGGACAGAGGAGCCTGGTGGGCTACAGTCCAAAGGGTTGCAAAGAGGCAGACACGACTGAGCACAAGCACCTACCTACCTGTTTTTCTGACACTGCTTAATGATAATAATGGAGAAGAGCCTTAATTGAATTAAATAACTGTTTAATTAACCACATTCGAAGATGCTGTTACCTGCAGCGGGAGGTCCAAAGATGAATCAGATGTTCATTTGATGTCCACAAAGAGTGTACTTCCCAGGGAAGAAAAAGACACAACAGTCTAAATCATTGGTTGGAGTCTTTGTGAATTTGATTCTGGAGAGGAATTCAGCCACAAGTAAATCCTTAATATTGGGTTGGCCAAAAAATTTGTTCAAGTTTTTTCCCTAACATCTTATGGAAAAACACAAATGAGCTTTTTGGCTAACCCACTGAAAGAGTAGTTTTCAGATGTCTGGGAAGGGATATATATTTGACCGGTATGCATCTCATGGGAGAGACACACATATGGAGGTGAAAGGAAGGGGCCAGAGAGTTGGGCTGCATCAGCCCTGCTCACTGAGACGCATTCACATCTAAGGAGCACAGGGGTATATGCCACCTAAGATGTAGAAACATGGTGGAGACCTGAAGCAAAATGGAGCTGCCTCAGTCATGGAGAACAGTCTAGGCTCAGTGGAAAATCTGGCCTGTGTGCTTGGTCTTGAAGGATGTGGGCCACATCCCTGGCAAGAGGGATGAGGAAGGGTGATGTGAGCCAATAGGATCTTACAGAACAGCAGTGAAGATGGGTCATGAGATACAGTCAGCTTCATTTGTGATGTCTGTGTCTAAATAAATGGCTCTAAAGAAGAGTAAAGGAAATTTACTGGAGTGTATTATGGTCTGAAAAAGTGGGTTGTAAAGAGATGGAATTAAACCATATATTTTCGTTCACTGTGGAAAGATGGTGGACAGCTGTGGAGTTGGGCTCTGTGTGAAAGCTTGCTGGATGATTTGCTAGGTTTCATCACCAAATTACTTGGCGAGACCTGGAAGTGAAAAGATGATGGAAGGTAGATAACTGAAAGGAGTTAAAATGAAAAAAAAAAAAAAAATTTAGTGACCAAGCCTCAATCAGTGAATACAAAGTCCAAGTTATATTTGAAGTTACAAATGTCAGTGTTTGTCCTCTGGACTGAAAATGTTAGAGGATAGTGCTTTGGGTGAATGAATTAAAGATATTCAAATACTAGTGCAGGCACTTGGAGCTGATGGAGCAAGACTCATGTGGCATGAACTTTTTGTGAGGTCAGATTTGTGGGGGACCCTAGAGGTGTGTGTTTTTAATAAATAACATTGTTCTCTACTTAATGCTTCAAAATTTGGCTTTTCTATTAGAAAAATCTTAGGGAAAAGTCTATATTAATACATATATATTTGATTCCTTTTAAATTGCTGTCGATATTTTATAGTTGATTTAAGCAAATTCCCTCCCAATGGATATCTATATTATTTCTAATGGTCTGTTTATAAAAATGTCACAATCAACTCCTAGCTAGCCTTGTATGGGCTTTCTCCATGCTAGTCCTTATCCCTTATGATTGGATTATCTTAAAATGCTAGGGCTCCCATGGTATGTAATAGCAATGACCAACAATCTCCCTCAATGCCCAGTGCCAAAGACTTCCTTTGGTCAATCTAAATGTCACACTTGCTGTGTGAAACAAGTTGCTGTGATTTGGCCAAATATGCTTGAGAAGCTGCTGAGGCCCTGTCCTTAACTTTTGGAGTAAGTTTTCCTGATTCTTCTGCTTGCCTGTCCTTATAACAATCATTGCTGCAATGCTAAAGCTGGAGCAGGGCAGAGTGAGACTATCCTTTCATAGACAAAGTCCACGGAGCACCCTCTTGTTATCCATCAGAGTTTTGTCCAGCGTGTGAATGGAAGAAGACGTCATCTGGGATGATGAAGTGAGATATGGTATCTTTAGACCTGTTATTATAATTGATCCTTTGCGATCCTGTCGCCTGAGGAAATCCCAAGAGTTAATAAGAGTAGTAAGTTGGGTTTCATTCACAGTGGAATGATTCACCCGTAGGATTTCATAACAGCCCAGGAAGGCGTCATAACTGTGATAAAGATTGTGTTGATAGGATTATTTTTGTGGCAGGGTAATCCTGTGCCACAATACCTGGGACAAGAAAGCAAAAATCCTTTATCTTAGGAATTTCACAAAAGAGTGGGCACAGAATGTACAGGGGTGAATGCTGTTGGGATCAGAAGAATGTAAAAATCCAGACAAGAGTGCTACGTTTTGCTGTTTGGACAGCTGAACTTGTAGAATGAACCCTTTGCACCACTGAGTTAGCTGCTTTTGATAACAGTGCTGCTTTGTTTTAGAACCCAGGAAAAGTATTAAAGGTTTCTTGGCTGTTTTGTCAACAATTCTAGATAATAACATCTCGGTATAATTTTTTCATTCTTGGGAACCATGTTTATTTAACTCTCACAAGACTGACCAGGCAGAGTAAGTGATATTGTGGATTAGCAAGGCTTGAAGACTTGCCTTGGCCAAAACACAGCCTGAATCTGCCTTCGCATCCATCTGTTCCTCACTGAATTAAGCTGCCTTCTAAAAGAAGTGATGTCCTGAGACAGAGATACATGTTTACACAAGGACAGAAAGAAGCCTGGGGAACTTGGAGGTGTGGAGTTCCATAATGCTTATCGTTTGCTCTTTGACCATCTGTAGGGAGGTAAGCTTACTCAGAGCTCACCTACAAGCGTCCAGGTACTGTAAGTCAACCACTGTGCTTGAGCTTTCCCCCTTCTTGTTCTGTGAGATGAAGGCCTCAGGTGCGTGTGGCTTGGTGAGGTTTGGAAGCATTTGCATCTGTGTTTAAAACAAAGGCCATTTTTGTCTGTCTGTTCCCTATGAGAGCTGAGTCCCCTGCCTACTCCTTTTTCAGACATGCAGCCTTATTTTGGTATGTTTTTCTAACCCTCTTCTCAAACACACTTGATCAGCAGGATCACCTGAAGAACTGTGATTTCTGTGATCAAGCAAGTTGAGGAAACAGTCCCTCAACTTGGTTCATGTGCCCTGTCTCTTGGAGTTTAATTATTGAGTCCTGTCCAGAGCCGAGGCCCATAGTATGTTCCTGTAAGTGTTGGTGTCCCACATTGCTCTTGGCACTAAATCAAAATGAAATAAATTAGGAAACAGTCACCACTTCCTAAGGACCCTTTATGAAATTAGGGAAGACTCAGTCAGTGTCGTGAATTATAAAAATACTGACTTCTTATTTCCGCAATGATGTGGGTGCCTACTGTGTGCCAGGCATTGGTGCTGGGGATATATAGCCATCAGAGACAACTGATAACATTGATCAAAGTGTTTCTCACGGGATGGATACCAGGTTAACTACTTTACATGCATTTTTTTTTTCATTTAAACTCCACAACTGTCCTTTGAGGTAGGTATTATCACCTTCATTTGAAAATTAAGAAACTTAATTCAAAAGTTTGACTTGGCCAAGGTAATGGAGCTAGTAACAGGGAGGTTCAGAATTCAGTCTGTCAAATCCCACACCTCACACTTCTTACCCCAGTGATTGGCTTTACTATACGCAGTACATACAGCTCCTCATTCTACCTTTCGTACTTCAGACAGAGGTTCTCAATGCTGGCCACACTAGAATTCCCCAGGAGCTTTTATTATTTTATTTTATTCTATTCCATCCTGTCGTAAGCTATTCTATTCTGGGGAGCTTTTAAAAAGTGTCTTTGCCTGGGCTTCACCCTAAACAAATTAAATAAGAATATTTGTTGGGGCCCAGGTACCAACACTCAAAGCATCATGAATTGCCATAAGTAATAGACGCTGCTTCTGCCAGTCTAATAGTTTTCAGCACTCTCCTTGGAATATTTGACTGATTAAGCATTTAAAAGTTCCGAGTAATTGTTCGTCCCTTTTAATAAAATTGGAAGTCGTCAAAATATAGCAAATACTCAAAGAATGCAGAAGTTTCCCAAAGAGGGACATGATAATAGACCAATTTAAAGAGGAATTTGGAAACTTGGAGATCTATTTGCAGGAGAAGTATAGTGTAAAGTGAGTGATGAGAAATCACCTGGCATCGTGAACACCCATGAACTTCTGGATTTCTTTTCTGGTGAGATTCAGAAAACCTGAAGACTCTTTTAATCTGATGGGGGAAGAAAACCTTGGGACAAATGGTGGTTCAAGAAAGTTTCCTTCATCCTTGGTGAGCACAGGCCACAAATCAACTTTTTTTTTTCTTGGTCCAAATGCAAATAAAAGCTAAATAGTTTCAGTCTTACTAACTTGGATGTGTTCATATATGATGTACTCTAGACTAAAAGGTTTATTTTGAATGTTCTAAGAAAAAATACAGTGTTGAAAAATAGATATCTAAGTTGCTTCAAGCTGTTTGAAAACATTTAATTGCTCAAACAATGCATGTGTCTATGCTTATGTAAACTTTTAAGTTAAAAATTTTGTATTTCAGGCTTTCAACACTTCGTAAAACATCTATGTCATGGTAGTAATAGCTTGCCTTTATGAAGATGGCCATCTAATTAATGACTGACTCTCCACTAATTAAATCTGATTTTGCCTTGCCTTCAGCCAGGGAGCTGTGACTGTTCCCAGAAAAAGGTTCTTCTCAAAGCATCTGTATCAAATATTAAGAGTAAATAGCTGAAATAATCAAGAGTTGTGGTCCATACATTCCCTAGAAAGAGAAAGACAGGGAAAGTAAATTTGGGGTCCCTGTGTTTCAAGTTGGATGCGCTTCTGTGAGAGGAAAAAGATCAAGGTTGCCAAGGGACGGAGGACTTTTTTAAACCAGTGGGGCCTTAGCCAGGAAAAGGAAGAGCAGTGACTGCCACTCTGCATTTTGAAAACCAAGCCATGAATGCTGATAGAAGACTTGGATCATAACATTTCAATGGCGTTGAGTCATTTTATATGAACAGGTCGTTTCCTATAAAAAGTAAACAGAGGGGGAAAAAAGAAAAAGAAAAAAGAAAAGCGTGAAAAATGGCCTCCTTTTTTACATTTCCACATAGGTGATCTCCATACCAGGAGATGAACTTCTTGAACTTGGTTGGGCGGGAGACGGACCTGGTTGGGCGGGAGACTGGAGCCCCTCAGAGAATTTGGGATTCTTCCATTTTTACTGGGAGGGTTGGCAGGTATAACATGTGTTGTTATGTGAGTCCATGAGAGCCTCCAGGGTTCTAACTCCCTGCCTCTCCGTGGGGTGGGGAGTCAGTCGCTCACTCTCCAGCACGCGACTGGGTTTGTGTGTGGCTTCCCCATGAGCAGTGGCTTGGAAGTGTCAAAGCATGAGAAGCATGCCCTGCCGAACAGCATGCGCCGCCGTCGCCTTCTCCATGGTCCTGCATGGGCGCGCTCGTGGCCCGTCGACCTGCCGGCTCAGGGCTCCCCTCTTTCCCTGCAGAACTCCCTGAAGGCGTCCAATCGGAAGAAGAAGAGAACAAGCTTTAAAAGAAAAGCCAGCAAAAGAGGAACCGAAGTAAGTGCTTGAGGGTGATGGTCCAGGGAAATCCACCTTCCTCTCCACCGGCTCCCCGTCTGACTCGACCTGGCCCGAGCTCCTTTTGCTGATGTATCTCCTGCCACTCTCCTTCAGCATACCCTAACCACACTGGGATTCTGCCGGTTCCTTTAAAATACACACATAAAACCTTTTGCCACTTGAGAGTCAGAGCATTTGCTTTTGTCTATGGAAGTATTGTCCCAAAGATGATGAAGATGAGAGCTAGAATGTATCTAGTGCACGTCAAGCCTATAGAAAAAAAAAAAGATCATGGCTAAATTCTTGGGGGCAAGTTATAGCTTGAGACACTTTCTCATGTTGAGTGAGCCCTGTGAAACAAGATGCAGTGTATTTGGGGGGATATGTTGATTTGGGGGGATGGGGTAGGGAGTGGCAGTGGTTCTAGAAATATCTCACTTTCATTGCTTTGGGGCTGCTTTTCAAGTCTCAATAGTGCTGCTTTCTTTCTTTAGCAGGAAAACAAAGGTCGTCCTTTTGTGATAAAACCTATCTCTTCTCCGCTCATGAAACCTTTGCTTGTGTTTGTAAACCCCAAGAGTGGAGGCAACCAGGTAAGTCGATTTTCATGCGTTTCACTTGGAAGTTTCAACACTTTCTTGAAAACACATTTCCTGACACCCAGTAAAATAGCACTATGTGGGACTCCTAGCATTGGAAGACAGCCCGTTTCTCCAGTAAGGCACAGCTTTACACTTGATGGGGCCAGGCGAAACCTCGAGGTTCTAGGATTTATCCCTCTGCTTCCACGTCAAGCTTCACTAGAGGTGTCAAAAACCGAATTGCTAACATTTTACTTACAGATTTTCAAGAACGTTCATGCTACAAACTCTCAGTGTTTCAGCTTTCTTAACTCTTATAGTTAGGAAGCCCTTCATGAGCTTGTGTGTCTGTGTTTGAGTTAGTCGCTCAGTCGTGTTCGACTCTTTGTAACCCCATGGACTGTAGCCCACCAGGCTCCTCTGTCCATGGAATTCTCCAGGCAAGAATACTGGAGTGGGTAGCCATTCCCCTTCTCCAGGGGATCTTCTCGACCCAGGAATCAAACCCGGGTCTTCTGCATTGCAGGCAGATTCTTTACCACCTGAACCACCACCTGTGTTTCTTTCTGCTGTAATCGAGACTGAACTACTTTGAGTAATAATGATTTATTATCCATGATAATCATGAACAACAGACACCACCAAGGCTACCCAAAATACATCACCTTTCACAGGTTTCATTTGGTCTTTGCCCAAGTCCTATAGAATGATTAATATCAACCTCATTTGAGGATAACGAATAGCCTTAGAGAAGTAAAATTTAATAACATGTTTAATGTACACAGCTCTTTAAAGGACAGAAATTGTTCCAGAATCCAGGTCTTTGTCTCCTCATCTAATTCTTGTCCCACTCTCAGGCTTCTTATCAATACTCCTCTGTGGGTTCTGGTTTTGCTGTGACTTTCATGTGAGTTTGGATGATATTTCCTGTGTCCGTTAAGTGCACATTTTACATTTTGAGACAAGATTCCCTGAAGTGTCACGCTAAGCAACTTAAAGATTTAAAACTGTTTTGGTCACCTCGTGTAAGTAGGCAAATCATAGAATTAAGATTGACCCAAGATAATGCTTGTTCTTATTAGTAAAGTTAATGGGTATTTTCCAGATCACATTAATTATAGTAAAGCTTCTCATTTAAAGAAATATTATCCCCCTTTCCTTTCTTCAAAATTATTATTATTATTATTATTTTAATTTGTGCATTTACTTAGTTTTTGGCTGTGCTGGGTCTTCATTGCTGCACGCGGGCTTTCTCTAGTTGCAGCACGTGGGGGCTGCTCTCCAGTCGCTGTAAGCTTCTCACTGCGGTGGCTTCTCTTGTAGAGCATGGGCTCTAGGGTGCAGGCTCAGTAGTTGTGACAGGTGTTAGTTGCCCCGTGGCATGTGGGATCTTCCTGGACCAGGGATCAAACAGGTGTCTCCAGCATTGCAAGGTGGATTCTTAACACTGGACCACCAGGGAAACCTCCAAATTCTTTTTATTTTTTAAAGATTTTTTTTTAATGTGGGCCATTTTTAAAGCCTTTATTGAATTTTTGGGGGCTTCCCAGGTGATGCGGTGGTAAAGAATTCCTGCCAATGCAGGAAACGCAGAAGACTCAGGTTTGATCCCTGGGTTGGAAAGATCCCCTCGAGTTGGAAATGGCAACCTGCTCCAGGATTTTTGCCTGGAAAACTCCATGGACAGAGGAGCCTGGTGGGCCACAGTTCATGAGGTTGCAAGGAGTTGGACAAGACTGACTGACTGAGCATATTGAATTTGTTACAATATAGCTTCTGTGGCTTATGTTCTGTTTTTTTTTTGGGGGGGGGGGGTGGGCATGAGGCATGTGGTATCTTAGCTCCCTGACCAGGAATCCAACTCATGCCTCCTGAATTGGGAGGCAGTGTCTTAACCACTGCCAGGGAAGTCCCCCCAAAATTCTTAATATTAATTCTTCTGTTAAAAGTCTATATTAACATTGTAGAGAATAGGGAAAAGAACTGTTGTAAGTAGAGAATTTATTTTTAACATCCTACTCTTTTGATTTACTGAGTGATGATCTTCATGTTGTAATGATGGTGATCCTAAAACTACCTCTTGAGAAATTCTTGGGAGTGAAGTTCAGTTTGCTCTGAATCTTACTCCCTCTCTAGGTCTAGTCTTTCCATAGCCTAACTAGGGTTGAGGGTGTGGTTGGGAACCATGGAACACAGCACAGTTATTTAATGTAAATGACTCCATGAATTTGGCCACCTGAGCTCCACATGCTAATTAATCTCAGGTACATTTTATCTTACAAGTCTTATGTAAAATGCATTAATTAAATTCTTATAAGCTTTTCCTTTAAGGCATTTAGAAAATTGTAGATGATCTCTGGTTTGGAGAAGGAGGCAGTCCAGTTAAGATACATCCTGTTCCTGTTTCAATCTCTGTATAAATTATTAAAGACAGGGACTTCAGAGATGATCTAAGATTGTTTCTTCTTTCACTAAATAGAAAACAGCTCAAGGAAGCAGAAGTGAATTTTCTAAGGATATTGTGTTTGTTAATGACACAAAAGGGGCGAATGGGAAAAAGAATCTGAGCAACATTAAGGAGATGTGAATTCTCAATTGAGTGGATCAGACCACAGGTGCTGTGAAATTTCAGAGGCAAGCAGTCACTTGGGAGTGATAAGGAAATGGTGTCAGGGAAGTGGCTGAAACAGAAGATGGACACCACTTAGTTATGCAGAGGAAACTGGGGTCATGCCCTCTTCTTCCTCTCTCTTGCATCACATTCCTGTTCACCCTTTACTGCTCAGTAGCACCTTTCTGAACAGTTGCTCAGAACTAATTGGCTTGTCGGCTATGCTCCTGAAGGCCATGGCGCACATGTGTACTATGTAAATTGCAGCATTAAGTCCTGTACTGTGTATACTCTGTGTGTCTGTTCCGAAGAGATACAGGCTTAGTTAATGCCAGGGGCTGCCCCTCTGAACCTATGATTTCTAGTGCACAGTGCACAGGAATGAACTATAATTGTTTAACCAGCAGTATGTGTAGAAGGTGGGATGTTGTGATGAAAGTGATTCATTTTGAGCACAATATAATGGGTAGAGCATACCTATTAAGTTATTAGAAAGGTGACTAAAGATTAGAAAGAACTTGTGGAGCAGTGTCTTAAATCCTGGCTGAGGATTTTGGATTCATATTAAAAATTTTGTTTTTTGCTATTTAAAGATTTTTTTTTTTAGTTTTGAAAAATATTTTTTTAAATAAAGGAGTAATATGATGGCAGATTAATTAGGCACATTGAGAATACATATAAGTCAGGAGGCTATTCGTTAGCATAAATTAGAGGACCTTGTTCATCCATTCTATATAAAATAGTTTGCATTTACTAATCCCAAACTCCCAGTCTTTCCCTCAACAACAAGGTCCTACTGTATAGCACAAGGAACTGTATTCAACATCCAGTGATGAAGCATAATTGGAAAAAAATATGAAAAATAATATATATGTTATATATGTATATCTGAGTTGCTGTGCTGTATAGCAGAAATTAACACAACATTGTAAATCAAATATGCATTAATAAAAGTTTTTAAAAATTGGATGGAGAGCACAATGGATGGACCAGTGAATAGACGGGTAGACCTGTGGGTTAAAGGATGGATGTGTGGATGAATGAATGGGCATGGGGATGAATGGGATACTTAAAGGGAAGCAAGGCATCAAGATCTTCCAGCCGATTATCTGGAAAGTGGCTTTGTTATCAATGGATTTTTCAGGAAAGGGAAGAATTATTTTGGGAAAGATGTCGAAATGTGTTTGAAGAATTTGAGATCACAGTGAGGTATTCAGGTTTTAAAACTGGCCTGTTATTAGACGCAAAAAGCTTCCTGACTTTGCTGTCACTTGAGGCACTTTGGCTTATGAATTGCCCTAATGAGGTCACCTCCAGAGTACCTAGGATTCTCAGAAATGTGACTAAGCAAATCAAAATGAATAGTGTGTAACTTTAAACTTCTGTGTATTTCCTCTGTAAAGTAGAATTCTTTTTTAAAAAAATAGTTATTTATTTGGCTCTGCCGGGTCCAGCTGTGGCGCAGGGGTTTTTGTTCTTCCCTGTGGCGTGTGGGATCTTCTGTTGGAGAGTGCAGGATCCTTTCTTTCAGGATCCTTTTTCAGATCCTTTTTAAGCAGCTTGTAAGATCTAGTTCCCCGATCAGGGATGCAACCCAGGCCCTCCCCCCACCCCCCTGCACTAGGAGCTTGGAGTCCAGACACAGGACCACCAGGAAAGTCCCTCGAATTCTTTACTAAGCATGATAAATACAAAGAACCTTGTTTCTAAGCACAACATGAAATGTTGAGAAAGCTGTAGAGAAATCCAAACACCTGTCTATAATTAGAACCTTTCAAACTGACCTCCATATATTTATGGTTCCTTCTTCAGTGTTAGGATGGTACACCTCTAACCACCCCACACCCCCAGCTGTGGTGAGCAGGGCAGAGTCATGGTCAGGGGTGACCTAACTCCTCTTTTAGGTCTAGCTGTGGCCATACCGTGCCCTTCACACTGCACACGAGTCAGCTGCAGGATGGGGGCAGTCAGAGAATGAAGTAAACCACCCCACTTGGCAAAACGGAATCAGAGGAACGGAGTTTCTTATTCCTCAGCTCCCTTGACTCTCTGACCCAAATGAGCCGCGGTTGAGACCAAGAGGCAGAGAAGAACAGAGGGTGGCAGTGAAAGCAGGTTATCCCCAGGAAGGAGGAAGGGGGAAGGATGTGCATGTGTTTTCTGACCTGGGGTTTCTCCTTGGGGGGCATTCTGTGCTCAAACCTGACATGATGTGGTGTTCTCCTTCGAGAAGGAGGCCATTCACGTTTATTTACCTTAGAGACAAGTTGAGATTAATAACATGACCTCTGTGTGTGTTTGACATCCTCAGATAGCCTTTGAAATGCCATTCATCAGAATCTTTATCTGGAAATTTTCAGTTTGGGGAAAATTCAGGAAATTTCATCCTGACGTTAGGGTTCAGTCCGGGGAATTTCTATCTGAATGTGTGCCTCTTACTCTCCCCTCTTATAGTCCAGTAGTTTCCCAATTTCTGTGTAAATGAAACCCATGGAAACGCTTGTTAGACATATTCTACCCTATAAAATCTGGTGCTGTGTGTCTGGGGTGAGGCCCGGGAGTGCCACTGGTGAGCGTCTCAGGTAATTCTGATATCAGTCTTCTGTGGGACTCATTTAGGGACACATCATCAGAGTCCTGTCAGGGTTTCTGAGATTACCTGGGCCTTGTGTGAGGAGCACAGCAGGTGAGAATTTATTGGAGATGAAGGTTTATTTTTTTTGTTTGAAAAATAGCGTCTCAGTTTCTCCTTATTGTCTTCAAGGAGGCTCATCTCTTAGCCCAGAGAAGTGGTTCTCAACTCCCACTGCCTTTAAAGACCGCAGCAGCCTTTAAAGACCCCAGCAGCCTTTAAAGACCGCAGCAGCCTTTAAAGATGGTGGTGTGCGCTCCACCCCATGCTGAGACCTGTGAGTACAGGGCGCCTTAACTGGTCTAAGCTCCTAGATGACTTTCTTGTCCAGCAAGTGTTAAGAATCATGGCCTTGTTTCCTCTTAAGCTTCTGTGTGCATGAATCACCTAGGGATCCTGTTAAAATGCAGATTCTGATTCAGTGAGTTGGGGTGCCTATGAAATCCTGCTTTTCTGACAAGCTTCCTGGTGCCACCGTTGCTGCAGCTCGGAGACCACACTGATTCACAGGAGTTTACAGCAATTAATAGAGAAATGGGGCTTCCGTTTTCTAAAGAATCCCCGCCAATGCAGGAGATGCAAGACACGTGAGTTTGATCCCTCGGTCATGAAGATCTCCTGGACTCTGTTTTTTGATTGTTAAATCAGGGCTTTTGCCTTTTAAGAATTGATTTGTCTTGCTCATCTGTGTCTAGATATAAAGTGCTCCCCCCACCCCTTTCTGTTCTTGAAGGTTAGGCTTCAGACTTAGACACTCACACACACACACACAAAACCTTCTTAAATAACTATTCTTCAAATAACTAGACTACATCGCCATCTGGTGGCAAGTAAAATGCCTATAGCTCTTTTTTTTTTTCTTCAGTATTTTTTCAGAAAATTTCCAGCACTTGGCAGG
Organism: Capricornis sumatraensis; assembly: GCF_032405125.1. Lineage (NCBI taxonomy): Eukaryota > Metazoa > Chordata > Mammalia > Artiodactyla > Bovidae > Capricornis > Capricornis sumatraensis. The sequence continues at coordinate 105,750,637 of NC_091073.1, read as the reverse complement.
AAGATACTGAGCTGAACATGGGGGCGGTTTTTATTTCTTATTTTTTAAACAATGACTTCTTTTAAACAGATGTGTTTGTATGTTAGTCGCTTGGTCTTGTCCGACTCTCTGCAACCCCATGACTGCAGCCCACCAGGCTCCTCCGTCCATGGAATTCTCCAGGCAAGAATACTGGACTTGGCTGCCATTCCCTTTTCCAGGGGATCTTCCTGACCCAGGGGTCAAACCCGGGTCTCCCGCATTGCAGGCAGATCCTTTAATGTCTGAGCCACTAGAGAAGCCTCATTTAAACAGGTGCTTCACAGTAATTGTCTCTCTTTCTTCCCCTTCAGGTAGACACGTGCTGGGTGTTCTGCAAAGCTTTGGAGGTTGGGGGTATGGCTGTTCTTGGTGGGATGTGAGCTATGTGAGGGAGCATTCACTAGAGTTAGGGGTTGCGATATCAACTTTAGTGTCATCTCCTGCAGAAAAGAAGAAAGATAAACTTTACTCCTGCGTGATCCCCTCCTCAGTGTGGAAACCTGAGGGCTCGAGTAAGGGCCTGACTGCTCATGCGTATCTCTGCTTTAATTTCAACACTCAATGTTTTTTTGGATGCCCCTGACTCAGTAGCACATTTGTGCCTGAGTCTTATGGGCCTTTCTGATGCCTCTCAATGCTTCCTGCTTTCCCACTGGGTCTCCTTCACAAATTTCATCTTCAGTGACATATTATACATGCATGGTTAGGCAGATGTCTTTCTTTTAACTGAGCGGTAGCTGACTTATAATATATTGGTTTCAGGTGTCCAACATAGTGATTCAGTGTTCTTGTAGGTTAGGCTTCATTTCAGGTTTTCGTAGAATATATTTCATAGGCTTTATTTCCTGTAAGCAGGGGATCTGACCACTAGTTATTCTAGCCAGGCAATCCTTAGAGTCAAGGGTCCATCCTTAGGTGCTTACACTGTTCGGTGTGAAATCCCAGGGTTCAGACATGGCATGAGTTGGACCCTTGGATGGGAGTTCCCAGGGAGCTTATCAGCAGGTTATAGGAGGAAAGGATGTTCAGTCTGTGGACAGGCTCATATTGACTGAGTTCGCGCCCCTATCCTTGGGCAGGCGTTCCCACATCAGGGACACCTGTCCTGACTCAGGCCAGGGAAAGTCAACCCAAGTAGGAGGAAAGAAGAGACAAGAAGAAGTAACTTCAAATCCGAATCCCCAAACTACTTCTAAATACTGAACAAACAACCTCAAAGAAGATGTTGTTTTCTACTGTGCCCAACCTAAGCATAAATCCAAAACCATTATGATTTTTTTTATTGAGATATAGTTGATTTACATTGTTGTGTGTCTACTGTACAGTGAAGTGATACAGTCTGTGTATATTTTTTCCATTATAGCTTATTAAAGGATGTTGAGTAATAGCTCCCTGTGCTTTACGGTAGGATCTTATTGTTTATCTATTTTATATAATACTTTGTTTGTTGACTATACCAAAGCCTTTGACTGTGTGGATCACAATAAACTGTGGAAAATTCTGAAAGAGATGGGAATACCAGACCACCTGACCTGCCTCTTGACAAATCTGTATGCAGGTCAGGAAGCAACAGTTAGAACTGGACATGGAACAACAGACTGGTTCCAAATAGGAAAAGGAGTACGTCAAGGCTGTATATTGTCACCCTGCTTATTTAACTGCTATGCAGAGTACATCATGAGAAACGCTGGGCTGGAAGAAGCACAAGCTGGAATCAAGATTGCCCAGAGAAATATCAATAACCTCAGATATGCAGATGACACCACCGTTATGGCAGAAAGTGAAGAGGAACTCAAAAGCCTCTTGATGAAAGTGAAAGAGGAGAGTGAAAAAGTTGGCTTAAAGCTCCACATTCAGAAAACGAAGATCATGGCATCTGGTCCCATCACTTCATGGGAAATAGATGGGGAAACAGTGGAAACAGTGTCAGACTTTATTTTTTGGGGCTCCAAAATCACTGCAGATGGTGATTGCAGCCATGAAATTAAAAGACGCTTATTCCTCAGAAGGAAAGTTACGACCAACCTAGATAGCATAGTGAAAAGCAGAGACATTACTTTGCCAACAAAGGTCCGTCTAGTCAAGGTTATGGTTTTTCCAGTAGTCATGTATGGATGTGAGAGTTGAACTATGAAGAAAGCTGAGTGCCGAAGAATTGATGCTTTTGAACTGTGGTATTGGAGAAGACTTGAGAGTCCCTTGCACTGCAAGGAGATCCAACCAGTCCATTCTAAAGGAGATCAGTCCTGGGTATTCTTTGGAAGGACTGATGTTGAAGCTGAAACTCCAATATTTTGGCCACCTGATTTGAAGAGCTGACTCATTTGAAAAGACCCTGATGCTGAGAAAGATTGAAGGCAGAAGGAGAAGGGGATGGCAGAGGATGAGATGGTTAGATGGCATCACCAACTCAATGGACATGAGTTTGGGTGGACTCTGGGTGTTGGTAATGGACAGGGAGGCTTGGCGTGCTGCGCTTCATGGGGTTGCAGGGAGTTGGACATGACTGAGCGACTGAACTGAACTGATATATATATAACATCTCTCTTATTCATTTATCTGTGATGGAATTTAGGTTGCTTCTATGTCTTGGCTATTGTGAATAGTATTGCTATGAACATTGGTGTCCATATATATTTTCAAATTGAGCCATTCTCTGGTTATGTGCCCAGGAATACAACTGCTATATCATATGGCAGCTCTATTTTTGGTTTTCTGAGGAACCTTCATACTATTGTTCATAGTGGCTGCACTGATATACATTCTCACCAACAGTGTAGGAGGGTTCCCTTTTCTCTGCACTCTCTCCAGCATTTATTCTTTGTAGACTTTTTGATGATGACCTTTCTGACCATTGAGGTGATAACCTCATTTTGGTTTTGATTTGCAGTTATCTAATAATTAGTGATGTTACATGTTGCGTGTCTTTTGTGTGCCATTTCCGAAGGCTCTACCTTCATGTTGAGTGTGAATTTTAAAGAACAGACATTAGTGTATACCACAAACCAAGCCATCTAGCCCCTTTCATAGGGCCTGGATGTCTAGCTCCTTAGTCTGTAGTTATACTGATGTATCAAAATGTAAGTCCTATTCTCCTGATTCAAGCACTTCAGGGACTCTCATTTCCTGCAAAACAAAGCCCAAGCTCCATAGCCTGTATCAGCGGTCTCCAACCTTGATGGCACCAGGGACTGGTTTCGTGAAAGACAATGTTTCCTTGGACTGTGGGGTGGTGGAGTTGGAGATGGTTTCAGGATGATTCAAGTGCATTACATTTATTGTGCACTTTATCTCAATTATTATTATGTGTGATATATAATGAAATATTTATATAACTCACCATAAATACATAATCAGTGGGAGCCCTGAGCTTATTTTCATTTAACTAGATAGTTGAGCTCAGGCGGTAATATGAGTGATGGGAAGCAACTATAAATACAGATGAAGCTTCCCTCGCTCACCTGCTGCTCATCTCCTGCTTTGCTGCCTGGTTCCTGACAGGCTGTGGACAGGTGGTCCATGGCCTGGGAGTTGGGGACCCCTGGTCTATATGAATTAATCTGCAACTCACTTGTGCAGTTTCATCTCCCACCACCCCGGCCTTATGGTCCAGAGACTGAAAGGAATATAGTTTTTCCGGGATACGTCTTGCTGCTTCACATGGGTTGTGCCTAAAACATTTTTGTCTACTTCATCTAAAAACAAATGGTTAACTCTACTCATCTTTCAAGACAAAGTTCAAGTATCATATATAGGACGCCTTCGTCCTGTCCCCACGGCTGGGCTTTGAGTATCTCCACTGGCCACTCACGCATTTCAGTTGGCATCTTTAACATAGCACTGACCATCGTTAGTGAGTGACTATTTTGTGTTGAGCTCCTGGGTGCACACATGGGTACAGGTTAGGAGCCTAACGCAGATTTATTGCATAAGTTAGGTATTCCTTTGGGATTGTTTGGGTTAAGAGATTTCTTCACCTCTTCCTCCTGCTGTTAGATTTTCCTCAGATGTTTCTTGTGGACAGTTCTTTTCATGATCTAGAAAATATTTCTGTGGTATAAACCAAGGCTTGCTTAGTAGCATAGACCAGTCAGCCTTCCAAGAGAATTTCAGTGCTTGATGCGCTGCTGTTTGAACTGACCCATTCTTAGTTGATTCTTTTTACCCCCAAATTACTATATTCTATGAATAATTCAGAGAATTCCCTTTTGAGAACAAGAATCTTCTCTGTCTTGCCCATCTCCTGATTCCCTTACCTAAAACTGTACCTGGCCCTTAGTAGGTGAGTGGATGAATACTGCTTGTTTCTATCTAGAGAAGTGTATCTATTTTCTTGAAAGTTGTTCTATGATGCCCCATTCTGTTTCCTGACACCTAGAGCTGGAAAGAACAATGTTTTAACATTCGATGCTGCTGCTGCTGCTGCTAAGTCGCTTCAGTCGTGTCCGACTCTGTGCAACCCCATAGACAGTAGCCCGCCAGGCTCCCCCGTCCCTGGGATTCTCCAGGCAAGAACACTGGAGTGGGTTGCCATTTCCTTCTCCAATGCATGAAAGTGAGAAGTGAAAGTGAAGTCGCTCAGTCGTGTCCTACTCTTAGCGACCCCATGGACTGCAGCCCAGCAGGCTCCTCCATCCATGGGATTTTCCAGGCAAGAGTACTGGAGTGGGGTGCCATTGCCTTCTCCACTTTAACATTCCATAGGAATATCAAATCTCACAATATCTTAAAAAATATTGAGGTATTATAGCTACAACCTTATGTCTGAGAATACTCTTCAGAGTGTATTAGAATTGATGTATAATAGCCTTTTTTTTTAATGTAGAGAAAACGAAAAAAAGAACCTCTTGCTCAGAAAGTCAGCTTTTGCAAGGCATATAGCATGTGATGACCGTGAGAGTGTTTGGAACTTGCTAGTGAATTGTGTAAATGAAGGAGTAGGCTTACTCTTGTCTGTGAGAAAGAAAGAAATCACCCTTTTCCTGGTGAGTTGGTACTTGTCCACTCATTCAATTCTATTGAATAGACTGTACCTATTAAAGCCCTAAAGTAACTCATCCTAGCGGTAACAGCAGAATTAATAGAACTGACTTGAATGTGTGCCTAGCTTCTTTTCTTTACCCACTAAGATTGACTTAATACAGTGCAATGCGTTATTCAGACACTGACCATTTTCGCAAACGAATGTATTTTAGAAAGGTTACTGAAGAGTTGACTCATTGGAAAAGACTCTGATGCTGGGAAGGATTGGGGGCAGAAGGAGACGGGGACGACAGAGGATGAGATGGCTGGATGGCATCACTGACTCGATGGACGTGGGTTTGGGTGAACTCCGGGAGTTGGTGATGGACAGGGAGGCCTGGCACGCTGCAATTCATGGGGTCGAAAAGAGTTGGACACGACTGAGCGACTGAACTGAACTGAGCTGAAGGTAAACACTTAAGGGCAGCCTTGCGTGTTTATGCCGGTGACCCCTGCTCAGTTCCAGAGTGCCTCATTCCAGTAGACTCCAGTGTCAGTGGCGCCTCCTAGAAGCATGGGGTGCAAAATTTATCAGCCTTAAAAAATGATCCTTCTTCAAAAGGATAACTATAGACAGTTAGGTGTTCTACCTTACACAGAATGAGCAAAAGCCAAGACAGTGTGGACACCCAAACCTTTTAGAGAAATTTGAAGATTAAAAAAAAGCCTTCTCAGTGCTTCTTATTTGTATTTTTGAAAGGTGTGAATTACCTAGTATTATATGCGTAAAAGAAGCTGAAGTTGAAATGCACACTCTACCAGAGCCAAAGGTGACAAGAAGGGAGTAATTAACACTGACAATACACGTTGCCCTAGGAACCTAAAAGTGAGAATTTAATTTTCTAGCAAGTCAGTTGGAAGTTTTTAATAAGCCAATTGGTCATTCAAATGACTCTGGTGTTACCTATGAAACATAAAAGATTACCTGAAATAATCCCAATTGACTTGATACCAAGGCCTGGTATGGAAAGGAGAGAGCAGTCTCCTATTTGGTTGCCATTATGTATCGAAACGCATGTTTGAATTTTATAGGAAGGGAAGCATGTCATTTGGTGAAACTGAAGGATTGGGTTAGTTGTAATAATTAAGGATAGAGTGTTATTCCTAAATTTATAGCAAGCACATGATAAAGCAGAACTTTTAAATTAGAGGTTTGATGAGATGTGGAACAAAAGACCTACAGTGGCCTCTGCAACAACTGGCATAACAATGTGATAATTATAAAGTACATTTTAGCCCTCACACCCTCAAGTGTAATTTAATGAATAGATTAACAAGGAGCAAAAAAGAAAGGGGCTAACATTTACAAAGGCCTATTTTGTGCCACGTACTGTGCTGGATATGTAACTATTACTGATCCATTTAATTCTCGTAATCACCCTGGGAAGCAGACATTGCCGTATTTTACATGCTGAATTTCTACAAGATTATAAACGTTCACAGTAACCCAGTTAGAACATCCAGGTTAGCTCTGACTCAAATATCGTGCTATTTCTACTATAATAGGATGACTCTCAAATACAGAGTCGGAGAAGGCAACGGCACCCCACTCCAGTACTCTTGCCTGGAAAATCCCATGGATGGAGGAGCCTGGCGGGCTGCAGTCTGTGGGGTCGCAAAGAATCGGACATGACTGAGTGAATTCCCTTTCATGTTGCACTTTCGTGCATTGGAGAAGGAAATGGCAACCCACTCCAGTGTTCTTGCCTGGAGAATCCCAGGGACAGTGGAGCCTGGTAGGCTGCCATCTATGGGGTCGCTCAGAAAAGGACACGACTGAAGCGATTTAGCAGCAGCAGCAGCAGCAGTGGCAGCAGCTTCTTGGACTGCAAGGAGATCCAACCAGTCCATCCTAAAGGAGATCAGTCCTGGGCGTTCATTGGAAGGACTGATGCTAAAGCTGAAACTCCAATACTTTGGTGACCTCATGCGAAGAGTTGACACATTGGAAAAGACCCTGATGCTGGGAGGGATTGGGGGCAGGAGGAGAAGGGGACGACAGAGGATGAGATGGCTGGATGGCATCACCGACTCGATGGACATGAGTTTGGGTAAACTCTGGGAGTTGGTGATGGACAGGGAGGCCTGGCGTGCTGCGATTCATGGGGTCGCAAAGAGTCGGACACGACTGAGCAACTGAACTGAATGTAAAAATTATTCTTTTATTGTTTTGCTCAATTCACTTTAAGAAATGACCTCTGGAAGTGCCCTGTATTTGCCATGATGACAGCTCTATAAATGTTGCAATTACTCAAGACACTCTGGAAATGGTTTTGAGAAATAGACACAGGTACAGACATGGAAATTGAAAAATGTCAAAGTAAGATTTGAAAACACCATATATTATAAATAATGGGGAGCCTGAGATACTTGTGCTGTGGTTAAAAACATTTATTTCAAGAAAATTATATTTAGTTAATACTGTCCATATTTCATATTATGCAAAGACACTAGTAATCTGCACAATAAAATAAAAATTAATGTTAAATTGCATAAGTTGACTAACTTTCCTATGTGGATTTTCATGAATTAGATAATGATGACAAAAGCTAATAGGGCTCAATCATTAAGCACTTACTGCATGCCATCCACACTGTATTTAATCTTTGCAACAAGTCTGTGAAGGGCTCCCCAGGTGGTGCTAGTGGTAAAGAACTCTCCTTCCAGTGCAGGAGATGTAAGGGACACAGGATGGATCCCTGGGTTGGAAAGATCTCCTGGAGGAGGAAATGGCAACCCACTCTAGTATTCTTGCCTGGAAAATCCGATGGACAGAGGAGCCTGGTGGACTATGGTCCATAGGGTCACAAAGAATTGGACACGACTGAAGTGACTTAGCACACAGCACACTGTGAAGTAGACATTTTTATCTCTGCATTGAGAACTGAGCCTAATGAAATTAGAGAAATTGCTCAGAGTTTCATGAGTTAACAGTGTGTATGTAAGCATTCAACCTATGTATAGAGATGGCCAAAGCCCATGACTTTTAACTACCTCTCTATATATTTCGATATTATTTTTCAGGACAGGATTTATTTTTATTCTTTAAATGAGGAGCTAATATTTGGAAGCCTCCTCCTCTTATTGTCTTTTGTTGTTGTTGTTGCAGGGAACCAAAGTCCTGCAGATGTTCATGTGGTACCTGAATCCACGGCAAGTGTTTGACCTGTCTCAGGAAGGACCGAAAGACGCGTAAGTCTGGAAATACCCTCTGTGGTTCATACCGCTTTAGGCGAGTGAGAAGATCTCTCTGTTTGGGGGTCCTGCTCTATTATTTGATTACATCGTGAAGCATTCTCTGTCTTTCATCTACTTGCTCACCTCTACTACTGTCCCTCTAAAACTTCACCTGATGTTTCCTCTCTTCCCTGGCTAAGTTTCATTCAACACATATCCTGTGTGTTACTAACTCCTCATGTGTTTGTTGCTTAGACACGTGTAATTGTGGATAAGGGGCAAGTCTGGATTGAGAAAGGATCCATCCTTTTTCTACTTCTGCATGTATGGCTTTGGAGATGTCCCTTAACAGGAACAAGTGTTTCTTTGTGGAGAGTGGCCATGATCTGTTTATGAATGTGTTTGTTTATTTGGTTTAGAGATTGTGTGTATATATATGCATCCGTGACCACTTGTGAAACGAGTGAATTGATTACACCTGTAAATTCCATAGCAGAGTGGGGGAGACATTCTAGTTCCTGTTCAATTCCTTGTTTGAGCCTCTCAGAAATTTCATTCTCTATTTTTTGTTGAAAGTGGTGAAAAATAAAGTCTACTTGTAGCTGACATGTATCTCATATCTTCCTTTTGGTGGAAGGGTGTATGGTAGGAAAGAGCCAGGGATGTTTCTGCTGTTGTCTGGTTCCCTTTTGAAAACCCATCTAATATGATAGTTCAGAATTCATATGTTAAACCTTAGAGCTAAAGAGATAATAATTACTTTTCAATAAGTAATATCAGAGGCAAAGAAGCACTCAGATAATTTCTGAGAATTTATCAGATAATTTCTAGAAAAATAATATTCCTCTATGAAATGGATAAATTATATATTTTAAGCATGCAGGAGAACATTAATTATGAAAATTAATTTCTGTTGTCATTCTTCTGGTCTATGAACTTCTTTGCCACTAGAGTTTGCTATAAGACTTCTATTTTTTTTTCTTCTGCATTCAGATGTATTAAATCAAATATACTATCCTGGGTTTTGCCCTTTTATGTTTACTTTCCTTAAGATTTTATCATTTTCAGTTAGACTTTAGGTAGATAACTTCATAGATCACCATAAAGAATATGGCAAGACAGGAACTGTTTTCAGAAAAAATGTCATTTGATGTAAATAAGGTGATGTTTCTGGAATAGAGCCATTAGTATCTTCACTTCAGCAGACAGTTTCGTAGCGGAAGTGTCATTACATTTTCTTCAGAGACAACAGGAAAGATCTATTTTCAAGGAGACAAAATAAAATTCGGTACATCTTCCCTCTTTGGGCTGAGAAGTATAAATGGAGGTTTTAGTATTAGCAAGTGAGTGGAATTGTGGGTGCCATTGTAGTAATGCTAGTGGGGTGTCCCATCTCTCTGAAGAAGGTCTTCTAGGGTTAAGAGTGGGAAGTATAAGTCTGAAAAATAAATAGATCTGAGGAAAGCTAATCAAATATAAGGAAGAGACTTATAAGGACTATTGATTAATGATGGTTTTCTGTGAGAAAGGAGGAGGAGAATGACTGGAAAGAAAAAGAAGGAAGTTGACACTAATGAGGGAAATAATGTGAGTTGACACATTAATAGGAGTTATGGGAAATAAGCGCCAGGATGTTCCAATACCGGCCACTTAAAAATGGTGTTGGGTGCCAACCTCTCATCCGATTGTTGGAGTCAGTCCTCTTGTGATCACTCAGATCGGGTCACTTTGTAACTAGTTTTGAAGGTATTACCATCCTCATGATTATACATTCTCTTCACCTGCCCCCTCGCCCTCTTTTGTGCTGTGTGTTGGAATAATGCTCTCTGCCGTGGCCAGGGATAGGCTCTTTTGTTAACTTTTTCCTGTTTCCTCCACAGGCTTGAGTTGTATAGGAAGGTACCAAACCTGCGGATCCTGGCCTGTGGTGGGGATGGAACGGTAGGTCCTTGAAAGAGAATCCGGTTCTCTTCCTTGTTTCTTCCGTCTGCCATTTGTTCTCCTGAAAACATGTGTCTTTCTTCATTCCCACCTCACAGTCTTTCCAGTCCCCTAAACAGGGGTCCCCGACCTCTGGGATCTGATACTCCATGATCTGAGGTGGAACTGGTATAATAAGAATAGAAGTAAAGGGCACAGTAGGTGTAATGCACTCGAACCATCCTCCCCCGACCCTGGTCCTTGGAAAAATTATCTTCCATGCAACCGGTTCCTGGGGTCAAAAGGTTGGGGACCACTGCCCTAAAGCATTTGTCTCTTATGTGAACCAAGCCCCTAAGGGTTAGGAGGGACTCTTGTTATTGCCCTTAAGGATTCAGTCTTGATCTTTCTAAATTCTGTTTCCCCCACTCCTGCCCTGTGTCTCCCTGTTCCACAAAGTAAGGATCACTAGAATGAAGATCACTAGATCACTAGAATGACCTTTTGATCACTAGAAGTGATCTAGCCACATCACTAGAATGAAGATCATAGATGACTAAATGATTTTTAAAACAGAAACTGACCTATTTCCGGATATTCTTAATAGTTGGTCACAATTCTGGAAGAGAAATATGCATACACAATTGAATTATTGCTTTTTATTTTTTACTTGTGGAAATAAAAGAATATTGACCAACGTTTTGTCTTAAAGATCACAGTTGGTCCTCTTTGGAGTCATTTTAGGAGAAAAGATGGAATTGGGCTGACGTTTAATATCACGGGTGTATTTCCCCCAGTTTGTCTCATCTGTTTCTCAGTTTGCCCTCTACTTATGTTGCTATATTTAGCAAAGGCAAATAATTGAGAATGGTGACATTTAGATTTTGCTGTTCAGTATCTTTTCTTCTGTATTTAGAGTCTGATCTCATAGGATTTTATTATGAACTATCTTTGGCTTTTCTCTAATTTTCCTAATTAGAATGTTTTATTCTCAAAGGTAGCAACAGAATCTTCTAATTTTATCTCTCACAGCACGTGAGCAGTTAATGCTGTGCTGAATACACATTATATACTAATAAGCACAACCAGAAAGAAATTAAAGTGATTCCCTAGTCCTTTAAGATTTTCTGCAGAGAGGAAAACAATTTTCAGTTGAGAAAATAGTGTTTACTATTCTTTGAAACTCTGATACACATTATTAGCTTATAAAATTCATTATAAAGTCTTAAAGAAGCCAAACCTATTTTGCTTTGTTTAACCTGGTGCTTTCCAGAATTGTTTGACTGTTGGGATAGCCCTGGTATCCTGAATTCAGGGTCCTTTCTCTCTCTTAAATGACAATTACCTCCAATCTGTGTTGGCTGCCTGTGCCGTCTTCATATATCAGGCTTCATCATGGACTGGCTGTCCCACCTTCCAAACTTCCCCTTCTCCCCTGAGTCTCTCATCACCTCTCTCTGCCCGCACCCCCCCCCCCCCCGCCCCGCCACCTCATGGCTTTTTTCCCCTAATTCAGCAGGTATGTGTAGAAAGCACTGTTATAGGTCCAGACACATGTGAAACGTTTGTAATTATGGAGTCAAAGCTGAATTTCAAAAGAAGAGAAAAAGATAGAAGGAGAAGGACCACCAGTAGTCTTATCAAGGAAAACAATCCCCAAAGAAGTTTCAAGACAGTGATTATATTGTTAAGAGACTGAAGGATTACTATGGATTTGGAGACTAGGAGGTAACTGGTGGTTTTCAGGAGAATAGTTTTAATAGAGTGCCTGACACATTTTAATAGACAGAACCCAGAATGAGAGATTTATCAGTCACTAACTTTTGCCTGCCTCTTTGCAACCCCATGGATTGTAGCAGACTTCCCTGTCCTTCACTATCTCCTGGAGTTTGCTCAAACTCATGTCCATTGAGTCAGTGATGCCATCAATGGGACAAAACCCATAATGAATGAGATTTGGTACCACCCTAATGATTTCTGAGCTTCCCTGATGGCTCAGATGGTGAAGAATCCACCTGCAATGAAGGAGGCATGGGTTTGATCCCTGGGTTGGGAAGATCCCCTGAAGATGGGAATGGCAACCCACTCCAGTATTCTTCCCTGAAGAATTCCGTGGGCAGAGGAGCCTGGTGGATACAGTCCATGGGGTTGCTAAGAATCTGGACATGATTGAGCAACTGCTGAGCAACAGCACACATAAGGAGTTCTAATGAGCAGATCCAGTCACAGTGTTGAATTTCTAGAAATACTTTCTGGTGTCATTAATGCCACCTTCTTGACTCGCAGACTACCTGGTTCTCCTGCTTTTCTAGCATCTCTTCTTTAAATATACCATAATTAGGTATCTTTTTAATTGGGTATCTGGAAGACCTAGACCATAAGCTAGCTCTTCCAGAAGCCTGGATGTAACTTCTCATTTGTGTTCTAGGTGCCTTTTCCTCCCTGCTACCTTATCTATGATCCTAGCTTCAGTTTTTACATCTTTCTACATAGTTCACAACTGCAGTAGACATTTATATGTATAACAGCTATGAAAAGTGATGTATTTCCCTTAGAATTGATGCATTCTTTTGAGCTAATTATTTTTGTCGGTGGTAACCTCTGTAGTCCAATCATGTAGAATCAAAACTTTGCATATCTTCTACCTTATATCAAACCAGATTTTATTTTATTTTACCTTGTTAAAACAAGTTGTCCTGTGAAAGGTATCTGGGGTTTATGACGTGTTTATCAAGGTACGTGATTAATGTTTTTAATTTGATCAGTTTAGAATATGAAACTTTTAATTTTGAGTGTTTGTTTGAAGGAGAGGCCTGCTGATGGAATCATGAAGAGAAACTCTTGGCTCTTGGCAAATGAAGGATAATTCCTGAGTGCCGGGTATATGTTTGACATCAGGTGCTCAGCCTTCATTTAGTGAGTATGTCTATCACTGCAGAGGTTGTCAGAATTCTAAGTGACAGGGTTCTAGGAGGAATCAGAAATGGAATACTTTGGACTGGTTGGGATGAGGATATGTTAATCCTTAATCACATCTGTTTATATACAAAGTATTATTTAATATACAGACATCTTACATTAATTTGAAAAAGGTTCTTAGGCTTCAGTATGAGTTACTTTAATTTGATGCTGTTAAAAAGTACAAAGGTAATCAAGCTACCAGCCATATTTTTCACAGAACTAGAACAAATCATTTCAAGATTTGTATGGAAATACAAAAAACCTCGAATTGCCAAAGCAATCTTGAGAAATAAGAATGGAACTGGAGGAATCAACTTGCCTGACTTCAGGCTCTACTACAAAGCCACAGTCATCAAGACAGTATGGTACTGGCACAAAGACAGACATATAGATCAATGGAACAAAATAGAAAGCCCAGAGATAAATCCACACACATATGGACACCTTATCTTTGACAAAGGAGGCAAGAATATACAATGGAGTAAAGACAATCTCTAACAAGTGGTGCTGGGAAAACTGGTCAACCACTTGTAAAAGAATGAAACTAGATCACTTTCTAACACCGCACACAAAAATAAACTCAAAATGGGTTAAAGATCTAAATGTAAGACCAGAAACTATAAAACTCCTAGAGGAGAACATAGGCAAAACACTCTCAGACATAAATCACAGCAGGATCCTCTATGATCCATCTCCCAGAATTCTGGAAATAAAAGCAAAAATAAATAAATGGGATCTAATTAAAATTAAAAGCTTCTGCACAACAAAGGAAAATATAAGCAAGGTGAAAAGACAGCCTTCTGAATGGGAGAAAATAATAGCAAATGAAGCAACTGACAAACAACTAATCTCAAAAATATACAAGCAACTTATGCAGCTCAATTCCAGAAAAATAAACGACCCAATCAAAAAATGGGCCAAAGAACTAAATAGACATTTCTCCAAAGAAGACATATGGATGGCTAACAAACACATGAAAAGATGCTCAACATCACTCATTATTAGAGAAATGCAAATCAAAACCACAATGAGGTACCACTACACACCAGTCAGAATGTCTGCGATCCAAAAATCTGCAAGCAATAAATGCTGGAGAGGGTGTGGAGAAAAGGGAACCCTCCTACACTGTTGGTGGGAATGCAAACTAGTACAGCCACTATGCAGAACAGTATGGAGATTCTTTAAAAATTGAAAATACAACTGCCTTATGACCCAGCAATCCCACTGCTGGGCACACACACCGAGGAAACCAGAATTGAAAGAGACACATGTACTCCAATGTTCATCGCAGCACTGTTTATAATAGCCAGGACATGGAAACAACCTAGATGTCCATCAGCAGATGAATGGATAAGAAAGCTGTGGTACATATACACAATGGAGTATTACTCAGCCATTAAAAAGAATTCATTTGAATCAGTTCTGATGAGATGGATGAAACTGGAGCCGATTATACAGAGTGAAGTAAGCCAGAAAGAAAAACACCAATACAGGATACTAACACATATATATGGAATTTAGAAAGATGGCAATGACGACCTTGTATGCAAGACAGGAAAAAAGACACAGCGGTGTATAACGGACTTTTGGACTCAGAGGGAGAGGGAGAGGGTGGGATGATTTGGGAGAATGGCATTCTAACATATATACTATCATGTAAGAATCGAATCGCCAGTCTATGTCTGACGCAGGATACAGCATGCTTGGGGCTGGTGCATGGGGATGACCCAGAGAGACGTTATGGGGAGGGAGGTGGGAGGGGGGTTCATGTTTGGGAACGCATGTAAGAATTAAAGATTTTAAAATTAAAAAAAAAAAAAGTACAAAGGCATATACTGAACTTGGAAGAGGAAGAGATGCTTGTGCCACCGTTGCTGTGGCTTTTGGCAAGTTCCTTAACCCCTTCTGAGATGTTCTAAGTCTGAAAACAGATACATTTGGATCCCTAAGGCTCTTCACAACTGTAGCATTATATTACTATAGACCATTGCTGTTTAGGAGAGCTATTATGTAAGCTGCAGTCTTTAAGTTTTCTAGAAGACACTTTAAAAAACTAAGAAGCAGGTGAAATTGATTTTATAATATATTTTCTTTAACCCAACCCAGTATATCCAAGATACTATCATTTCAACACACAGTCAGTGTAAAGTTACTAATGGGATGTTTTAAGCTCAGTTTGTATTGTCTCCAGAACCAGCCTATATTTTAAATTTACAGCGCCTCCAGTTTGGATCAGCCACGTTTGAGCAGTCTGTGACCACACCTGGCCAGTGGCGGCTGCGGGGGACAACGCTACAGTTTCAGGCTCTGGTTTACAGAATCCCAAGATGGTCACATAGTTGTAGGCATCCAGTCGGCTGGTCCCATCTTTGATCTCTAGGCGGAGAGAAAATAACTCAGAATGATCTCAAATTTTCATGTTTTAAGCTAGACATATTCTGTCTTTGGGGTAGATTTACATTCTGTGCTTTCTGTGGTCACATGTCCACCCATCGAACTCCCCATGGCTGCTGCTTGACTAGCAAGGAGTCTGTAAACTGAGACACTAAAGTCACAGGTCCCCTCCCCTCCTGAAGGAGCCTTAAGGTGTAATGTGATCTGTCGTTACCTGCCCTTGGCCTTGATGAACTGAGCTGGACCCAAAGGTCCACCCTTAACCCTGTTGACGTCTTTCCCAAGGGCTGGAGTTAAATGGGCTCGAACTACAGCATGCCTATTTCCGGTTCAGTTGGCATCCCCAGGTGAGGATACATGCTAAACAGAAGGCACGTCCATGCCCTGGCTCACTGCAGCCACAGAACAGGGAAGAAAGGTCTATTTCCCTCTAACTGACAGGACAAGTAAATTGTTCCACATGCCTCTTCTCTCAGCCTCTCCACATCCCAGAGTCTCTTGAGAAACAGCCCATGGTGTAACCTCAGTTATCTTCATGCCAGTGAGAGAATGGACAGCCTAAAGTCTACATTGTATTAAAAAAAAAAAAAAAAAACAACTCATATTTTGGCTTTTTTCTCAATTCCTTTAGCGTTGATTTTAAACATTTATCTTACCATAGAGTGACTTTGTAAACTATTAAGTGCAAATATAAAAATATCAAGAGGACGAATGGCAGTGTACATGTTAGAAAGGAAACCTAGTTGTCAAAGCTGCCTTTGGATGGTCTTTCAGGGTGCAGAAATGTTCCCCTCGTTCTTTTGATTTCTTCATATGAGAATCCTTTACTTTTCTGCCTGCAGATAATATGAGGAAAGGCAATTGTGCACCCGCTCTGTTCAAAGAAAATGTCAATTCACGGTCCTGTTCGCCCGCCCCTCAGTCCGTTCACAAGCTAGCATGTTGCTGAATGAAAACGCTGCTCCTCCTGTACGTGGGAAATTATCTGGTGATAGTTATAGCTGGATGTGGCCAGGAGGTGGCAGCATCGGGCAACTGCTGCAGCCTCAGGGCTGAAGCCGGGGACCCTGGTGAGCTAGCTTTGTCAGCCTTGCTTTGCCTAACAGAAGGCAGGAGGAGCTCTGCTCCCTGGAACATGACTGCCCATTCTTCAGTTGTGATGCAAAATATGCTAAGTGTCCTCTGTTGCAATTACTTAAGTTTAATTGAAGAGGTGCTTGTGGAGATGATTTGGGATCATGCAAAATTCCCAGCAAATACAGTCCTGCCCACAATATGCATCTGGGCTTCCGGCAGGAGCAGAGTCCTGGGTCCTGGGAAGGGAGAGCCGCTGATAACGGGCTTTAAGACCTTTTATATAGTTTTGTTCTCATAGGGGCAGAGACACGGACTATTCCTGAAGACCTTTTATGCTTCCTTCTCTTGTAGGTGTATAGTCTCTCCCCACCACTGCCCTGCCCCCTCTACCCCCATCCCCTGTCTCTTTCACCTTTCTGCTATAGTACAGCTTGGGTTTTACTTTTTTGATAGTCTGTGAAAGACTTTGTGACTTGTTGGCAGTCAGCGTTGGGATCGATCTGTAAAATTCAAGGCTCAACTTCGAAGTGGAGACACAGGAAAAAGGCATTTTGCTTCTAGGAAACTAGACTTTTATGGATGAAGTAAAGAAAAAAGAAGAAAAATATATAGCTTAAGTCGGAGCGGTAAATGTTAATTTTAGGGTTTCCTATTTGTCAGGCACCTGCTAATCAATGTCTTTATGTCATTTAATTGATAAAATGCTCGTATGAGGCAAGTACTGTTGCCCCTTTTTACATAGGAAGGAATTAGGTTAACTGACTTGCCTAAGCTCACCTGGCCAGTATGTGATGGAGCCAGCAAGTCTCCCCCATCTCTGTGCCTTTCCTAGGTTATGTTGCCTTTTGGGGAAGATGGTTGTTGGGTAGTGATGATGTAGCTCTTGGATGAGAAAAATTATTCAAGAGTTGTGTGAAAGAAAGAGCAAGAGCCACGTTAGCCAAAGAACTGTGAGCCAAATATGGATTCAAGACAAAAAAATCTGTGCTGTGAAAGGCAGGAGACGTTTGATGACTCCAAGGGTTATATAATTGATGATGCCTGCTTGTATCAGGGGAAAATTAAATGGTTGATTAACTGGCCATTGGATGGCGTCACCAAATCAATGGACATGTGTTTGAGCAAACGCTGGAAGATAGTGAAGGACAGGGAAGCCTGGTGTGCTGCAGTCCATGGGGTGGCAAAGAGTCAGACACGACTTAGTGCCTGAACAACAACAAACTGGCTATTGGGAAAAGGAGAGAGAATCTATTTCTGCAGTTTTTTCGTCTTTTGTTTTTTTTTAAACCAGATCAACTGATAAGAAAGGGGAAGATCCTTTACATTCAAATCAACTGTATGTTTTCCTTTTATGCTTGAAAGTGAAGCAAAAGTAGCTCCGTCCATGTCCGACTCTTTGCAACCCCATGGACTATAGCCCACCAAGCTCCTTTGTCCAAGGGATTCCCCTGGCAAGAATACTGGAGTGGGTTGCCATTTTCATCTCTGGGGATCTTCCCCACCCAGAAATCAAACCTGAGTCTCCTGTTTTGCAGGCAGATTCTTTACCATCTGAACCACTGGAGAAGCCTATACTTAGGCCAAGTCTAAAACAGAAAGGGGATGGTGACAAGTCAGAGGGTCCAAAGGACTCTTGCCATTTTGTGGAATCACACCAGAGTGGCATGTGGAATCTTGGCAGCCTTCCAAGAAAAAGAAAGGACCAATTCTTAAAGTTTGAATGAGGACAATTATACTGATCAGAGATCTCTTCAGTTCAGTCGCTCAGTTGTGTCTGACTCTTTGCGACCCCATGAATCACAGCACGCCAGGCCTCCCTGTCCATCACCAACTCCCGAGTTCACCCAAACCCATGTCCATCGAGTCAGTGATGGCCATCCAGCCATCTCATCTCTGTCGTCCCCTTCTCCTCCTGCCCCCAATCCCTCCCAGAATCAGGGTCTTTTCCAGTGAGTCAACTCTTTGCATGAGGTGGCCAAAGTATTGGAGTTTCAGCTTCAGCATCAATCCTTCCAGTGAACACCCAGGACTGATCTCCTTTAGGGTGGACTGGTTGGATCTCCTTGCAGTGGAAGGGACTCTCGAGTCTTCTCCAACACCATAGTTCAAAAGCATCAATTCTTCGGCACTCAGCTTTCTTCACAGTCCAACTCTCACATCCATACATGACCACTGGAAAAACCATAGCCTTGACTAGACGGACCTTTGTTGGCAAGTAATGTCTCTGCTTTTTAATATGCTGCTGAGATTGGTCATAACTTTCCTTCCAAGGAATAAGCGCCTTTTAATTTCATGGCTGCAGTCACCATCTGCAGTGATTTTGGAGCCCACCCCCCCCAAAAAAAATTTTTGACACACAAAATAAAGATCTATTTGTAAGGCTGGACCCCGGGGGGGGCAATAATGGGCCGCTCCTCCTCTCCCTCTCACCGGCGGGGGAAGTCCCTAACGGAAGGAGCCGCCCAGATCCTGGGGACCAGTGACAGCACACTTCGCCAGCTAAAGCCACGTAAAAGGACCTATCAGCCCGCGACGCCTCGGCCTGGCGACCTATCCGAACTCCCGCTCATTAACCTGACCATCCTTCGCAACAAACTTATATAAGCCGCTTCTAACACGGTCCGGGCGCTGACTTCCTCGACCTACCTCGTTCGGTCCGGGAACCCCGCCCGGGAGCGCTTCACCATTAAAAAGCCTGTTAGATCACTCTTTTCGGGGTCCTGGTTGTCTTTACCTAACACTATTAGGAGACACTTGATCAATTCATGGAAGTTATGGGACACTTATTTCAAAGTTACTCGACAATTATTTGTGTTTTATGGGTTGTAAATTATTCTCTGACCTTCTGCTCTGTCTTACTCTTAGTGTTCTTTCTGGTATTTAGAATTTCTCTCTGCAGGCTCGACTGCAGAGGAAGATGTTTTGCTGTGTGATTTTTCCCTTTTCTTTCTCTGCACCCTTGTACTAATCTTTTTTAGTAGTTTGGATGGTTTCCAGGATCCTGAGACTCGAGTTGGGTTTTCTATAAGCGGTTAGGGCTCCCATCCTGACCCTGGGTCAGGGGTGTTTCAGGTGTGTCAACAAGCTCATGGGCATTTCAGTTCACTAATAGAAGCTTTATCCCTCCAGCCCTAAGGCATCACAGCTTTCTGCGGATGATGGCCTCAGGCAGTGGCTCCTCACCCTCTCTTCTTGGCCTCTTTTCTGACCACATAGGGAGTCTGGTTCATACACAGCCTCCTGCCAGCAAGGGGTGAACTTTTATCCCCTGTCATCAGACAGAAGCCAAACGCCTGGCTTCCTCTGCTTGCCCCTCTGTGCTTTCTTTGTTTCTGACCCATGGAGACTCTTTTTTTTCCTCTTATTTTTATGTCTAGAGGGAAATAGAATGTTCAAAGTGTGAACTCGTAGCATTATCTTTATCCAGAAAAGACAGACCTATTTCAAAGGACCGCAAGAAAAATATTTCTAATTTAAATCTATCTAAAAGAACTTTGATTAGACTTGTGAGTATAAATCAGAATAGGGGAGCTGCCAGGGCATGTCTCAGAGAAGTTAAAGAGTCTGTATTCTTTTCCCTGCTGTATATGGGATATTGAATTAGATTTCCAGTAAGTTCCACCTCCTCTCTCAGAGTCTCTGGTTCTACTCAGGGCTGTTTACAGCTGTAGTCAGGGAGCCCAGATTGTTGGGATTTCTGAATTTTCATGTCCTTTTTCATGACCTTTAAACCCCCTGCTCATCATTTGTTAGAGGCCTCTGCTTCGTTTGTGTTTTCAGCGGCCGAGGAACAACCTCTAACAGAGTCATTAGCACTATTTAGCATCTGGCTTTTTTGTTTTTCTTTTACTTTGATAGCAAGCTTAGTGAGCTTGCTAAAGAAGCCCTGGGTGGGAATCTGAGGACTTGTCTAGGGATTCTTTGCTCAGTTTGGGGGAATGAGGGGACTTGTGGACCCTCACGTAGATCTAAATTTTTAGTTTCCCACCTTGGGCCAGCCTTGTGTTACCCCTTTCTAAAAGGTGAACACAGTTTTAGGCTTCTTGATGGATGGGCAAGTTTGACATCCTAAAAAATAGTCACTGTGGAGGAGAAAGGGTTTTAGATAAGGGGTCAGCAGAACTGGTTATGGCTCTTGTTTATTTCACTTCTGATTATTTGGTCTTGAGCAAATACCATAGCCTCTGTGTACCTCAGTTAATAAATCTGCAAATTAACTGAATTTGATTAAGCAGTTTCCAAGGATTCTGCATCATTTCATGGCAAATAGATGGGGAAACAGTGGAAACAGTGGCTGACTTTATTTTGGGGGGCTCCAAAATCACTGCAGATGGTGATTGCAGCCATGAAACTAAAAGATGCTTACTCCTTGGAAGGAAAGTTATGACCAACCTAGATAGCATATTCAAAAGCAGAGACATTACTTTGTCAACAAAGGTCTGTCTAGTCAAGGCTATAGTTTTTCCAGTGGTTATGTATGGATGTGAGTGTTGGACTGTGAAGAAAGCTGAGTGGCGAAGAATTGATGCTTTTGAACTGTGGTGTTGGAGAAGACTCTTGAGAGTCCCTTCCACTGCAAGGAGATCCGACCAATCCATCCTAAAGGAGATCAGTCCTGGGTGTTCATTGGAAGGACTGATGTTGAAGCTGAAACTCCAATACTTTGACCACCTGATGCGAAGAACTGTCTTATTTGAGAAGATCCTGATTCTGGGAAAGATTGAGGGCAGAGGAGAAGGGGACGACAGAGGATGAGATGGTTGGATGGCATCACCAACTCAATGGACATGGGTTTGGGTGAACTCTGGGAGTTGGTGATGGACAGAGAGGCCTGGCATGCTGCAGTTCATGGGGTCGCAAAGAGTCAGACACGACTGAGCGACAAATTGAACTGAACTGAAGGATTCCCCAGTGCTCCAAAGATCCCAAAGGTCCATGGTATTGACTCTGGGATGGTCAGGCCACTTGGGAGCTGAGTTTAGTTCTTTACTGAAACATTTCTTGCACCAGAGCGGCTCAGAGGTTGGCCTTTGATGTGTGGCAAACCTAGCTTTGAATGTCAGCTCTACCGTATAAATGTTGTGATGTTAAGGCAGTCACTGAAACTTTCAAGCCTTGGTTTCTTTGTCTACGAATTGGGAATGAAAATTATATCTATTGTAGAGAGTTGTTTTGAAGTTTAAGAATTCAGTAGAAAGCTTAGCTTAGGGACTAGCGCACAGAAAAGATCAGTATGCCCCTCTTTTTGTTAATTGGAAAATCCTTGAGAGCAGCCATGCTGCCTTATCTTAAGTGTCTCACTCGTCTTTTTATTTCAGTTCCTTATTTCCATGCTTTATATATAGTAGTGTTCAATCAATGTACTGTCAAAATACAGTTCTAAAAAATTTGAAACATGATTCTCAAACAACTTTAGAATCAATCAATGTTAAAAACTTTATTTAGGTTTGTAATAAAGGAGTTAGCAAGGTAATACCGCCAGTTTATTGGAGAAGAAGAGGAAAAGAATTATGTAGTTTAGACCAGAATAATTTTTCTCAATTTGAGACAAAATTGGTTTATGTTCTGATGGGGGAATAGAACCAGAGCATTTAAAGTGATCTTCTCTTCTCAATGTTTGTAACTCTACAGGACAAAAATTCTCCCAGTAACTTGCACTCATAAAGTTCTTAGATAAGCCTGTGACGCTGCTCTAGAATGACATTGTGAGGATATTCAGGTTTCTTTTTGCTGTTTCCAAGTTTGGGGTAATTTTTCTAAATAGTTATAATAAGACAAAACACCAAGTATTATTTATCTTAGAAAAAGATTGAACAGGAATATTACTCTAGTATATAAGTATCCATTTTCTGCCTAAGCTTGTAATAAGTACTAAGTTCATCCATAATTATGTTTTTTAATGTTTCATTAAGAGGAATGTAGGGATATTTAGGAAAGCACTACTAATTTCTAAGATGATAACGTACAGAGTAACCATTTAATGAGTACTTCCATAAGCTATGCACCATATCAAGGTTTTTATGTATGTTTTAGTTTTAATCTATAAACAGTCTTGTGAGGTAGGTATTATTATCCTCATTTTGAAAATCAAATAAATGAGTCTTACTGAGGTTAAATATTTAATCAAGATGACAAAGCCAGTGTGAGCCAGAATTGAGATTTAGTCTGATTTCCTGAAATGCCCTAGGGATAAACCAACCTCCCTAAATTGTAAACTCTCCTGAATTTTAAAGTAGAGCTTTAGGTAAACACAAGAGATGTGGGTTCAATCCCTTGGTCAAGAGGATTCCCTGGAGAAGGAAATAGCAACCCACTCCAGTATTCTTACCTGGAAAATGCCATGGGCAGAGGAGCCTGCATTTGACTCTTTGCAACCCCATGGCTACAGTCCGTGGAGTTGCAGAGTCAAATATTACTGAAAGCACACACATACTAGTTAAACACATGATGAACGGGTCTAGTTTTGTTTAGATGAAATGGTGTATACAAAATGGTTTTTTTTCCCTTTGAAGAGACTTGGCGCATTGAAACTGCTTGCGATAAGTGCCCTTTCTGTTTCCTGCTTGCTGGGTTTTTAAAGAAAAATATGCCTATTCTGTTTTGCTCCGTGTAAAGCCTCCTATTCTCAGGTTGTCTTCTTTGTAACTTATTTATCTTTCTTCTATCTCTTCTGGCCCCCAAATGTCTGTAGGTGGGCTGGATCCTTTCCATTCTGGATGAACTGCAGCTGAGCCCTCAGCCTCCCGTCGGGGTCCTTCCTCTGGGGACTGGGAATGACCTGGCTCGGACTCTCAACTGGGGAGGGGTAAGCATGTTCTCAGGGGCTGCCCACGTCATCAAGCAGTGGAGTCCCCGAATCCACAGATGCTCTAGTGGAGGCACATGTGCTCCCCTTGTTCAAGCAACAAGTCCGAGTTGAGGATCAAGGTCCCTATGAACCATGGCTTTATCTTCAGCTGAAGTCTATAGTCCGCTAAAGAGGAAGTTTTATTTTTAAAAATGGGTTTTAGTACGCATGTCTGGGTCTTTTTGAGGTATCCACCAAAAGACAGTAGTCACAGGTATCCAGGGGGTGGGTTGGTCCTCATATTAAGCAATTACAGAGACTCAAGTTGCTCCTGACCCCTGGTCTGCCCTGATGAATCTGGTTCAGATTTCTGATTCTTACTTTGGAAGAGTCATGTCTATGTTTGAGCATTTAGTGTTCTGGTCAGCAGCATCAGGGTTTTGGCTATACAGGTAGCCAATTTTCCTTTTCACCTTGGAGTCAGCTTCAGGCAAGCTTGTTGAAAGTAGTTTATCTGCCACTAACCAGCCATTTAAAAGGGGCTTCCCAGGTGCCTCAGTGGTAAAGAATCCTCCTGCAAGATGAGAGATGCAGGTTTGATCCCTGGGTCAGGAAGATCCCCTGGAAAAGGAAATAGCAAACCAACTCCAGGGTTCTTGCCTGGTAAATCCCACAGACAGAGGAGGCTGGTGGGCTACAGTCTATGGGGTTGCAAAGGGTCGGACATGACTTAGTGGCTAAACAACAACAGTCATTTAAAAACTGTTATTATCATCATCATCATTAATATTTTTTATAATATTAGGAAAATAAGTAAGCACAATATGCTAACATATGCTGCCTGACTGGCTTTTTAACTGCTCATATGAAATTATTGCCTGGGCTGGGCTCGATGAAAATTATCTTCAGATATTAGCAGGTATTAATCCGGCTTTTGGGTGTATTAACCTCCCATGGGTGATAATTATGTCACTACATTAGCAGATATTTATTTGGCCTTGGGTGAATTAACTTCCCAGAGGTCTTTTTTTAATTTTATGTAAGCATAGTATAAATAATATATTCTTATGAGGCAGCTAGTGTATTTATCAGTATTAGTTCCTCTTATCTAAATCAATGACTTGATCATCCTTAATAATCATGCTATCAGTCATGTGTGTTCAAGGAGTAAGTAGATAGCTCCCTAGCAGGGCTCTTCATCAGTCAGACTTGCCTTAGGTCATGAAAGGAATGGTGTCTTAGGACAAGGTCAGGAAGAGGTGAGTGAAATGGAATATTAGAAATCACCTAGCAGATGTCGCTTGATTGTTTTCCTGCTTCACCACATACACTTGTTCTGTGTATCCTCCAAATTTCTCTAGAGGGAGACGTGGGGAAATCTGTTTTCACTCTGATAAAAACAGCCATCCAGCATGGCTCTCAAATGACTGCCATTGACTGTTAGTTCTTGGTGCTAACAGAAGTCATTCTTCCGCTCAAACCAACTAGGCATAGTATTTCTGTGTACGGTAACCGTGACTATTGTCTTAAATTCTAAATATCTCAAGGGAAACAGTTTTCTCTCAGCCTTGTTAATTGCAAAATAGAGAGAGCTGTAGCAGAAGGTCTCCGCCTGGCATTAACTATCAATACCTTTGGCTGTTCTGTCCACTGTTCCAGACAGCAGTGTGTTCGTTCTTTGATTTCTTAGGGCTACACTGATGAGCCTGTTTCTAAGATCCTTTGCCAAGTAGAAGATGGGACAATTGTACAGCTGGATCGCTGGAACCTCCACGTGGAAAGAAACCCAGACTTGCCTCCTGAAGAACTGGAAGATGGCGTGTGTAAGGTTAGAGAGTTTTCCCTTCTGCAGAAAGGGAACCCTGGAGTATTTTCTGCCTGAGCCCCAGGAAATACGTTCCTGGCCGGAGAGTTAATGTCTGATTCCCTCCTATAGAGGTCATAGCTACTAGGGCTGTGAGAATAATGCTGTCCAGTGATTCTGCCCTATAGACTTCTAAAGATCAAGATTTCCTAAGTGCTTCACTAGCGCAGGGAGCTATTCTCTGTCCTCAATTTCAACACCAGAAAGAAATGTATCAGTTTTCTAATCTTTCAAATTCATTGGAAAATCTTAAACCCACGAGGAGATTAAAAAAAAAAAAGTCATATGGCTTGAAACATTAGGCACAAGGTCTTTCAATAGAAAGATACCATCCGATATTTCTGGTCTGATAGCAAAAATTCCAATTTCATCACTTGTTTGGGATGCGAAGATACACCTAAATAAATGTTTGACTTAGTGTTTTTCCTTCAGTGATTAAACTTGTATCTCACAAACCAAGGGATGTAATTATAAAAATGCTACTGTGGAGCTTCAGGGGAGAATTCAGTTTTAAGTTCTGGCCTCAATTTCATATAAATCTGATAGGTTTCTGAGTAGCCACTTGCTTTCTATTACTTTGCCTTTTTCTTCTGTGATAGTGTTTTCACATTTTCATTGTGTAAGAATCTCCAGGCAGCGGTCCTCTGAAATGCAGATAGCAAGGCCCTGTTCCCAGAGATTCTGATTAAGTAGATGTAGGGTGAAGGCCCAGCATCCGTGTAGCATCCCTGCTCTATTGGGTCACACCATTGATTGAAGCCAGGGTTTCATGGTGCTTCGGCCTTTGAATCCGGTATCATTTTAGACCAAACCAGTGCACCTTTCCTTGGAGAAGGAAATGGCAACCCACTCCAGTATTCTTGCCTGGGAAATCCCATGAACAAGGGAGCATGGTGGGCTATAGTCCATGCGGTTGAAAACGAGTCAGATACAACTTAGTTTCTAAACAACAACAAATGCACCTTTATTGATGAGCATCAAGATCCCGACCAATTGTGGTAGAAGCTCAAGTTACTTATTTGACTAAAATTGGTTAAAACATGTTTTGTCTTACCTTCATAGTTTTTTCACCTAAACTATGATCCAGAAGCTAAGGTTTTTCATAGTTATCATGATTGCTCAGTTGATCTTAAGTTCGTAACGTCACAGTGTTGTTTAAGCAAGTATCGTCTTGGGATATAATACTTTGTAATGTATTTGACTTATAGAAACTGGGCGTAAAACAGCTAAAGTACAAAGAAATGTACCATATGGAAATGTTAAGGTCCTATCTCCACTCAACTTGGAATGGTTAGGCCCTCAATAGCAATCTCTATTTAATTCTTTTCCCAACAGCTTAAGAAATGGAAAGACTTCTTGATGCAGCCTGGGGACATTAATCCAGATAATTAAAGGGTTTCAAAAGTGGATTTGTAAGGAGATGTGTAGGAAATTGGGGCAATTTTTCCTGGAAAATGTGAATAAGAACTCTTAAAACAGATTAAATTGTGATGTTATTTAGAGGATGGTGACCAGATGTTCTCGTACGTTATCAGCGGATGCTGAGCCATGGGTTAGAATTGTAGCCAAAAGAACATAAATGGTAGAAATGGACATATCTGTGCTTTTGGCAGGATCACCAACCCTTGCTGTCGTTCCTAAGGACTTGTATTTTCGTTTAAGTGCAGGAACTGGACATTCTCAAATGTGAAGCCAGAAGAGTGAGACATGTTTTGGCATTATTCTGTGTGTTTAGTTTCTCTCCCTGTTCTCCAGTCACTTGTGACCACTTCTAAGGGCTGAGCTGACCTCTGAATCAGTACATGCTCTGAGTCAGCCTTCCGTGGATGGGTTCATCGTTTATTTCAATTTCTGTGTTTCTGTATTATTAATAATCTCTCTCTTGCTCTCTCTCTGATTCTCTCTCTCATTTTATTTTTCTCTTACTGTGACAAGATTATTGCTCTAGTCAGAGAGAAAAATCTTACTGATCAAGGGGCATAGGAAACCCAGTAATTTTTGAAATCTTGAGGCTAAACACTTATTTCTAATAGAAGAGGAGTGCATTTCTCTCTGGAGGAGAAACCTGATCATTATCTGGAAACATCATCCAGGCTGAGATAATATTTCCCCTCTGTTTACTTTAACATTTACCTTCCAATCTGAGTTGCAGAAGAAAAAGTGGAAGAACCACCATATGCCTTCTAGCATTTCCCACACGCTTTCCTAATTGTTCTCACGTTAAACCAAAGGCCTTCAGATCATGTCAGCTTCGTAGTTTTAATGCAGGACTTCAGGCCATGTAGTTTGTTCTCCCCTTTACTCAACTTGCAGCCATAACAGCCGGGGAGCCAGAGGACTCTGGCAAGGAAAGCTGAGGCTTCTGTATATTTCTATGTGTCTGTGTTTGTGTATTTCATGGTCATATTAAAGACGTAAGAGTTAATAGAGTAAATAAAAATCTGAATGCTAATAAATACACACACATATGTTTTATTTCTAATTAGAGGATAATTGCTTTACGATGTTGTGTTGGTTTCTGCTGTACAACAGTGTGAATCAGCCATAAGTACACATGTGTCCCCTCCCTCCCATCCCATCCCCCGCCTAGGCCATCACAGAGCACCGAGCTGAGCTCCCTGTGCTATGCAGCAGCTTCCCACTAGCTGTCTCTTTTGCACATGACAGTGTGTGTATATCAGTGCTACCCTCTTAATTAGCTTTTAGTTTTTCTCTTGGTTGAGAATAATTAAATGGCTCCCACTGGCTTATTGCTTACATGACTTTTGTCGAAAATATATAGATTTTTAGAAAATAAGGGTAAACAAATTAAATGGTATTTATTTTCAGTTGCAATATTAATTTGCTGAACATAAATTCTTCAAAAAATGTGCATCCACTGATTAAGAAGGTTAGATGTGATCCTTATAATTAAATTTATTTGCAGAGTTTGTTTAGTGAATCATCCCTTGTAACTCTTACAAATGTGCATCCTTAAGATTCTCGGGTTATAATATCCATGAGAATGGTTCTCATTTAACAATTTGTGTTGTGTCTCTTGTTTCCTAAACTATTTAAAATTCTTGGGAGTATCCTATGAGTTGAGCTTTCCCTAAAGAATTAATTCAAAAATCCCTTGTTCCTTCTATGTAGATACCCCTGCATTGGGTTGTGACTGGTCTTTCTCCCAAGGACTTGCCCCACAGACTGGTGTCTGGCTTTCAACTTCACTTCTGCCTTTTGTTCGTCATTGCAGCTTCCTCTGAATGTTTTCAATAACTACTTCAGCCTCGGATTCGATGCACACGTCACATTGGAGTTCCATGAATCCAGAGGTGAGGACAACGTCCCATTTCCATCTCCCAGGGAGGAAGTTTCCAGCAGGTGTTTTGCATGTTCCCTTTTGTTTGCATATCTTAAGCGTCCACAGTGTGGTCTACTGCTGTTTCTCCATATGAGCTTCGTGGTGACCGTGGGAGCTCAGTAAGATAGGAACTTGGGACAGATGTTACCCTGAGACCTCGTTGTTTAGGGTCTCAAAGACAGTAAAGGTCAGGACCAGATGTGTGCTCCAGGACTCAAGACTGCTAATTTTTAGGTCTGACTAGAAACTAAAGTCAGTGAACGACCAAGAAGTGATTAAAAAAAAAAAAAAAGGGAAAACAGTGACTAAAGAGCTGGTAAGGGAGGATTGATGCTGACTGAGAGTAATGAATACCATATTCATGGAGAGGATCTAGAGATGGCGGTTACACAATATACACGAAATGTTGAAACAGGTTAAAACAGATTGAAACAGATGGCTGATGTGTCTATACCAGAGGTGTGGACTTTTTAGTATCTGTTAGTCTATCTTTTTTGCATTAAGTAAAAAAGAAATCATTATTAATGATGAAAGGTATAATTACTCAAGCTGTGTTTTTAATGTAATTTATTTTTGGCGATGCTGGACCTCCGTCGCTCCGCAGGCTTTTCTCTGGTTGTGGTGAGCCAGGGCTACTGTCTAGTTGCGGGGTGAGGGGCTTCTCGTTGCGGTGGCTTCTCTTGTTGCCTAGCATGGGCTCTAGGGTATGTGGACTGCAATAGCTGTGGCACTTGGGCTCAGTAGTTACAGCTCCTGGGCTCTGGAGAACAAGGTCAGTAGTTGCGGTGCACAGGCTTAGTTGCTCTGTGACATGTGGGATCTTCCCAGATCAGGAATCGAACCAGTGTCTCCTGCATTGGCAGGTAGATTCTTTACCAATGAATCACCAGGGCAGCCCATCAGGCTATTTTTTTTTTTTTCTGTTTTCTGTTTATTGGGGTTTTCCCCATGATTTTACCTGGATAGTCAAGAAATCTCAAGCTCCAGTGCAGGAGGAGGAGGAAGAAAGTGAGGCTTCATTTTCATTACGGTCATATGTACTTATTTTTGTTGATAGATAGTGGCTGGAAGCCACGCAAACCACAGTTGAGACTCCAAACTGTTCTCTAAGGTAGCTGCTCAGGGACTGTGACTTCATGACAAAGCTTGTATCATTTGCATCCAGTACTTGCAGAGTGATTCAAAGCCTCATGAGAGCCATTCCAAAAAACATAACCTTGCATAGAATAACCTACTAGATATTAGTCAAAAGATACAATAAATTGGGAATTATGGCAATCCATTTACATGGACTGGGTAATAAATACAAATCTCACTAAAGCAGAATCCTAAAAAATTCAATTGCAGAAAGTTTTTGGCATAGATATGAAATAGCCCATCAAATTGACATGGGACAGTTGCAGACTTTTATTAGTATCTGTATTGTATTTCTTTTAGAAGGGACAATTAAAATGACATTCATTTTGAGACAGTTTATTATTGGCATTTTCTGTGTAAATGCTTTTAGAATTACCAGTAGAAAAGCAAATAAGGAGTAAAGAAAGGCTGAACATTTTGATTGACTTTGTATGTAAATAATGCAAACATTTGAATAATTTGATCCGAAAGAAAGTATATTGGATTTCCCTGCTGGGCCAGTGGTTAAGACTCCATGCTTCCAATGCAGAGGATGTGGGTTTGATCCCTGGTCAAGGAAGTCAGATCCAACATGCCGCGTGGTGCAGCCAAAAAATAAATTTGAAAAAGTGATTTTTAAAAGAAGAAGGTATACTTTATTTGATAGGAAAATAGATGCTGTTTTATTCTTCTCAAAGTGGCTAAGCCATATCTGGCTGAACTGTTGTGTAACAGAACATGTAATCATTTGGAACAAAATTCAGAGATTTGATAGGATTGGTCATTCAGTTGTCGGTTGGAATCTTGCCCAGTACTTTACACTATTGCATTATGACAGTACTTGAGGAAGTACATTGAAAATACTCTAGTCCACTATTAGCTGAAACTCCAATATTTTGGCCACCTGATCCGAAGAGTTGACTCATTGGAAAAGACCCTGATGCTGGGAGGGATTGGGGGCAGGAGGAGAAGGGGATGACAGAGGATGAGATGGCTGGATGGCATCACCGACTCAATGGACATGAGTTTGAGTGAACTCCGAGAGTTGGTGATAGACAGGGAGGCCTGGCGTGCTGCGATTCAAGGGGTCACAAAGAGTTGGACACGACTGAGCAACTGAACTGAACTGAACAATGATTATGGTTATCAGGTAGCAAAGCTAGGTCTCACTTTGCCAGCTATGTGAATTAGATAGTCGTCTTTGGGGGACATGAAGGATATTAAACACATCAAACTTTTAGTCTGAGATTGGACGCTTGAGTCATACCCTCATTGAAATTGCTTATTATTCAGGGGATTTGAACCTTACACTACAAGGTCAAGGAAATACAATTATGACTCCTGAAGAGGCAGTATTTAAATTTGATTTAGGATTTGCTATTTTCTCTGAATATAAAGAGGCATGCAGATCAGCATGTTTCAAAGGATTATGAATGTTTCATGATTCATATGGTGAACTGACAGATTTCTTTGAAAAGGTGTTATTTTCAGTGGACTGCTAAATTTCACCATCACCATCACTGCAAAGGACACATTGCCAGGCTCTTGCCCAGGGAGTAAGACTCAAGCACAGTTGACCTTTGAGAAACCCTGTCCAAGCTTCTGTATCTGTAACCTTCTTTTCCATCTTGAACCTCAGTGTGACATCTACTCATCATTCTAGATTCAAGCATACTTGGCTCTGGAACACTTTTGATTTTCTCTATGTATAGACCCCACTCCTCCATGCTGCCCCCACTTCATCTTATACGGAGAAGGAAATGGCAACCCACTCCAGTATTCTTGCCTGGAAAATTCCTTGGACAGAGGAGCCTGGCGGGCTACAGTCCGTGGAGTCGTCTTATATAGACATCTTTTTATGGCATATACAAAATTACATTTTTCATTTTCATGTTCAGGTCTATCTTCCCCTCTTTAAACAACACAAGGGCAAAAGACTCTCTTATTTTTATCCTCCTGTGCCAAGTCCAGTGGCTGTCTCAAATGTCTGCTATAGGAATGGAATGTTAAATTGGAGAACAGGCTCATATATAACAGATAAATAAAAGTAGAGGGAGTATATAGTAAGAGGAAGACGTATAGGCAGTGAGTAATATGAGAGTTCGGTGGGGATCGCTGACAGAAGAAAAGTATTGGGAAAGTTTTCAGAAAGGGTAGGAGGGAATATGATGGGAAATAAAGAAGGAATGTGATGCAGACAAGAACTGAAATGGGTAAGGGCATTTCAGACAGGAAAGAAAAGTACAGAGGGACAAAGGAGCTTGTGATAAAGATGGGTTAGATGACTGGTTAATACAGAGTGAAAGATTTTTGCCATGGTGTTAGAAAAATGAAGATAATGCTGGTAAAAAACATTTGTCCTTAGGGTGCAGTGACTGAACGAAAAGATTTTTACAACACATAGAATTTTAATTGAAGGTGACACTGTCACTGTAGGCATAGATTTTTAAGTCATTAATGTATACATAACCGATGTCTTAAGATTGGGTTAATATCCAATGCAGATAATTTGGAAGATGTATGAGTTGTATGGGCTTCCTAGGTGGCGTTAGTGCTAAAGAACCTGCCTGGCCATGCAGGAGAGGTAAGAGACATGGGTTTAATCTGTGGGTTAGGGAGAGTCCCTGGAGGAGGGCATGGCAATCCACTCCAGTATTCTTACCTGGAGAATCCCATGGACAGAGGAGCCTGGTGGGCTACAGTCCATGGGGTCACAAAGAGTTGGACACAGCTGAAACAACTTAGCACGCACACATGAGTTATATGGCGTTCAGATTGCTTATTGGCTTTTATAAACATAGTGTTAAACTTATATTTGCTAATATCTCCCTAATAGGCAAGACCAATTACAGAAAAAAATAGAGTTTTGGATTCCATTTTAACAGCACATATGTTATTGTGCTGTACACAAAGATGGGATTAATATGTTAAAATAATGGAATGGGTTATACCCAGGGTTTCATTATCATTATAAATGGATTACATTCAGAGCCAAATCATTTAGATGATTTAGATGATGAGATTTGGCAAGTTTGAACTAATGAGATTTAGATGAGGTCTTTGGATTTTGAGTTGATGCTGTAATGGGAATGAGACCTTTTGGGACCTGGGAGGAAGTGAATGAGTTTTTCACATGTGAAGGATGTGAATTATAGGGGCCAGGAGGTAGACTATTGTAGGTAAAATTTTGGTTTCTGTGAACTTTGCCATTTGGTGTCATGCTTACCATTCAAATACAGGGTTGGGATTTGGACACTTTCGGCCAGTCAGCCAGCTGTCTGATGAGAAATGACTTGGAGAAAGATCTATTCCTAAAAAAAGGATAATGAACAAAATAGCAAAAGACGAACATTGACAGTGGGTTCCTTTGGAATGTCTCGGAATTTTATCAGAGTGTAAGGAAATAGTATTTCATTTCGGGATTTTATCATCCCTTGAATTCATGTGAACATTCTCTGATGAAGATTCTTGTTTAATCTATTTATGGTCTTCAATCTATATAACATCCAGGAACAGACACAAAATTAAACCCTTCTCAGTCAGAGCCTTTGCTGTCTTTTGCCCTGAGTCCATTCTGCAGGTCATCTGTATATGTCTGTATCTGCCTATATGTGTGTGCTCACATGTGTCTGACTCTGCAACCGCATGGACTGTAGCCTCCCAGGCTCCTCTGGGAGGAGGGATTCCCAGGCAGGAATGCTGGAGTGGGTTGTCATTTCCTTCTCCAGGGGATCTTCCCAACCTCGGGATCAAACTGCATCTCCTGCATTGGCAAGAAGATTCTTTACCACTGAGCCATCTGGAAGCTGCATAGATGCACACACACACACACACACACACACACACACACACACACACATATATAATATAATATTTACATATCTTCACAAATCAAATGGTTTTTCAAGGCCTGTCACAAACAAGAGTGTAGATGGTAGTTAGGAGTTTTTGCAAAATGTGACTGCAAATTCTTCATTGATTTTTATCCAAATTCCCTATATTAAATTTGAGCTGCATACATAGTTTATGGAAGCTGTGCTCCATGGAGGTCAAAGCAGACAGTAGACCCTCTCCCTTCTCCCTTCCCTCTTTCTTCTATCATCGCTGCCCTGTATTCCAACCACTCCTCTATTTTGAATAGAGTCCAGAGTGTCTCAGCCTTTAATGTGCATGGGAATCACCTGGAGAACTCGTTAAACCAGATTCCTAGACCCCAGCCCCCAGACACTCTAATTCAATAGGAGTAGGCTGGAGCCTAATAATTTGCATGTCTCAGTTGATACTGCCACTGATGATAGTTTGGGGCTACATTTTATATCTCTGGGCTATTGTGCCAACTGCCTATAACTGAGGGAAGCACGATAATGAAGCTGTTGGTTCCTTGGGATGGGGAGGGACAGAGAGAATGTGGAGGAGCTAATCTAACTCACTACTTCTAATGAAGTCTGTAACAAAACCACCTTTTCCCTTTCACAGAAGCAAATCCAGAGAAATTCAACAGTCGTTTTCGAAATAAAATGTTCTATGCAGGGGTAAGTATACATTTCATTTTTTAATGATTACATGTGATTTTTACTAATTTACTGATGGTAATAAAGATGCTAATATACTATGCTAATAATTACATACACATCACAGATGCTTACATGTGTGTCTATGTGTGTGTGTGCTCAGATCTGTCCAACTCTTTCCGACCCCATGGACTGTAGCCTGCCAGGCTCCTATATCCATGGGATCCTCCAGGCAAGAATACTGAAATAGGTTGCCATTTCCTTCTCCGGGAGATATTCCCAACCCAGGAATCGAACCCAGGTCTCCTGCATTGCAGGCAAATTTTCTACCACTGCACCACCCAGGAAGCCCTATGTTTATATATGGTTAATGCTTAATGTGTTGGTTGAAGGATAAAAGTAAGGTATATTTCTTAAGTTGGTTGGCAGAGAGTTCATTATCTTTGAACTCTAAAGCCCTTATGCTGAATGGGAATGATATTCAAGAAGTGGTGTGAAAAACAAACATCAAAGTCAAGCTAGAGAACTGGAAAATTAGGTAGGCTGAAAGATGTATGGCAAGTCTTGGGTAAGAATGTAGTTTTCATAAAGGTATGTATCCTATGCATTGACATTTGGATGCAAAATGAAGAGACCATGGAGAGGTTTTTCATGGAAGCATATATGAGATAAAGGGGCACTCTTCTTTTCACTTCTTCTCAGAGACATCCCTGGATGTGAATGGCTAGAAAGAAAAAAAAAAAAAAGAGGGACTCCAAAATATTGATTTTTAAAGTGTGCTTAAGTTTATACCACTGGATAGAGGGGATTAAAGTAAAAAAGAGGTGAAACAAGACAGTTTCAGTGGCGAGTTAAAGATTTTATCAGCGTCTGCTGGATGAACAGGAAGGTCGGGAAAGGCCGTCAGATCTCCAAACTGACCCTTGAAATTACTACATTTTCTCTCTCCTACTGCTATCTTAAGTTTTATTATAAGTTACATTTTGAAAACAAAGAGATAGATTTCAACTTGACAGCCTCTGCACTACTTTACTCTAGAGAATTTGTTTTATATTTTGTATTTTTGCATAACTCAGAATTCCTAGGATCTATCTATCACATAGAATCAGGGCTTTGGCATAACTGTGTAATAAAGCATTTTTTTTTCTCTCTTTCCTTGTGGTATAGGCAGCTTTTTCTGATTTCCTACAGAGAAGCTCTAGAGATTTATCCAAACATGTTAAAGTTGTCGTAAGTATTATGTGTGTTGACTCATTTCCCTTTGAATGTAAATATCATGTCCTTAACATAAACCCCAAATACCAGTTTATGTACTTAATCAGTGGGCTGCATAGAACTTGAACTGAATTGACTATGGTGTGTTCAGCCAACATTTAGGAGCATTCAGTTATGTGTTGGCCACTGAACAGAGGATGAAGTTAAATAAGATGGATGGATTTTGCTCCTGAAAAAACTCACGGTTTGGTCATGCTGAAGGGCACCTAACTCATGGCAGAACAATAGAATAAATGTTGCTATTCAACTGTTTGTGTCATATGCTGGTGGCACAAAAGGAGAAATGCAAACTGCCCCTGGTGTAGTCAGGGAAGTCATCAAAGCAAGGATGTTGAGCTGGGTCTTGAAGTAGAAATAGATGTTCACCAAACAACTAGCTTTATTCCCAGGCTATCTGAAGAATCTTCATTTTTAGAAAAATACTTTGATTTTAGTATTTTGTGGTCACTTACTCTCTAGCCTGGTCAAGGTCCCTTACCACTTAGGAGTTTTTTTGGCTGCTGTTTACTTCTGAATCTCTATCCCAAGTTGGGGAATACTCATCTTGGAGGCAAGGGAGATGGGAAGTCATTTTTTCTCTAAGAGATATATTTAAAAATAGCATATCATTAATTATTAAGAAGACAAAGTGTTTCCTTGAGGTAAATGAGTTGAGAGAGGAAATGAGCATGACTCTGTTGCACATCCCTGTATAAGTGAAACAGGAAAGACAGAAAAAATGTACAGATGAGGAAAGAGAAATGGGAACACAGCAATGCTTGGGTTTATTGTGGAATAGATAAGAATAGCATTTGTGGCAGAAGGGGGCAGGATAAAAGGTATACATGCAAATAGAGAAAAATATATGACCTTAAACTAATGGATTTATAGAGGAATACAGAGGAGCCTAAGATAAATATTCAATTTTCTTGACACCAATAAACCATATAGGAGACACAAATCTCCTAAATCATTTGAAACAAAGACATTACCACTAACAGCCTTTGGCATCACTTTCAGATGTTTCAGTTCTCATAAAATACTAATGAAAAGCCAGTATCCTTTAGTCGTAGCAACTCTTGAAAACTGGAATACTGCCTTTTTAAATCTAGATACGAGAAAGAGACATAATCCATTAAACTGTGAAGATCTTAATTTTGATAATGCAATGGTTATTTAAGTAGCAGCAACCTTGCCTGAGACTTATCCTGTTTCTTCTGTAGGGGCCTCCAAACAGCCAAAAATAAACTTTCCTTCTTCTCCCAGTATTTTTTGCATTATTGGGAACATTGTAGCACCTGCCTGGAGAGCCAGTGAGTGGAGGGCAGTGGCTATATTGAACCGTATTCACTGTCTAACTCAGCTGGGTGGAAATTAAACTCCACGTGTCTCCACACCACTGGAGAGCTTTTCTCCCCCATCTGGCAGTCTTCCTGTTGAGAAATGTCTCAGGCATGGGTGGCCAAAGAGCAGGGATTAAAAAAAGCTTGCAGAGAGGCCAAAGTGGCAGCCGGAAACTTAGAAAAGGTTTGATATCAGCCAGTAGGTATAATATTCCAGGTGGGTTGGTCTGTGTAATCATCTTTTATTTATGAAGAGAAAAAAAAAACACACACACACAGTAGAAACTAAGTCTTAACAAGTGGGATTCAGTCCTAGGTCTAGGTCTATCTTTATGAGGTCTGTCTATATGACTAAAAGCACATGCGTTTGAAACAACAGTTACCATTGTGCTATGACACAGAAATATACAAGGGTGTTTCTACAATTACGTCACTGAGAGTGAGACTGAAAAGATGGGAAGTCAGAGCAAATAGATGTACACATAAAAGCAGACTATCTTATCTTTGCCACGGGGTGAAGTCAGTGTTTCTGATGTAATAGTTAATAATCTAATCTCACAGAAATATAAAATATGTGCACAAATAATACACACACACACATATACACCCAGAGGATAGTAACAAAAACCTACATACATCCTTCTTTTGTTCTACTGCACATGTGTTCTTCTTGTTTTGATTCATCCACATGGAAGCTTGTACACAGGAAGAACTTTTTTTATGGAAATATTTTCCTTTGTGTGTTTGAAGTAGGGAGAAAGTTGAAAACTGTGGTCCTAAAGATTTGTGAAGTTTAAATGCAATAATATTTAAAAAAATTTTGTAAAATATTGTAAGGCATGCGTCCTCATAGAATTTGCTGAGTTTCCAGAATCACTATGTTTTTTTTTTCAGGTGCAAAAAGTAGAAAATTAAAAAAAAAATTCTGTTCTAGATAAAGTAATATATAAGTATAGGATTTTTGCTGTAATGCAACAGTGCTGCTTTGCATACTATTAAGATATCACATGCTTTTTGTTTTTGTTTTTGAAATTTTTAGTTGCTTACAACACTCAGTTTTGATCATTTAAGATGTCTACATTTTTTCTTCACTGGTAGAGACATCTATCAACTCAAGTCCTTAAATTGGGAGACCTTATGAGTGTTTAAGATTTTGAAAGTGTTGTGAAAACACCTTAAATCAATGTTTAGAACTGCATTCCAATCTAAATAACATTTGAGAATAGTTTGCTTATTTATGATTATAAGATTTTCCAGAAACAGTTTTTGAGAATGCTCATCAAAACTAGTCTGGGTTAAGATCAGCTGGGAGGAGGAGAATGAGACAAGCCTGATGGCTAGCAGAGTCATCGTAACCTGGATTGCAAGTCCCTCTGAAGAAAACTTCAGAAATTTGCAAGGATCTTGGGAATGCTTTAACCCTGTCTCCCAAGGAGAAGACGGAGGGTGGAGGGGTGGGGTGGGGGTGGGGTACATTCTGTGATGAGGGTGTGAGGAGAGCAGATGAAAAGCCGGCTTTATACCTTTGACATCAGGAGGCCTAGAGTCCTGAGCAGAGAGCTCCTCTTTTGGCGTTTGTCACCAGTGGGACATGAGAAAGGGAAACGAAAAGCCTCTTTCTTGATCAGTCAGAGGGTGCTCTTGAGGAAAGCACTAGCCAGTCACGCAAAGTGAAAGTGCTGGTCGCTCAGTTGTGTCTGACTCTACGGCCGATGGACTGTAGCCTGCCAGGCGGCTCTGTCCATGGAGATCTCCAGGCAAGAATACTGGAGTGGGTAGCCATTCCCTTCTCCAGAGAATCTTCCCGATTCAGGGATTGAGCCCAGGTCTCCTGCATTGCTGGCAGATTCTTTACCATCTGAGCCACCAGGGAAGCCCCAAGCAGGTCAGGGAAACCACACACAAAGGTATTGAGGCCAAGCCAGCCTGAGGCCCTTGAAACCCAAAGTCACATCCAGAACCAATGAAGTGCTTTATCTAGGGAGACCAGTCACAGTCTATAAGAGATTATACTGATAAGAGTAAATTGCTAATGGAGATAATGCTAATTTATAATAGATAGTAAAAAAAAAAAATGTGGGATATATTCCTTTCAGACTGCTTTCAAAATATTACATTGAACATTTTCAAAAGACAAATTATGTCAAAAAACAAGGAAAATAAATGGTCATATGCATGACTATTTTTGAATCAGATGATGGTGGTAGGGATTACTACTGCCTCATCTTGAGGCTTTGTCCTTTTGTTCTTTTAAGTGTTCATAAATCTTTTAAGGATTTACTGCATAGCACAGGGACCTGTATTCAATATCTTGCAATCCCTGGTGGCTCAGTTGGTAAAGAGTCTGCCTGCAATGCAGGAGACCCGGGTTCGATCCCTGGGTCAGGAAGATCTCCTAGAGAAGAAAATGGCAAACCACTTTAGTATTCTTGCCTGGGAAATCCCATGGATAGAGGAGCCTAGTGGGCTACAGTCCGTAGGGTTGCAAAAGTCAGACACGACTTAGTGACTAAACCTACTTACCTACCTAAATCTTTTAATGTTGATACTATAAGCCTAAGTATCTAATCACAGTCCAAGGTTAAGAATAA
The DNA here is from genome assembly GCF_032405125.1 of Capricornis sumatraensis. Classification (NCBI taxonomy): domain Eukaryota; kingdom Metazoa; phylum Chordata; class Mammalia; order Artiodactyla; family Bovidae; genus Capricornis; species Capricornis sumatraensis. The sequence goes on along the minus strand of NC_091073.1, from coordinate 105,711,256 downwards.
TGAGAGTTCCTTGGATTGTGAGACCAGAGAAAAACATTTTGGTCAAATGGCAGCTTTGTTTTTACATGAAGTGAAAGCAAAACCAAGCTCTGAACTCTGGAGCTGGGAAAGTTAGAATAAATTTTCAGTCACAGTAATGGCCATTGATGCCAGCAACAGACAAGGACAAGGGTAAGCCTTTGGTACCTGCCCTTGTCAGCTAAGTTGGCTTGTAGACTTGCACCTGCTTCAAAACCTTTGCTTTTTCTGCTTTGATTGTTGCAGTGTGATGGGACCGATCTTACCCCAAAGATCCAGGAACTGAAGTTCCAGTGTATAGTATTTTTAAATATACCCAGGTAAGCCCTGTTCTTATTGTCTTCCTTGGTTTGATGTGAACTCTGTTTGACCTAAGGTTCTCTGCCTTCATGATGGAAAATTTCCAGGTACAAGTGATGAAAAATAGTTCCTTTAATGACTTGTTAAGAGTCTCCAGGCCTGATCATTTTTTCTCCTACTTGCTTTGTTTAATGTTCTCTATGGTCTTTTTTCATGTATGTGGTATAGCATGCATGGTGTATACTTACCCATGCTTAAGAAGCCCAGGCAGCCCTCTGGACCGAGACATTTTAATGTAATTCTCAGTTACTGACCCCTCCACCCTGTCACCCTCCCCAGGAATGATGGACTTGAATAAATACGTGTTCTTAGTTTCCCAAAAGCTATTAGGAAACCTTCCAGCCTGATTTCAGCATGGAATTCATTCAAAATCGTTGCCAGATGATTGCTTTGAAAAAATAAGATCAATTAGAGCAGCATTTTCTAGCCAGAATGTCAGCTTTCTTTGGTGCTATTATATACCTCAGGAGAAAGGGGTATTTAAGATTAACTAGTCTCAAAATAAGCACATTTCTCAGTGGGCTTAAATTTAGATTCTAGGCTCCCAAGCCAAGATTTGAAAGGGATGGATCCCTGACTCTTTGTTATTTGCAAACCAGACAACTCAGACACAAAAATCCACAAGTAAGTTCTATTTAGACTGAATTTGGTTGAAATGAGAAGTGTATGCAAATCTATGTCTGGGAAAGCAGTCTCCTGATGACTTTTGGCCGTGCTCAGTTTAGCCCCTTACAACCTATTCCAGAAGTATTTTCATCTCAGTCGTTGAAATAGGGGGCCTAGATTCTCAGGAAACAGTGTTCGTTAGCTTGCTTTAATTTTCTTTTCTTCTTATTCTTCTTCTTGCTCCTTCCCATCTCCCCTCTGGACTTTGTTTATTCTACTTTTCAGTTTCCCTGACTTCCCCTTCCCTTTCTAATCTCACATCTTTGTCTCATCCCTTTTTCACTCCTCTATCTTCAGTTACTGTTCCCCCATCCTGGGGTACTTGTTATCTTAATTATGTATTTACTGCTGATGCTTACCCAGCTCGATTCTCTTTTCCTCTCTTACTGGCATGTATATGTCTCCCTCCAAGACCAAATTTTGAAACCACCTATTGATAACTCATGGGATGTCATGGAAAGTAGGCCTCTGAATTATAGAGTGAGAAACACACACACACACAATTGATACTATGTATAAAACAGATAACTAATGAGAATCTACTGTACGCCACAGGGGACTCTACTTAAAGCTCTGTGGTGACCTAAATGGGAATAAAGTCTAAAAAAGGGGGATTGCTGCTGTTGTTCATCACTCAGTCGTGTCTGACTCTTTGCGACCCCATGGACTGCAGCACACAGGCTTCCCTGTCCTTTACCATCTCCCAGAGCTTGCTCAAACTCATGTCCATTGAATCAGTGATGCCATCCAACCATCTCATCCTCTGTGGTCCCCTTCTCCTCCTGCCTTCAATCTTTCTCAGCATCAGGGTCTTTTCCAATGAGTCGACTCTTCCATCAGGTGGCCCAAGTAGTGGAGCTTCAGCATCAGTCCTTTTAATGAGTATTCAGGATTGATTTTCTTTAGGATTGACTGGTTTGATCTCTTTGAAGTCCAAGGGAAAAAAGCAGGGATGGATGTATACCATAGCTGATTCTCTTTGCTGTACGGTAGAAACTAACACAACATTGTAAGACAACTATACTCCAATAAAAATTTAAAAATAAAAACTTGATAAAGAATGAATTAGTAGAAAGTTGGACACCATGGGATGCTTTGTTGTTGAATTTTGACCCATTTTCACAAATTGATACTTGGAGGGGAAGGGGATAAACCCATTTTCTTTTCTATTGGGAGACATGAACCAAGAGTAGAAAGCCATTCTTTTGTGAAATCAACATCAGATCAAACTATAAATTGTTGCCTGATGATGATCACGAGAAGATTGGCACAAACTCTAATTCTGATTTTACTCTTCTCTTGCAGATATTGTGCTGGCACAATGCCCTGGGGGAACCCAGGAGATCACCATGACTTTGAACCCCAGCGTCATGATGATGGTTATATTGAAGTCATTGGATTCACCATGGCATCTTTGGTGAGCAATACATCTGTTTTATTGAAGTAAAATGTGTTTTAGTCACAATGAGAGTTTATTCATTTTACAAGATTTTGGTATAATGTTGTCTCCTGGCTTATCAGCTTATAAACTATGCAATGTAGAGTTGCTAGGGGAAGCCAAAAGCAAAAAGTCATTCTTTGTGTCACTAAAAAAAGTTGATGTGTATTTGTTTGAACTTCAAAGGTAAATGAATATTATTTGTTATTTTTCCTGATACTTTCTATCAGAATGAAATGCAAAGTTTTTATGTTAATTACATAACATTATGCCACAAATATATCCCAACATTGATTAGAAATCTTGCCGTTTGATACTTTGTTGGTTCATGGAAGACTCAAATTTAGATAAAAAAGAACATGGTCATTTGCATTCATCTCCATTTTACCCACTTAAGCATAAAATGGGCACCTACATTATCACAGAATATCTGAATATAGAAAGACTTCTCATGACATTAATGAATATTCACTTGCTAGTTTTGAGATCACCTTGCATTTTAATTTTGGTTCCTGGCATTAGACAAGTAAGTATATAGAATACGGTCAATCGCAAGCAGGTTTTAGCCTCGTGTTTTAACTTATTATTGAATGATAAAGAAACTAATTAAAAATTTTGCATATCATTTTATCAGATATAGATCAGCCATACCATCAGTTTGTAAAGCAAATGAAAATAAAGCTTCTTGCACTTGGCTAGCACTTAGTTCATGCCGTTATATCTCAAGGCTAGAAGGTTGTATTTCTTGTTCTAAACAACCTAAAACGACTCTCTCTTTCATCCATCTCATGGATTTCAAGTGGCTTTTCCTCCATCACCTTGAATGGGTGAAATTTAACAGAATAAATGCTTGTGATTATAAAAAGAATGTCCATCTCCTGAGATGGTGATGTTGCTCATTACATTTGATGTGTCTAGAATGAAATGGTCATTAAGTGTAAAAGATTGGTCTGGGAATGCTGTAATTTTCAAGATCGTACATAGCTCATATGTAACTCTTTCTTTCCAAAAGTCTTTATTATGTTAATTATAGATAATGACTCAGCCAAGAGCAAACAGGAATAAATTCAGTTAGGGTATGTGCAAGGAAGAATGTTTGGAGGTGCCCGAGAAAGTCACAAACCTGGTCGCGTGTTATTTTGCTCATTCATTTATTCACTAATCCAGTGAACATGTGTTGAATTTTTTGCTGTGAGAGTTTCCTAGTCCTGGCTGTGCTGTAGAAGGTTGCCAAGGAATGGCGAAAAGAAGATGATCCCTTACCTAGGCTTGCGAGGGCAGGAGAATATGAGACACTTTCCCATTGTTCTCAAGATTGCAAGCTAAATCTTTACTGCAAAATTGAGTTTCTTTCCAAATCTCCCTCCTTTACCACTGCCCTCTGTGCTTTGTAGCTTGTTGCCTCTCAAGTCAACTATAGCACTGGACATCCTTTGCTTCTTTGTACTACAGGACCATTGCCTATGCTGCCTATCACAAATGTTCTTTACCTCTTCATCTTATATAACTTTTCCATCTATATTCTGTTAGATTCTTTTTAGAAGTCTTTCTTTGGTTTGGGGTGTTTCTGCTTACAGTTATATAATTAAAGTCTGAACAAGAAGGAGAAGGCAGAGTGAAACTGGGTAATTAGAGGAGAATTTAAAGGATGGACTCTTGCAAGTAGTGCACTGGGTTATGAGAAGCGACAATGGATGGTGGGGTATTCCTGAGCTGAAGATACAAAGGCAAGGAAGCAGTCAGCTGTACCAGAAACAGAATGACTTAGGAAGGACCACCCGGTAGGAGTAGGATTTGCTACGTAAAAGCAGTTATTCTGTGCCAGCCTGGTCAGGGAGAAAGCCGGAGACATCAGTACAGTTCTTGCTCTCCAGCCATTAAACAGTCTAACTGGGTCAGTTTCACAGGGCAGGGAAGAGGGCGTGGAAGGGGTGGAGTATCAGGTGGGAATGGCAGGTGACTGGTATCCATCAGTCTAGTGTATTGCCAGTCCACAGCAGAGAACCTGAGACTTGTCTTTGGCAATAAGAAATGTGACAGGATGAATGAATTTTGCCAGGTGAAGAAGAATGGAACTTGACATTCTTGAAAAAGGTAAATGTGCAGACACTTGGTAGTCTAAGAGAGCGTAGTCTTCTGTGCAAACTACAGTCATTTTTATGTAGCTTAAAAATAGGTGAAAAGCGAAAGTGATGCAGATGGTCCTGGAGAAGCAGGCAGGGGTGACATCACAAAGTGCACTAGAGAATTTACCTAGGGGTTTTGACTTTGGGGCATCAGCAAAGTGTGTTTTCAAAATAAATATTTGTTCGGGAAAAGTTCACTGGAGAAATTGACAGCGCATTGAACTCTCATTCACTATCGCCCAGCCTCACACATGCGCGTGTGGAAAGTCGCTTCAGTCGTGTCCGACTCTGCGACCATATGGACTGTAACCCTCCAGGCTCCTCTCCCCATGGGATTCTCCAGGCAAGAATCCTGGAATGGGTTGCTGTGCCCTTCTCCAGGGGCTCTTCTCAACCCAGGAATCTAACCCATGTCTCTTATGTCTCCTGCATTGGCAGGTGTCACTTAACCTATTATCAATTCATGCACAATCTTATTTCTGTCTCCAACTTTGGTCTCCTCTCTTACATTATTTTGAACTAAATATAAGACATTATATAATTTTACCCGTGAATATCTCTGAATATGTTTTTTAAAAAATAAGACTTCCTTTAATGAATATAATCATACCATCTCAAAAACAATAGCATCTTAATATTACTAAATATCTACTCAGTACTCAATTTCTAATTGTCTTGCAGATGTCATCTATTTTCTCTTGCTCTGTTCATTTGCATCAGGATTCAAATAAAGTACATTCTGGTGATTAGTTGTTATGACTCTTAAGTCTTTGTAGCACCCATCTCTCTCTTTTCTTTTTTTTTCATTTATCTATTAAAGAGACCAGGCTATCCTGTGAAGTTTCCCTGAGTCTGAACTGTGCTGATAATGTCCACAGAGTCTCAATAATGTGCTCTTCTCTTTTACTTGTTTTTGCTAAGTTGATAGTTGGATATAGATTCATCAGACACATATTTCTCCAAATCTCTTTTGTAAGAAGTGTTTTATTCTTCCAAAGGAGGGTATGTAATGTCTGGTTCTCTTTCCCTCTCTCTCTCTCTCGATAATAGTCTTTGATGATCAATGTCAGGCTCTAGGAATCATCAGGGATTGCCCAGCAGTGATATTCTGACTCTTTTCTTCATTTGTTAACTGGGCTGTTTCTATAAGGAGAAGTTTTTCCTACACCTGCTGCTTGGTTGGGGCTTCCCTGGTGGCTCAGTGGTTAAGAATATGCCTGTCAATGAAGGAGACACAGATTTGATCCCTAATCTGGGATGATCTCACATGCCTCCGAGCAGCTAAGCCATGTGTCCCAAGTTTGGGGGTTTCCCAGGTGGCAAAGTGGTAAAGAATCCTCTTGCTAATAAAGGAGACACAAGAAATGTGAGTTTGATTCTTGGGTCGGGAAGGTCTCCTGGAGTAGGAAATGGCAACCTGCTCCAGTATTCTTGCCTGAAAAATCCCATGGACAGGAGAGTCTAGCAACCTCCAGCTCATGGGGTCGCAAGAGTTAGAGATGACTGAGCACGCACTCTTTGATTACTTATTCAGTTTGTTTCAGAGAAGCAGGACAAGCAAGTCTTTTATTTATATATTTTCAAAGTAATTTAGTTCATTAGTGTCCTTCGGTGACTGTGGGTTTAAACTGGCATCAGATTTTGGGGATTTCTCCCATCAAGGGTTGAAGTCTGTATAACCTCCCCTTGACTCTATGTGGGCTTACAAATACTTGGCAAATAGAGTACAGTGGAATTGATGCTATGTAACTTCTGAGGTTGGATCATTAAAGGCCATGCAGCATTTGGGAAATATGGGCAATATGGATTGGTTTCTAATTAATAGGGATTTTGTAAATGCTAGGCAATATTTATTTAAAATATCTCACTGCTTTCATTCATTTAGTGTCACCCATAAATATTTATTGAATAGTTGTTGAAACCACAAATACTTATTGAATCCATAAGTGACACTTGCTAGATAAAACAGGTACAAAATGAATCACTAGAAAAGCAGTGTCTTCAGGGTGCCCACAGTCCAGTGTTGGGAGGGAGGTGAGGAAGGAAACAAGCAATCACAGACTGAGGTAATAAATTCTGGGGGAAAGGGATGTGGAATGAGGATAGAAAGAACCACGTTTACAGATTGGAGTCTTTTGGGGTGAGATTGCCAAGTGGCCACTCTCATAGAGGCATCAGTTTAAGAGAACATGGAAACCAGGAGGACCAGTGGTGGCTCAGAGTGGTGATGCAGATGGTGAATGAAGGGCAGAAAGAGTTAGACAGATTTTTTTAATTGTTGTTTTAACTGTTATGGGGAGTTTGCAACTGATGGCATGGGATAGGATGGGATTCGTTGCTCAGAAAAGTTATCTGGATATCAGTGTGAAAATGACGAGAATCTCCACTTCTGCGGACAGATGGACAAATCAGGATGTTGGTGCCAAAGTCCAGATGAAGAGAAGAGAATATCTGAAAGCCTGAATAAAGAAAGTGATGATGAAGACAGAAAGGGTTGATGAATGGATAGGGACTTATCTTGAGGGTGAGAAAGGGGTGGGTGGCCAGCGTAGGCCATTGAGTAAAGGTGACAATATTATATGAGAGAGAAAATATAAAAGAAGGATAAAAGTGTCAGAAGTGAACCCTGTTTCATGTAAGTCAAAATTGAAATCCCTGTGAGACATCTAAGAAGATGTACAAATGTGCAGTTTGAAATGTATGCTTGGAACTCAGGAGAACTCACTAGGTTGGGAGAGAGTGTTTAATATTCTTTCTCTGTTTATCTTCCTATCTTTCTCTCCCATCCTGTCATGAGTAGATAAAGGAGAAAAAGAATAGATAGGAGTTGGTGTAGAGAACACGAAATTGTAGAATTATTAAATGTAGGTTAAACTGCACAGTTTTGAACATCCCATGTAATTTAAATAACGTTACTCAAGCTCCAATACTTTGGCCACCTGATGCGAAGCGTCGACGCATTGGAAAAGACCCTGATGCTGAGAAAGATTGAGGATAGGAGGAGAAGGGAGTGGCAGACGATAAGATAGTTAGGTGGCATCACCAACTCAAAGACGTGAGTTTAAGCAAACTCCAGGAGATGGTGAAGGACAGGAAAGCCTGGCATGCAGTAGTCCACAGGGTCGCAAAGAGTCAGATATGACTTAGCAACTGAGCAACAAAACCCACAACTCAATACTCATGCATCTTACTATTGACATATATGAGTATCAATTTGTTGCTGTTACTATCCATATAACATGGGCTTCCCTGGTGGCTCAGTTGGTAAAAAATCTGACCGCAATGCAGGAGACCTGGGTTCGATCACTGGGTTGGGAAGATCCCTTGGGGAAGGGACTGACAATTCACTCCATTGTTCTTGCCCAGAGAACCTGATGGACAGAGGGGCCTGGAGGGCTACAGTCTATGGGATCACAAAGAGTCGGACACAACTGAGCGACTAACACTTATTCATAGGGCAGACACCATGTATTTTTTTCGCTGAATAATGAAAGTGCTTTATTTTCAGCCCTTAAATTTCACATTCCTTGAAATTATATTGATTACATTTATAACCAATATTATATTATATTGATTACATTTCTGAGAAGGTAAATTATTTGAAAACTCACATCTGTGTAAGATGATTATATAAAGAGAACAGTGTAGTTATTTGGGTAAAAGTACATCTGTTTTTGTGTATATAAAATATTCAGAGTGATCCTTTAAGAGAAATTTGAAATCGAATTACTAGAATGGGAGAAAAGATTATTTCTTTTAGACTCTTTATCTTATAATTGAACATTTCAAGACAGAAGTATTCAGTTCATTTTACTGGTTGAATTGCATTCCTATTAATTAAGATGATTCTTCATTGGGTTCTCGGTAACCACATTACCTTTTTGGATTTCATTCAGATCATAATCAGACATTGTAAGATGTATTTATTTCTAGATGGAGAAGCTCTATACAATCAGCAAAAACAAGACTGAGAGCTGACTGTGGCTCAGATCATGAACTCCTTATTGCCAATTTCAGACTTAAATTGAAGAAAGTAGGGAAAACCACCAGACAATTCAGGTATGACCTAAATCAAATCCCTTACGATTATAGAGTACTAGTGCCAAATAGATTCAAGGGATTAGATTAGAAATAATCTTTTCTCCCATTCTAGTAATTCTATTTCAAGACAAGTGTGCCCAAAGAACTATGGACGGAGGTTTGTGACATTGTACAGGAGGCAGGGATCAAGACCATCCCCAAGAAAAAAGAAATGCAAAAAGGCAAAACGGCAGTCTGAGGAGGCCTTACAAATAGCTGTGAGAAGAAAAGCGAAAGGCAAAGGAGAAAAGCAAAGATATACCCATTTGAATGCAGAGTTCCAAAGAATAGCAAGAAGAGATAAGAAAACCTTCTTAAGTGATTAATGCAAAGAAATAGAATGGGAAGACTAGAGATCTCTTCAAGAAAATTAGAGATTCCAAGGGAACATTTCATGCTAAGATGGGCACAATAAAGGACAGAAATAGTATGGACCTGACAGAAGCAGGAGAGATTAAGAAGAGGTGGCAAGAATACACAGAAGAACTATACAAAAAAGATCTTCATGACTCAGATAATCATGATGGTGTGATCACTCACTTAGAGCCATACGTCCTGGAATGCGAAGTCAAGTTGGCCTTAGGAAGCGTCACTACTAATAAAGCTAGTGGAAGTGATGGAATTCCAGTGGAGCTATTTCAAATCCTAAAAGATGATGCTGTGAAAGTGCTACACTCAGTATGCCAGCAAATTAGGAAAACTCAGCAGTGGCCACAGGACTGGAAAAGGTCAGTATTCATTCCAATCCCAAAGAAAGGCAATGCCAAAGAATGCTCAACCTACTGCACAACTGCACTCATCTCACATGCTAGCAAAGTAATGATCAAAATTCTCTGTTAAAGCCAGGCTTCAACAATATGTGCACTGTGAACTTCCAGACATTCAAGGTGGATTTAGAAAAGTCAGAGGAACCAGAGATCAAATTGTGAACATGTGCTGGATCATTGAAAAAGCAAGAGAGTTCCAGAAAAACATATACTTCTGTTTTATTGACTATACCAAAAAGTCTTTGACTGTGTGGATCACAACAAATTGTGAAAAATTCTTCAAGAGATGGGAATACCAGACCACCTGACCTTCCTCCTGAGAAATCTGTATATAGGTGAGGAAGCAACAGTTGGAACTAGACATGGAACAACAGACTGGTTCCAAAGAGGAAGAGGAGTGTCAAGGCTGTACATTGTTACCCTGCTTATTTAACTTATATGCGGGGTACATCATGTGAAATATTGGGTGGATGAAACTCAAACTGGAATCAAGATTGCCGGGAGAAATATCAATAACCTCAGATATGCAGATGACACTGCTGTTAAGGCAGAAATGGAAAAAGAATGAAAGAACCTCTTGATGAAAGGGAAAGAGGAGAGTAAAAAAGTTGGCTTAAAACTCAACATTCAGAAAAACTAAGATCAAGGCTTCCAGTCCCATCACTTCATGCCAAATAGATGGGGAAACAATGGAAACAGTGCTAGACTAATTTGGGGGGCTCTAAAATCACTGCAGTTGGTAAGCACAGCCATGAAATTAAAAGACACTTGCTCCTTGGAAGAAAATTTATAACCAAACTAGACAGCATATTAAAAAGCAGAGACATTACTTTGCCAACAAAAGTCCACCTAGTCAAACCTATGGTTTTCCCAGTGGTCATGTATGGATGTGAGAGTTGGACTATAAAGAAAGCTGAGCGCTGAAGAATTGATGCTTTTGAACTGTGGTGTTGGAGAATACTCTTGAGAGTCCCTTGGACTGCAAGGAAATCCAACCAGTCCATTCTAAAGGAGATCAGTCCTGGGTGTTCATTGGAAGGACTGATGCTGAAGCTGAAACTCCAATACTTTGGCCACCTGATGCGGAGAGCTGAGTCATTTGAAAAGATCCTGATGCTGGGAAAGATTGAGGGCAGGAGGAGAAGGGGGCGACAGAGGATGAGCTGGCTGGATGACATCACCGACTCGATGGACATGGGTTTGGGTGGAGTCCGAGAGTTGGTGATGGACAGGGAGGCCTGGCGTGCTGGGGTTTATCTGGTCGCAAAGAGTCGGACACGACTGAATGACTAAACTGAACTGATTCCTGTCTTTAAAATATATATTTATCCAGTTTTTTTCCAGCACTATTTGTGAAATAGACTTTCCTCTTCTATAGAATTGCCTATAGATTCTTTTTTTGTGTAGAATTTCAATTATTTTCTATAGAATTGCCTTGGAGCTTTTGCCTCTTGATTGTATGTGGGTCTTTTTCTAAACTCTATTTTGTTTCATTGATTTGTTGATTCTATGCCACTTCCATACTGTTTTGATTGCTATAGATTTCTTTTAAGTCTTCAACCTGGTAATATGAATCTTTTCACTCTGTTTTTATAAGAGTGTTTTAGTGATTATACATCTTTTGATTGTATACAGATTTTAGAATCAATTACTATCTACAAAAAAAGTTTTGATTTTAATTGGGATTGCTTTGAGTCTATGGATACATTTAGGAAGAATTGGCATATTAACTTTATTGAGTATTCCAATCTATAAACATGATATATTTCTCCATTTATTTGGTTGTTCTTTAATTTCTCTTAGCAGTCTTTCATAGTTTCAGTGCAGTTCAGGTCTTTGGATACCTTTTGTTAAGTTCATTCCTGAGTATTTTATACTATTTAAGTAGTATTATTTTAAATTTCACATGTAATCATTATTGCTAATATGTAGAAATAACTCATATGTATGTGTACACACGTGTAGATATTTGTCTTGCAACTTTGCTAAATTCGCTCATTGCTTCTAGTAGCTCTTGATATATTCTTTGGGTTTTTCTGACCTAATTGAGTGGTTTGTAAATAGGGGCAAGTTTTATTATTTCCTTGGGGTGTTAGTCACTCAGTCGTGTCTGACTCTTTGTGACACCATGGACAGGGGTCCACCAGGGTCCTCTGCCCAGGGGATTTTCCAGGCAAACATGCTGGAGTCGGTCGCCATTTCCTTCTCCAGGGGATCTTCCTGACCCAGGCATCAAACCCGGGTCTCCCACACTGTGGGCAAATTCTTGACCATCTGAGCCACCGGGGAAACCCCACACCTTTTATTTTTCTTGCCTTAGTGAATGAGCTGGCAATATATAGAGTTACAGTGGTAAAAATGAACATGCTTGCCTTTTTCCTGACTGTAGGAGGGAGCATTCAGTGTTTCATTAGATATGAAAAACCCTTTATGTAATTAAGTAATTATGGTTCTCTGAACAGTTTTCTGAGAGTTCTTTTTTTTTAATCACAAATGAGTGATATATTTTATCAAATTCTCTTTTTTTTTGGTATATTTGGAAGTAACCTAATTTTCTCCTTTGTTTTCTTTATATCACAGATTCCACTGATTTTTTTTGAAGAGTTACTAATCTTGCATTTTCAAGATAAGCCTCACTTGATGTATTATCATTTTTTAATATGCTGGATTCAGTTTACTTGTATTTTGTTAAGCATTTTTGTGACTATGCGTATGCAAGATACTAGTCTATACATTTATTTTCTTGCAATATCCTTTATGGGTCTTGGTATCAAGGTTATGTTGGCCCCCATACATTGAGACAGGAAATGTCTGGTTTTTGAAAGATTTATATAAGATTGGTATTACTTTTCCCCTTAAGCATTTCATCGAATTTAATTCTCAGAGCTTGAGATTTCTCTTGAGGCAAGAGTAGATACAGAATCACTCACGTTTTCTGTTCTCTATTCAGTCAGTTGATAAACTGTATTTTTCAAGGAATTTGTCCGCTCCATAGAAATTAAGTCTGTCGGCATAAAGTTGTTCACAGTGTTCTCTTATTATTCTTTTAATGTCTGTAAAACCCCCTCCTTTATTCTTGATAAAAGTAATATGTTACAGACCTTTTACTCTTATAATTCCATTTTTATCTCCCTTACTTTGTACTAGTTTTTTTTTTAATGTACTACCCTTGGACATATATATAAACCCCACATTTCAGTATTAACATTTTTGCTTTTATCATTATGTTGAAGAAATTTAGAAACGAGAGAACAGTCCATAGTCTGTTATATGTACCCACAAATCCACCATTTCCAGCTTTTGTCGCTTCTTTCTATTGATCAAATTTCATCTAGTATCATTTTGCTTGAGTTTGAAAGATTTCCTTTAGCATTTCTTATAGGACAGTTCTCTTGGTAGTGAATAATTTCATATTTAACTCTTCTGAAGTGTCTGTATTTTATCCTCATTTTTTTTTGAAATATGTTTTTATGAATATAGAATACTGGATCGACTAGTTTCTGTTCTGGCTTGTCTCAGCACTTTATTTCTTCTTTTTAGTGCTTTGTTTATTTTTGGCTGAGCTGGGTCTTCATTGCTGAGAGGACTTTCTCTAGTTGGGGTGTGCGGGCTTCTCATTGCAGGGGCTTCTCTTGTTGTGGGGCACAGACTCTAGGAACGTGGACTCAGTAGCTGTGGCACACAGGCTTAGTTTCTCTGCCGCAGCTGGGATCTTCCCAGACCAGGGGTCGAGCCCGTGTGCCCTGCGTTGATGGTGGATTCCTATCCGCTGTACCACCAAGGTCGCTTTGGCACTCTCAGTCTGTGCTTTCACTTTCTTCTGACCTCCATGTTTTAGGGATGAACAGCCAGTTACCATCTGTATCACTGTTCCCTTGGTGTAATGTATCTTTTTTCTCTGATTTTTAGATTTCTCTTCTGTTTTTAAGCCTCTCTGTGTTTGTTTTGCTTTTCTGTCCCTGCTGTAAACAAATCACCACAGGTAGTGGCTGAAGACCACACACGTTTATTCATAGAGTTTGGGAGGTCAGAAGTCGAAAGTGGGTGGTTGGGCTGTCTTTCTTCCAGACTCTGGAAAGGACCCAGTTTCTTGGCTTTTCCGCTTGTTGGGGTGGTCTGCATCCCCTGGCGTATGGCCCTGCCTCACTCTGGCCTCTGCTCCTATACTCACGTCTTGTCCTCTGACTCGCGTGCTTCCCTCCTTTGCTTGCAAGGACCCTTGTGAAGACACTGGGGGCCCCTTCCTCAGATAATCCAAAATAACCTCCTATCTCAACATCCTTAGTTTAATCATAACAGAAGAGACCCTTTTGCCTTGTAAGTTTTCATAGTTTCCGGGCATTAGAATACAGACATCTTTTTCTTGGTGGTGGTCATGGTGGGCATCATTCTAACTTCCACGTGATTTTGTTTGTATTTATCCTCTTTCAGGTTCATTGCTCTTTTTGGAACTGAAGTTTGACTTTTTTCCATAGATTTGGAGTATTTTCATCTATGTGTTTTCTGCTCCTTTATGTGTACTAAAGATTGCTTGTTGTCTCACAGATCCTGGAAAACAATTTCATCTCTTGTTTTTCAGATTAAATAATTTCTGTTGTTCTGTTTCGATGTTTACAGACCCTTTCTTTTTTATGCTGCCCAGGTTGCTCTTAAATCAATTTAGTGGCCATTTCAAAAATGTTTTCTTCATCATGGGTCACATTTTCTTGCTTCTGTGTCTAGTATGATTGATTATATGCTGGAGAGATTATGTGTTGTATGCAGTCTGGCTTTTATTTTATTGTGACTTAGCTGATACAGTTTTAGCATATATTCTACTAAGTCTAATGTAAGGGATGGATGCTACTAGACTAGTGTTAAAATGAAAAAATCAATAGGATGTGTTAGTTATACAAATTTGTTTCATCCCAGGCTATTGTTGATTGTTTGACTGTACTGTATTCACTCTGTCATAATACTGCAGATTTCAGGGGACTGATATGGAAATAGCTTGAACCCATGGAGGTGATGTTTTTCCAGCCTGCACCATTGAATCCCAGGCTAGATCTCAGCAGAGAAGCTGAAGAGCCCCCTTTGCAGCTTTTTTGCCTCTCATTTACTCACCTTAAGAGTTTAGTTCAGTTCAGTCACTCAGTCGTGTCTGACTCTTTGCAACCCCATGAACCACAGCATGCCAGGCCTCCCTGTCCATCACCAACTCCCGGAGTCCACCCAAACCCATGTCCATCGAGTCGGTGATGCCATCCAACCATCTCATCCTCTGTCGTCCCCTTCTTCTCCTGCCTTCAATCTTTCCCAGCATCAGGGGCTTTTCACATGAGTCAGTTCTTCGCATCAGGTGGCCAAAGTATTAGAGTTTCAGCTTCAACATCAGTCCTATCAATGAACACCCAGGACTGATCTCCTTTAGGATGGACTGGTTGGATCTCCATGCAGTCCAAGGGACTCTCAAGAGTCTTCTCCAACACCACAGTTCAAAAGCATCAATTCTTCAGCGCTCAGCTTTCTTTATAGTCCAACTCTCACATCCATACATGACCACTGGAAAAACCATAGCCTTGACTAGATAGACCTTTGTTGGCAAAGTAATGTCTCTGCTTTTGAATATGCTATCTAGGTTGGTCATAACTTTCCTTCCAAGGAGTAAACATCTTTTAATTTCATGGCTGCAATCACCAACTGCAGTGATTTTGGAGCCCAGAAAAATAAAGCCAGCCACTGTTTTCCCATCTATCTGCCATGAAGTGATGGGACCAGATGCCATATCTTAGTTTTCTGAATGTTGAGTTTTAAGCCAACTTTTTCACTCTCCTTAATAGTTAATCTACCTCAATTGAACAAAAATAGAGAAAGACATAAGTATACCAGGACGCTTCCCTAGTGACTCAGACAGTAAAGAATCTGCCTGCAATGCAGGAGACTGAGGTTCAATCCCTGAGTTAGGAAGATCCCCAGTCCATGGGGATGCAAAGAGTTGAACACAACTGAGTAACTAAGAATAATAAATAATACAAGTAAACTGCATTGAGAACGAGTACTTAGGTTTCTACATTATAAGACTCTTACCTGTTTCACAAAAACATTCTTGACCCATCAGTTCAGTTCGGTCGTTCAGTTGTATCTGACTCTTTGTGACCCCATGGACCGCAGCATGCCAGGCCTCCCCGTCCATCACCAACTCCCGGAGTTTATTCAAACTTATGTCCATTGAGTCAGTGATGCCATCCAACCATCTCATCCTCTGTTGTCTCCTTCTCCTCCCACCTTCAATCATTCCCAGCATCAGAGTCTTTTCAAATGAGTCAGTTCTCTGTATCAGGTGGCCAAAGGATCGGAGTTTCAGCTTCAGCATCAGTCCTTCCAATAAATATTCAGGACTGATTTCCTTTAGGATGGACTGGTTGGATCTCCTTGCAGTCCAAGGGACTCTCAAGAGTCTGCTCCAACACCACAGTTAATAAGTATTCAATAATGCCTAGATTAATTTCAATGAGCAGAAGGCAAGTTTTTCAAATAAAGCCCTTTCTTTTTCACCGTCTTCTGCTTCACACTGGCCATGCATTAGTCCTATGGCTAATACTGTCAAAGTAAGACAGGGGACTCTAGATGGTATGTGGTAGAATTTGGGAACATGAAATTATTTCCTAGCATCGTAAAATGCTAGTGTGAAAACAGGCCACAATAGCCTACCAAAAACTCATCACTCAACATATACAGAAACTGAATCTACGGAGCTATTTTTGCTGTAAATAGTGACTCATATGGACAATAATGAAGTGAATTGCAGTACAATTGCTGATTGTATATAGACTGCTTACATCATGCATTGAAGTAGGATTTTAAAACATACCCATATCCTGAAATCTTAATATTTGATAAAATGGAAAACAATAAAGCTTATGGCATTGCTTCATGGCAATAAAACAGCATGTAAAAACTTGTATAGATAAATGTGGAGTGGATGATAATAGTGCCACTGCAAATTACTTAATAATTTCTCATTTTGATGACTAAGGTTGTGTGTCAGACAGGGAAAATAACCCATGTGAGGTAGTTCAATTGAGGAAGTTTAATCCAGGGGACTAATTATGGGATGTTAGAAGAAGAACTGGAAGGAAGTAACCTATGTAGCGATCCATGGATTGGCAACTGCAGAAATTCTCTGCAGCCTCCAAGGTTGGAGGGATAAAGGGAAGAGATGGTATTACCAGCACTCAGGAGCCAGGGCCACTAGGCAGGGGTGGAACCCTGGAGAAGTGGCATTGATGCGTTCTGCAGCAAGGGTCATCAGGCAGGAGCTGGGACTCCAGAGGAAGGAGTCAGGCCATGAGAGCTGGGCTCGCTGCTGTGATTTGCTGCCTGTCTGGGCTGGTCATAGAGTCAGGGGTGGCTGGGCGAGAGTGCTTGCCTGTGGGAAATCAAGCACAGAGAAGAATCAACCACAGTCAGATACTGCTTGAGAAAAAGAGAGCTAAGGAGAAAGATTTGCTCTCTCCTCTCTTTCTCCCAGCTAATTTGTATATTTATATTTTTGTTTCTTGTTCCTAGTCCTTTAATACATCTGAGTTGTAATGTGTATGAAGTAAGCTAGAATACTAATTTTTCTCTATTATAGGAAGAAGTATTCCCAGCACCATTTGCTAAATTATCTATGATTTCTCCAGTAATTTATAATCCCATATTCAAATATTTGCATCCTTATGCATATGGGTTTATTCTGTGCTTTCAATTCATTTCCTTTGACCTTTATGTCTTGTCTTGTGCAAACACCTGTATTTGAATTACATCTCAATATTTAATAAGGATAGTCTATTTTTCTTTATGTTTTCAGAAGGTTCTCAGTCATTTGTGGACCTTATTCTTTGAAATTAATTATAGAATTGGTTTGACAAGATTCTTCACAGTAGTATTTCTCATATTCACTTGGAATCACATTGAATTTATTATTTTGGAGGAAATTAATATTATTAGAGTATTAAATTGTCCCATCCATGAGTATGGCATGATTTTCCATTTCTTTAAGTTTTCCTTTGTGTCTCCAATAGTTTAAAATTTTTCTGCCTAAAAGTCTCATGCATTGCTTTGTTGTTTTTGTTGATATTATATGACATCCTATTTTTTTATGTTTTTTATTATGATTTTGCTTAGTTTATTGGAAAGGGGAACACTATTGGATTTTTTTATGTGATAGCATACCTTTCTTACGAGGTTTAATTCTTGGCCTGTGAATTTTCTTGGAATTTCTATGTATGGGATGATACCTGTGGGAATATTACCAGGTTTCCTTTTTTTTCTTCCAAACCTTTTTCTTCCAGTTTTATTTTCTTGACTTACTATGTTGTTCAAGAACCTCCACTACTATGCTGGAAACTTTCATTACTGGTGGAGTACTTTGTCCCTTGAAAGGAATGCTTTCATATTTTCTTAATTCCAAATAATGTTTCCTCCAGTTTTGATAGATGACTTTCTTCAGTTAAATAAGTTATGTCCTATTCCTGGTTTTCTAACAATTGATTCTAAAAGGCACTAACTTTATTTTTTTCTGCATCTTTTGGGATGATAATGTTTTTTTTCACTTAAAATGTAATGTCGTGAAATTATATTTCCTTTTTTGCTTTATTCTTATTAAAGTATAATTAATTTACAATGTTGTATTAGTTTCAGGTGTACAGCGAAGTGATTTGGATATATGTGTGTATATATATGTATTCTTAGATTCTTTTCCTCTTTACAAGATGAGTATAGTTCCCTGTTAAGTCCTCATTGTTTACCTGTTTTGAACATAGCAGTGTATGTATGTTAATCTCAAATCCTAATTTATCTGCCCCCCAACATCCCCCACATTTTGCTTTCCCCTTTGGTCACCATAAGTTTGGTTGGTATGTCTATGAGTTTGTGTCTGTTTTATAAATAAGTTCATCTGTATCATTTAAAAAATTTCCACAAACTAGTGCTATCACATGATATTTAAAATTATATTGGTATGTGATATTGGTATAAAATTCAGTTAAAATTTTGTTTTCTGTTGCTGCCCTTATCTGGTTTTGTTATCTCAGCCATAGCATCATTTTCTAAAACAAGTTTTATTAGACACTGTCTTTCTTTAAAACTTGGATAAACTTGTAAAACATCTAAGTCCACGTAGCACATTTTGGTGTGGGGTTGGAATGAGAAACATTTTTGATAACTTTCATTTTTTAAAACCAGTTTAGGCTATATAATTTCTGTATTTAGTATACCAATTTTTGAAGTTATATTTTCCCAGAAATTTATCTAGAGTTTCCAGTTTAACATATAGATCTTCATAACATGACTTCTAAACTTACACTGTGCAGATACACTCACAGCTTACAGTTTGCAGAACAGTACCTGCACGTTTAATTGATTAAAACTGCAGTGTTCATAACATATTCTGGGAGAAGAATTACAAATTTCCCAATGTAATATATGTCTTGACTTGAGTAGCTGCCCACAATATTCTTATTTAGAAAGACATTCATGACAGTTATATGTGGGCCTCTATTAAAAATGTGTTTATGTTGCTTGCAAACTATAGAATATTCAGTTGCTCTGTTGATAAAATCTAAAGAGGAAGGAAAATACTTATTTCTGTTTATCATGCACATTAATGTCCTGTCTTATTTGGTTAGTATGTGATATCATGTACAATCACATAATATATTTATCTTCTTTTGTTTTGTTTTTTAATAAAACAAATTTTCCCTTTTTTGTTATTTGATATTATAAGATTACAAGATATTACAAGATTTGTTCATCTTAAAAAACCAAAAGAACAGATTTTCATGTTGCTGATTGTCTCCTGTGTTTCTTATCCACGTCACTGACTGCTGCCTTGGGCATTTTTGTTCAGGGACTGGGTCTGGGAGTCAGTGCGCAGTCTCTCCCAGTCAGTGGGGAGAAGGAAACGTTGGAGGACTTGCCCTTGTTTCTCTTCTCGTCTCCTAAGAGCTGTCCATCCTGTCATCTGGCGGCAGGTGGAATAAGGACTTGAGTAGTAAGAAGGAGGATGAGATTTGAAGAGAGATGAAGAATAGTATTCTGGGGAGGAGCATATTGTGGAAAGACAGAAGATCTCATGCTATTCCTGTGGACTTAAAGTTGTTAGTGACTGTAGGACAGTGAACGGCAACAGATGTGCTTAGCTTTGCTGCTGCTGCTGCTAAGTCACTTCAGTTGTGTCCGACTCTGTGTGACCCCATAGACGGCAGCCCACCAGGCTCCCCTGTCCCTGGGATTCTGCAGGCAAGAACACTGGAGTGGGTTGCCATTTCCTTCTCCCATGCATGAAAGTGAAAAGTAAAAGTGAAAGTGAAGTCGCACAGTCATGTCCAGCCCTCAGCGACCCCATGGACTGCAGCCTTCCAGGCTCCTCTGTCAATGGGATTTTCCAGGCAAGAGTACTGGAGTGGGGTGCCATTGCCTTCTCCGGTGCTTAGCTTTGTTTCCCTCCAAATTCATATACTACCAAAAAGGCAATATTTGACATTTTCACAACAATATAACACATGTTAGGTTGAACAGACAATTGAATATCTGTCTTTAAAATACCAATAGATTTTTTATTGGTGGATTCAACAATCCTGGACATTATTATAGTTGTTAGAGCCTGTGCCTTATAGGATGTGAAGCCTACACCCATCTGAATGATGAAAAATACCTATTTCTAGCAAGTCTTTTAAAAATTACTTTTAGTCTAGCTTCTTCCAAAAATAAATTACTGTGGTTGTGCTAACACTAATAGAGCTGTCTTTATTCTGAGAAGCTAATTACTATAATTCCTCTTGTGCCTGTGCAGCGATCTCGGATTGATTCTGAAATGCCAGTGGAACTGCCATTGACAGCTATCTACCTCTGTTTGTTGCACTTGCTATTGACCTACCATTGAGGCTGAGAATATGGTTTAAACATGCTCTATGGTACTGTGGAAGCCTTCTGATACCAAGGGGTTGGAAAACATTTAAGTAGTTTCAAGTCCTGTCAAACCCAAGGAGTAACTTCTTACTTACTTGGCTGGTTCTGCATTTTCATTCATCATTGAAAAGTGAAAGTGAAAGTCGCTCAGTTTTGTCCGACTCTGTGCGACCCCATGGACTGTAGCCATCCAGGCTTCTCTGTCTATGGAATTCTCCAGGCAAGAATACTAGAGTGGGTAGCTGTTCCCTTCTCCAGGGGATCTGCCCGACCCAGGGATCAAACTGGGGTCTCCTGCATTGCAGGCAGATTCTTTACCAGCTGAGCTACCAGAGAAGCCCTTTATTTGTCATTAGGCCTAGTCAAGACTGAGGAAAAAGGAAGAAACTGGTATTTCTCCCAGTGAATGAAGGGATACAGCTTTGTCAGATAAATATTGGACTGAGAATTACTTGAAGGAAAGGGAAATATATTGGGAAAGTCCTAGAGTTGCTAATAGTGCATCAAATCCATTGGTTAACTTAAATGGGTCATTTAAGTACAATCAGAGAAGCTTTCAGCTGAATAACAGGATTGGGTAATAGGCTAGAAAGAATTTTAATAAATTCTCACATCATTCTCCTCTGCCTCCTTGTTCTACTAATT
This sequence comes from Capricornis sumatraensis, assembly GCF_032405125.1. Lineage (NCBI taxonomy): Eukaryota > Metazoa > Chordata > Mammalia > Artiodactyla > Bovidae > Capricornis > Capricornis sumatraensis. Next base: position 105,690,224 of record NC_091073.1, on the reverse strand, counting down.
GAATAAAATTGTATGTAAGGGTTACAATTGAATGCTTTTTAACGTCAAAGGTGTTCAATAATGATAAGTTCTTTTCAGTTTTTGTTCTATTTTCTTTCCCTCCTTTCTGTTCCTTTGTGTTTCTTTTATCTTTGCATTTATACATAAACAGGTTTCTATTGTTCAGATTAATGTGAGTGCAAAAATAGTTCAAAGCACAAAATAAATACAAATACCTGGGAACCAAATTAGTGGAAACTGACTTCACAAATCTGAGTTAACAAGTTTTTATTCTTCATTCATAAGATAGAGGTGAGAAGTGTGGAAACAAGCTGATAATATGTAGATTTCCCTTTTTGAGTGAACCTTTTAGATTTTGGGCTACAGTTAGTATTAACTCCTTTTAAAGATTTGTTTACTTTGTTATAAATTGATACTCAAAATGCATTATAATAGAACCTTATTGAACAACTGTTAGTAGTTATCTACTATAGTTAAATATACATCTAAACTTACAGCATAGCAATTCTACTCATTGTAGGTATGTATCCACCAAGAGATACACACAAGCAAGTTTGCATCAATAATAGCCCCAAACTTGAAACAGCCAAATGTTTACCAGGAGAAGAGTAGATAAATATACTTTTCTATTACTCAGAAACAATGATAAGCAAAAGATGTCAGATATGAGACTACATATTGTATGATTTATCTTATATGAACTTCAAGTTCAAACACATTGAATCTATGGTAATAGAAATCAGTTAGTGGGAGGTGAGAGGAGTATAAATAGATCGGGGATTGGACAGAAGCACTTGGAAACCTTCTGGTTGCTGTAAATTGCCTAAAACTTAATCTGGATGGAGATTCACATATGTGTATAAAAATGTTCATCAAACTGTATACAACAGTTTGGGCACTCTCTATGTATGCTGTAACCAAACATATTATTTGATTTTAGTTCATCCCTGTAAGGGTGAGTGATACTAAAATAATCTTTTTTTTTTTTTTTTACTAAGGCAGAGAAGTTATGCTAATTCACTGCAGAATTTTAATGTTGGATTGACTTTTCATTTTGTGGCTACTGTAGTGAACCAAGCTCTTATTGTGTTAGATTTTAATCCTCAAAGCTGCTTTACTCTTCAGAGTGTTTTCAACTGAGGATTATTATTTTACATTTCATTGATCTTATACAGATTAGGAGTAGTTTGAGGAGGTTTTAGGTAAGAAGGAAAAGCTTGCCTGAAGTTTGAAAATTTTTCTATGGATGGGTAGCATATTTTAATATAATGCATATTTAATACATAACTATGATAATTATATATTTTAAATATATAAATATATTTGTATATTAGCTATAGTATAGAAGCTGTCTTAAACTATGTATTTTATCTTTTTTAAGATTCTTTCTGTTTTGTACACATTGGTTATTTAATGGAAGTAGATAATGAAAAGAGCTTTTGTATTAACCTAACATGATTAAGACTGAAAATACATAAAAGCAAAAAGTAGCTGTCAATGAGGATTTGCGATCAAGCTTTCAAAAGTTTAAACATTTTAGCTTATTTATATTCATGATTTACCCAAGGTTTCCCATTTTACTCAGGACTAACAGCTTTCACTAAGTATTTTTCAAAGACCTTTTGATTATATGCAGTGGACTTGGGGTTTCTGGGTTTCCTGAGTAGTAATTCTTTTTTTTCAAGATTTTTTTTAATGTGGATCATATTTAAAGTCTTTATTGAATATGTTACAATGTAGCTTCTGTTTTTATGTTTGGGTTCTTTGACTGCAAGGCATGTGGAATCTTAACTCCCCAACCAGGGATTGAACCTGCACATCCTACATTGAAAGGCAAAGTCTTAACCACTGGACTACCAGGGAAGTCACTCCTGAGTAACTCAGGCACTAAGCTCTTGCTTCCTTTTGTCTCTTGTCTTTACAGGCTGCCCTGCAAGTTGGAGGCCATGGAGAAAGGCTGCACCAGTGTCGGGAGGTCATGCTGCTAACTTACAAATCCATCCCCATGCAAGTGGATGGGGAGCCCTGCAGGTTGGCCCCGGCTATGATTCGGATCTCACTGAGGAATCAGGCCAACATGGTACAGAAGAGCAAGAGGAGAACGTCCATGCCTTTACTCAATGAGTGAGTCTGCGCTCGCCCACCTTTGTGAACACGGAGACCGCGGTGAGCAGGGCACTGAGCATGTGCATGGCCGGAGGCCTCCGTGTGCTGAGAGAGGAGAACAGTCCGGGAACCTCAGCTGCCCGTTGGCCTCTCGCACATATTTCTTCTTCATGTTTACTATACGGTGACCATACGCTTCTTTCAGGAGTAATTGTTGTATGGTATGTTAGATTGATGATGCTTTTTCACCGACCACCCACTTGAGTATATATTGACTGGGACCAGCCGAAAATCATTGAGTGGTTCAGGGTCATAAAACCTGTCTGGTTAAACATGTTCGGTTTCATTTTAAGAAGGCCCTGTTGGCCTCCTCTTCTTGACCCTGGTTACTTGGAGAGTGTTGGTTTCTCCAGGGCAGAAGGTTGGCAGAACTGGGTTTTGGCTCAGTGCTCCCCATATTGCATCCCCTTCTGCTTGTTAGTGGACTGTACCTTTCCCAATGCTCGCAGTTTGGAGTCTGATATTCTCTGATGCTTCGACTCAGTTTTTCCAATGCTGGAGAGCACCCTATTGTCTAATAGATGAGACCTGACTCATGACTCAGTGCCTGAACAAAATGTACCCCTCCTGGACCCTTTCCTTTCTTGGGTGCTTTGATAAACTGATTTGGAAAAGGTGATAATGACTGGCTATGTTGAGTGCACATTCATTTTATAGAGTCCCTTTATCTAATTTTTGATTGAAAATGTCTATTTGGGCTTAGAGAAAGGGATGAAGAAACATGGGGATTTGGGGCATCATTTTGAGCCTCTTCTATATATCATGTCCCTGTGTCTGACCTGACAGTCAGACACAGGTAAGGTAAGGTAAGGTAAGGTAAGGCCATTTCCGGGTTTGAATTTTGGCCATTCTTGTGTCACAGTGAGGTACCTTCAGAGGTGCTCCTCCTGTTCGTGGCCCGTGATGCATGGTTATGTATTTGTACTGAATGGCTGGCTTCCTCTAGTGCCTGCGAAGCAAGGGCATGCTTTGCCAAGGTATTTTCTGAGTCAGTGTGACAGCTACAGAAGTGCCTAGAATGAACCCACGACACAGGGGTCATCACTCTCTGCCAAAGCTCCGCCCCTGTTCTGAAAAGGCAGACGTTGAAAAGTAGCATTCGACAGGGCTCATAAAGCGTTTTCCTCTGTGGCCTCTGCTCCTAAGCTTGAGGGGTCTTCTCTCCTCTGCGCCCTCTTATTCGAGAATCACTCTGTACTTCCCCAGCATTTTTCCTAGATCCTTATCCAGAGGGCTGGTGTAGTTGCCTTTTTCATTTTGCTTACATTCTGCAGCTAGAGAAACTCTTGGGTTATTTTGGTTGCTTTTTCTATCCTCTGCCTTTCACTGCTATTAGGTTGGATATACACTTCAGGAGTTTCAGGCAAGGTGTCAGCAGTAGTATACAGCTGGCTATACTTTCTCTTAAAAATGTTCAGAGTTAAGCTGTGAACTATCGGTTTGAGAGAAAATCTGAACTACAAAGTGATAAGTCCTCTCTGAGATAGTCCAGGTTGTTTTGGGTCACTTGTAGATCACTTGTTAGCAGGGCTAAAAATTCTTAGTATCTGCAGCCAAACAGCTCTCATTTTCATGCCTGGTGCTTCTACCCTTAATAGCCTTATCAGACATGTAATTATTTTGGGTTGTTTAGTTTCAAACAATTTTTGCCCTTGAGAAAAAAAAAATGTTTTTGCTCAGAAACTGTATTAAGAATTTATTAGGGCTTTCTTCATGTATTAAAATCAAATGTAAAGAGTTGAGTGTTTTTGGTACATGTGGTACATATGATGTGACTTCACAGATTTAGCTGCAAGGGTGTTCAAGAAGCCATTTCATCTCAAAAATGCAGTCACGTGCCACTAGGGGGCAGTGGTGCCTCCATCTAAGCAGCCTCAGACTCGAAGATAGACTTCTGGGAAATGGCAGTAATAATATTCTGTCCATTTCTTAAAAGGACATATATATATATATTATCTTAAAGATTAGCCAAGATCTTGATTCCTACTTATTATTAAAATTATCCTTCAACACTGCATTTTTAGAAAATCTGTCAGCCACTACTCTTATTCACCCTTTGTGATTAGACTGCTTCTTGCTGTTTGGAAATCCAGCTTTTTCCACTAAATTTCCACGTGGCGTTTCCAGTGTAAGGGAAGCCTGGCCACTGATACCTTCCAAGACATTTTCTTTTGCGTTCTGAGTCCTTCAAGCTTTTCATTCTTTAGGCCCCCGTTGTGCAAAGTTCACCTTGGCAGTCAAGACAGAGAGCAGTCGGGCCTGTCTTGAACATCATCGTGTTTCTGCTCTCCTGTTGCTCTTCTCGAGTTTGTCCCTTCCTTCCTTTTCATCTGTTGGCTTTTGCTCGAGTTCATACTCCCATCGACATATCACTTTCCCTGAGAATCCTTTGCCTTCTGCTTCCGGCCCTTAAATACACCACTCAGCGTCCCTGCAGTGCTCTTGTTAGCTCTGTCACACCGTTTATCAAAACTAGTGTCATTACTGGCTGACTTGTCTCCTCTGCTCTGGGAGGAGACCCTGGGGTTTTCCTCGCAGGGTCCCCAGTGCCCGTCAGTGTGCTGTCTTAATGTTACATGTTGAACAAGGGACTCCCACATGCATCAGATCTATAATGTTCCATCTGTTGCATTTCTCAGAAATCGATTCTAAAATAACATAAATCTAAAACTTTGTGAGTATAAAAATAATATAGAAAATCTCTTGATCGTATTTTATGGTAGTAAATGGAAGATATATTCTTAATAATTTCAAGATCTGGTATACATGGATGGCTGGAGAAAATCCCATGACAAACAGCTAAATGGCTTTCATGATGCCCCTAGATCTTTACTTCTGCAAAAAGAAAAAAAAAATTCTAAAAAATATTTATCGGCTTGTGATCCCATTTGCTATTACCATATGAACTAAAAGACTAGCTAGGCCCATTAGGCTCACTACCCCCTCCTCTGCCCACCCCATTGATATAGGAGCATATGCCTTTATATGTCATTTATGGCTTATGAATCTACTTCAGATATGATTCTAATAAATATCATCCACCCCAAAAGTAATTGAGCAGGTTTGTCTAGGTTCATATTCATGTATTAGTAACGTGGTAGCCAGATAAACCTGATCTTGCTATTTGAAAGGCACTCTTGAAGGAGATCAGAAGTTCTACATTAACTCAGGTGCTTAGGAAGATCTTAGCCTGAGATCTCTAGCAATTAAGACAGCAATGTGAAGGGCGACTGCATACTCCATGGGAAAGATTTTCAGTTGGCAGACTCTGAATTGGGCAACTGGGTTCCCCCATCCTGGGCTGCTGAAAAGTACTATTGGTGATAACTGATAGCCCTTTGAGGATAATAAGGAGTTAATTCATGGGAGGCTTCATATGAGAATTTACATACCCAGCAGAAATGAGGGAGTAGAGTTATAGGGAAAGATGGATTGGGGAAGAGCATTATACTGAAACCATTCAAATGGTCTGAGAGAGTAAGAGTTGTTACTAATAACATAAAAGTAACAGGAAATGTGGGGTTTCATTTCTTCAGTTCCACATTTTATCTTTTGTGGTAGCTACAGAAGACCCTCTCTTTTATTTTAATTTTTAAAGGAGGGGTAGAGAAGAGAGAGAAGTCTATGGTTTCACTCCACTGCCAAGAGTATCAGTGGAATTATAGCATCATTGTGATGAAATTAGGCTTTCTTGGTATGACCTTTAAGTTTTTGTTGGGTGGCTCTGTTCAAGATGGTTTTTCTTTTGACATGAACATTTCAACAAAGCCCTGGAGTCATGAGGACTATTTGTTTAGCGATTCAGCTTACCTTGATTCTGCTTGAAGATGAGTTGACTGGGCCAGCCTACCACTCGTGTCTCTGTGTATGTGCGTGTGTGTGTCTGTGCACATGCACAGATGGATGCTCTCTGAGACCTAGAGCCAGAGAGGACCGTGGTGCCCCGCAGCCCCGCGCAGCATCCGCGCTCCTGCAGCGGCTGCAGGCGCCCTGCCTCGTGCCCCGCTCTGCGGCTTGCCTGAGCACCAGCCCTGCCATGTGTCCCGTTGGCTTCGTCACTATCACTGGCTTTTTGGATTCTTTCTGTGGCTGGCTTGGTTTTCCTTTTCTTTTCATTCACTGTTTGGTGACGCGCTCATTTAAGTTCTGTTTAAATTTTGTGTGTCTCTCTTTCTCTCTCCCGGCTTGTTCCCTGTCTGTCCACGCTGTTTTGCTGACTGTCTTCGCTGCTCATTCCCTGCTGCCTCTAGTATCCATCAGGTGCAAGCTGCGGACCTGCGGAGAGTGTCTGCCCCCCCAGGCTCCTTCACCATGTGAGTACAAAAGCGTTCTGTTTTTACATTGTGTCTCTCAGCTTCATCTCCTCTTCAGGGCCAGAGGACCTGCATCCTCGTCCTTCACAGGTCTGCTTCTCAGACAAAGAACCACCTTGCTGCGATTGTCCACTTTAGCCCTTCTTTGATTTGAGACGCAGCTGTGAAGTTCTCTGTGTTCTGTTCATCTCAGTCTTCTATGAGTTCACGGTTTAAGTTTTTTGATTAGATACTTCAGGGTCCAAAGTTGCACGGGGTTGTATGAAATTCCATACCAAGCTCTGGTTTCTGTGGAAAGTAAACCCATTAGATCATTCCATCACCTATGGCTCTGACCTTGAAGCAGCGCCCACTACTCTTGATTCTGTGGATGGAGCCCTGAAATTATGGATATGTGTGGAGCTTTGAGTGTACATACGTGCAAAGAAGCACCCGCTACCCTTGATTCTGTGGATGGAGCCCTGAAATTATGGATATGTGTGGAGCTTCCAGTGTACATACGTGCAAAGACGCACCGCTATCCTTGATTCTGTGGATGGCCCCCTGAAGTTATTGACATGTGTGGAGCTTTCAGTGTACATACGTGCAAAGAAGTACCTGCTACCCTTGATTCTGTGGATGGTCCCCTGAAGTTATTGATATGTGTGGAGCTTTCAGTGTACGTATATGCATCTGTGCATTTTTCCAGGTTGAGCATCCATAGTGGTAGTAAATGATCAATGACCCAAAGTTGTCAGTGAGTTGGCAAAATGCATTTTATACATAGTAGTTTGTACTTAGCATACTTTATGCTTTTTTTTTTTTGTGAAGAACAGAAAGAAATTATTTTTTTAGCACTTCAGGACTTTTTTATGCTGTTGCTTCTTTCTTGCCCTTGCTTCTTTTCTCCATCTTACATATACTTGTATTATGTTTCAGGTGCTGTTAAAGGTGCTTTACATACATCAACTAACTTACTCCCCAACACCTGTATGCTATAAGTGGTATTATGGCCTCCATGTTATATATGAGGGATCTGATGAACAGAGAAGTTAAGTAACTTCAGGAAGGTCACACAGCTAATAAGTGATAGGCTAGGATTCATACTTCTGCAGCCTGTTTTCAAAATTCATGCTCTTAACAATTTATATTCTGCCGTTTGTAATCAGTCAGTATCCTTTGTATTTCTCAGAGCTCAGTTGAATAACTGTCTTTGCTAAGAACTATACCTTGATTATTTCTGGTAGAACTAGTTATGTCCTCATTGGAATTCACTATTACAATGTTGTACTTATTATAGTTCTCAAGATATAATCCATTGGTACTAATTATATTAGCTCTGTATCTGTGTATATCCCGCACTACACTTAGGCCACTTGAAATCAGTTAACAGTGTCTTCCTGTGACTTTTGTATCCTCAGTCCTGATCACAGACCTTAACACAAAGTATTCTGAAATTAGAAAGAACTGTTTGTTGGTTGGTGGAATGAATGAATGAAAGAATGCCTGTCTAAATAGAACCATGCCAATATCTAACATCCAGGGATGTGCCAATGTGACTCCTAAAGTTCAGTTATTATATAATTTTACTTTCAGCTCTAATCTTGTGGAAACATGCTTATTTATTCATTTATTGCAAAGTGTTTTTCTAAAAGTATTATTTTGTACTTGCTCTGTGTCAAATGCTATTTTCTGCCTAGTATTTAGGGCTGAGCACAACAACCCTATACTTTCATGGAACTCAGTATTGACTGGTCAGACAACGAGAAAATAGCATTTACTTTCTAATTTGGCAGCTGTTCCTGGGGTATATTATTCTACATAAGTCCTGTTCAATAAACGTGAGTCCAGAATGGCTCTCGGTGTTCATTTTTTTCAGCACCTTTGTTGATAGAGTTCAAACAATTGAGAATATCAACAGCAGACATGCGGGTGATATTTGTCATATTTATATCATCACTTAAGCTTTGGTTGTGTTTGTTTTCATCATATAATTTAAATGGGGCTCTTTTTTCCTTTCTTTTCTTTTTCCGGGCATGTATGCTATGGGAAGGTGAACCGTCCTGTTAGTTTTCATAGAGTGTAACAGGACCCCAGATATGGCCAACTTAAAACCTGACTATTGATCTAAAGTATTTTATACTTATATATGCTATGTTAATTAATGCATATTATAGATTTTCTATCTGTATAACTGATGACTTACATAATAAGTATTTATTAAAGTATTATTTTAAAAATTCGATAACTAAACACTGTCCAATAGAGCAAGGAAAGTGGAGAAAAAAATCCAAGCACAATAATAAGCATTGTCTTTATATATTGGGCTGGCCAAAAAGTTGGTTCAGGGTTTTCTGTAAGATTGAATGGAAAAACCCACACTCACTTTTTGGCCAAGCCAGTATTATGGCAGAGGTCGACCTGGCTTAGACCCGCTCTCATGCTGCGGTTTGCAGCAGTGTTTGAGAATCACGCTAACCTGGCCTTGGGCCTCACGAAAGTCAGGATTCCAGTTTAGTGAGCTAAACTTTTTTTTTTTTTTTACTCTTGTATCAACTATTCTCTGCTCAGAACAACTCTTTTTTACAGATGATCGTTCCTTTGGGAGAAACCTCTTAATGCTGTTTCTAAAGCAAATGTTACTTTCCTAAAGCAACTTGAATTATCCTTTCTCTCTAGCTTTCCAATGACTTTTTTTTTTTAATTAGGGAGGAAGTCATGGTTTTGATGACATAATGCATAAATTATTAGGAATTGCAGCATACTATTAATATGTGCCTACAGGGGAAATTTCAGTTTTACATAAAGGAGAACCTTGAAATTTTTGTTTTGATCATGTATGACCATATATGAGGGTAAACTGAACTGAACTGGGGAGGGTAAAGCATCTGCCTGCCAATTCAGGAGACACAGGAGATTCAGGTTCAGTCCTTGGGTCAGGAAGATCCCCCCTGGGCGAGGAAAGGGCAGCCCACTCCAGTATTCTTGCTCAGAAAATCCCATGGACAGAGGAGCCCAGTGGGCTACATCCATGGAGTTGTGAAGAGTCAGACATGACTGAGTGATAACAACAAATCAAAGGTATTTAGTGCCTTCATCCAATAGAACACAATAAAGTAAACGAATTATTTCACTACGAGTTTTATGTTCGGTACCTTTTTTTTTTTTTTTTTTTTTTACATCAGAGAAAAGCTATAATTCCCAGAGTTGGCTTCAGTTCAGTTGCTCAGTCATGTCCAACTCTTTACAACCCATGGACTGCAGCATGCCAGGATTCCCTGTCCATCACCAACTCCTGGAGCTTGCTCAAATTTATGTCCATTGAGTCGATGATGCCATCAAACCATCTCATCCTCTGTCGTCCCCTTCTCCTCCTGCCTTCAGTCTTTTCCAGCATCAGAGTCTTTTCTAATGAGTCCGTTCTTGGCATCAGGTGACCAAAGTATTAGAGCTTCAGCTTCAACATCAGTCCCTCCAATGAATAATAGGGACTGATTTCCTTTCGGGTTGACTGATTTGATCTCTTTGCAGTGCAAGGGACTCTCAAAAGTCTTCTCCAACACCACAGTTCAAAAGCATCAATTCTTCGGTGCTCAGCTTTCTTCACAGTCCAACTCTCACATCCATATATGACTACTGGAAAAACCATAGCTTTTACTGGCCAGACCTTTGTTGGTAAAGTAATGTCTCTGCTTTTTAATATACTGTCTAGGTTGGTCATAGCTTTTCTTCCAAGGAGCAAGCATCTTTTAATTTCATGGCTGCAGTCACTATCTGCAGTGATTTTGGAGCCTGAGAAAATAAAGTCTGTCACTGTTTCCATTGTTTTCCATAAAGTGATGGGACCAGATGCCATGATCTTCATTTTTTGAATGTTGAGTTTTAAGCCAGCTTTTTCGCTCTCCTCTTTCATCTTCATCAAGAGGCTCTTTACTTCCTCTTTATTTTCTGCCATGAGGATGGTGTCATATACATATCTGAGGTTATTGATATTTCCCCTGGCAATCTTTATTCTAGCTTGTGCTTCATCCAGCCCAGCATTTCACATGATGTACCCTGCATATAAGTTAAATAAGCAAGGTGACAATATATAGCCTTGATGAACTCCTTTCCCATTTTGGAACCAGTCCATTGTTCCATGTCCAGTTCTAACTATTGCTTCTTGACCTGCATACAGATTTCTCAGGCAGGTCAAATTGTCTGGTATTCCCATCTCTTGAAGAATGTTCCACAGTTTGTTGTGATCCATGTAGTCAAAGGCTTTGGCATAGTCAATAAAGCAGAAGTAGATTTTTTTTTTTCTGGAATTCTCTGCTTTTCTATGATCCAATGGATGTTGCCAATCTGATCTCTGGTTCCTCTGCCTTTTCTAAATCTAGCTTGAACATCTAGAATTTCTTGGTTCATGTACTGTTCAAGCCTAGCTTGGAAAACTTTGAGCATTATTTTGCTAGTGTGTGAGATAAGTGCAATTGTGTGGTAGTTTGAGCATTCTTTGGCTTTGGAATGAAATGGTATTGGGATGAAATACCTTTCTTTGGTATTGGAATGAAAACTGACCTTTTCCAGTCCTGTGGCCACTGCTGAGTTTTTCTAATATGCTGGCATATTGAGTGCAGCACTTTCACAGCATCATCTTTTAGGATTTGAAATAGCTCAACTGGAATTCCATCACCTCCACTAGCTTTGTTTATAGTGATGCTTCCTAAGGCCCTCTTGACTTCACTTTCCAGGATGTCTGGCTCTAGGTGAGTGATCACACCATTATGGTTATCTGGGTCATGCAGATCTTTTTTGTATAGTTCTTCTGTGTATTCTTGCCGTCTCTTCTTAATATAACATACCTTGTAACCTGGCCATTCTTACTTTTTTATTGAGATATAATTGACAGCGAGCATTATATTAGCTTCAAGTGTACCACATAATTATTCAGTGTTTGTTTATATTGTGAAATGATCATCACAGTAAGTCTAGTTAATCTTGAGTTGGCCAAAAAGTTCATCCAACTTTTTCCATAACATGTTACCGCGAAACCCAGTATCTATCATCATATGTAGTTACAATAGTTTTTTCTTATGATGAGAGCTTTTAAGATCTCTTAGCAACTTTAAAATAGACAATCCAGTTCAGTTCAGTCGCTCAGTCATGTCTGACTCTTTGCGACCTCATGAATCGCAGCACACCAGGCCTCCATGTCCATCACCAACTCCCAGAGTTCACTCAGACCCATGTCCATCAAGTCAGTGATGCCATCCAGCCATCTCATCCTCTGTCGTTCCCTTCTCCTCCTGCCCCCAATCCCTCCCAGCATCAGAGTCTTTTCCAATGAGTCAGCTCTTCTAATGAGGTGTCCAAAGTATTGGAGTTTCAGCTTCAGCATCATTCCTTCCAAAGAAATCCCAGGGCTAATCTCCTTCAGAATGGACTGGTTGGATCTCCTTGCAGTCCAAGGGACTCTCAAGAGTCTTCTCCAACACCACAGTTCAAAAGCATCAATTCTTCGGTGCTCAGCTTTCTTCACAGTCCAACTCTCACATCCATACATGACCACTGGAAAAACCATAGCCTTGTCTAGATGGACCTTTGTTGGCAAAGTAATGTCTCTGCTTTTGAATATGCTATCTAGGTTGGTCATAACTTTCCTTCCAAGGAGCAAACGTCTTTTAATTTCATGCCTGCAGTCAACATCTGCAATGCTTTTGGAGCCCCCAAAAATAAAGTCTGACAATACAATGCTATTAATTCTAGTCACCATGTAGCAACCACATTACATCCCTAGGATTTATTTATTTTATAAGGGATGCTTGTACCTTTTGACCTCCTTCACCCATTTCACCCTTGCCTCCCCAGTGTTGCTTAAAGAATTATTAGAGCAGTCCCTCAATTAAATTCTTTATGATTAATGCCTTTACAGTAGAATCCCTGTTGAAGACTGCATACATGCACTATCTCATAAATCATAAATATTAATGTTATGTGGTCATGCCTCAAAAGCCCCCAAAAGTGTGTAACTATAAAATGAGTCTTTCTGGAACTCTTTCACTTTTAGGAGTTCTTTTCATTAAGTTGTGTTTCTCTCCTGCTCTTCCTCTACCAAAATGAAATAATGTGAACTGGTTACATCTAATTTATTCATTTTTTATCTTTCAAAAATATTATTCAGTGTCTACTTCAGATGTCAGATACTCTGTGGGATTCTGGAGATAAGAGATTAGAAAGCTAAGGTTACTGCCCTGGGGAAGTGGATGCACTGTAGGAATAGACCTACAGTGTTAACACAATTATGACACAATGTGAGAAGCGTCCAAATAGAGATTCTGGTTGTACTTCATGTGAATAATCTTTTATTGAGTATTTATTATGTTTGTTGTTATACTTTAATATTTAAAATTAATATAGGGTCAAATTGACTTTTTTTGATATATAATTCTCACTTTTAAGACATGTATCGATCCATATAGCCAGCATCATAATCAGGCTATAGAAGGGTTCTGTCATTCCAAAAAGCTGCTTTGTAATCTGTATCCTTTATGGTCACACCCTCTAATCCCTGTATCTCTCATCTCAACCTCTGGCAACCACTGATTGTTATAGTTTTGTGTTTTGTAAAAGTGAAAGTGTTAGCTGCATCAGTCATGCCTGACTCTTTGCAACCCCATGGACTGTAGCCCACACCAGACTTCTCTGTCCATGGAATTCTCTAGGCAAGAATACTGGAGTGAGTTACCATTTCCTTCTCCAGGGGATCTTTCTGACCCAGGGATTGAACCTGGGTCTCCTGCATTGCAGGCAGATTCTGAGCTACTGTCTGAGCCACCAAAATTGGCAGCCCCAGTTTTATGTTCTAGAGAATGCCATATACATGGAATCACACAATATGCAACCTTTATAACTGGTTCCTTTGCATAAACATAACATCTTTGATATTTATCAGAGTTGTTTCATCTATTAATCATTTGTTCCTTTTTGTTGCTGAATAGTATTCCCTGTATGGATGTTTTCATTTATTTACCCAATAACCCAAAAGGACATCTGGGTTATTTCCAGTTTGGGGTTATTCTGAATAGAGCTGTGTTAATATTGATTAACAAGTTTTGTAAAAACTAAGTTTTCATTTTTCCAGGTTAAACACCTGGGAGGGAGTCCAGGGTCATCTGGTAACTTCATGAGAGATCAACACACTGTTTTCCATTGTGGTTGTACCATTCTGCATTTCCACCAACTGTGTATGAGAGTTCCTGTTGTCCCCCATCTCTTTCAGCGCTGAATAATGTCAATATTTTAAAATTGTAATCATTTAATACCAGTGTCTTTTCAAATGACTACTTGCCAGCTTTTATATATTCTATAGTGAATCAGCCTCTCAAGTCTATTGCACATTTCTTAAACTGGGCGGTTTGTTTTCTTCCTGTTGAGTAAGATGGTCAAGTATTTTGGATCCAAGCCTTTGTTAGATATGTGTTTTGCTTAATCATTTCTTCCTTTTAGAAAGCAGTGGAATCAGCTTTCAGACCACAACTTCTGACTCATCTTCTGAGCGTTAGTTGTATTTTCAGAGCCTTTGCAGTGCTGTTCCTGTTGGTCTGGCGTGTGCCCCACCAAGTTGCAGGGTGGAATCTGAGTGGAGGTCTGCTCTGTAGGTTTCGTTCCCAAAGTCTGTGGTACTATGCTTAGGGCCAGATTCACACATCTACAGCTGAGGGCTGAGCCCAAGTTCATGAATGTCCCTGTGGAGTTGCTTCCCTGAGCTCCTGCCTCTCTCTCTCTCTCGTTGCCCCCCGTACTTTCCCATTTCTTGAGGCTCCCTTTTCAGATCCTTTAGCTAGAACGCTAAGGTTTTAGTTACCTCATTCTGCCGCATACCTCCTGAAACCATGTTCACCTCCAGGACCAGGGAAGGGAAGGACCAGAAGAGAAAGAGCAGCATGGTCATTTATCCCACCCTCTTGGGACCACAGCTCCTCTTATCAGAGAGGAAGATTCCCTTTCCTTAAAGTGTTTTTTTTTTTCTTTTTCTTAAGTATAGTCGATTTACAATGGTTGTGTTAATTTCTACTGGACAGCAAAATGATGCGGTTACCATATGTACATTCTTTTTCATATTCATTTCCATTATGGTTTATCCCAGGATGTTGAATATAATTCCCTGTGCTCTCCTTCAGTAGTATCTTGTTGTTTATCTTCCTCTCTTGATAGTTTTAAGTACCTAAGACCTTTGTCATTGCTGCCGCCAGCACAGCAAAACTGCCTGAGTGCTAAATTGTGAGATGATGGAGCAGGAATAAAAGAGAAAGATGTTCCCCAGTTTCCCTACTCATTCATAGTCCCTTTCCTATCCTCACATCAGTTCAAGGGCTCTCCTAGAGCTTTCTCTGCCTTTGCCTATGGTCCATTTTAGGCTTTGTACTGCCTGGAGTCCACACTAGGGTTGATTAGAGGTCAAAGGAGGAGAGAGCTTACCATTAGTTGGATGGTATTTTAAATTCTGGTCTTCTCCCCGTCATTTATTTTTCGAGTTCTTAAATGCCTGTTTTATGCATTCTGTCCAGGTTTTATGGCTGCATTCACTGGGGGAAAAGATTATTGGGTGCTTACCTTCCTCACCCAGAACCAGAACTTCTCTGCTGGTTTTTTCCTTGGCTGCTCTGGGTCTTAGTCACTGCACAAGAGGGGGATCGTCTCTGTGTCTTGCAGGCTCCTTCGTTTCTGGGTGCAGGCTCTCTAGCTATGGTACTCAGGCTTCAGTAGTTGCAATACGCGGACTTAGTTACACCATGACATGTGGGATCTTACTTCCCTGGCCAGGGTTTGAACCCGCATACCCTGAATCCCAAGGCAGACTCTCAATCACTGGACCACTGGGAAAGTCCATCTGCTGACTTTTAAAGCAGAGAGTTTTCACACTGTATCCTCTTTTTACCTGATACAGTCACTCAGAGGGTGCCATAGCTAAGCTCTGCAAAAAAACCAGTGCGTTTTGAACTGCAACCAACCAGTGTTAACTGTAATAGGCAATCTTGCACAACAGTCAAAATTAAACAAGATGTTTCCCAATGCTAAATTGCGTGGATTTGCTTGTTATCTTGGGGAAGGCAGAGTTAGACACAGGTCCTTGAAAAAAGTATGAATTGTTACCTTTGACCACAACCCGACCATGACTCTGCATTCTAAACTTGCTTCCAATTAAGTGATGGCTTCTTGGTAAAGGATGAAAGCAAATTGATTTTTGTTTTAGGAAGAAAGGGAGTTTTACTAAGAGAAAGAGAAATATTTTTGATGTGTCAACTTTTTTCTTTTGAGTTGAGTTTAATAATTTATTTCTTGAGAAATAACCAAGAGAGAACCAAGAATCTTTAATCTTCATGATTGGAAAAAAAATAAATTGGCCACAGGTGGTTTAATATTTGCATGCCTCTGGCCAAGGAAGTAAATTAGAAAATTCTTTGAAATGCTTTCTAAAAATTTGGTCATTTTGTCTCCAACTAGTGACATGAAAACTTTTGTTTCAGCATTTTATTAAATTGTGTAATATGCTAAAAGTCCTATTTATTTTGTTTATTCAGTTCAGTTCAGTTGCTCAGTTGCGTCCGACTCTTTGTGACCCCAAGAATTGCAGCACACCAGGCCTACCTGTCCATCACTAACTCCCGGAGTTCACCCAAACCCACATCCATCGAGTTGCTGATGCCATCCAGCCATCTCATCCTCTGTCGTCCCCTTCTCGTCCTGCCCCCAAACCCTCCCAGCATCAGAGTCTTTTCCAGTGAGTCATCTCTTCACATGAGGTGGCCAAAGTACTGGAGTTTCAGCTTTAGCATCTTTCCTTCCAAAGAATACCCAGGACTGATCTCCTTTAGAATGGACTGGTTGGATCTCCTTGCAGTCCATGGGACTCACAAGAGTCTTCTCCAACACCACAGTTCAAAAGCATCAATTCTTGGGCGCTCAGCTTTCTTCACAGTCCAACTCTCACATTCATACATGACCACTAGAAAAACCATAGCCTTGACTAGACGGACCTTTGTTGGCAAAGTAATGTCTCTGCTTTTTAATATGCCATCTAGGTTGGTCATAACTTTCCTTCCAAGGAGTAAGTGTCTTTTAATTTCATGGCTGCTGTCACCATCTGCAGTGATTTTGGAGCCCCCCAAAATAAAGTCTGTCACTGTTTCCACTGTTTCCCCATCTATTTCCCATGAAGTGATGGGACCAGATCCCATGATCTTCGTTTTCTGAATGTTGAGCTTTAAGCCAACTTTTTCACTCTCCTCTTTCACTTTCATCAAGAGGCTTTTTAGTTCCTCTTCACTTTCTGCCATAAGGGTGGTGTCATCTGCATATCTGAGGTTATTGATATTTCTCCCGGCAATCTTGATTGCAGCTTGTGCTTCTTCAGTCCAGCATTTCTCATGATGTACACTGCATATAAGTTAAATAAGCAGGGTGACAATATACAGCCTTGACGGACTCCTTTTCCTATTTGGAACCAGTCTGTTGTTCTATTTCTAGTTCAAATTGCTGCTTCCTGACCTGCATACAGATTTCTCAAGAGGCAGCTCAGGTTGTCTGGTATTCCATCTCTTTCAGAATATTCCACAATTTATTGTGATCCACACAGTCAAAGGCTTTGGCATAGTCAATAAAGCAGAAATAGATGTGTTTCTGGAACTCTCTTGCTTTTTCCATGATCCAGCAGATGGTGGCAATTTGATCTCTGGTTCCTCTGCCTTTTCTAAAACCAGCTTGAACATCTGGAAGTTCACGGTTCACGTATTGCTGAAGCCTGGCTTGGAGAATTTGGAGCATTACTTTACTAGCATATGAGATGAGTGCACTGTGTGGTAGTCTGAGCATTCTTTGGCATTGCCTTTCTTTGGGATTGGAATGAAACTGTCCTTTTCCAGTCCTGTGGCCACTGCTGAGTTTTCCAAATTTGCTGGCATATTGAGTGAAGCACTTTGACAGCATCATCTTTCAGGATTTGAAATAGCTCAACTAGAATTCCATCACCTCCACTAGCTTTGTTTGTAGTGATGCTTTCTAAGGCCCACTTGACTTCACATTTCAGGATGTCTGGCTCTAGGTGAGTGATCACACTATCATGATTATCTGGGTCGTGAAGATCTTTTTTGTACAGTTCTTCAGTGTATTCTTGCCACCTCTTCTTAATATCTTCTGCTTCTGTTAGGTCCAGACCATTTCTGTCCTTTATCGAGCCCATCTTTGCATGAGATGTTCCTCTTGGTATCTCTAATTTTCTTGAAGAGATCTCTAGTCTTTCCCATTCTGTTGTTTTCCTCTATTTCTTTGCGTTGATTGCTGAAGAAGGCTTTCTTATCTCTTCTTGCTGTTCTTTGGAGCTGTGTATTCAGATGCTTATTTCTTTCCTTTTCTCCTTTGCTTTTCACTTATCTTCTTTTCACAGCTATTTGTAAGGCTTCCCCAGACATCCAGTTTGCTTTTTTGCATTTCTTTTCCATGGGGATGATCTTGATCCCTGTCTCCTATACAATTTCACGAACCTCATTCCATAGTTCATCAGGCACTCTATCAGATCTAGTCCCTTAAATCTATTTCTCACTTCCATTGTATAATCATAAGGGATTTGATTGAGGTCATACCTGAGTAGTCTAGCGATTTTCCCTACTTTCTTCAATTTAAGTCTGAATTTGGTAATAAGGAACTCATAATCTGAGCCACAGTCAGCTCCCGGTCTTGTTTTTGCTGACTGTATAGAGCTTCTCCATCTTTGGCTGCAGAGAATATAATCAATCTGATTTCGGTGTTGACCATCTGGTGATGTCCATGTGTAGAGTCTTCTCTTGTGTTGTTGGAAGAGGGTGTTTGCTATGACCAGTGTGTTCTCTTGGCAAAACTCTATTAGTCTTTGCCCTGCTTCATTCCGCATTCCAAGGCCAAATTTGCCTGTTACTCCAGGTGTTTCTTGACTTCCTACTTTTGCATTCCAGTCCCCTATAATGAAAAGGACATCTTTTTTGGGTGTTAGTTCTAAAAGGTCTTGTAGGTCTTCATAGAACCGTTCAACTTCAGCTTCTTCAGCATTACTGGTTGGGGCATAGACTTGGATTACTGTGATATTGAATGGTTTGCCTTGGAAATGAAGAGAGATCATTCTGTCATTTTTGAGATTGCATCCAAGTACTGCATTTCAGACTCTTGTTGACCATGATGGCTACTCCATTTCTTCTAAGGGATTCCTGCCTGCAGTAGTTGATATAATGGTCATCTGAATTAAATTCACCCATTCCAGTCCATTTTAGTTCGCTAATTCCTAGAATGTCGACGTTCACTCTTGCCATCTCCTATTTGACCACTTCCAATTTGCCTTGATTCATGGACCTAACATGTACTGGTCCTTTAATTAGAAAATAAGATTCACTATGCTTTTTCCAAAACTCTTTCTCTTTTCCTTTCTTCTTTCAGTAAACTTCACTCTTCCACACCCTGGACTCTCTCAGGGAGTAGGAAGAGCCTTGTCAACATAGAAATTTACATGCATGCCTTTGGAAACTATGGGGTTTACCTCTAAAGTAGCCAAGAAGACCCACCAGGCATGGTTTGCCTCGGAATGAATTAAGCTTAGTGGTGAACACACCACCTTCATGGAACCTTAGGATGAATAGCACTCCTGGGCCTGTTAAACCTTCAGAAGAGGGCTTCATGCCTGGGGCAGGAATCTGCCCATATTTTAGTACATGGATTATTATTTTGGAGTCATAATTTCTGGACCCAAAAACCAAACTGTGATGGTACTAAAAGGGCCTCAGTTCAGTTCAGTTCAGTTGCTCAGTAGTGTCTGACTCTTTACGACCCCATGAATTGCAGCACACCAGGCCTCCCCGTCCATCACTAACTCCCGGAGTTCACTCAAACTCATGTCCATCAAGTCAGTGATGCCATCCAGCCATCTTATCCTCTGGCGTCCATTTCTCCTCCTGCCCCCAATCCCTCCCAGCATCAGAGTCTTTTCCAATGAGTCAGCTCTTCTCATGAGGTGGCCAAAGTACTGGAGTTTCAGCTTTAGCATCATTCCTTCCAAAGAACACCCAGGGCTGATCTCCTTTAGAATGGACTGGTTGGATCTCCTTGCAGTCCATGGGACTCTCAAGAGTCTTCTCCAATACCACAGTTCAAAAGCATCAATTCTTGGGCGCTCAGCTTTCTTCACAGTCCAACTCTCACATCCATACATGACCACTGGAAAAACCATAGCCTTGACTAGACGGACCTTTGTTGGCAAAGTAATGTCTCTGCTTTTTAATGTGCCATCTAGGTTGGTCATAACTTTCCTTCCAACGAGTAAGCCTAAAAGGGCCTAGGTATGCACAAAATTGTGAATGTATTTGTTGTTAATGCTTGTGTTATTATTGTATCCCTGTGTGATTATCTCTGAGTAGGAGGTTTACATATCATTTTTTAAATTGACTTTAATTTTTGACTGATTTCAATGAGCACATGTCTGTAAAAGGGGAAAATAAATAGCCATTTATAAAAATGTCTCTGCTTTAAAAGGCAACAGAGGAAATTCCCTGTGGCTCAGTGGTTAGGATTCAGTGCTCTCACTGCCAGGGCCTCAGGTTCCACCCTTGATCAGGGGAACTAAGATCTACGTGCCCTGTGGCATGGCCAAAAAAGAAAGGCAGTAGAGGATTCTGGTTCTGAGTCGGGTGGGTAAGCACACACTCCAGCCCCCCTCCCCCAGTGAGTGCAGCTGTAAAACCAAAAGGAAAGAAATGAAATTTAAAAGAACAGGAGAGAATTGTTGAATCCGCTGATTGAGCAAGTGACATTTCTTTCAGTTCTACTTAAGAATCAAATGGCAAAGCGTAATAGTTCGGCTATTTGCAAAATAGAAATGGACTCACAGACATAGGGACCAAACTTATGGTTATCAAGGGGGAAAAGAAGGATGGAATGAAATTGGGAGATTGGGATTGACATATATACACTACTATGTATAAAAACGATAACTGATGAGGGCCTACTGAATTGCACAGGGAACTCTACTCAGTGGTCTGTGGCCACCTAAACGGGAAGGAAGTCTAAGAAAGAGGGGATATATGTATACATATAGCTGACTCACTTTGCTGAACAACAGAAACTAACAAAGCCCTCTAAAGCAACAGTATTCCATAAAAGAAAGAGTTAGCTTCAGGCTTTCTGGAAGATAAAGCTATTTGTGCTCTGATCCTCTGAGCAGAGGAAACTGCTGAGCTTCACTGGTCTTTTCTGCTCCCTCCTTTCTCTCACTTCCACCCCCACATCTTCTGAATTCCTAGTGGTTTCACTCCCCACTGTCCACAGTTCCTTGACCTTCAGTTATGTCAGATTGTCCTGCTTTCCTTTCTTCCTCTGCCACCCTTCTCTGCTGGTTCCATAAGACCGATACACCAGAGAAAAGGAGAACTCCGTGGAATTCATCTTATTCCAGTTTCTACACTTGAATCCAGGCTGCCCCTCAGCACACTGGTTTCTTTCCCTCTGTGCTTTGCGAGTTTCCACAACAGCTCTTCGCCCCACCTGCACTTCTGTTCTCACCCAGGTAGCAGGGGCAGGGGCCTTTAGTGGCTTAAAGACCAGGGGGCTCAGGAGCTGACTCAGGCCTCTAACTCCAGGGTCTTCCTCATTCCGTAGACCCCAAGCCACAGAAAGACAGCCTCTGTTTTGAGTGAATATGTGAGCCCTGCTTTTATCCTTGTGACATTGACCCGATTGTACCCTATAATAAACTTTTTGCATTTCAGTTTTTCAGATATTGAAAAGAAATGCAGTTGGTCCCTGGGATTCTTATCAGCTCTAAAGTTCTGTCATGTGAAAGTTCAGGGCATGACCCTAGACTCTATGAAGATCTGCCCCAAAGGGATCTAAGACATGAAGTAGGTGAGACGTGCCCTGGGATGGGGACAGGGTTGTTTTTTATCCTTAGTACCGATCAGGGGGCCAGGCTGTGTACACTTTCAACTTGCTCTCAGCAAGAACCTGGATGGATATTTTCATTTAGCCAGAGAGATAATATGGGCCTGATATTTGTGATCAAATCTAACATCCTAATAACTATATGTGGTAACGATTGCTCTCATTCCCACCCCATAGATGAGAAGACTGAGAATAAGAAATGTTGGGAAACTTGCCCAAGATCAGGTGCTATAAGTCATAAAAGGTAACATCCAGGGCTATTTGAGGGTGACGCTTAAGGCACTGAATTGTGCTGTTGATATCACCTCTGGTCATTTTCTTGTGTGTGTGCATTTTTATATACGTAACTTCTGAGTTTTAATCAAATCATGCTATATAAACTCCCCCTTTTAAGAAAACCTCAGAGATAACACGTTAGGACTCAATTTTGAGTGTTTCAAATGTGTGAATCTCTAGGGTTGCAGGTTTGAAGTTTGTGTTATTATACGAAAAATGTCAGAATGACAAACCCCAGTTAAAAATAAATTCTCGCACAGCTAAAGAAGGTGGAGAGTCTTTTCAGCTTGTTTGTAATGGTGTTGAGTCTGCAAAAGAGACTTGTAGGGGCGGGTCCTGCTCACATCCTCAGGGGACGGATGGTGCCAGTGTGCTCTCGGCAAAGGTGATCGTGGCTCCAGCATCTGCTCTAATTACGTAAAGGGGTATTAGGACTCCCTCAACATTTAAAGTTATATCTCATTGCTTTTAAAATTTACAGATGCATTATTCATGGCTGCGTAGGTGTAGAAACAGTCTTGCAAGTCAGCACTTCTTGTATAATAAAAGGTCACTTCAAAAGAAGAAAAACAGCAACAGCAACAAAAGTGAATCTGATACTTAACTCAGGTGTTTGTACAAGGGGCAGGGCATGGGGCCCAGTGAGCTTCAAGATAAAGAGGAAGGTTTTCAGTCGTGTCTGACTCTTTGCGACCCCATGGACTGCAGCCTGCCAGGCTCCTCTGTCCATGGAATTTTCCAGGCAAGGATACTGAAGCCATTCCATTCCCTACCCCAGGGGATCTTCCCAACCCAGGGATGGAATCGGTGTCTTCTGCCTTGTCAGATGAACTCTTTACCACTGAGCCACCTGGGAAGCCCTCAGGAAGGTTTGGGTACAGTCTTTTGGGGAGGAAAATTCATGAGTTGTGTTTGTTTAATCAAATTAAATTTTAGAAAATTAAAAATGAAAAAGCCTGAGGCTAGAGGTAACATTAGTCCAATAAACACAATAACAAATTTTTAAATATTACTCCACATACTCTGGCTTTGAGGAAAAGAAGCAGAAATTAAGATCTGATCATCCCAACAGTGACATTAAGCCAGGAGAAATTTCCAAGTCACAAATTACGGAAAGTGAATAATTAGACTTCTCCCATTCTTCAGCCATAATTTTAGGATTAAAACAAACTGTTATTTTTCCTAGTGCATCTTTTCGATAGGCATCTGTATTACTTTGCTAGGGCTGCCATAACAGAGTGCCCAGATACAGAGGCTGAAACAGAAATTTATTTCCTTGTTGACCTGGAAGCTGGAAGTCTGACATCGAGATGCTGGAAAGACTACTTGCTTCTGAGGCCTTTCTTTGGCTTACAGATAGCCATCTCCCTGGATCTTCACACTGTCTTTCCTCCCTGTCTGTCCATCTCCTAATCTTCTTATAAGGACACCAGTCAGACTGAATTAGATTTCACTCATATGTCCTCATTTTAACTCGGTTCATCTTTAAAGACTTTATCTTCAAATGCAGTCACTTTTTTCAGTAGTAAGGTTAGGACTTCAATGTGTGATTTTTGGGGTACACAATCTAGCCCATAACACTGTACTAGAAAAATTTGAATAAATTTTAGGAGTTTTCTTCTGTCACCAACTACATGAAGGCTGAACTTTGTGTATTTTACATATATTGATCGTTTAATTCTTTAAAATCTTAAGAGGCTAAAGGACATTGCTTTTTTAGTTATAGCATATTGTAAGTATTAATTAACTGTGATTTTCCAGGCAAGAATATTAGAGTGGGTTGCCATTCCCTTCTCCAAGGGATCTTCCTGACCCAGGGATCAAACCTGGGTATGCGAACCTGGGTATGCGGCATTGCAGGCAGTTTCTTTACCATCTAAGCCACCAGGGAAGCTTCTCCTTTGATAAGGTCAGTGACCTCTCTAGGCCAAAATTTATTTTTTGTAAATTAAAATGGATTACAATATGAACTAAGATTCCTACAAGCCATGAAGCACCCTCCCCTCAAATAAGGTTTTTGAAGAGCTTCTGGCATATTTTCTAAAAGAGGAGAAACGCCCATTGAAATTTAGCACACCCGTGATTTCTCCCAACATCCCCGGCATTTGGGGCTTTCTAGACGGCACAGTATCCGCCTGCAATGTGGGAGGCCTGGCTTCGATCCCTGGGTTGGGAAGATCCCCTGGAGAAGGGAAAGGCTACCCACTCCAGTATTCTGGCGTGGAGAATTCCATGGACTGTATAGTCCGTGGGGTTTCGCAGAGAGTCAGACACAGCTGAGTGACTTTCACTTTCAGATGTCACAGTGGTAAAGAATATTCCTGCCAGTGCAGAAGATGCAGGTTCAGGGAAGATGAAATAGCAACCCACTCCAGCATTCTTGCCTGGAAAATCCCATGGACTGAGGAGCTTGGTGGTCTACAGTCCGTAGGGTTGCAAAGAATCCAGCACGACTGAGCACAGCACAAATGAACTTTAAATTTTTTGCTCAGATCTGAATTCCTAAGGCATTATTGTAATAAAAAATAAAGTTAAATACTTTTAGAAAATAGTTATATCTTTAGATATACCAATACACCTCTGAAGTTAGTCATAAAATTGCTGCATTCAGAGAAAAAACATCTCAGTTTTTACTCCAGGACTGCAGTGATAACTCTATTACATTCTGCCATGGAGTATGAAGAACATATCAATAACAAAGAAATCTGGACATTTGTATTGAGTGTTGCAAGAGGGTATTTATTTCAGGTTGCTTTGCTGGGGTGGTAATGAAATGCAATGTGCATTTCATTTGTGAGAGTTTCAGTTGAATTATATGAATGCGATTGAGTTTTTCTCATCTGTCATGATACCCTGAAATGCTTATATGAAATGAAAAAAGAGTATATTTTAAAAGACACAAAAAGAAAATACTTCTTGATGCTAGATTTAATTAATCCCTAGAACTTTTGTGTCACACATTTTGTGTCAGAAAATGGAATTCTAAAAAGAATTCAGCATGTTCCAAAATTTGCAGCTAAGATATTTGATTGAAATGAATGTGGAGTTAGAATTACAAATGGAACAAAAAGGCCAAAACTTTTCAGCTTTATATTACAGAATGCTATAATTATTTTATTTTTCTTAATTAATCACTTAGGCTTTACTGCTTTCAAGTGACTTATGTCCTCTTATTGGGGCATAAATAAGTCTTTTGGTCAGATGATATTTTGTTTCCTCGGTGAAGTAAAACAATTACACATTTCCTTGAAGAAAGGTTCTTAGTTTATGAGTATGTTAGGATACTGCCTTCAGTAAAGGCTCGATCTATCGGGTTGGTCAAAAAGTTCATTTGCATTTTTCTGTGACATCTTACAGAAAAGTCCAAATTAACTTTTTGGCCAAAACGCTGGCCCATCTGGTACTTTAATGTGATAAGTGAGAGGACAGAATAAACTGGTCCGGCAAAGTACCCCAATTATTTCTCAACAGAAACCTTTTTCCCTCTCTTTTCTTATTCTCTTTTAGTACTGGTAGCAGTTATTTTCATGTTCATCATCATCATACAGGTAATTTGTCTACACACTAAAAGTTTATCTCAAGGAACTTTTTTCTCCCCAAGTTTACTGTCAAACTTTACAAAAATTGTCTGTATTGAGGAGTAATTGTGGTAGTCATAGAATTGTTCTCTGACCTTTCCAAGTTCTGTTCTAGCAATATGTCTTTAGTCTGTCTGTTCTTATGCCATCAGAAAAAATGATTCCAAGAAAAAGATTTCTTTAGTCGTTGGATCAGAAATTAGAGAAAGGTGGTGAAAAGTTTCTCGCTAGTTGGCTGAATTTGCTGGATTGGAGAGCTGGATTTTAAGGATTTTCCAATTCTTTCTTGGATTTCTGACAAGGACACACGGGGGAGTGGGGACCCATCTGTGTCACAAGTGGGGGGCTTAGCTTTCCACCAGCTGTAGCTTGGTGGATAGAAGGGTTATGAAGCCATGTCTCTCTCCTGAGCCCAGTGCAGCCCTGCTGAGTGAGTATTGCAGACTTTCAGAAGCCGTAGTCAACCTGGGGGAAAAATGAGTCAAAACGTAGCACAGCGAAATACTACCTATTTTAAAAAAATGACTTTGCAAATATCCTTTCTCTGATATCCAGATTTCAAGAAAATGTATGTCATGGATGTTTTCTATAGAAGGCTAACACCATTTAAGGAAGTGTGTCTTAGGCAATGCCATTTATTGTAAGGCTAATACTTTTTATTTTCTTGATATGAAACAAAACATGGAATCCTCTGCTTACTGAGCCTGTTTCCTAGGGATGCAGAGCTCCTTCCACACAGTTAGCATGATAACTTTTCAATAAGAACACATCTTGTAATTCATGCAGCCAACCCTTCCTCAAATTAGAGTTACATTAATTAGAGTTACCACAGTAGATGGTTATGTTTATTTTCACTCCGTTTTTGCTTTATGCATGTTTGGCCATTGCTTTTTTTCCCCTTATAAACAGTTTTAAATTCTTGTTCTTTTTCTATAGTTTTTAGGTGAATTAAATGTTAAATATTAAATATTTAAATTATAAATATTATAAACGTGCTAGGATTTTTTCTTTTTGGTAAAAAGTTGTTTTGATGTTACACAAACACCCACGCAGATACCTCCACTTGAATCATCAGAGTGCTTAGTTACTAGAGGATGGCCAAATATGTTAGGCTTTAAGCCTGCTTTCAGTGTCTTTCAGGATATTTGTGAAAGGCTAGAAATGTTTTCTTCTGTGAAATGATACTTTTTGGACTACTTAACTCCCATTCCTTACTCCACACTATTTTCTAGGAAAGAAAGTGCTTTCTCATCAGTTGCAACTAAGAGCAGCATATTAACAACAGTTAGTGATTACAAACCCAAGGGAAGATTTTTGCCATTTAAATAGCAGATGCGTATAAGGTTTTCTTTGTTTGGTATATCAACATTGAAACCTGAACTAAAAAGAAAAATGCTTCATGTTGGAGCACATGCGATCTGAAGCCATTTGAATGACCTGGGAGTAACATTATCTTAGTGTGTCTCAGTCTCATTGGTTCAAGCCCAATGATTCCTTGCTTCATTGGAGATAGTGATTGTTGGTCCTCTACAATCAGAACAGCAAAATAATTCTCTATGCTTTTGAAGGCTAGGGTACTCAGAGTAGCTCAGATTAGCGTTTTATGATAGAATCTTTAGTCACTCTTAAATACAAGACCTTCGTTACATGGAATTATTTCATTAAGTGTAAATGCTTTTGGCTGGGCGTGATGAGATGGCTTGAGTTCTTTACTCCTGTTACAAGCTGTTCTTCATCTCAGCCATTTGAATTTATAGAGTTCTACCTGGGATTTCTTTGGAGGGAATGATGCTGCAGCTGAAACTCCAGTACTTTGGCCACCTCATGCGAAGAGTTGACTCATTGGAAAAGACTCTGATGCTGGGAGGGATTGAGGGCAGGAGGAGAAGGGGACGACCGAGGATGAGATGGCTGGATGGCATCACTGACTCGATGGACATGAGTTTGAGTGAACTCCGGGAGTTGGTGATGGACAGGGAGGCCTGGCGTGCTGCGATTCATGGGGTTGCAAAGAGTCGGACACGACTGAGCAACTGAACTGAACAAATATGTATGTTCCCCCTCTCTCTCTGATTTCCATCCCTCTTTTTTAAAAAAATTATTTATTTTAATTGGAGGCTGATATTGTAGTGTTTTTTGCCATACACTGATGTGAATAAGCCATGGGTGTATGTGTGTTCCCCATCCTAAACCCCTCTTTATTTTCTGTGGTATTTGTTTATTTGCCTTTCATCGTGATAGTTTTCTCCTCTTCATATACTCCCATATTTTTAAGCATAAAATAGTATAAAAAGAGTGTAAGTGGGAACTTAAGTTCTAAAACTCCTAAAAGATTTTCCCCCCAAAGGTTGTCATCCCTGGTTGCCAGTTCAGCAAATATCAGGGAAGGAGATTCCACTTTCATAGTTCTTACCTGTGTAGATGGTGTCTTATCACAAGTAGAATTTCTCCACTGGTATTAACCAGAGGCAGCCAGAGAATCAACTCCGTGCATGGGGAGAGCACAGCAATGTTGAGAAATGTGAGCACTGCAGTTATTTCCTGTTTGTTGGATGTAGTAATGGGAACTGATTTTTCCTTTGAACCAAATTCTGTTGAGTGGTCCCCATTCTGGATAACGATGCATCATATGCATCACACATGATTCGGTGGAATGAATAACACAGTCTGTTAACCATGAAAAATCTTGTTTCTCATTGCAAAATTAGCAAGTCTAGATGAGAAGCAGTAACTTAGGTGCTGAAAGCCTCATATTTAATACATACTGTGAGAGATATAAAGTTAGATATATAGAGAGAGCTGGGCATTCTGTTCTTTTTTTATTGAGATTTATAGTATTATATTCACTTCAGGTGTACAATGTATTGATGCAGAATTTTTATAGATTTTTTCCATTTGTAGTTATTATAAATTATTGGCTGTATTCCCTATGCTCTGCAGTATATCCTTTTAGCTTATTTATTTTGTACAGAGTACAAGGGAAGGTAACAAAACCGTCATATCATGATCACATTGACATTTCACACTAACTGCTGCCTGTACAGTGTGATAAGGGCATGAATGAGTACAAGAGCATAGGTTGTGTCGTCACAGGATAATAGCAGTCTGGTCTTGGTCTGTGAGGGTTTCAGTGGAGGGGTAGAGAGCTCAGCTGGTAAAGAATCTGCCTGTACTGCAGGAGACCCTGGTTCAATTCCTGGGTTGGGAAGTTCCCCTGGAGAAGGGACAGGCTACCTAGTCCAGTATTCTTGAGTTTCCCTGGTGGTTCAGCTGTTAAAGAATCCACCTGCAATGTGGGAGACCTGGGTTCGATCCCTGGGTTGGGAAGATCCCCTGGAGAAGGGAAAGGCTATCCACTCCAGTAATCTGGCCTGGAGAATTCCATGGACTGTATAGTCCATGGAGTCACAAAGAGTCGGACACAACTGAGCAACTTTCACTTTCAGAGAGCTCAGCTGGTAAAGAATCCACTTGCGTTGCAGGAGACCTGGGTTCGATCCCTGTGTTGGGAAGATCCCCTGGAGGAGGCATGGCAACCCACCCCAGTATTCTTGCCTGGAGAATCTCCATGGACAGAGGAGCCTGGTGAGCTACAGTCTGTGTGGTCAAAGAGTCTGACACGACTGGTGACAGCCCAGCACAGAGAAGCATAGGAGGCTTCCCAGGTGGCGCTAGCAGTAAAGAATCTGCTTGCAAATGCAGGAGGCACAGGAGATGTGGGTTCCATCCCTGGGTCGGGAATATCCCCTGGAGTAAGAAGTGGCAACCCACTCCAGTGTTCTTGCTTGAAAAAGTCCGTGGACAGAGGAGTCTGGAGGGCTACAGTCTGTGGGGCTGCAAAGAGTTGGACACAACTGATCACATGTGCACGCACACACCAGAAGCGTATGTATTTGGAAGACATTTAGAGGAGGGAGAAGGAGCAGGCAGAAATTTACTTGGGAAACCAGGAGAGTTTTTTCTATTGAAATCCAAGAGCAAAGAGCTTCAGGGAGCAGAGAGTTAACCACAGAGTGAAATGCTGCTGAAGGGAGAATTAGGGTGAGAGGTTAGAAGGGAATTTAAAACGCATGAATAAAAGGAAAGTGAGGAGACTGTGTGATCATATGCAGAGGAGAGTTTGAGCGTTTATGACTTAAATAAATCTGTGTCTCTGGTACCGAGAAGTTGTATGTGCAGTGGTTCCACATACACTCTCAGCATTAGATGACTGAGCGCTAATTAGAACCCTTAGCATCTGTGGCAGTCATTGCCTCAAAAGCAAATGGGTGGTGAGGAGGATCTGACCTACTGATCAAAGCTGTTGGCCTGTTTCTTTTTCCTTTCAGCAGAAATGATGAAACCACTCTACTGGTCTAGATGCTTTGCAATGCCACGGACTAAAACCACTACTAGTTTGTTCTCTGCTCTTTAAAATGCCAGGAACCTAATAATGCTAATTTTACTCTATTGCATATTCACTGATTACAATTTCAGAAGCTTAGAAATGTATTACAGTTTCAGTGGAAGCATGAAAATGTGCATTTAAAGATATCAAGAAAATTTTAAAATGAAGTTTTGTTTCAACCAGTGGCACAAAAATGCTTTGATCTCTGGTACTTGCAGCCTATTTGTAAGGTATCAGCCATGAAGGCAGCACACGTTTCTTTGATATGTGTCTAGCTTTCATGCTTAAAGTTTACATATCTTTGCCATTAGTGCCAGTGGCTGATTACCTCAGTGACATAATATCCAATTCTGACCCAAATAGCATAAGAAAGGTCAATAAACAGAAACATGGAGAGAGAGGTTTATATTCTTTAGGAAGAATTGACAAAGGCTTACAGCAGTCTAAACCAGATATTGAATTAGATGAGATCTAACATCTCTCCCAACCCCATAATGCTTTAATTTCATTATGTTGTTGGGGTCTGGAAGGCTAGCTATCTCAAATAATTTGTAAGCTATGACATGTTATATGAGCCACCTCACAAATGGATGTCTTAAGGAGCCAAGAACTTAGTCAACTCCTATCAAAAAAGAATTAACAACCTATAAAGGGACTTTCTCCAGAAAAACATGTCAGACAGCAGGAAGTCATGATTGCTGCTAATGTGATTTTGGTTTATCCTTGATTCCAAATTCAAAAACCCTTTCACAATTTATTTCCCGGTCCTGACTTATTGTTCTCTCTCTGAACTCGGCAGGTGTCAAAAGTCCATTTTAAATCTCTGTTCAGAAGCTTTGACTTGATTTGGTTTTACTGCTCAATATACAGAGGCCCACTTGGATAAGTTATTATCAGTCATGGTTTGGATGTGTTCTCAGATAAACAGGCAAATTCTAGGAAGTGGCTAAAGGCAAGGCCATTGAGTATATTAAATAAGTCCCAGCTTGATAGACAACAAGAGGATGTGGTAGTGAATGCTTCTGGTTCACCGTTATTGAAAGAACAAGCAGCCTTGAAGTGGTTTACGTGCCTTTCTGGTGGGGACATTCTCTTTATTTGTGTGTTCTGCCCTCTTGGTTTGTGTAGATCCCACTAGAAATAAGATGTGAGGGAGTGAGAAAGCATAACCCAGCATGGATTTACCTCCAAAGCTAGAGAGCCAGTGACAGACATGGGCAGCCAAAGCAGGGTTTGCCTGGGGCTTCTGGAGACAGAATTCTGGAGTGAGCATCTCACAGATGGTCTGATTCCGAACTGTGCTTAAGCCTCAGGGCTGTTCAGAATCCCAGAAGGATTTGCCTTTCTTGCGATTCGCTCATTTATTTGTTCAAAATCAGTTATTGTAAACAACAGAGACTGACTCTATTTTTGGTGCTGGAGCCGTCGTGGAGAGGAAGAAATAGTCTTTCATGTCAGGAATTCACACTGGAAGTTAATGTCTTAATCAAAGTCCATTCATCAAACAAGAGCTGAGCCGATTCAAATGGATTCTGTTAAAGTGAAAAGTGCAAGTGAAGTCGCTCAGTTGTGTCTGACTCTTTGCGACCCTATGGACTGTAACCAAGCTTCTCCATCCGTGGGATTTTCTAGGCAAGAATACCGGAGTAGGTTGCCTTTTCCTTCTCCAGGATTCTGTTAAAGATTAGTTAAAAAACATCCTTTGTCCTATCTGTGTTATGACTGAATAGAATCTCACATTTACTTTCTTGAAAGAAATTGAATCATCTGCTCTGGCTTCCCAGGTGGCGGCTGCTGCTGCTGCTGCTGCTGCTGAGTCACTTCAGTTGTGTCCAACTCTGTGCGACCTCATCGACAGCAGCCCATTAGGCTCCTCTGTCCCTGGGATTCTCTGCACTAGTGGTAAAGAACACGCCTGCCAGTGCAGGAGACGCAAGAGATATGCGTTCAATCCCTGGATCAGGAAGATCCCCTGGAGGAGGGCTTGGCATCCCACTGCAGTATTCTTGCCTGGAGAGTCTCATGGACAGAGAAGCCTGGTGGGCTACAGGCCATGGGGTTGCAAAGAGCTGGACACGACTGAGCGACCACCACTACCGCAACCGAGCAACTTAGCACGTGCACACTACTCCTGTCACTACTGCTGCTTCTCCCCGCTCCTCCTTCCTCTTCTCTTTCCTCCCTCCTCTTCCTCCTCCCCTCCTCCTCCTCCTCATTATTACATCAGGCTTCCAGAGAGAAAGGCAGGCAGAGCTGTGAGGCTTTTCTGCCTTGCAAACGAAAACTGTTTCTATGTGAGTAACATAGGCCCAGTTAAATTATAGTTCATTATACTGCTACCATAAACCACACACTGTGTAGACTCATTGGTTTCCATGATGAATTACAATGTAACTGGGCCTTTGAGTGAGTCTTGTGTATGTGTGTGCTAAGTTGCTTCAGCTGTGTCCAGCCCTTTGTGACCCTATGGACTATGGCCCACCAGGCTCCTCTGTCCACATGAAATGTTTAGGAAATGTTGAAACAGGACATTGCAAGGTACAAAATATAGAATCATTTTACAGCTTTAAGGCTGTCCTTTGTAATGTGACTTCCCCGGTGGCTCAGATAGTAAAGCGCCTGCCTACAATGCAGGAGACTGGGGTTCAATCCCTGGGTCGGGAAGCTCCTCTGGAGAAGGAAATGGCAACCCACTCCAGTACTCTTGCCTGGAAAATCCCATGGACAGAGGAGCCTGGTAGGCTACAGTCCATGGGGTCACAAAGAGTCGGACACAACTGAGCAACTTCACTTTCACTTTGTAATGTGAATTAGGATTTATATCCTTACTGTCTTTTAGTAGAATATCTTGCAGACATTCATAGTCCCCACTTGCATTCTCATCCAGCAGATAAGCTTGTAACTCTGATGAACCTTGTCTCCAAACCTGCATAAACAGACTTGCACCCTGCAAAGGTTAGAGATCTATTAACTGCTATTTGGAGTTATGACTCTTGATTTCTTCTATGATATTATTATTCAGGACTAAATTAAACAGAAAAAAAGGGCCTGTGGAAATGGAAGGAGCATTAGTATGCTGTTAATAGTAGCAAAACAACAATGAAACATTATGTTGAACACTTATTTACCAGGAATGTGCTAACGGTCTTACACACAGCTCCTCATTCAATGCTCATTTTTTAGATCAGAAAATGGTTTAGAGAAGGTAACTTCAGAGCTCTCAATGTCAAATGTGTACTAATTGCCAGCATTCAGATTGGACCTAAGATTTTTCTGACTCTGTGTCCTCCTTTATGCACTGTGCTTACTGTCTTACTGTTAGGTGATAAAACTCTCAGGTGATTCCTGTTCCAAATGAGAAGACAAGATTCAGTTCAGTTCAGTTCAGTCGCTCAGTTCTGTCCGACTCTTTGCGACCCCATGAATCACAGCATGCCAAGCCTCCCTGTCCATCACCAACTCCCACAAGTTGGTGAGTTCACTCAAACCCACGTCCTTCGAGTCGGTGATGCCATCCAGCCATCTCATCCTCTGTTGTCCCCTTCTCCTCCTGCCCCCAATCCCTCCCAGCATCAGAGTCTTTTCCAATGAGTCAACTCTTCGCATGAGGTGGCCAAAGTACTGGAGCTTCAGCTTTAGCATCATTCCCTGCAAAGAACACCCAGGGCTGATCTCCTTCAGAATAGACAAGATTATATGATGTCAGTTGTCTGGAAGTAGGAACAGAAGCACCCAGCTCATCCCTTCTGTCCACGAGGGGTGTCTGTACATAGGAGGTTGGGATGAGAGGAGTCTGTTACCAGCCTGAGAGACAGGGGTTCATAAGGAAATTGACTGACAGGATGAAGAAGCTTGGAGACACAAGGGAGGAATTTAACCCTAACGGATTGAAAGTTTTTGAAGAGTCTGTTTTAAAAATCTATTGACAGGAACTGCAGGAGAGCAGGTAGCAATGAGAATGAGATATAAGTTGTGTTCAGGGAGTTGTCTGCGTGGCAGTCCACCTCTCCCCAGCCCTCTCGCCAGCATCTCAGGGTATGTGCAAGTGGAGGGGGAAGGTGCGGTCTGGAGTTCTTGGAGGCCCCTACTGGTGACTTTAGCAATGAGAGGCGCTCTCATTATGGTTGTTGAGAAAGTCATAATGAGGATATTTGTGACTTAAGTTCAGAGCATCAACTTCCAGTCTACACAAGGAGCTCATTCTTGATGTTTCAGAGGAAATCAGCGAGAAGGCAATAGCCTGAGGCCATTGTCCCCATTTTAAAGGACAGTCAATGATTGCTGAATCCTTTGCAGAGACCTTGAGGGGTTCCTTGGAAGTCAGGTTTGGAACCCTTGATACAGAGCTTTCATTAGTCCTGGAGGAACTTCAGGCAGATGTTGGCACAGAGGCACATCTATTTTTACCAGGTTGTTAGTCTCTTCTATGCTCTACTAACTTTCTTGGCAAACTTTAATTTTAGAAAACTAATGGCAATGCTATTCCCCAGAGTCCAAGGAACAGCTTTGTCATCTTCCACCTCCGGTCAGCCGTTAATGGGACACGATATATTTTGACGTCAAAGGACATAAATGAATTACTTGACTTTCATTTCCTCTCTGTGCACTTTTCTCGCCCCGTGTTCTAGTCATTTATTTTCACGTTATCACTTGGCCTGTAAAATACCAAGTGCGAGAAGATCCGGGACAGTCATGACACCAGCCAGGCTAGACGGTTTGCCCCCGGGGAAGCCCGGCAGCGTGTTAGACGTGTCTGGGGAGTTCCTGTGTGTGCCCTGGTCTCCTTTCTGTGCTTGTCTGCAGCAGGCGCTCGTGTTTATTAGCCAGAACCTCACCTGAAAGAACAAGCTTCAGAATCACCATTAGACCGATAATAGCTTATAAGATGCACTTATAATGTGCCAGACATTTTTCTAAGCACATTGGCTGTATTTATTGATCCACCGATTCTCATAACACCCCTGTGAGGTGCATGCTATTGTTATCCCCACCTTTCCCACAAGGAAGCTGAAGCGCAGTTTTCTGATTGACCGGTAACTGGAACTTGACTTCTGAGCCAGTCAACCTAAGTTGGGGTCTGAGCTCTTAACCACTTGGTTGAGCTGTCTCCCATCTCTACTCTGTTGAAAAAATATTATATTTTCACTGTATAACAAAGTAATCAGCTATACATGTATATATATGTGTGTGTGTGTGTGTGTGTGTGTGTGTGTGTGTGTGTGTGTGTGTGTGTATCCCCTCTTTTTGAATTTCTTTCCCATTTAGGTCACCACAGAATATTAGGTAGAGTTCCCTGTGCTATGCAGTATGTTCTCATCGGTGTCCTATTTTATACATAGTATCAGTATGGTATATATGTCAATCTAATCTCTCAATTTCACCCACCCACCCTCTTTCCCACTTGGTATCCATGCATTTATTCTCTACATCTGTCTCTCTATTTCTGCTTTGTAAATAAGATCATTTATACCAAATTTCTTCAGATTCTACATCTATGTATTAACATAGAGTATTTGTTTTTCTCTGATTTCACTCTGTGTGATAGGTTCTAGGTCTTTACGAATTACCCAGTTTTGTTCCTTTTTATGGCTGAGTAATTTGCATATATCTACCACACCTTCTTTATCCATTCCTCTGCTGAACATTTGACCTGATCTGAGGCACCATTTGATAGCAGCCCAGACTCCAGGAACCCTAGTCAGAGGCTGGAGTTAAGCCAGGTTCCCCAGTTAAGAGGCTGCTGCTGTTGGAAAGGTGGGAGGTGTTGTGGGTGCTGAGAGAAGATGGGAGATGATAGTAGGAGAGTGACTGTGTAGGAAATGGGGAAAACAGCATGTCCAGTGGTTAGTGGGGGTCTCCATTCTGGAGATGAAGTGAGAGAATATTTGAGAATTCGTTTGGGATCTGGAAAGTTCTATAAGATTGGTGGGACAGTAGTGTGTGGTGGGAATCAGTGGGTTTGGATGAGCACCTGGGAGGCAGAAGTGTGTGGGCAGAGAGCAGATACTGGTGGGCTTTGAGAAAGGTGGCTCACACCGGTTAGCCCATGGGGAGCCCCCTGGAGGAGGGCTGCGGGACTGCTCCGCAGTTCCTCTCTGGATCCCATCTCCCGCTCTGCAGCTGTTGTGGTGGCCCAGCTCCTGACTCGACATCTCAGACCCTTGAAGAGGACTGGAGCTCGCAGCCACTAGCCCCAAAAGCATTGTCTCGAAAAACATTTTGATGGAACTCTTCAACCTCTGCCCTCTCTCTTCTCCTGTTACAGAGTATGTTGAGCTGCCATATACTATGCTTCCATCTTCCTTCTTATCTGCTGAATACTTGCTAACTATAATCTTTGCAGTTCATTAAGGTGAACTCGACATTAAAAAGATCAAGCCCCTCTTAGGACTTCCCTGGTGGTCCAGTGGTTAGGACTTGATGTTTCCACTGCAGGGGCACGGGTTTGATCCCTGGTTGAGGAACTATCTTATATGCTTTGTCCTGAAGCCAAAAAAAAGATCAGGCCCCTCTTAATTTCAAAATGAGCATCTGGTGCGAACATTGTGTGATCACTCTGTTGATTCTTTCCTATCTACGTAACACTAACACCTAACATTAATATAATCCTTCCTTTAACTCATGCCTTGAACTACCATCTATTCACATATTAATGCACTTTTAAAATAATTATATTAATATTATTTTTCTAAAAATGACAATACTGAGTAAAAAATAATCCCCAAAATCCCACCAGGTAGAGGTAACCATCTTAGACAGCCTATTGAACCTTTTCTTCAGATCCTTCTCTGTAAAACCCTGAATTCAGTAGTTCACATGGAAGAGATTATGCCATATATAAGTTTCCATGACTTTTTTTTTCACTTAACAATATGTTGTAGTCTGGCTTTCTTCTAAATGAAGATGCTCGTTTGTACTATTTGTCCTGCATTCTCCTGTTTGTACCAAAGGTTTAGTTAACCACCCCACTGTCGATTATTCATTAACCAGAGTCTGAGCACCATGTAGGGATCATCTGACTCTGCTAATCCAGGCTCTAGGGTTTGGCTGTCAATCTTTGTGATCCTTGGCATCGTATAATAGAAGGAGCATGAAGGGGATGAGTAAAGAATCCAAGACTCTGCTCCCAGCTCTGTCACTCAGTAGCTTTGTGACCTTAAACTCACTTCATGTTCCTGAACCTCAGGCGCCCTCTCTATAGATGGTGACATGGGGATGCGTGATACAAAAGGTCTGTTCTGCATATTCACAAATGTGCTTCAAACCACATCTCCCATCCCAACTTAAATATTCATGTCAGTTTTATTCATCAGTACTCGTTAAGTTAGAATCTGTATGGAGGGAGTTATTATACTTTTCCCTAAAAGGAATTTTTAGACAAGAGAATGAAATTATTTCTCCTTCTTTCAGAGTTGCAGTGAAATTGTGTATGTGTGGATGCATGTGTGTGTGTGGTGTGTGTGTGTGAGGCAGGGGTGGAGGTATCCTGACAATATTTTAAAAGTACCACTCTGTCCTTCTATCCATCTTTTTCCTCTTTCTTCCCTCTCCCTCCCCTTCCTCCTCTCTCCTTTCCTTCCTTTTTTCTTTCTGTCTATATTTTCCCTCCTTTCTTCTTCTCCTTCCAGTCCCTTCCTTCCCGAGGTGAACTGAGGACTGATGCTCTTCTTTCTGCTTTAGTCAGTGGGAACTTTCATCCCATAATACAAGATAGCAGAAGCCACAAAGACAAGTGGGATTGTGTCCTACTAATTTATCGAAGAAATGTGCGATTCCATAGTGGTGATGATGTAGATCAAATTATTTCACTCAACTGATGCCCATGATTAAACCATTTTGAAAATCTGAGTTAAAAACACCCAAAGAATCCAGGTAAAAATATTCTGAGGGTAAATAGGATGCTTTAGAAAGTTTGGTATGACCCCCTTTTAATTGTTCACTATCTATCCTGAGCCAGTTTGGATTGAATTCTTTTAAAATGGATGAAATACTTCAGTCTCTTCCTAAAGAATATATTTTGTGCTTATTTTAACACTTTTTCTCCATTTGGGGGTGCTCAGTGGCATCATCACAGGCAACATTTATTTGTAGTTTGCTTTGACTGAGAAATGTTCTCAGGGGGGTTGAGGTGTGCAGAGCCCTTTCTTTTTCAGTCCTGTGCTTTCTGGCTTGTTGGTATGCTGTTCATGTTTTTCTGTATCTTCTCAGAGCCAAGCCATTCTGGGCATATCTGCTAAAGCAGTTCTTTCCAGCTCTACACCACTTCTCACCATTTCAGATTAGCTACATCTAATTTACTGTGGAACTGAACACATGATATTATTGGAGTTTTTAATAAGTTAGTAGTAAAAAAACAAAGGCTCCAGAAGCATTTTCTGCTCATCCCCATGTTATTACCTAAATTCCAGAAACCTGAGGTTTCCAGAGAGGTTTCTCCAGATAATTGTTGTATCGTCAAGAACCCATGATTCTGGTTTGAGTGTTGACTCTTTTTCTTAGTAGAAAGAGTCAGTATTGCCTTTAGTCCAGCGAGGGGCTTATGACTCTCAGTTCCACGCTCTCCTTGATATCTGACCTCTTGGTTCTTGTTTTGCAGTCCCCAGTCTGTTCCAGACCGCCTGAGGATCCGGGTGAACAAAATCAGTTTACAAGACTATGAAGGATTCCACTACGACAAAGAGAAACTCCGGGAAGCCTGTAAGTTGGAAGTGCCTAAGGGGTGTAATGGGATCAGCTCATTTTCAGTCTTTTGGTCCTCCTTGCTTTGATGGATAGATTCATCTCTGTCCAGAAGTCATGGTTAAAGAAATGTAGGGAAGCATAGTAACACGTGAACCCAAAGTGATGCCATATGGGCTGAAGAACATGGAACTAGGAAAGGAAATTAGAATAAAGTAGTTCTGCTCTTGATGCTATGTTAGGATCTCTTGGTTTATTAACCAGCTTAGTCTCAGGTTTACATAAAATGGGAAAAGCAGAAAGTCAGTGACACCCTATGGTATAATAACATCTAGGAAAATCTTAAGACAGCATGCGTCCCTTCTTGGAGACTGTGTTACCAATTACTGTCCTCATTCTTCATGCTGGTGTGACAGTTATCTGTGAAGACACTTCCTTCACTTCTAGCTGTTATGTGATTATATGACATCTAAGAAAGATCCACAGCACTGTAAATGTCAGGGTAAAATGAGTCATTGATGAGGTGCCAGTATTTCTGAAATCTTTAATTGAGTCAGTGTGTGAATTCCTTCTCAATGTTCGTATTTTCCATATGGTTCTTTAAATATATAACCAAGTATTAGTTCACTTTGTCCATCATTTCATATTTATTGGACATTTATTACATTCTAGTCACTATTTTAGATCCGTATCTGCATATGATATATGAAGTAATTGGGGAGGGTTGACCAGAAGCAGTTAAGACTATAGGTGTGTTAGATATTAGGGTTCTGGATTCCTTCTTAACTGTGGGGCCTGATAGTCAAGTTCCATAAAGTTTGAGAAGATAAGGGCCAGTATCCAAGGGCACAGACAGGGATGCCAGGAGAAAGAAGTGTCGTGTAGAACCAGAGATTTATGAGCTAAAACTATCTCCAAGTGTGGACCTACCTGCCGGTGTAGAAAATACAGATAGTTAAAACTGGCAGGAATGGAGTAGGGGGCACATTTCTGAGCTTTGATTCTTGAACTTATAATCAGGAGTGTGGTGTATGGGAGGGAAGTCCCAAAATCCAGGACAGTCTCAGGGTGGGCAGGGACTTTGAGATCCGGATGAGGCTAAGAGCATGGATCCACACCGCCACCCCCCAGCCCCCATAGTCCAGACACTGAACCTGCCAGGGCATCCCGTGTGGCGTTTCTCTCTCATGCCCTCACTGCTTCTTCATCTTCTTCAACCCTCTTCATCCCTTCTGTAAATGTCAGTACCCTTTAGCTTCTCCCCAGTCTTCTCACTCCATCCTTCTCTCTTGTTCCCTTTAGTAAGAATGCTTGGAGGTGAAGGAGGAGCAGTTCCCTGGACTTCTGCATTTCCCCCTTCTGCCAATGGCACATTGTATTTTCTAATGCAAATGAGATTACAGACTAGTGCAAAATCTAGGTTAACCTGTAAGGTGGTGGACCTATTTGTTTGCAATGGAATGTGTGGCTACAGTGTAACTTAAACTGACTTTTAGAGGCTACTAATGAATGATAAAGAATGGTGTTTTATGTTCTTTTTCTTACAAACTTCTAAACAAATAGCTTAAGTTTGAAAAATCAGAAAGATCCTGGATCTCAAGCCAGAAGTGTTTTGCAGCTTACGAAGAATCCTGAGGAGAGTCAGTTGGGAGTGGGGAAATATTTGAACTTTTTGACTGAAATGAGATTTGAGGCTTATCTGTGGATTCCAATGATCTATCTTTTCTGGGGCATTATCTGTCCACTATTGCCGGAAGTAATTGTGACTTGAGTTTTTACAAGATGACATTTCCTGGCAAGTGCTCTACTCATCATCTCTTATGTGATAAAACATCTCTGTGAGGGAACTTCTGATCTGAAATTGGAGGAGGTGACGTGGTATAAATATAAGCCCAATAAATTCAGCCGTATCTTGGGACCCCAAAGAACAGAGAAACATTCAAAGAGGGAATTAAAGCATTATCTCATTCTAAAAATTTGAGGAAAACACCATATTAGAAGTAAAAGTGACCAGCTCAGTCATTCTGTTTTTAATAAGTGGTGATGATGCTTCTCAGTTGCAGTTGTTCAGGGAAGTTTGTCCTTGGGGGTTTGTGAATTTATTCTTATTCACTCTCACCGTTTTTCCCTGGCTCCAACTTGCAAGAGACTACAGATGCGTTGGAAGACCAACAGTTCAAATTGAATACAAAGGGGAAAAACCAGTTCAAATCCAAATGCGCAGTACATACCAAAATAGGTGATTTCAGAAGCGTTAATTAAATGAAATGCAGAGAACACATTTGAGATAAAAGGCTCTCTAGGAAGGTGCTCTGACCTGCATCCCAGAAGAACAAAATGGGTGAATCCCACTTTGGTTGTTCATTTATGGTCAACATCCAAGTCTAAACTAGAGCAGTCCTGCATTACTGGTTTAAAAAATTAGTTCTCTTTTTTGGTTATACATCAAGTGATTCATCCAGATAGCATGTGGCTGTTTGCCTTTACTGTAATAGAATCTTGCTCATGTGTCTGGCTTATTATTCATATTAGATTATAAACTCAGATGTTTGTGTCTTACAAAGCCTTGCTTCTCTCTATAAGGCAGGACTCCGTGATAATCACAGAATGGCAGCCCTTTTAATGACTATGTTTATTTTGGCATAGAGAAAATTGGCTATATATTTTAAATACTTCCTATCCCCCTTCCATTAGGCCCAACTGACCTGGCAGCTTCTCCTCTAAAATATAACAATACAGAGAGGTAGAGTTTTTTGCCAGTCTCTCCCTCTGCCCTTGTTGATAAATTTCAGGCTTACTTATAACAGTTAAAGTCTTTTACCCTGGATTTATGAATTATTAATCCTCAAGATAATGGTTATGATGTCCAAGAGAAGAAATTCTATTCAACTTGAATTAAAATAAAAAGAACGTGGCCATCTTAAAAAAAATAATTCTTAATGTAAGGCTATAATAATTATAGCAGAAACTCACTCCCATAATCTGAATGAAGTATATAAATGAGTCCTAATAAAGCATATAATCATGTAGTCTAGGCAAAGGGTAATCAATTCAGTTCAGTTCAGTCGCTCAGTCGTGTCCGACTCTTTGCGACCCCATGAATCGCAGCACGCCAGGCCTCCCTGTCCATCACCAACTCCCGGAGTTCACTAAGACTCACATCCATCGAGTCAGTGATGCCATCCAGCCATCTCATCCTCTGTCATCCCCTTCTCCTCCTGCCCCCAATCCCTCCCAGCATCAGAGTCTTTTCCAATGAGTCAACTCTTCATTGGTGAGGTGGCCAAAGTACTGGAGTTTCAGCTTTAGCATCATTCCTTCCAAAGAAATCCCAGGGTTGATCTCCTTCAGAATGGACTGGTTGGATCTCCTTGCAGTCCAAGGGACTCTCAAGAGTCTTCTCCAACACCACAGTTCAAAAGCATCAATTCTTCGGCACTCAGCCATCTTCACAGTCCAACTCTCACATCAGTTTTTTTAAAATTTCTCATATTTCTAAGTACAAAAAGAGTTTCATTGACACATGGCATAACTTGATACTGGCCAAGATCTAACTCTGTCTCTGATAAGCTGACTAAACTCTACTTCTGGCTTCAGCTCCCTCTGTATGTTTGAATGGCCACAATGATTCATATGGGCCTAAAACACACAAGTAAAAACCAGTTTGAAACTAAGTGAAAACAGATGTAGCCTATAAAGGTTGAAGGTGCTAACATTTCTTGTATATCAAATACAATGTTCAACTACCCTTTTACAAACAGCATCCAGTACAATGGGTATTATCTGGCCATTTACAATTTAGTATATCTATATAGTTATAATATCTCAGTATATTATCTGACTGATGATTATGGCTAGTTAAATATTTAGGCAGTTGTCCTAAGGGACTTTCCTCATCTTCTGTTTAATGATTTAGTAAAAGACTCGAAATGTTTGGGTTTGCATCTTGCTTGCAACCTTGACAGAGTAATTTTACTGATGACCAAATCTCTCATCTCTCAAATGAGAATATAATTGCAGCCTCGTAGGGTGCTGAGGGTTAAATGTAATGTTGTATATGAAGCCCATGCTGCACAGCCTGGCAACATTAGCAAGTTTTCCCAAAATGGTAACTCTGATTGTTGGGGTTGCTGTTATGAAAGACACTGCTGGCATTGCCCTTCAATCTACAGCTCCGAAAGTCAGGCTCAGAGCTGCTGCCCTGTTTTTATGTATCTTCTCACCAAATTGCGCACACCATTGCCACCTTCCAACTCACTTCAAAAAGAGGATTGAAAACACTAGGATATATTACAGAAAGAAAATATAAGTAACCATTTGATTTACTTTTATTTGGGATGGCTGTGATGGCCAGATATTTCTACCGATGAAATCCTTATTTAGAGATCAGGTCAGATATCTACAAACTCTCTTAAGTCCCTATACATTTTTTTAAGTACATCAACTGTTATCCATCACAGAATATTTAAAAACAAACTTTACTTTTGAATAATTTCAGATTTATACAAAAGTTACAAGGATGGTACTAGGAATTCCTGTGTACCTCTTACCCAGTTTTTCTTGTTAAACATTTTATATTTTCATAGTGTATTTGTCAAAGAAACTGATACTGCTTTATTACTGTTAACTAATCCCAGGGCTCCCTGTTCTGGGATCTAATCCAG
The DNA here is from genome assembly GCF_032405125.1 of Capricornis sumatraensis. Taxonomy (NCBI): domain Eukaryota; kingdom Metazoa; phylum Chordata; class Mammalia; order Artiodactyla; family Bovidae; genus Capricornis; species Capricornis sumatraensis. Next base: position 105,647,245 of record NC_091073.1, on the reverse strand, counting down.
GGTACCACGGGCCTCGGGTTGGCTTGGCTCCCCAGGCACCCCTGGTCTCTGGCCGTTTCTGTCTTTCCTCCCCACCCATCCCCCATGATGTTGCTTGTCTTGAGGAATACAGGCCAGTGTCCTGCACAGTATCGCCTATTGTGGTTTCTCTGTTGTTTTACTTATAATTAGGTTAGAGTCATAGGTTTTTGGAAAGAACCCTGCAGAGGTAAAGTACTCTTCCCCATCACATCAGGGGTTACCTGATGCCCACACAACATGTCTGGTGATGGTAACCACCTGATGCCCACATTTCATGCCTCGTGATGGCAACCTGATATCCTGGTAGGCTGTATCGGCCAGGTTTCTCCACTGTAAAGTTCCTGTCTTTTTCCATTCCCTGTGCCATTCTTTGTGAGTCACCATATTTCATTCATCTTCAAAACAGGAGAATGTGGATCATTGGATTTTTTTCGATTGTATCCAGTTTTTATGTTTGACTCACTTGCCTTTGCTAAACATGCCAAAATGCTGGAGCCATTCACAAATCGATGCATCCATGCTTCCAAAAACTATCCATTTGTGCCAGTTACATGCTGGATCTCACCCTAAATGCCAGGCACTGCAAGGTGAAATCAGGGCATGTAATGTTACAGTGTCATTTATTCAGTACTCATGTATTGAGTGGTTTCACTGAGCAAACAGTGGTGGAAAAAGAAAAGCAGAAATAATCCCTGACTTGCAGGAGCTTTTCCTTATAAGATGAGGATTATGATAGAGCCATGGAAACACTATATGTCTATTTCTTTAGTAAACAACATTTAAATAACTGCAGGAAGGGATGGAATACATAAGCAAGGATGAGAAAAGCCAGGCTAACCACTAATTAGTTGAGTAACCTTGGGCAATGCATTCACCTTCTTTAGGCTTCAGTTGTCTTATCTCCTAAATGCAGTGGTTAAACTCCATATTTCCTCAGAACATACTGTATCATAATAAATGTTTAGCCCTATAGAAATTACACAGGACTGAAAATTTTTCCTCCCGATGTGTTTACTTAGGAAAGTTTTTAAAGCTCCAACATCATTCATTGTAGTGATTGCAAGTGTCAAAATGCGTTGTGCATTTTGCTTTGAGTTTGCTAAGAACATGGATTTTCCCCCCTATCGATTGCTTCATCTAAAATTGAATCTTTCCCCCTCATTTAACAAGTTGACAACAGGCTTGTTCAGTGGAGATTAGACCTCCATTTGGTGGAGGTAGATGTTCCATTTTGCAGTCTGTCTGAGGAGTTAAATGATGTCAGTCTGTCCCCTGAAGGACACCGTCCATTCCTTTGCCAGTGTTTATGCTTATTTCTATTTTCATGAGTTGAAATTTACTCAAGAGCTCTATGTTTAGTTTCCTTTACTGTTCTACCCTATCTCCTGTCTGTATCTTCTGTTTACCCTTAATAAAAAGTGTGTGTGTGTGTGTTAGTTGCTCAGTTGTGTCCAGCTCTTTGCAACCCCATGGACTGTATAGCCCACCAGGCTCCTCTGTCCATGGAGTTCTCCAGGCAAGGATACTAGAGTTGGTAGCCATTCCCTTCTCCAGGGGATCTTCCCTCTTGACCCAGGGATCAAACCCAGGTCTCTTGCACTGCAGACAGATTCTTTACCATCTCAGCCACCAGGGAAGCACATGTATACAGAAACTGAGGTCCAAAAAACTTAAGGAAAATGTCTAAGGGTCTGACATTCTGATACTTATTTAATCACCATGCTTCTTATTTTTTTTCAGGAGTAGTTATTTTCTTTTATAAAATATTTTTAGTAGCATATTTGTTTTTAAATCTTTAGCAGCACTGTCTCAAATGCTTTTTTTATATTTAAACTGATATTCTCTTAAGTGACCAGACTCTGGTTTGTTGGACAAGTTTCTGTTTCTGAATCTTCCTCAACCGCCCCCCCCCCAAAATAAATCATCCATTCATAAGTTCAGCTTGTATTGGATTGGCTGAAAAGGTCACTTAGGTTTTTCTGTAAGATCTTAAGGCAAAACCCCAAAAGAACAGTTTGGTGAACCCAATGTTTATTGGCTACTTACCATATTTCAGATGATGGGGATACTGAAAAGTGCCTGCCCTCATATGGCTTATACTCCATTTGAGAGACAGATAAGTGAATAAATTGTATAATACATCAGTAAATTCTATCAGGGGAAATAGAGAAAGTGATATAGCATCCTGTTTTTGCTAAGGTGATCAGGGAGGGACTTGCTGAAAAGGTGGCGTTTAAGCAGAGACTTGAAAGTAAAGGTTGAAGCACACCAGAGTATGTGAGGGAAGAGTGTTTCTGGGCAGAGGGAGTAGCCAGTGCTAAGGTCCTGTGATGCCAACACCTTTGGACTATTTAAGGTACAAGGAAATCCATGTGGCTGGTATCTCGTTAGTTGAGTAGAGAAAGGTACGAAGTGGTTTTGAAGTTGTAAGAAAGCGCTGGCCCACGGAGGGGGCTTGTTGGCTATGGAGAGGCTTCGGGTTTTATTCAGAATGTAATGAGAAGGTCCAGGAATTATTTGAGAAGGAGTTTCACATGTCTGCACTAATACTGAATAGTTCCAGCTGCTGAGTGGAGAATTGACTGCTGGATTGTGGAAGTAGAATTCAGGGCACCAGATACAAGACCTACAGGATATTCCAAGTGATATGTATGCTGAAAGTTGAGGGAAGTTAAAGCAGCAGAATTGGTGTCTGTTTTGGAGATAATGCTGTTAAGATCAAAGGATGGTTTAGCTGCACCATGTAGGAGGAAAGGGTGATTCAAGGATGCCTCTGAGGTTCTGACCTCAGCAATAGCTCAGTTGGTAAAGAATCTGCCTGCAACACAGGAGACCCTGGTTTGAATCCTGGGTCAGGAAGATCTGCTGGAGAATGGATAGGCTACCCACCCCAGTATTCTTGGGCTTCCCTGTGGCTCAGCTGGTAAAAAATCCACCTGCAATGCAGGAGATCTGGGTTTGATTCCTGGGTTGGGAAAGTCCCCTGGAGAAGCGAAAGGCTAACCACTCCAGTACTCTGGCCTGGAGAATTCCATGGACACAAAGAGTCGGACAAGTGAGCAACTTGCACTTTCACTTTCAACTTGGTGTATAGAGGTGGGGCTGACATAGAAGACCCAAGTGCAGCCAAGAAGCACAGAGTGAGCTAGTAAAATCCAAAAAAACTGGAGAGCTTGTCAGTTGAAGGCCAAGAGAGGAATAAATTCTTTTATTTTATAAAAGAAGAGTGACAATGGTGTCAAATGCTCTGTGGAGGTGGAAGGTGATGCGCGCTATAAACTGGCCATTGGATTTGAGTAAAGGGTGGTTATTAGTAACCTCACAAGAGGTTGTAGAGGAAAGAAGCTGAATGGAGTAGGTTCAGGTACAAGTGGGAGCAAAGGAATTGCTTCCATGTAGATCACCCTTCTGAACTGTTTAAATGGAAACGAGAAATGGAAGGGGGGGCTGGATATGGAATCAAGGGAGGATCTTTTTTTGTTTTGTTTTCTGATTTGTAAGCTAGTTCAGCTCCATAGGCTGGTGTGTGAGCTCATGGGCCAGTCCAGGAGAGAGTGAGAATTTGAATCAGGAGAGAGAGGGCCAGGTACAGGAGCGATGCCTTGGCGTATCCAAAAATGGGGTCCAGTGCACGGTGGAGGGATGGGGCAAGTCCCCCAGAGGATACAAGGGAAGACAGAGGAGTAGGTGCAGAGGCATGTAGGTGGGGGATTTGGTACCAAGAAGAGGAAGGAGTTTTATTCTGATTACTTTTATTTTCTCAGTGACATAAGAAGCAAGCAAGTTAATGGTAGGGAAGGGAGGTGTGTCAGTGGTCAAGGAAAAAAAGAGTTTGAAAGAGTCACTTGAAGAGCTGTACAGTGAGTGGCCTGGGAAGAATGCCGAGCTATATGGTAAATTTGGAACCTTGAACTCCTTGGCTTTTCGAAAGCACCGAAACCCTGATTTGTCCGTTTCTGGGGATCTTCTTGGCTTATACATGAGTGTACTCCTTGTCTTACAAGACTCAAATGCCAGGGGCATATTAGACTGAAGGATAATGATCTTATTTTTAATATAATCCCCTTCGTTATCTAACCTTACGATCCAAAGCCTTGCTTTGTCTACAAGAAAATAAGAAGTGATTCCACAGCTTTGCTTTATTAGATGCTAATGATGTTAGGTCTCAGACAAGGAAGTAGCCTGAAGTGTTGATATTATTGTTGTTGTTCAGTTGCTAAGTCGTGTCTGATGCTTTGCAGCTCCATGGACTGCAGCACGCCAGGCTTCCCTGTCTTTCACTATCTCCCAGAGTTTGCTCAAACTCACGTCCACTGAGTCAGTGATGCCATCCAACCATCTCATCCTCGGTCACCCCATTCTCCTGCCCTCAATCTTTCCCAGGATCACAGTGTTTTCCAATGAGTTGGCTCTTTCCATCAGGTAACCCAGGTATTAGACCTTCAGCATCATTCCTTCCAATGAATATTCAGAGTTGATTTCCTTAAAAATTGATTGGTTTGATCTCCTTGCTGTCCAAGGGACCCTCAAGAGTCTTCTCCAACACCGCAGTTCCAAAGCATCAATCCTTTGGTGCCCAGCCTTCTCTATGGTTCATCTGTCACATCTGTACATGACTACTGGAAAAACCATAGCTTTGACTGGATGCGCCTTTGTCAGCAAAGTGATGTCTCTGCTTTTTAATACACTGTCAAGGTTTGTCATACTTTTCCTTCCAAGAAGCAAGCATGTTTTAATTTTGTGGCTAAGTCATCATCCACAGTGATTTTGGAGCCCAAGAATATAAAATCTGTCACTGTTGCCACTTTCCTCCCTTCTATTTGCCATGAAGTAATGGGACCAGATGCCATGATCTTAGCTTTTTGAATGTTAAGTCTTAAGCCAGCTTTTTCACTGTCCTCTTTCACCTTCATCAAGAGGCTCTTTAGTTCCTCTTCGCTTTCTGCCATTAGAGTGTTATATGAAGGTGTTGATATTTCTCCTGACAATCTTGATTCCAACTTGTGATTCATCCAGCCTGGCATTTTGCATGAGGTACTCTGCATATAAGTTAAATAAGCAAGGTGACAATATACAGCCTTGACGTACTCATTTCCTAATTTGGAACCAGTCTGTTGTTCCATGTCCAGTTCTAACTGTGGCTTCTTGACCTGCATACAGGTTTCTCAGGAGGCAGGTAAGGTGGTCAGATACTCACATCTCTTTAAGAACCTTCCTCATTTTGTTGTGATCCACACAGTCAAAGGCTTTAGCATAGTCAATGAAGCAGAAGTCGATATTTTTTTAGGAATTCCCTTCCTTTTTCTATGATCCAGTGATGGTTGGCAATTTGATCTCAAGTTCCTCTGCCTTTTCTAAATCCAGCTTGTACATCTGAAAGTTCTCGGTTCACGTACTGTTGAAGCCTAGCATGAAGGATTTTGAACATTACCTTGCTAGCATGTGAAATGAGCACAGTTGTATGGTAGTTGAGCAGTCTCTGGCATTGCCTTTCTTTAGGATTGCAGTGAAAACTGACCTTTTCCAGTCCTGTGACCACTGCTGGGTTTTCCAAATTTGCTGTCATGTTGAGTGCAGTACATTAGCATCATCTTTTAGGATTTTAAATAGGTGTAATCCTGTCGCCTCCACTTGCTTTGTTCGTAATAATGCTTCCTACGGCCGACTTAACTTCACTCTCCAAGATGTCTGGCTATAGATGAGTGACCACACCATCAAGGTTATCCCAGGCTCTAAGACCTTTTTTGAATAGTTCTTCTGTGTATTCTTGCCACCTCTTCTTAATCTCTCCTGTTAGGTTCTTGCCATTTTGAGACCCATCATTTGGAAGTATATTCTTAAGTCTTGCCCAAAGGAATATTTTTCCTTTTGGTTGGTTTATCCTGTGTACCCACCGCCCCCCGCCCCAAACACACACGGAGGCAAATAATGACTAATTCTCGCTGCTTATAGAAAAGCTTAGCCTGCTTTGTTGTTACCTTCCCAGGTTACCAATTCTGGTATATGAACTCAGATGGTTATTACATTTCTTTTTGAAGACTTTCTTCTAAGAGTTTTGTATGGACTTATTACTTTTTCATTCATCATGTTAACATGTGGGTGGTGTGCTGTTAGCCACAGCAGAGTCACCACTCTTATTATAATATTTAATAATAAATAACACTTAAGAGTCTTCATTATGCTTCATAGTTTACAGAGTGCTGTTGCATACACTGTCCAATGGTCACTGTTACACGGACACTTCCAGCAGTGGCCTCACACAGGCTCACGTAGCTACAACAGGATTCTAATAAGAATTTATACCTTCTCTCTCGTAACCCAGTATACCTTCTGATACACAGTTCCCCTTCTTTGTAAAGACATAGCTGTGCACTTACAGAAATGTGATGTGCTTTCAGGAAGAAATTTGGGATCATAGTTCTTGTTCTTGGTTGGGTTCCCTGGGAAACACACTTTGAGACTTTGAGCTTAATGTGTAGGAAGTTCACTGGAGACGCTCCAAGAGGAGGATGAATGTGGAGAGCGAGGAGTAGAACTGGGCTGAGGAACAAACCGAGCCGTGATGCGACTGTAACAGAGCACTCCCCGGACATTTGGACCTGGGATGGCCATTGAGAATGGTCCCAACCGAGGCAAGGGTTACTGGCGAGTGTTCAGGCTGTCCGCAGGGAGGAAGCAAGCCGTGCATGAGGTCATGTTCTTCTTAGAGAGGGACTCAGCTGTGAGCTGTCAGCAGAGCAAGCACTTTCAGCAGCTGAGAGAATGAGGGCTTCAGTTCCATCGCGGGTCTGAAAGGCCAGTGTGGGAAACATATCTGTTCTGTAATCACCGTCTGGTTTGCATAACCTGGCACCTGCTTTTGAACTCACCCAAATCCTTGAGTCCATTCATTCACTTCATGTGACGACTATTTATTGAACACTTACTATGTACCAAACTGTTCTAGGTACTAGGAATTAGGCTCATGCATCACTAACCTCCAAGTTTCTCTCTTTGTAGTATCTTTTGGCCTGTGCTTGCATATTCAGTCGTATCCGACTCTTTGTGACCCCACAGACTGTAGCCAGCCAGGCTCCTTTGTCCCTGGGATTATCCTAGCAAGGATACTGGAATAAGTTGCCCTTTGTTCTTCCAGGGGATCTTCCTGACTCAGGAGTGAACCCAAGTCTCCTGAGGCTCTTGCATTGGCAGGTGGATTCTTTACCACTTGAGCTACCTAGAAAGCCCAACCTCCCAGCTATTCCAAATTCAGGGTATTGGAATATAAGCTAATTGCTTTCTTTAGATGTTTCAGAATGAGCTGAGGAAAATGGAAGACTAAAATGTTAATGCTGACCTTTTCTTAAAGGTTCTGTTTGCCCAAGCTACTATCAAGCTAAATAATTCTCCATTTGGAATTTGAGTAATTAAAACTGGAAACTTAAACACAGAGTAATATAAATTTCAGGCTATTTCTAGCCAAACATTGTAGTCAGAGATAGTATGATAGTTTGATCTTCAGCAAGTTGGATAGTTTTTCTGTATGTTGATCCAGTTTATGGGTAAAGATACTGAACTGAATAGAACCAAGGACAGAAATGTATGCTGGTCTGAAAATAACCTCTTTGTTGATTGATTCAGAACCACAATTTTATTTGCTCATTACAGAGGTAAGAGCGTCAGGCCTTCCAAGTTCATACTGGTGGAAAGCCCTCTTTAATTCTTACTGGGCTTCCCAAATCCCTGGTGCACTGCGTTCCTTCCGGAGTCACTGATAAGGAGGGTTGGAGTGTTCCCTTGGTTGTCAGATGCTGGCAATGTGTTTTCTTAGAGGCCACCACAGTTCACTTTGCTACATGGCAGTTGTCTACATCGTTTACTCTTTGCTTCCACAGAGAGACTTGGGCCTCTACAGCAGATCTTAGGACATCTTCTGTGACTAATTCTTCACATGTACCCAGTCAGCTCAGTTCAGAGCTGCCTGACTGAATGTTCCTTCAGCATCTGTCAGTGACCTTGCCCATCACCATCATGTGTAATGGACAGTAGCATGTTAAACTTGTGAAAGAGATGTGAACCAGTGTCTCTAAACATCATTTTGAGTACAGTATTGAAATTTTGAGTATGGTTATGAATCCTTGCTTTTGAGCCCTTAATATTCCATCTTGATTTTCACATGTGTTTGGATAGCCAAACCACGTAGCCAGCATTTTCATGTCACTGTTAAGTACTCGTTGGTGGTTTAGCCCCTAAGCTGTGTCCGACTCTTGTGACCGCACGGACTGTAGCACTCTGTCCATGGGATTCTCTGGGCAAGAATACTGGAGTGGGTTGCCATTTCCTTCTCCAGGGCATCTTCCCGATCCAGGAATTGAACCTGAATCTCCTGCATTGCAAGTAGATTCTTTACCAACTGATCTACAAGGGAAGCCCTCCCTCCCAAATGCTGGAGTGCTGGCAGTAAATTATCAGTGGTGGTTCTTCCCTGTATCCAGGAATTTTGCAAATATTACCTTCTGAATGAACGTACCTGGACAAAAGTTACGTTATTTTCCAATGTCCATTGTCAGGCGCCTTCTGGAACCTCACAGTTAAATGCTTCTGTCATATTTAACACTGGCAGTGCATTCCAAGGAATTTTATAAACCACCTTGTTGTACTAGAATTTCATTGTATCAGACGTTAGAAATCTTCATTGAAATGAAATTCCTTTCATCAAAAATAGAACTTTACATCACTGTCAGTAAACTTTCAGATATGACACTTTCTAGAACTGTTTGACGTTGACCTTTGGTTTCTATTATTAATTAGAAGACCGTATTTGGACTTTTGGGTTTCCCTGGTGGCTCAGATGGTAAAGCATCTGCCTGCAATGCAAGAGACCTAGGTTTGATCCCTGGGTTAGGAAGACACCCCCTGGAGGAGGGCATGGCAACCCACTCCAGTATTCTTGCCTGGAAAATCCTCATGGACAGAGAAGCCTGGTGGGCTACTGTGCAGGGGGTCGCAAAGAGTCAAACATGACTGAGTGACTAAACACATTGGGCCTTTTCCCTTTATTTGCTCCTGGAATATTACTAGTAATGTGTTTAGTCTCTCAGTTGTGTCCAACTCTTTGTGACCCCATGAACTGTAGCCTGCTAGGCTTTTTAGTCTGTGGAGACTTCCACACAAGCATTGGAAATGGGCTGCCATTTCCTACTCCATTTAGCAGTAATACATGAACCACATTTATCCAAAGTAGGAAAAAAGAAAGCTCATGCAATGTTAAACATAGTAGCCTTGATTGAGTTGCATTCTCCCTGACCCCTTTCATCTCTTCAGAAGACTGCCTCAACGTCTTTTTTGTTTGTTTGTTTCTGAACTTCTCTTTCTTACCTATTCTTCTCCATTCATCGTGTGCTGTATGCTGATGACTGGAAAGATAAGAAGAAAAGAATCAGTGACTCTTATTTCCCAAGATGACTCGGTCTGAGCCTTGGGTGGATGTCTGGGGAGTGACAATCTCCCCTCTCTCCCCCCTCACTCTGAAAGTGAAAGTTGCTCAGTCGTGTCTGACTCTTTGTGACCCCATGGACTATACAGTCCTTGGAATTCTCCAGGCCAGAATACTGGAGTGGGTAGCTGTTCTCTTCTCCAGGGGATCTTCCCAACTCAGATATCAAACCCAGGTCTCCCACATTGCAGGTGAGTTTTTTACTAGCTGAGCCACAAGGGAAGCCCAAGAATACTGGAGTGGGTAGCCTATCCCTTCTCCAGCAGGTCTTCCTGACCCAGGAATTGAACCAGGGTCTCCTGTGTTGCAGGCAGATTCTTTACCAACTGAGCTATCAGGGAAGCCCCCTACCTGCTTGTTATTCTCCAGACTTGAGAATATTCTTTTCCCCAATTCTGCCTATAACAACATTCTAACTCTGAAGTCCCTTTCAGATATTTTAGGTGTTATCAGTTGCCTTTGAGGCATTTATAAATGCGTCTTATCAACCATCTTTCCAAGGGCCACTTACTTTTTTGTTATTTCTATTCTCTCTCCCTCCCCAGCCTCCCTCTATCCTGCCTTCTTGGTTTTCCCACCCTCCCTCTAGCTCAGCAGGCCCCAGTCTGCTCTGTTGTCACCAAGTGTGTGCTGCTGCTGCTGCTGCTGCTGCTGCTAAGTCACTTTAGTCATGTCCAACTCTGTGCGACCCTATAGACGGCAGCCCACCAGGCTCCCCTGTCGCTGGGATTCTCCTGGCAAGAACACTGGAGTGGGTTGCCATTTCCTTCTCCAGTGCATGAAAGCGAAAAGTGAAAGTGAAGTCGCTCAGTCGTGTTTGACTCTTAGTGATCCCATGGACTGTAGCCCACCAGGCTCCTCCGTCCATGGGACTTTCCAGGCAAGAGTACTAGAGTAGGGTGCCATTGCCTTCTCTGCACCAAGTGTGTGAGAAGGTGGTAACCGTCACGGCCACTCTAAATCCCCTGGTTCCTTTCTCTCTCACCGTCCGGTTGATTATGGAGCTGGTTTGTCATATCTCCTTCACGTGTCTCTCTAGCCTTTACTGTCCCTCCTCTGTTCCAGACTCTAGTGTCACTCATTTCATTTACTGCTCTAGCTTCCTAACTCACCTTCCTGCCACTTGCCTTGTTTTCCAGTAATTTGCCTTCCACATTGCCAAAGGATTCTCTAATATGTTGTCAAAGAAAAATTGCACAGAAAAGTTAAACAGCCAAGGAAGACTTTATTCAAGACTGTTGCAACAGGGGTCAAGACAATGGCAGAGGGGAAAGAAAGTGAACTCTGCCAGAACAGAAGACCGAGACTTTTCAAGAACTGGGGTGAACAAGTGGAAAAATACTGGAGGACTTGAGTCAATTTGATTAGGCTGTCTGTGTTTGCTAATTGTCACTTATTAGCCACCTGTTGAGGCTGGGAACAGGAGTACTCTCATGAATGATTATATTTCTTTTTTATTGGTTTATTTTTCATGTATCTGTTTCCAGGTGTTTTTTTTTTTTTTAATTCATCTTGTTTCTTTCATTTTTTTGTTATTTTTTGGCTACGTCACATGGCCTGTGGAATCTCAGTTCCCTAACCAGGGCTTGAACCTGGGCACCCTATAGTGGAAGCATGGAGTCCTAACCACTGGATTACCAAAGAAGTCTCCAGCAATTACATTTCAAAGAGATGGGTCCTAGAGTCTTAGGGAGTGACATCCAGGGTTGTTCTTTGGAATTGATGTCCAGCGTTGTAGAACCAGCAGATAGCTGGGAAAAGATTTACCTCTCAAAAGGGCAGAGAAAGAATTTAATAATTGCAAGTTTTCTAAAGTAAGTCCTGGGGACTTTGCTGAAGGTCCAGTAGCTAAGACTCTGCACTCCCAATGTAGGGAATCCAGGTTCGATCTCTGGTCAAGAAACCAGATTCAGCATGTCACAGCTAAGACCCAGTGCAGCCAAATAAATACATAATTTTTTTTATAAAATAAAGTACTCTACAAACGGGAGATCAGGGCCATTCAATCAGGAAGAAACTTGTCCAAAGTTTAGTCAAGCTGAGGGCAACTTTAAGCCCCACCTTGCTGCTGCTGCTGCTGCTAAGTTGCTTCAGTCGTGTCTGACTCTGTGTGACCCCATAGACAGCAGCCCACCAGGCTCCCCCGTCCCTGGGAATCTCCAGGCAAGAACGCTGGAGTGGGTTGCTATTTCCTTCTCCAAAGCCCCACATTAGTCAGTGTCAATCTGAAACCATTTTGTGCTGCAAACCTTTGCTCATCTGCCAATCCTTTTGAGAATAAAGTTCCAGCTCCTAACATAAACAAATCAACCTCTGGCCGTGGTCTCAGCCCTTTTTACTCTGCACCTCCCTAACATTCCCAGTCCTGAGCATTTGCTGCTTTTCATGCCTTGGTTTCTTAGAGTCTAAGGATGATCTAAGATTTAGAGAAGTCCGTTTGTCTAGAAAAACTCTTGTGTCTTCTGTCAAATGTCATTGTTTTCTTTACTTGGGAACTTACTCCTTAGGGGAGGAGATCCTGCACTGTGGTCCCAAGTGCACTGGGTTCTTGGCTATCAGCATTTTTTGTACAGTGTGTATCATCACGAGGCTGTTCTTATTTCACTCCCCTTTCCCACTCTCCTATAACACCTTGAGGGCAGGAAGTGTGTCTTTCTTGATATTATATGCCCAACTCCTGGCATGGGAGTCTGGCACAAGACTGTCTCTGGCATGAGAAAATCCGTAAAACTTGTTTGTTGACTAATTAAGTGCATGATTTGTAGACCTGAAAAATATTTTGGCACAATCCTTTATATATACAATACAAGTTTGCCAAATTAAATGAACATGAATACCATAAATTATTCAAGATTATTACTGCCAGAGTATTTAAAAAGAAAAGTGACTTGCCTGTTCCTTGGATGGCCTTCTTAGGTTGTATACCATCAGAATAAAGAGCAGAATTTGACCTGTAGTTTGAAACCCAGATTGGTAGAGAACCTGCTGGTTTCTGGGAAACACATCTTCAAAATATCATCCTCGAATCAAATGCAGTGGAAACTGCATAGTGACTTTTATCTTATGGATGACATTTTAAATTAACTGGGGAGAGGACTAGGTTCAGCTCAAGCCGTGAAGTTCAAACTCTAGGATCATTTTTCATCACGAGCACCGGGGATTGTGAAACCTTTGACAGACCCAGGCACTGCATGGTGGGATGGAAGGGTCTCAGGGTGTTATGTTTCCTTTTGAATGCTAATATGCCCATTAACTTCCCCTCTTGGTTCCAGGTGAACAGTGGGCAGGTAACAATGACAGGTTGTTGTACGATAAACCTGTAGTATGCAGGGAGAAAATTGGATTGAACTATTGCCAACTCATTCTGTCTAATTATCATCAGCCATCAAGTTAGAATTTTCATGCCCTGATAACCCTGACACATTCAGAACTAATGAGGTAACATGGAAAGATTCTACGTGGCCCCTGCCGTCCTCCCTCAGGGCTTTCCTTTCTCTGGTCCGCGACCTCCCCTCCTTGATGTTCCCCTCCAGCCCCTTATCATCTTGTTGATTTTTTGAATAGTGGTTACACTCTGGCTAAGAAAGCAAATAATATTTGTTTTTCTGTATGTCAGTATTCTCTGGTGACAGCAAAGTATCTGTCTGAGGGAAACTCAGAACGGTTTCTTTTTTCCCTCTTTGCTCTTGATTTTTTAATTTTTTTAAATCAATAGACATTACTTTTTTCTTAATTTCTTATTATTATTATTTTATTTTAATTAGAGGCTAATTACTTTACAATATTGTGGTGGTTTTTGCCATACATTGACATGAATCAGCCATGGGTGTACATGTGTTCCCCATCCTGAACCCCCCTCCTACCATCCCATCCCTCAGGGTCATCCCAGTGCACCAGCCCTGAGCACCCTGAAACATGTATATTATCTTATGTGAAACAGATCGCCAATCCAGGTTCGACGCATGAAATAGACATTACCTTTTAGATAACTTTTAGATTTACAGAAAAATGAAGTCAAAGTAGAGTTCCATATATCCCCTCAAGCTCCCCCCAGCCTCCAGTACACATAGTTTCTCCTACTGTTCACATCTTGTGTGAGAGTGGTACCTTGTTAGAATTGATGCAAAAGCAGTAGTATGTTCTTATTAACTAAAACCCATACTTTACAACAGGATTCATCCTTTTGTTCTACAGTTTTATGGGTTTTCACAGAGGTGGGACATGTGTCCACCATGACAGTATCATACAGAACAGCTTCACTGCTCTGACTACCCTCTGTGCTTCACCCGTTCATCAGTCCCTCCCCGCAGGTCCCGGGCAACTACTGATCTGTTTGCTATCTCCTTGGATTTGCCTTTTCCAGAATTCCATATAGTTGGAATCATGCAGTATGTGGCCTTTTCAGACTGGCTTCTTTCCTAACAGTATACACTCAAGTTTCCTCCATCATCTTTTATGGCTTGGAAACTCTCTGCTCTTTGTTGCTGGATAACATTCTGTTGTGTGATAACCACTGTGTTTATCCTTCCACCTATCAAAGAGTATCTCGGTTGCTTCAAAGTTTCAGCAGTTAAAAATAAAGATGCTATGAACATTCATGGGCAGATTTTTGTGGGGGCCAAATGTTCAACTCATTTTGGTAAATACCAAGTAGTTCAATTGCTGGATCACATGGTTAGAGTTTGTATAAAGTTGTAAGAAACTGCTAAGCTGTCTTCCAAAGAGGTTCTACCATTTTGCATTCCCACCAACAACGATAGTTCCTGTTGCTCCAGGTTTTCAGTGACATTTGAAATTGTTCATTTTTTTTCTATTTTATCTGTCATAGTAGATGTGTAATAGGGTCACATTGTTGTTTTAATTTTCAATTCTCTAATAACACATGAATGGAAAGCCCAGTGGTTTAGCGGTAAAAATATGCCTGCTGTGCGGGAGCTTTGCAGATGTTGGTTCGATCTTCAGGTCAGGAAGATACCCTGGAGCAGAAAATGACAACCCACTCCAATATTTTTGCCTGGGAAAACCCATGGACAAAGGAGCCTGGTGGACCACAGTCCATGGGATTGCAAAAGAGCCAGACAGGACTTAGCAACTAATCAACAATATGCTTTGTTGTCATCATATGCTTCATAGGCTTATTTGTCATCTGTGCATCCTGTTAGGTGAGATGCCAGTTCAGATCTTTTGTCCACTTTTTCATTGACCCTCTTATTGTTGAGTTTTAAGAGTTCTTTACATATTTTGAATGCTGGTCTTTCATCAGGTATGTGTTTTGCCAATATTTTTTCCCCACTCTGTCTTGTCTTTTTGCTTTCTTAACAGTGCCTTTCACAGAGCAGAAGTTTTGATTTTGAGTCCAAGTCATCAACTTCTTCTATTATGGATCATGCTTTTGATGTTATTTCTATCATCAAATATAACTACCAAACCCAAGCTTACCTGGCTTCACTCCTATCTTATTTTCTAGGGAAAAAATTCTTTTTCAGACTATTTGCCTCTGAAGATGGCATATTGTTGTTTTTGTGTTGCTTACTTGTGTCTGACTCTTTGTGACCCATGGACTGCTGCAGCGTGCCGGCTCCTCTGCCCTTCACTGTCTCCCAGAGCTTGCGCAAACTCATGTCCACTGCATCCGTGATGCTATCTAACCGTCTCATCCTCTGCCACCCTCTTCTCCTCCTGCCCTCAATCTTTCCCAGCATCAGGGTCTTTTTAAAACTGCTTATAAATTGATAGAAAGATAGCAAAGCTTTGACAAACTGTATTGATTATGTCAGTAAACCTAAAATTAATGCTTAAGGGAATGTCAGCCTTTTAAAAGTGTATCTCTGAAGAGTGTTAGCATAAACGACGTTCATTTTAAGATTATCTGTGCATTTTGATGGTTTTGCCCATAAAATTCAGAATGCGTTTCTGTTTTACAAATTTTTAACCCCATTGTTACATTTATTGTTCTTTTCAGAAAGCAGCAACCTTTTTATTCAGCCTTAACAGAGCCTTTGAAATTCTATTATTTTTCTGTGTATATTTAGAGCTTAAAATCCCATCTTTGTAAACCTTTGCAGTTTCTGAGACGCTTTTCCCTAAGGTCTCACACCTTCTTTTAATGATCCCATTGAAGATATCTTGTGATTTGAATAGGTAAATAGCTCCTTTAGCTGCAGCTCTGTTTGAATGGGAACTGCACTATAATTGCTCATGTGTCATATAATTAAATCCTTTCTTTCCTCTTAACTGCTGAGCTTTCAGCCCTTTCTTTCCATCGTGATACCTTGTTGAACACATCACAGTGTCTTGCAGGGAATGAATTAGCTGCTGTGCAGTTTCTCCCTTTTATAAATCTCAGTAACGGGTTCATGTGGATTTTGTGGCAAAGGTGGTTCTTTCTTGCTTTGGCTCCAAGGGTCTTTGCTTGTGTCATAGAGCAGCCAGCTGTGATTCCTTGCAGGTTCGGTTGATTCTTTCATTTGTATGCTTTGGTTTAGGCTTGGCCTTTAGAAGCTTTTTTGCAATATCATCTGCTATAGAAGTCACTACATTTGATCTGCTGAAAGTGAGTTTATGAATGGCTGGTACATGTTGATATGGAATTAGAAGAAATCCATGAATTTAATAAGGCTTATAGGAATGAATATAGAATTGATTTGCAGATACTGTGTTCTGCAGACACTGACATCTTTAATCCTCACCATGACTCAGGCACCATATCTGTCTTTGCATGGAGAATTCACATACTAAATGGGAGAATAATCAAGGACAAGTTAAGTTCATTGAGTACTCAAAATGATCAAAAACATCTGCCATTCTGATTTTTCTAATTAGTTATTTACCAAGAATAAACAAATATTAAAATGAATGTTTTAATGTAGTTTAAACCTATCCCAGCAAAACTACCAGATGATATCAAATGTTGACAACCCAAAACTAATGTTAAGTAAATGCTCTATCAAAAATCTGAGGGAAAGATTTGTAATATCTTGTGCATCTGACATAATGAACTTTTTCCACTTCAAGTGAGAACATGGTTTCACATTTATTTTATGATGTCAATTAGCTCATCAGCTCTGTACGGGAAATTCTAATGCAGTCATTTTAATAGCAAAACAAACCACATGATTGTCCATAATGATTCTGATTAAAGTCAGATATACTCTTGCTGCCTCTACTGCCCCCATAATCCTGCTCACAATATTTTAGTAGTAGCATGTAGTTCTATATAAAGTAAGAAATAGTTTAGTTCTGTGACTCTTATATTGAAGATATGGTTAGAACTTATCAACAGCTTGACTTATCACAGTCTCAGAAGCTGGCCTATTGGGAAGGGAAGGGAATGGTGTGTCTTTAAAACTAAAAAGGGGAAGGGAATGGCATGTCTTTAAAAGTGATCCCGCCCCTGCCAGGTGTGTTTATGAAGCATGTGTGTGTCTTGACTCATAGTTTCTGAGTCCCAGGGCCATACTCCTTTGTCCCAGGCTGAAATGGCTCGCCTTGGCCTTGCTTCTGGAGTATCACAGCCTTTCCCCGGTTCTTGTGTAGCTCTGGGTACAGGACTTGTCATTCTGCCCTCACTCCCCGGTCAGCCTGTCACCAGTTTCTGGCTTCGCTGCTCTGAACTCAGTGTTGAAAGGAGAGACTCCATCACCTGTGAGGCCCAGGATTAATGAGAAGGAGGGATAATGCAGGAGACAGGCTTTCCGGTCAGAGAAGCCTGGGACGAAGCCCGGGTGCTCCATGTGCTAGCCATGACCTTTCAGGGCATGTCACCTCATCTTCCTGAGACTAGGTTTCCTCATTTTAGAAACTGGACTAGTGATACCCACCTCTTAGGATTGTGGTAAAGGTTAAATAACACCATAAAGCAAGTACGTGGCTTGTGTTCAATACTTTGTCTTCTCCTCCTCCGCCTCCTTCCCACCCTGCTCTTCCTTTCCTTCCTCTTCTCATTCTTGCTTCTCCTTCTTCGTATCACATAATCATTACTGCCTTTTTCCTCTTTTGTTGTTCAGCCACTCAGTCATGTCTGACTCTTTTCGACCTCATGGGCTGCAGCACGCCAGGCTACTCTGTCCTTTACTATCTCCCAGAGTTTGCTCAGACTCATGTCCATTGAGTCAGTGATGCCATCCAACCATCTCATTCTCTCGCCCCCTTCTCCTCCTGCACTCAGTCCTTCCCAACATCAAGATCTTTTCCACTGAGTCAACTCTTCACATCAGGTGGCCAGAGTATTGAAGCTTCAGCTTCAGCATTAGTCCTTCCATAAGTAGTCAGGATTGATTTCCTTTAGGATTGACTGGTTTGATCTTCTTGCAGTCCCAAGGGACTCTCAAGAGTCTTCTCCAGCACCACAATTCGAAAGCACCAATTCTTCAATGCTCAGCCTTCTTTATAGTCCAACCCTCACATCCGTACATGACGACTGGGAAGACCATAGCTTTGACTATATGGACCATTGTTGTAAAGTAATGTCTCTGCTTTTTTAATATGCTATCTAGGTATAGCTTTAAATATACTATGGTTTAGAGTATGCTCCCAGAATATACATATGCACAAAGTCTGTTTTGGCACAGCTGGCTAGTCCAAAGGTGGAGGTGGGATTCACTAACAGAAGAAAACGATTGACTTCAGCCACCCTCCTCCTGCTATCATTGTTGCTTCTCCGAACCACCAGGCTGAGGTTCAGAACAGCTGGGTGAGGTGAGGATGACCACTCCTCACTCAGTCCAGCAGAAGAGTTTTGCATATGGGAACCCATGAAGTTTGCAGTTTTTTTTCACCTCAGATTCCTGTACGTTGTGAATTCACTGACCTTAATGCAGTTTGCTCACACTCCTGTGGTAGTACCAGAATAAAAAGGCTACAGAGATCTTGGGGAGTGGGGAGAGGCGTTCATTTCAGACCTGGTCCCCAAGGATCTTCTGTCTTCAGTCAGATAACTTATTGTCTTGAGGAAACAGGTTGTCTTTTGCATCATATTTCTGACTCTTTAAAAATGTTTTTCAAGTTTTCTTAAGGTGGCTCATCTGTTAAAGAATCCACCTACAATGCAGGGGACCTGGCTTGGAAAGATCCCCTGGAGGAGGGCATGGCAAACCACTCCAATATTCTTGTCTGGAGAATCCCATGGACAGAGGAGCCTGGTAGGCTACAGTCCCTGGGGTCGCATAGAGTTGGACCAACTGAGTGACTAACATATGTACACACATGCTCTGACTCTGAAAAATATTTTATAAGTTTTGTGAAAACTATAGGAATTTTCTATGTAATTGCCTCTAAGAACTTTGGTTTTCAATGTTTTGGGCAGTTCAGTTCCATATATAGATATCTGAGCCTACATCAGATTTATTTCCTGACTCTGTTCATCAATTGTGCTGAAATATATATTTTAGAAACCATATTTCATATATTTTCTTTTAGTGCATATATACTTTAGAAGTTTCTTATAGATAAAAGAGTATACTTGTGTACTGGTTGCTAGAAAATTTTGAATTTATTAAAGATGAATGGTGTTAATTTATTCACTACTTGACATAAATTTGCATAATGACTTCAGGTAGTCCTAACTTCAACTGTAGAAGACAAAATTAATTATCATGAACTGTTGACATTTTATTTCAGACATAAAATCGAGAGCACGCGATGTGAAATATATAATGGATTTCTCAACCAATTAATTTAATCACCCTCTGGATTATGAGGCGTTTAAACAAGCACAGATAGGGAAAGGAGGTTAATGGAGGCCATGGTGAAGCCTGAGAAGGAAGCCAGGGTAGTGCCTGCGTTTCAGCTATAGAGAGGTAATTGATAGTATAATTTTCTCAGGGCTGAGAATCACCGGTCAACTCGACAATATCTTTTCCTGTTTCTGTACCTGTATTTGTCATAGTTTTGTCATTGTCTTAGTCTGCTTGGGCTGCTGTAGCAAAATCCTAGCCTGGTGACTTAAACAATGGGGATCTATTTTCTCTCAGTCCCGGAGGCTGGAAAGTCTATGATCAAGGACTTGGTTGATTTGGCCGATTTGGTTTCTGGTAAGGGCACTCCTCCCGCCTTGTAGGCTGCTGGGTTCATGCTGTGTTCCCAAAGCAGGAGAGAGGGAGCATGCGAGTGCTCTGTGGCATCTCTTCTTCCAAGGGCACTAATCCCATCATGAAGGCCCCACCTTCATTGCCCCATCTAACTATAATTATCTCCCAAAGAAGGCACATTTCCAGTTACCATCGTATTGGGGTTAGGACCTCAACATGTGAATTTGGGGGGCACAATCCTTCAGTTTATGGCAATAATGTTAGCTTAGGTTTCAAACGTGTTAAAACTCAGATGCTTCTTAAAGGATTAACTCTTTAGTTGATTATTATTCATTTATACTAAAGTGCCAAGAAGGATCGGAAAGTATATTTTGATAGAAGGAGAGTCAGAGAAGTCATTAAGAAAGGTAGGATATAGAGTAAGGGAAATAAATTTGTCCTCAGTCAACCAAGGAATACTACTGTTAGAAATTAGGAAGCACATTAGATCCAGCTAGTAGGGGCAAAGACCAAAGAAGTTTTGTTTGTTGGATTTTTGCACTATTTGTGGGATGATTAACACATGGATGGTTTTGACATATATTACATCTGGTACTAAGGACATTCAACTTTCTGGTTCCACAGAGAACAAACCATAATGCTCATTAGCCACATATGTTTATTTAAACTTTAATTGCATAAGATAAAAATTCCATTTCTCAGTCACACAAGCCACATTTCAAGGACTTAGTTTGATATGTGGCTGGTGGCTCCAGTATTGGACATACAGAAAGGTCTGTTGGACACTGCTTCTCTAGAGACTTCTGAGGCCCAGGTGATGCAGCAAGGTAATCCTGCTGCTTATTATATACACACACCCACAAACAAATACACATGCCATGATGAGCCATGAAATTATGACTGTTCAATGTGCCTGGTGTCCATTACTAGAGATGGATTGCAACAGTAGGTTTCATTTGGGGGCTTTTGATGACTTCTCTACTTTTTCCTATTTGATACTAATATAGAATATTTTTAATTCACAGAAAACATTGGAGAGAATATACAGTGAACTTTGGCACCACTATCAGTAAAATCAATTGCCACAGATAGGTTGTATTTCTTATTTTCAATTCTGAGATACTGTACACAGAAATATGCATAAACACACACACACATACTTGTTCTGTTCATAAATGTTCATATATATATATATATACACACACATACATATACACCTATACCCATATACATATATGTATACACACATATGTATGTGTATCTAATGCATAGACTTAAAGATTAATAGTAAATGGACATTCATGTACCTCCCACTCAGATTAAGAAGCAGAACAAATACCTCACCTTATCCCTCTTCTACCAAGATAATCCCAGTATGCTAACTTCTCTATTTGCCATTTTCTTCATACATATGTATTTACCATCAATAAATGCATCCCTCATTCAGATACAGCAGTTTTGAAAAATCAAGTAGCAATCTTAAACCTCCCTGTGCAAAGAAGTGATGATGCTTTCACTTTTAGATGAAGGCTGTCAAGATCAGGAAAGAATCTGAGGAATAGTGTCTGGCTTCAGTTATCCTAGTGGCTCAGATGGTAATAGTGCAAGAGACCTGGGTTCAATATCTGAGAGGATCCCCTGGAGAAGGGAATGGCTACCCATTCCAGTATTCTTGCCTGGAGAATTTCATGGACAGAGGAGCCATAATCCATGGGATCACAAAGAGTTAGACACAACTGAGTGACTAACACTTTTCAGCTTCCCCAAGAGTACCTGTGCACCCATTCTGTGAGGTTTAGTGGGCAAGATCATGATTGCATTCTGGAAAGCATTTGGTAAGGTGTTGGTGTTAGGGTGGGTTCTAGCTATCATGTGGAACTGTCGTTATAAGGGATGGACTTTTTTGAATTTTTCTCCTTCACCAAGACCTAACTGTTGCTCTCAAGAACAGGTTAAGGCAGAGTAAATCTTGGAGTGACTGTTAGAAAACTGGTTCAGACTCACTTAGACATTCTGTCCTTAGGTGGAAAAATATCTCTCCTGTGATGGTGAGACTCGGTGATGACAGCTCTCTACATCTTGGCCTATTGAGTCACTGTGCTCCAATATACCCCTCACCCTAGAATCCTCTAGCCCCATCGCCTTGGAGGGTTTTTTTTCTTTGTTAGATTCCTCATTATATCCCATGCATTCCTCATTCTTGTTCCAAATTCAACTTTTGTTGGTGCAAGTTCTGCAGTAACTTTTTAGTAGAGGGTATGTCCTTTATTCAGTCCTTGAACTTGTTTGGTAGTTTGAATTCTGTGTAAAAGTCATAGAATTCTGAACCCATTGCTTCCTTGCTTCTGTGACTGTGCAGTTGCCTTTGAGAAATTTAAAACTGTCTAATCCCCATTGTCTTTGCCGTCTAATTTTTCCTGTTTGGAACTTTGTAGACCCCTCTTTGTGTTCCCAATATTCTTAAATTTCAAAGTAAAATGTCTTCCTGTTGTCCTTTAGTTACTGTGCTTGTTGGGCAGTTCAAGTTGGAAACTGATGTTCTTTGGTTTTAAGAAATAGTCTTGATTTTTTGTTTGTTTCTGTTAACTACTTCTATTTCTGATTTTTAGAACTCCTGTCATTCGAAAGTTGGACCACTGGGCCAGTCTTATTTTCCTTACCTTTTCTTATGCCTCCTTTTATTTCTGCTCTTCTTTTGTAAAGATTTCTTCAACTTCATCTTCTAACCCTTCTATTAAACTCCGTTCTATCCAGTTTCAAGGACCTATTTGTTCTCTGAATAATGATCCATTTTCTTCTTCATATTCTTCATCTTTTAATATAATCATATTTATATTTCATGGAGGGAGTATTCTCTCTTAACTCTCTGAGGATTCCCCAGAGAAGACTCTTCAGATCTCTTTATAAGAATGTGTGGTCTGACTGCCAGCTTTCTGGAAAGCCTAGTGAGAGGAACAAGTTGGGTATCTCTGCATTCTGAGATGATTAGTTAATCCCCGTTTTCTATAAAGTAACTGCACCTAACCAAGAGTAGGTGGTAGAATCTAGTGATTTAATATCCAGTGATTCTTATTTTAACTGCAAATGGTGTTTCTGGGTAGCGCATCTTCTGACGGTTTTGCAGTGTAAATTGTGTTGGTTCTTATCCACTCCCACGTATAGTTTAGAATTAGACTGTCTAGGGTGTTTGAGTCAGTTATGTATGAGTTTTCCGTCTGCGTTATCCATGGCCATTTTCTCCTTACTCTCTCTTTTTGTTGGTTTTTATCTTTTTTAAAATGCATGTGCTGTAATTTAGTAGTGTTTCTGGCACAAGAGAAGTAAGTATGTGTTAAATCTGCCTTCTTAACATAGAAACCAGCTTGTTCTTTATTGCTTAGTTAGAACTTGTAAATTCCATTTGAGCCCTGCAATAAAAGTTCCATTATGTAGGTTCAGTATTGGCTGATGCTTATTGCAGTCAAATAAAATCTCTTAACACTAAAATAAGATGAATCATCAAGATCAGGAATAGTAATGCTAATGCTTGGGTGAGAAGTATTCTCACTGCTCCCAATTAAGATGAAGGAAGCTTCACTGAGGTTTGGCGATTGGTTGTCAGCAGTGTAAAAGGAAGGTGGCAATTTTACACAAGTTTCTGGTTTCTCTTCACCATTTAAAGCCTCAAATAGAAGTGTCAGATTACAGTATTTTTGTACTACAGTTATCTTTTCCATCAAAGAGTAAAAGTTAGTTTTAAATAAGCAGACTATAACTTACAGAACTACTACCAGCTAATCCTTGTGGCACAATACATTGAAAAATAGATTTTTGGTTTATCCAATTTTCTAGCTCAAGAGGCTCAAAAGTTAGTAAAAGTGAAGTGAAGTCGCTCAGTCGTGTCCGACTCTGCGAATCCATGGACTGTAGCCTCCCAGGCTCCTCCCTCCATGGGATTCTCCAGGCAAGAGTACTGGAGTGGGTTGCCATTTGCTTCTCTAGGGGATCTTCCCGACCCAGGGATCGAACCTGGTCTCCTGCATTCCAGGCAGACGCTTTAACCCCCGAGCCACCAGGGAAGCCTACAAAAGTTAGTAAAGGGAGTGAGGAAGAACTAATGTTGATGTTCTGGATATTCATTTTTAAATATAGTATTGCATTTAATCTTCCCCAAATCCTAGAAGATACCTATTCTAAATCCTATAGCCTTCAATCCAAGGATCAAGTTCAGTTCAGTTCAATCACTCAGTCATGTCTGACTATTTGTGACCCCATGGACACCCGGCTTCCCCATCCATCACCAACTCCCGGAGTTTACTCAAACTCATGTCCATCGAGTTGGTGATGTCATCCAACCATCTCATCCTCTGTCATCCCCTTCTCCTTCAGTCTTTCCCAGCATCAGGGTCTTTTCAAATGAGTCAGTTCTTCACATCAGGTGGCCAAAGCATTGGAGTTTCAGCTTCAGCATCAGTCCTTCCAATGAATATTCAGGACTGATTTTCTTTAGGATGGGCTGCCTAGATCTCCTTGCAGTCTAAGGGACTCTCAAGAATCTTCTCCAACACCACAGTTCAAAAGCATCAATTCTTCAGCACTCAGCTTTCTTTATAGTCCAACTCTCACATCCATACATGACTACTATCTAGCATTAACTAGACAGAACTTTGTTGGCAAAGTAATGTTTCTGCTTTTTAATATACTGTCTAAGATCAAAGGATCAAAGGAATTAAGTTTCAAGACCAAACAACTAACATGAATCATTTGTAAGACCAGAGCATTGGGCTATGAATCCAAGAGAAAATTCTTTCTAATGCACAGTAGTACTTTCATAGGATAAATTTGACAACAAATGCCAGTAACTGTATTATGAAATTGTGATATAGGATGCCTTTTTCCTTTTTTTAATCCTAATTGAATAGCTAATATCAATCAAATGCAATTTCTCTTAATTAGCTTCTTGAGGAATCAGCAAAGTTGCTGATTTTGTACTCTTAGTAGAAATGAATGACACATCTTGGAAAACTTTTTCCTAGACATTCATTATTTTGGGTCTAGAATATCCAATCTCTAAGTGTAGTTTAAAGTATCTTCTACCAAGTATATTGAATTTACGACCAGACTAACTCTAGGCATTGGTAGTAAGAAGGAGATCCGAGGTGTTGACCAAATTCCTGCATTCCCATATAAGATGCCTCCTCATTTAAGTAAATAGGTAAATATTAATGGGATTTTATGTCTCTGCATTTGCATATTTGAAATTAAGAGAAAATTTCATTAAACAAGATTCATATATGGATTCTCATGATAAGTATAGTTGTATTCTGTTTCCACAATGTGTGATTTACTTTCTAGGCCAAACTTCTAGGTTTTCCTCTGCATTCGTCAAAGATTAGAAATCCTTATTCTTCTCTTACTTAACTAGATCACCTTATTTGAACCTATTGAGTAATCTAGTTGAGGATAATTACTTTATTAACTACTTTTAGGAATCTCTTTATTGAATTTCCCTTTCATTCCTTTCAAAGAGGCATGATTGCCATACTGAAGACTTTTTTTGGATACTTCTAGCTATATACAAAAAAAAAAGAGAGGGGAAAAAATATTTCTCCAGATTATTGTTCCCCCAAACATATGACACTTGCATGGTTCCTCACATACTTGCTTACTGTTCTCTTGCTTAGCTTCTGGAAGAACAGACAAAGGCAAGCTCCAACCTAATGCACACTGTCTACTCTCCCCAATTCTGTTTTTGTCTATCCTGTATAGACTTAGCTCTTAAAGACACAGTTTCTCTTTCATACTTGCACAGGCTCTAAGCTTATCTTCCTCCTCCCTCCACCCCTTTGTATAAAAAAACACAAAGTTTTATTACATATGTACCAGATATTGGGGTTGTAAAGGAAATAAGTCTTATTCCTGTGGTGAGAGAGTCCATATGATTCATAGGCTTACATAGCTCTACAGGGTGATGGATGTCTTCCAGTTTAATTGTGTAGCACTTTGGGAACCTAGACGTATGACACAGTGGTATTGATCTTCCTAAGGAGCCAATCTAGGGCTAATGTTGAGAAACAAATTCTATTTCTTTTTCTCTAGACCACTCTTGCTTCTCTTAAAGACCAATGGGGCTCCATATCCTTCAGAGAGCCTAAAATCTACCCTCCAGGCAAGAATTAGTCCTTCTTGCCTAGTTTTCAAGTGACTTAAGTTCATACATTTACTATAGCCTATGTTCCATATCTTATTTTTCATATGTGTGTCTTCTCTACAACTTTGTGAATTCATGATTTTCCCATGAGTTTAAATGGATTTTATTGTCTGTATGGTTCATTTTTAAAGTCCTAGCACTTTGCATTTTCAGACCTACTTATCAATGATGAGGCTTTAAAAATTCAATGAGTGAAAGATTTTTAAAAATCTTTAGTGGATGCCATTGTCCTGTCATCTCCTTGTTAATCTCTAGTTGGTTGATTCAAGATTTTGAAATATTTTTTAAATCATGGGTTTAATAATATAACTATACTTATAAAATCAGAAATGTACACATACATTTTTTTGAAGTTTTGGGAAGGAGACTACTTTCATTATTTCAGACAATCTTATGGCTATATCTAAAGTAGGAGTTTCTATCTACTAAAGTCATCCTGTGACATTTACTACCACCTAGAAAAGATATTTAAAGCCCCTAACAGCTTCTCCTCATTGATTTCTGAAGTCCTGCTGCTACTACATTTACACTGACCATCTTTAAAATCAATTGGATTTTATAGCTGTGAACCTTCTAGAAGCATTTTTTTTTTAAAGTATTTCTTGCCTGTTTAGTTCTGGTATTGGCTACCAGGTAGCAACAGTACCTTGAGTAGCTTGAGTCTCTTATTAGACAACTAATATGTGACAGAAAGATTAAGACTAATGCATTTAAGAGAGAAAGGGGTAAGTGTCCAGAATCATGATTTTTTAATTCCTCCCTGGTACGTTGGCTATTGCAAATGCAGGCATAAATTAGCAGCTGGCTGTGAACAGCCTCTGGCCCTGTCAGTCTAGTTTCCATGACATTATATTTCATGTCAGGGCCACTGAGACAAAATGCAGTGAAGGCTGGCCAGGTGGCAAGGGGCAAGATGGATCCTGCAAGGAAAAAATATGAAAGCTGCATAGGTAAAGAGACTGAGCTCATAGGAGAGGTGCCGGGAGAGAGTGAAATATCAAAAAAAGCAGTGTTGTTTATGAGGGGTCTTTTTCAACCGTAAAAAATGCATTTATGCCAAAATAGAAAAATCAAATATGTTATTTTGGACTTTTCTGTTTCCTTTGCCCTCAGCCATCCCACTGGGCATTCTAGTTGTGCGTGGAGACTGTGATTTGGAGACTTGCCGTATGTACATAGATCGCCTGCAGGAGGTGAGTTTCTTTAGCCAATCATTTATGCTGCTCAGTTTTCTGTTTTTGTCGATTACCAGCCATCTTTATTTACTTCTAAAATGAGGCAACTGGGGAGAAATGGAGAAATGGTGGCCTCATCTTTCTCTTAAGCATACACTGCATCCTCTCTCTCCCCACCCGCACTGCTGTTTCCCTGCCTCCGGTGGTTGGAACGGGAAAGGGTTGATAGGGTTAACGACAGCACGATGCTGCTCCAGTGTGATCCTTAACTATTGCTTGGAAGTCCTTGTCTTGCCAGACAGCTCGCCTGTGTTTTTTGAACTCTACAGAATTTCAAGGGGCATGATAAATAATAAAGGGAAACAGAGATTTGTGGTTCCTTAGTGCTTTGTGTCTAGTACACACTTCAGTCAGAGACAACTAGGTTTATTTTTTTAATGTAGCTTCGACAGGAAAGAAAAACCTCTATCTCAAAAGAATTTGTGTCAGGACACAAAAGGAATAATCTATTATTTTTTTCTCAATCCAGTCTTAGCACTGAGAACGAGAAAGGGGAGTCTCATATGTGACATTCCCTTGAACTGCACCTGCAAAGCCCAGAAACCCAGATTCATCACTACAGTGGTCATGGGTTGTTTTTGCAGAACTTCAAGGGAGAGTATTCAGTATCTTATCCTGAAAATGGCAAAACACACCACACACACACACACGCAAATAGCCACTTCTTTATCTTTGTTTCTTGGTGAAAGATGCACATTAGAATCACTTCTGGGGATGTGGTCCAGACATTTGTATTTTTAAAGCTGTTGGGTGATTTTGATAAATATCCCGAGATGAGCAACTTTTTTCCAGACCACACATTATACTTAAATAAATATCACAAATAAAGAAGATATATAGTGTTTAAAATCCCTTCAAATTTTGCAGTTTTGGGGCTGCAAAAGATTTAGCTTTGAACATTAGATTCTGTTTCTTTTGGTGGATATAAACTCAGGTAGGAGGCATAAAGTAATGTAAAAATTACTGATTTTTCTCTTCAGCTTTGTTATGGATAGAGTTGGAATTGGGAATACAGAGTATTTTGAAATAGATGCCAAACTGTGAGTGTTAATAAGGGTGAGAGAAGAAAAGTCAACAAGGTTTATATTTGTGGCTTAATTTGGCTACATTTACCAAAGATAACTCAAGCATGTTAAAATTGGTAAACTTCTTAGCATGTGACTCAGGTCCAAATCAATCCTAGAATATATAGTAGATTGTTCTTTTTTTTTTTTTTCCCAAAATAATATTCTTTTATTGTAGATCCTCCCTCAAAAAAACCTGTAATAGAAAAGTTGTAATTGATAACAAACCTTTTTTTATATATAAAACACTTGGGTAACTTAAGATCCCACATTAGCAAAATATTTGACTGGTGAATTGACTTTGTTGAAAAATAACGGTTAGGCTCGTTGCACCAATATTCAACTAAAAGTAGGATTTTATTTTTTTTAAGTAAAGAGCAAGCACAGATAGAGGAAGAGTTTTGAACTTGGGCTTAGACAGTAAGTTGATAAAGCCTGTGGGAAGCAGGTGTGAGGATTGCTGACATCTGTAAATAGAATCACTATGCTCATTAACAAGGAAGCCTGCAGGTCATGACAGTAGCAACAACTTAGTTATAAAACTTTATACAGGGAGCCTGGCTCTCAGAATCTTCCAGTAAAACCTCATTAATTTCAGTCCTGTTAATTTGCACTTCGTGATCATGCAGAGATGGTCAGCGATTTTGTTTTGAGTCTATGGAATCTTGTTTGCCAAGCAACTTATTGGTATAAACACAATTATCATGACAGTATGTTTTTGGTCTTAGATAAATAAATTCTTCCTAAGCGCCTAAAGGGACCTAAGCAGCTTATTTCACAAGCCAAAAGTCCAGGTGCAAGTTAAATATGACCCCCATCAATTACAACAGAATCGCCTGTCTTTTACTTTGGGTCTTCTCTCTCCTTGAAATTATACCACTCACCTCTAAACACTGTTTTAGGATTTCTAAGTTTCAGTAGCTAAATGGCCTTTCTTCTCTCAGTCCAACTTAGTGTGCTTTTATTATTTTTGGCATTATCTTCATTGCTTAGCCTTGAGGGATTGGGGAGAGTAAGATGCTTTCCAGATGGGTTTAATAATATAAAATTGGGCATTTAGTTGATGGAGTCTTGGAAGCAGCTTGTTCAAAATAATCTCAAGATATGTGGGTATGTTTTTTTTTTTTTCCATTTTCTCATTAGGACCTGCAGTCAGTTTCTTCTGGCTCCCAGAGAGTTCATTACCAGGTAACATATAATTGACTCTCCTTGTTTCTTACCTTCTGGCCAAAAGAAGTCCATTTTTCAATTAATGTCTCATTTGAATTAGATTCCACATCTTCCTTAAGGGATAGAATTCACTCCGAGAGGCAAGTTGAAGCTGGCATTTTGATTCTTGGGCATTTTCCTGCAAAGTGGACAGTTCTAGTCTAGCACAAATTTGGGCTGTGGCTGTCCTCCCAGATCTTTTAGAGATTATAAAGTGAAGTGCTTTTAGTGACAAATACTAGAAAACGCAACTCTAACTAGCTTGACGGGGAGTCTTTTGCTTTACGTCAGCACAAAGTTCAGATTCAGGGTGAATTTTGTGTACCATTTGACCACGGTTCAAACTCCATTCTTTTGTTGGTTTTTCTGCTCTGTTCTCTTTTCTGTGAAATTTCACCCCTGGACAAGATGTTTTCCTGATCAAAGATGGCTGCCAGGAGCAACCAGGAGTTGGGTTTCTCGTTTACAAACAAGAGAGTAAATTCTGTGCTTCCGCAACCATCAAACCAGCTTTCTAAAATGCAATCTGATTATTCCATCCTGGTTTCATAGACAGAATCCAATAAACCCAGCCTGCCTCTCTCTAGTAACCCACCTCCAGTCCATGGGAGAACACTCAGCTACCTTTGCCTCAACATTCCCTGGGAGCGCAGTTGCTCCCTCACTTTCCCATCTCTGCTGTGTAGCACAGGCCTCTGCAAGCCATCCTCTTCCCGTTAGGTTTCCCAGGCATGATTTAGATGCCAGTGCCCAGGGACGGGGGAGCCTGGTGGGCTGCCGTCTCTGGGGTCGCAGAGTCGGCCACGACATAAGTGACTTAGCAGCAGCAGCAGCAGCACAGCATCACACCAAATTGTAAGGGGTGCGTGCAAAGTAGCTCTCAGTTGTCCCATAAAAGCCCTTATCCCTGGGAAGCCCGGTACCCTTGCCAGCTGGGAGGGGTATGTGGAAGTCATAGCATGCCAGTGACACCTTCCAAATAAATCTTATCCTAGACCCTATATACTTCCATGTGGGAGAAAGACTTAAAATGTCTAAATCGTAGTTCCTGGTAGCATCTCATTCTGGGTTTTGGTGTCTATTATACTACCCCTGAACCTGCTGGTTATGCATCATTTTGCAAAAACCATTTAAAGACCCCTGTGCCTTGTAGCATCCAGGTAACTTTCTTCCCCTGTAGGTCAATAGCTATGCCCTCAGTCAAAGCAGCCTAATTATCCCAAGGCTGGATGACAGAAGTGGCCCTGATGTTCTTATTTCCTTGTATGTTTATTTCTCAGAGAAAGTACCCCACTATCCCAGAATCCTGCCCTCCATCTGGCTTCAAAAGAAAGGATAAAAATTCACTTAGATGTGTTTACTATGAGAAAATAAATTCTACTTCTGGGACTGTTTGTTTTTTTTTTTTTTTTAACACCAACTCTTAGAAGGCAAATTTCACTGTATTTTTTAGATAGAGCACAACCTTTCCTGTATCCACTATTTGCATATTTACCTAGAGTCACTACCTAGATATCATTTTCTTTTTAAGTGTTTTTAAAGACTAGACTAGAGTTGATTTCTACCCTTTAAGGATTGGCACTGCTAGCCATAGACTTCAAGTCTTTTTTAGAATTTTTAATTGTTACACATGGTATTTTAAACGTTTGCAGCTTTATCAAAGCATCTCAAACATTTCCTCTAATTAGTTTTATGATGCATTTATTTATTATCCTGACTTATTCAATGTAGTCATTTTGGCATGAGAGTTCTGATAGATGGATATTTTGTGCCATGTTTTCTTTATGCTGTGTTTGTGCAAGCCTGCAGATAGCAGGGGATGGTTGAGACTCTAGAATATGATAAGGACATTTATTGTATTGATTATTTGTTCATAACAACCTGCAGAAGGATTAATGGTACTGATCTGTATCAAAATCTTCCTGTTTTTGTTGTTTGTTTGCAGTCAGGTCAAACCCTGGTGTCAAAACGGCTGCATTATAAATGTCACTCGCAAAAGTTTGTGCACTGACCAGATAGGATGACCAATTCAGCGATCAAAGATGAGTGTCAGGGTGTTACTTTGCACCACATACTTCCTTGAAGAGTTATAAAAAGCAGGAGCCATTTGGGTATTAAGAGAAGGCTGGTATAAGGTTGTCTAGGGACGCCCAGAATCTGCTCATTAAATAGGTAGTTTAACTGAGGGAAATGATGTTTGAACTAATATGGCTGGAGAGTAGGGAGAAGGTGGTGAGGAAATTTCCTAAGCAGAGCATCAGAAAGCTGGTTGAGACAAGGAGTAGGGGGATATAAAACCTTTCTCATTTGGCTGAGATTTACAAGCACAGACAGACAGGACTAGGAATGAGTTGGAGGGATGGTGAATGAAGAGTTCTCTTTTAGCTGCAATAATTTTGATCTGCCTATTAGATGCAAGAAGTTTTGGTGAGTAGAAAATTGGATGTATGGCTTTCAAAGCTCATTGAAAAATTCATTCCTCGACACAGAAATTTGAGAGTTGTTAGGAAAGGAATGCTACTTCATTGAACCTATCAGGCTAGAGATCACTTAGGGAGAGTTTGCATAAAGAAAAGAGCTCAATGTCATATGTGTCTAGTGAGTGGTCAAGAAGAGCACAAGGTTACGAGAACAATCAGTCAATAAGAGTCATGGAGACAGATGAGCAGCTGGATAGTTGGAAATCAAGGAGAAGATGGTATCATGAAAGCCAAAACTGAAACATATTTCGAAAAAGGCAGAAGTGATGAAATAAGTCAAATGCTAAGGGGAGGCTGAGATGACATAGATTGATTCTGATATTTTCTTGTGTGTATAAAATACATGGGCTAGAGGTGCCATTTGTTTTATCCAGAAAGTGACCAAACCAACTGGCAGGAAATTTAATACTAGATCTTTTGTTTCCTAAAGCAGAAACTGGTAATATCAGCATCTGTGGTCTGAGATTAGTGAGTGATTAGGAGAAAGACCTGCAAGGTGAACAACAAAAAGCCTGAAATGCTTTCTAATGACTTTTCTTATGTATGAGATGGAAGTAAATGTACTCGAGAATTAACTTGCATGGAATGAATAAACATCAGCAAGTTTGAAAACTGGCAAAATTCCTGTAGGCTCACTAACTTGCAGCTGGGATTTTAGCTGACTGTTTTCTAAGGCTAGAAAAACACTCAAGAGAAAAACCAGGTTTTGGAAAGGTGTGAAGTCCCCGAGACACCTTATTAATGAGCTGGATGGCAGTTCCTAGCCATTGAAGCAATGAAGTGCTTTGGTTTCTTCCCTTCCCAAATTCATAGTGAAATGCCAACAAAATCCTAAGCCTCAAAATGACACCTTGTATTAACCTAACAAGGCCTTACGAGTTATACAAGAATTTATTGGATATTTATAGCCTGCTGAAAATTCCTGCCTGTATCATCTCTGAGGTCTAAATACAAAGCCCATCCCCCGCCAATCCTAATGCAGCTCACGTTACCTGTAACTGGTAAGTTATAACTTGATAAACAAAATGCATTGTGCTAGCAGATTCAGGATATTCCTGAGCTTGCCAGATAAGCTAGAATCCGTAGGCAAATTGAACTTTGTCTCCCTATTTAATAAGATTCATCTTGAGGCCTCCTACTATGAAATGATTTCTTCTCTGCTCCTTCCCTGGACTTCATTATATCTCTTTTAAACTCCAAGTTGTAAGGTTAGTAAGGAATAGAGGCAGATTCAACCATCCTAGTGATTGTCAGCTGGGGGAGATTTGTCCCTCATATGGGACATGAAATTGAAAGATCCTTGCTCCTTGGAAGAATAGCTATGACAAACCTAGACAGCATATTAAGAAGCAGAGATGTTACTTTACTGACAAAGGTCTGTCTAGTCGAAGCTATGGTTTTCCAGGAGTCATGCATGGATGTAAGAGTTGTACCATAAAGAAGGCTGAGCACTGAAGAACTGGTGCTTTTGCATTGTGGTGTTGGAGAAGACTCTTGAGAGTCCCTTGGACTGCAAGGAGATCAAACCAGTCAATCATAAAGGAAATCAGTTCTGAATATTCATTGGAAGGACTGATGTTGAAACTGAAGCTCCAATACTTTGGCCTCCTGATGGGAAGAACTGACTCATTGGAAAAGACCCTGATGCTGGGAAAGATTGAAGGCGGGAGAAGGGGATGACAGAGGATAAGATGGCATCACCAACACTATGGACATGAGTTTGAACAAGCTCTGGGAGTTGGTAATGGACAGGGAAGCCTGGCATGCTAAAGTCCATGGGGTTGCAAAGAATTGGACATGACTGAGCAACTGAACTGATGGGACAGTTGGGCAATTTGAATATTTTTGTGTGTCATGACTAGGGGATGTGGAAGTACCAGAATCTACTGAGTAGAGGTCAAGGAAGCTGTAAACATGCTGCAACACACAGGGCAATTCCCTGCAACAGGATCGCCCATCCCCAAAGGTCCGTTGTGCAGGTTTGAGAAGCCCTGAGTCATTCTGATGGCCCTCAGGACTTCTGGGGACAAGGCCAATGACAGTGCTAGATGAAGAAAGTGGAAAAAGAGAAAGAGGAACAGGAAGAGACAAAGAGGCAAAGGAAAGTATAAAGAGTTATCTATGGATGTGGTGGCGCAATGGAGCCAGGGACAATTAGGGATTTTGTAGACACTCAGGGTTTCACCATATGTATGGGTGAAGTTGGCACACAGAAGTGTGTTTTCAAACTATTATGAGCTAATAATTTGAGGTTTTAATAAATACAATGTATGTGTGCATGCTCAGTCACTTTAGTTGTCTCCGACTCTTTGTGACCCCACGGACAGTGGCCTGCCAGGCTCCTCTGTCCATGGGAATCTCCAAGCAAGAGTCCTGGAGTGGGTTGCCATGCCCTCCTCCAGGGGATCTTCCTGACTCAGGGATCAAACTCACATCTCTCATGTCTCCTGCATTGGCAGGCAGGTTCTTTACCACTAGCGCCCCCTGAGAAACCCTAATAAGTACAGTAGGACTCAATAATGGGTGAAAATGGGTCTGGTGATTCCTCCTCTTTAAGAATCAATTTAGTTAGGATAACTCTAGAATAGTTGGAATATTTCACTATAGATGTAACAATTTCAAAAAGTTCTTTCATCCTTTAGAGCCCTTATAGATGTCTTTCACTTTCATAAGAAAACACTCTTGGTCAAATCTGACTCTATAGCCATTTGTTCATCCTCTGATCTCTTTCTTTTCTACATGCCTAATCTTCTCCTAGAGGATAGGTTTGTGCTGCAGTCCATCAGAGCTCTCTCTAGTCCTGGGCAAACAGCATGTGTCTGCAAATATTTGACTCATTCCTTTCCTGCTACTGGCTACCCTTACTCATCTCCCTCCTCTCTCTGAAATATCTCCTTCCTTAATTTGTGGTTTGGAGTCTAGAAGTGTCTGAATGGAGAAGTTGAAACCAGTTCAAGGGAGTCCTCCTGGGAATTAATTTATCTTGTCTTAGACAAGGACAGGAGTTAGGTAGAGAATTTGAAGAATGTTATTTTTTGGGTGCTAGATCAAAGCTGTCAGAAATGTCTCAAATGGGGAATTAAAGTAAGACTTGCCTGGGGCCAGGTTCTGTTTGCTATTACAAGTGAAAGCAAGATAGCTTTCTCTCTCTCACACACACACACATATACATACACACGGACAATTGTTGTTGTTGTTAATGGAAGACATTCTCGCCAGAAAAGGGCTCTTGAAAATTTTGAAATATCTCTCATTTCCATCGTCTACCACACCATCACTATTTCATCATCTTTCAAAGCTGGATTTGCAAATGGGTATCCCATTTCTGTACATTTCTTCTGCAAGAATGGTGGGTAGTAAAGGAGTAGATTTGATAAGTAAGAGATATTGGTATATAGCCTGGTGATGGAAAGAGAGGGAAAAATGAATGTGTAGATGGGTTAGATGCAGGAAATGTCAAGGCCAGCAAAGAAGAAATTTGGATGGATACATAAGAGAAATTTTAAAGTACCGATTATTGACAAGACATTATTAAATGAAACAGAAATTCCCAATTCAAAGGGACTTCTATTTTGTTTCTGCTTATATCTTCCCTAAATTTTATGAAAGAAAAAGAATTTCATTCCCAGTAAAGGTGTAGTTAAATGCTAGGTGAATATTGCTTAATTGGATAACCTAGTGGAGTATTTAATGGGGCTGCACAATCATGAAATTATGTGTGAATCAGCAGTGAGTAATTGAATGTAAATTAAGGGTAAGGTTGGTGTGTGTTTGCCCGATAGTGGTTAAGGTAATTTCCTTATCAATTACATATAATTCATGCCAGTTGACTTTCAGAAATATATATCTGAGGAAAGTCAGGTTTGCTTTTGTCCATGCTCTGTTTCAGGCATGAGAACAGATTTTCCATTAGAATATATCCAAAGAGAAAATTCACATATCAGGAATTTGGGGAATTAGCAGTATTTGTTAATATTACTCATTTAAAGAGCATGCAGTTTTAAGAGATAGAAAGCATAATTACATCCAGGGTTATGTCAGTCTGCCTACACTATAGAGCATTGACGGTTGCATTCATCTAAGTCCTACCATTTCTATGAAGAAAAATAACAAGTCACAAAATGAGCAAGTCAAGTAGCTTATCTCTTTGATGAATCATTGATTTGATTATGCTGTTTGAGAGGACAGAGAAGACAAGAAGCCCTAAACTAGTCCTGAAGGCTGTTGACACGGTGGTTAGCGGCACCGTTCAGGGGATTATGTGACTGTCTTTAGAAATGTAGCTACGTTCAGACAATCACATTTCTAAGTGTCTACAGTCAGTGTTGAAAGGGGCTTGCTTTTGAGCTTTTGTGGCTCCATCGGAAATTCCCTTCTTGTACCGGCTTTACTGTGTGGCGTTCACAAAGCAAGCGTGTCTGGCCATCCTTTCGGCTGTCGCTGTTTGGTGGCGAGGATGCTGGCGTGTCTGCCGTAGTGGGTCCTTGTGCGAAGGCTCCATGGCCCCATGAAATCCTGGGGCCAGTCCTTGACCTCCTGGTGGGGCGGTTTGTGTCCTCACTCCCCCGTTTCCTGCTCAAGTCTGCCTCCTGGCCTGCACTGCATTGCTGTTCACCCTCCTGCTGAGCCTGAATCCAGGATCCTTCTTGCCAGGGTCACCCACTCCACCTGTGTCCAGGTCCTGTGTGAGGACACAGGCTAGCTGATATAATACCCACAATGTGTTAGCAGTGAGAGTTAGTTAAGACAAAGTCACAGCAAGTTTTGTATTATCTCCATACCCACATCACTACCACTTCTGGTCCTCTTTTTTGGTTAGGAGAACTGAGGGTGTAGATAGACAAACTGAAAAAATTATGTGAGTACGGAAGACCTGCATCACCGCTGTGGTCCTCATTTGTTTGGGTCCATCAAGAATGTGAAGAAGTGGACAGATCTTGGCTTTGGGTTACTATGCTTTCCTTTTTGACAATCTGTTCCTCTTTACTTCTGGCCCACTTTTAATCCATCCCAGTATACATTTGTCTTTGATGTTAAGATTCTTAAGGTATTTCTGTCTTTTTTTTTTTTCATGGAAAGGCATTTTATTTTAAATATAGCAGTGTGTACATGTCAATCCAAAATTACCAGTCTATCCTCCCCCTACCCTTTGCCCCTGGTAACCATACATTAGTTCTCTAAGTCCGAGAGTCTGTTTTTGTTTTGTAAATAAGTCATTTATATCAATTTTTTAAAATTATACATTTAAGTAACATCGTATTGTATTTGTCTTCCTCTGACTTACTTAGTATGATCATTGGTAGCTTTAGTTGTTTTATAGAAATGCATTAAGAATCATAAGTTTCTTTAAAATAAGATATCACTTGTGTCAAATTATAATTCCCAAAATGTTGAACGCAGTTCTCATATAAATAGGTACATGTCAAGATTTCATGTAGCCCAAAGCCAGTTCAAGAAAGAAGACTATATTTATCTCTATATCCATGCTATATCACTTCTACATCTCTACATGTAAATTTTGCCACCAGTCCTGAGTGAGACCAGATTTTCCTCTATTATTTAATTTGCAGAATCCACTCATATAAAAACTCCATCTACCCAAGATTCCTAATAATGGGCAATTTTAGTCCCTGTTACTCTAGGCCATTGGTTCTAAAACTTTGACATACATCAGTCTCAACCTCAGCGATTGTTGGGTGTCACCGCAGGGTGTCTGTAGATCTGGGGTGGCACCTGGGAATTTGTGTTCCTAACAACCTCCCAGCTGATGCTGCTGGCCCGGGGTGCATGCTTTAAGATTCACTGATTTAAGCAGAAGCTCTGCCCCAGGACCATGTGGACAGGTTCAACCTCCAAAGAAGTCAGCGCATAAACTGATTCACTCTCTTCTTAACCTCTTCTTTGTTTCTCCCATATCTTTCTCCTGTCCCCCTCTGTACACACAAGGTCATGCACAACCAGCCTCACTCCAAGGACGCTCCTTCTAGTCGAACATCTCAGATTGCGAATAAGGGTCAACGTCCCAGTGTCTTCCCTACAGAGACCTGCCCTCCCTCCTAATCTGTCCCGTTTCTGTCAGTTATCTCAATTTCACTGAGTCCAGTCCAGAATGCCCCAAATCCTCTTATAAATTAGCATTTTATGTTTTTAAAAATTGTGAGTGACAGGGAGTCTTTTAGTAGGGGACATTTTTATACCTGTGTGGAGAACTGAAATGCAAATGACAGCCAGCTTGCCACTAGGTCCTCAGCTTCATAAAGGGAAAGAGAGAGAGTTCCCAAAGGAAGTACATGTCCCAAGTTATAGAATTTATGAATGCTAAATGGAAAAATGGAAAACCTTCTGGAAATTGTATGCGAGAGTGGTTATGTGAAATA
Organism: Capricornis sumatraensis; assembly: GCF_032405125.1. Taxonomy (NCBI): domain Eukaryota; kingdom Metazoa; phylum Chordata; class Mammalia; order Artiodactyla; family Bovidae; genus Capricornis; species Capricornis sumatraensis. The sequence goes on along the minus strand of NC_091073.1, from coordinate 105,609,166 downwards.
AATCATTTCCAAGCAGAGCCCCTGTGGGTGTTTCCAGTGAAAAGTATGCTTCGATCTCTCACCAATGCTTTGAGAAGGAAAGGATGCTCACTCTTAGAAATAGGTGATGGGGCAAAATGTGGAGTGAGGAACAGCTCTCAGCTCATTCAAATGGAGCCATGAGGATGTGTGTGTGTCTTTCCAGGACCACGAAACCTCCTTCCCTAGGGCGCTCTCAGCTCAGAGACTCTCCCCACGGTGGTGCTTTCTAGATGGTGAGTGTTTCTGTATTTTCGGAGGGGTGGGGGTTTGGGAAGCCTCAGGGCAAAGCATTGATGGCTTGAGTGGACTCTGAAAGATTGTTCAGGAAACCTCCACGTGATTGGTACTTGCATCTCAAACAATGTGGACTTTCTGATATTGCAGCACACTTTTCTGAAGTTATCTCCCTCAAAGCAAGTCAGTTAACTCTGGCCAAACTTCTCAGCATCAAATTGCTCAAGCTAACACGTCCCTTCCTGTGCCCCCTTTTCCAAAAATGTGTTGAGTGCCTTTCTTCAATTCAAGCTGGTAGATGAATTTCATAAGCAGGGGGAATAGGTACTAATTTGCATGCTATTTGCATATTATGGAACTTCCATATTATTTTCAGTAAGCCATCATCTCAGAATGAGTTACAAATTTTTGTGAAAGGGCGGGCATTTTCAGTTGCATTCACATCTGCTCTGACATGTTGAATACATACTAGGTCGGTCATTTTCTGATTGGTTAATGTGGTTAATGAGTCCATTTTCCATCCATCCCCCTAAAGGCTGTCTAATCCCACTTTTCTGTGCAGTTACCCATTTTACAGTACATTTCTGCTCAGATACTCCCAGTGGGTCTTCTCCCCAGTGTCTCTCATCTCTGCGGACATTGGGCTCTCGCTGTATGCCTCTCTTTTGTTTAGCTCTGTGTACATCTGAAAGGTTATAAATATGGACAAGAGAATGATGGGCTGTGTGAGGGTGTGAACATTTTATGAAGATGAGCACCCATATCTGTATCAAATCTCATCCACACACATTATGATATCGGTTTTCATTAATGGCTTGTCAGCTGCCTCTGAAGACATTTGACACTGCTTTCCCTTCAGGTCCTTTATTCCCTCGTGATGAGAAACATAGTCATTTGTTTTTCCTGAATCCACAGAGGAACAACTTATATTTAAAAAAATTATGGAAATGTATATAAATTGTTCTATATGTAGTCTATTTTGTGTATAGTCTTAGATAAAATTCTAAGTGGTTAATGGTGTTAACCTAGATACTACATTTACTCTAGAAATAGCTGTGTTTAAAATGTTTAAAGATTGCAGTCATAGTTAAAGAACAAAGGAGGTTAAGTCCTTCTCAGGCAGGTATTCCCCCCTCTTGGTTTTAGAGGGTAAGCGCCATGATTATCTTGCTCCTTAGCTTCGTTTGGAGAGAAGCTACTTGTGAAATATGTATGATTTTTGAACTGTTATTTGCATTTTGAGTTTTTCCCTCTAGTACTATGTACTTTGTAGAAAATCTATTTATAATATTTGGACTCTGTTAGATAGATTTAAATGAGGAGGAACATAATTCTTTTGAATATTAGGAATAATCAGATTAATTTCTAGAAGCCCAGAGTCTATCATTAAGTATTTTTTCCCTTCAAACTACACACACAGCCCAATCCTTTATAGGAATGCTTAAATAATTTTCATTTTTTCTGTTTTAGCTTTCTTCAGACATGGCTCAGGGACTCAGTTTTAAACTGAAATGATTCCTTTAATACCAGAAGTGGTCCCTAACTCTGCAAATTCAAGCTCTTTTTTTCTAACATGAGAATCGTTTCCTCAGAAATCAGGCAACCTACAGATTTTTTTTTTTCCCAGCTTTGTTTACTTGATAAATACATATCGAGTTTCAGCTCTGTTGAGGGTTCCGTGCTCATATCTTGAGATATAAAAGAAGAAATGAAACAGGTCTTTAAAGAGGCAGATGTCTTGGTCTGAGAGTTCTCAGTGAGGAGAGTTTTCTAAGAAGTGTAAACAGATGGCAAATGTACACGGAGGTGGGAGCAACTGCTTCTATCTGGGGCAGGGAGGAAGGGGCTGAGGAAGGGTTCACAGAAGAGGTGGCATTCAAGTTGGTTCTTAAGACATGATTCTTTTTTAAAGTTTTTATTGAAATATATTTGATTCACAATCATGTAGTTTCAGGTGATCCAGATATATATGTACCTATCTCAGATATACGTATATTCCTTTTCAGATTCTTTTCCATCATAGGTTACTGCCAGATATTGAGTATAGTTCCCTGTGCTAGACAGCGGGTTGTAGTTGATTGTCTATATTTTACGTTTAGTAGTGAGTATAATTTTAATCCCAAGCTTACGAGTTAAATGATTTAGATAGTCACGTACAATGGGGAGGGCCTTTTTAAAAAATTTTTTGGTTGAGCCACGGGTCATGTGGGATCCTAGTCCCCCAGCCAGGGATTGAACCTGTGTCCCCTGCCTTGGGAGCTCAGAGTCTTAACCACTGAACCTTCAGGAAAGTCCTGGGGAAGGGATTTCTAAGCGGTGGAACAGCAGCAACAGAGGTATGAAGTCCTGAATTTTTCTAAGTAGATTTAGGGACTGGCCAGTTATCCAGCAAGACTGGAGTGTCAGGGTGGGAGAGAAGCTTGTAACTGTGCTGCCATAACACAGGGCTCTCTGAATGCCATATACTTTATTTTCCCCACTAGCTACTTCTGCTGATCGCTTTTATCGAATAGACAGATCTCAGGTAAGATTTCTTGAACCTATTTGTGAAAGTGAAAAATTCCCAAGTAACTATACTAATCTTACACATTTTCCCCCCAACAAAACCACTGAAATGTGTACAGTTCTGGAATGATACTCATAGTCTCAGCCATGAGCTTGTTACTTGTCCTCACATGTTTGTGATTTGTGAGCTCAAGGTGATACGCTTTGACCATGAAAATGAGTCCAGAAGATAAGTAGGCTTGTCGATGTCGTCACCAGCCTGCACTCCAGGCTTTTATTCACGCTACTCTTTTACTGCTTCCTTGCCAAATTTTATGCCTTTTTAACTTTATTTCTGATTGGCCGATTTGCAACCTCAAATGTATATGTAGGCTACTTAGTTTCAACTCACCACTTTCCAGAGTTTGGTAGTGAGAAAACAAAATGCTTATGCCCAATGATGGCAAGTGGTCCCACTGTCCAAATTCTCGTGTAAAAGAAGGTATAGAATGGAATCCATTGATAAAACCAGTTATTAGCCATGCCACTTAGCTTTGACCAGATCCTGAGGGTTTAAGTCCAGGTCATTGTATGCACATGCTGGACCAGGTTGCATGTAGCGTGTGAGTACTTGGATAGTATTTGGTAAAAAGAGGCAAGGCCATCTCTGCTTATACCTGACAGGATCCTGGTTAAAGAGTCCCAGACCAAGGATTCAACTCTCCCCTTCCTCAGCTTCTTGCTACCATGTTCCTTCAGGAAGGAATGCCACTGGTCAGCCCTCTGAAAATATAATATGCTGTGGTCATTTGCTATGGCATAAAATTTCAGTATTCCTCAGGACCAAATAGCTTTGTTTAGTTATTCTTTAAATGATGGATTTGAGCATCCTGTCAGTCATCTGACAGATTTCTTTTCCTTCCTTAGGAACATTTGCACTTTGTAATGGAGATTTCTCAAGATGAGATTTTTATTCTGGACCCAGATATGGTGTTGTCACAGCAGGCGGGGACACCCCCAGGAATGCCTGACCTGGTGGTGGAGCAAGCCTCGGGGTAAGTGGGCTTATTCCTTGTGGTGAGACTGGCTGCAGGGTGACATCTGTGTCTGGTTTGGCCTTGTGCTTGGTATGTTTAATAAAATCAAACTGTTGTGATGTACAGGTGTTCTTGTGTTTCCTGAGGTTGCATTGTAAGTCAGCCTAAGAATGTCTGGGTAGAATCACTCTTTCCCACTCAGATCCGTGTCATGTCTGAGCCGTCTTTACCCACCACACCAACACTTCCTACCAAACTAGAAGGCACTAGTATTTGTGTCTGTGCATATACGTCTGGAGACGCTAGTGGTAAAGAACCCGTCTGCCCATGCAGGAGACTTAGGAGATCTGAGTTCCATCCCTGGGTTGGGAAGATCCCCTGGAGGAGGGCATGGCAACCCACTCCAGTATTCTTGCCTGAGGAATCCTGTGCTCAGAAGAACCTGGTGGGCTATAGTCCATGGGGTTGCGAAGAGTCAGACAAGACTGAAGTGACTTCCCACGGCACACAGCCCATGTATGTCTGGAATGCCTAGACTGTCACATTGAAAAATGACACAGGTGGTCTGACTTCTTTTTTCCCTCCTCCTCCTTCCTCTTCTTCCTCTCCTCCTCCTCTCCTAATCCTTCTCCTTTTTTTCCTGTAACCAGGCAGCCTGATATATATATATATATATATATATATATCATATAACAATAACAATAACCATGAAATATCAAGAACTTAAGAGCCACATACTATGCTAAATGCCTATTTTATATCTCTCCTATTATGTGCTCTATGCTTATTTCCTCATCAGTAAAATGGAAATGATAATACCTACTCAGAAAATTCTTTTAAAATTAAATGAATTGAGGGATTTCCCTGGTGGCCCAGTGGTTAAGAATCTGCTTTGCAATACAAAGGATATAGGTTCGATCCCTGGTGAAGGAACGAAGATCGACATGCCACAGAGCAACTAAGCCTGTGCACTGCCACTAAGATACAAAACAGTCAAAGAGATAAGTTAGTTTTAAAATAAACAAATGAATTGATACATGTAAAATTAAGGCTGTCTGTGGCACTTAGTGGACACTCATTAAATATTATATTACTGGAATCATCATCATTTCACAATGACCCTGCAAATTTGGTACTATTACTGTCTTAAATTCATGTAAGCAAAATGAGGTTTAGAGAGTTTTTGCAACTTGGCCACTATTGCACAGAAAGTAAAGGGGAAAAAAATTGAGATTTATTCCCAGCTTTTTCTGAGGCTAGAGCCCATGCATGTTTTAACCACCATACTGAACCACCAACATATTAATATTTCTAGATTATTTTAAAACTTCAGAAATAGTTCTTTAGAGTTTTCTATGTGGCAGGTTAAGAAACAGCAGTGCACAAGTGAAAACAGAAATCTTTGCCCTCGTGAAGCTTAATGGTTTACTTTAGAGGTTTACTGGTACACAGAAGGTAAATAGTTAAAATAAGGATTTCCCCAGGAAGCAGACACACATGGACTCAAATGGCATGTGCAAATGTGTACACATACTTGTACAGTGTTAACAGGCATGTGCACTTGAGGTAAAACCCTCATGCCTGTTCACCCCGTTCACTAATTTGACCGTGGCTGCTATTTCTGGGTATCTCCCACTCTACCAGGCCAGCTGATATCAGGGCTACATACTGAGTCTCTGGGGAGCCAGGAAAAGATAGAAGTGGTGGCTGGAACAGATAGATGGCTGTGTTTAGGAACCAGAGCTAGTAATCCCAGAGCTGTTGTGTCGTGAAGGGACAGCCGACTGGCACAAAGGATGGCCTGATGTAACCCGGAGAGTCCCGGAAGGGCGCGGGGAAGGCCGTGTGTGATGTCACGGCTGTCAGCTGTGGTTCTGCTGGACTCCAGGTGTTCTCCCCTCAACGAGGTCTGGTTTGTAGTGTCCAGTCTGATGAAGTCTGAGCCTATTCGGCCAAGCTCTCCCTGGCTTTGTCCTCCCAGTCACTCTCTATCGGCTCTGGTTCCAAAGATAAAGTAACCTGCAAATCCAGAAGAACTTGAATCAGTTCCTTTCTTATTTCTTTTTTGTTGCCCCCTCTGGAAATTAACTAGCAACAGGGATACGATGGCCTACGTTTCTATAAGACATCAGTCACCATTACTTTTTTTTTCATGTGGGCCATTTGTCATAAAGTCTTCATTGAATTTGTTACAATATGACTTCTGGTGTTTTTTTTTTTCTTAATGTTTTGTTTTCTTGGGCTACAAGGCATACAGGATCTTAGCTCTCCCACCAGGAACTGAACCTGCACCCTTGCATTGGAAAGTGAAGTTTTAACCACTGGACCACCAGGAAAGTCCCCTGCCATTACTTCTTATCTGTGTCATATTAAAAATTACTTAATCTCAAAATTCAGTTTTCTCATCTATAAAGAGGGCAGCAGTGTCCAAAGAGAGCCTGACTGTTGAAAAAATTAAGTGAACTAAAAAATGTGCCAAGTGGCTTCAGTCATGTCTAATTCTTTGCAACCCCATGGACTGTAGCCCGCAAGGCTCCACTGTCCTTGGGAATCTCCAGGCAAGAGTACTGGAGTGGGTTGCCATTTCCTTCTCCAGGGGATCTTCCCAACCCAGGGATTGAATCTGTGTCACCTGGGAAGCCCAAGTAAACGTGAAATGCTTATAAATACCCCATAAAGATTAATTGTTCTCCTCTCGTTTGGAGACAAAACTCATCCTGAGAAAGGGCAGAATAAGTCCCATGCCTGACTTTGAGTGTCTGGTGTCCTTCTTTCTCCCAGAATGACAGACTGGTGGAATCCTGCTCTCCGGAAACGCATGCTGAGTGACAGTGGGCTGGGGATGATAAGCCCGCATTATGAAGACTCAGATCTGAAGGATTTCAGCCACTCCCGAGTGCTACAGTAAGAGCATTCTCTCTCTTGTCCTTGTGTCACTGGGCTTGTTGGGAGGGAGGGGATTCCGCGGGGCACTCAGCGAAGGGAAGGATTCTCTTCTCAGCGGTGCTCTAGCTCTCTCCTGATTGTATCACCCTGTGGTTTGACATTTTCTTCACCACGCGCCCTTTTACCCACGTCAAGCTCTGATGGAGCCTCACTTTCCATTTCTCGTGCTGCTGAGCCTCAGTGAGACCTTGCACATGGACCTGTCAGTACTTTGAACCTCAGCAGTGTTCCCTTCCCCAGAAGTGATCCCAGGGTTTACCAGATGCTATATCACAAGGACATGCCTGAGTGTGACATGAATAGTCTGGAAATGATGTAAAGCATTTTATTTGTGTCAACGTTGGGGTGGACTGTTCGCAGTCAGCTTCGTGAACTCTAGTTCTGAGCCTCTGGCTGTGCTGTGTGATGTGGCCGGGCGGTTTTGGGGACTCGCCTGCTGCGTATGCTGTGTTTTAGTCTCTCTGGGTAATTGATGAAGTGTTTGTTTATAGGCCAGAAGAGTGGGTGTGTTTTTGTCTGAGGGATGGGAATTGGGTTTTGCAACAGTGTTGGTACCCTCATGCCCTGTGAATCCTCCCTCCTGTCACCCACTCTGTGCAGGACAGGCTCAGGGTGCACCTTGTGGTCATTTGCACCCATTTATTTATGCTAAGATCATGGCATCCAGTCCCATCACTTCATGGCTAATAGATAGGGAAACAGTGGAAACAGTGACAGACTTTATTATTTTGGGCTCCAAAATCACTGCAGATGGTGACTGCAGCCATGAAATTAAAAGACACTTACTCCTTGGAAGAAAAGTTATGACCCACCTAAACAGCATATTAAAAAGCATAGATATTACTTTGCCAGAGAAGGTCCGTCTAGTCAAAGCTATGGTTTTTCCAGTGGTCACGTATGGATGTGAGAGTTGGACTATAAAGAAAGCTGAGCACCAAGAATTGATTCTTTTGAGCTGTGGTGTTGGAGAAGACTTGGAACGACTGATGCTGAGGCTGAAACTCCAGTACTTTGGCCACCTGAGACAGAGAACTGACCCATTCGAAAAGACCTTGATGCTGGGAAAGATTGAAGGCAGGAGGAGAAGGGTACGACAGAGGATAAGATGGTTGGATGGCATCACCGACTCAATGGACATGAGTTTGAGTAAACTCCAGGAGTTGGTGATGGATAGGGAGGCCTGGCGTGCTGCAGTCTATGGGGTTGCAAAGAGTTGGACACGACTAAGCAACTGAACTGAACTGATTTGACTCCAGGCCACACACTTTGTTGCAGGGAGGGAAACTCCTTTCAGCGACCGAGAGTTGGCTCTTGTCTAACACTTGGAAATGATTTTTCCAAAGACTCATACATGTTGACAAAGCAAGAAACTCTATTGGGAAGGGGTGCCCAGGCAGAGAGCAACAGGGTAAGGGAACCTAGGAGGACTGCTCTGCCACGTGGCTCTCAGCCTCAGGTTTTATGGTGATGGGACTAGTTTTGGGGTTGCCTCTGGCCAGTCATTCTGATTCAGAGCCCTTCCTGGTGGCTTGCGCATCGTTCAGCCAAGGTGGATTCCAGCGAGAAGGATTCTAGGATGTTGGTAGGACATATGGTCTGGTGTCTTCTCTCTCCTTTTGACCTTTCAGTTGGTGGTGGCTTGTTAATTCCATGTTCCTTACCAGTACCTCCTGTTGTAAGATTATTCAGGCAAATAGTGACTGTGGTACCCTGGCGAGGGTGGGTGGTTTTGGTCAGTGGTTTCCCCTAACAACCCTATCTCAGATATTATACAAAAGTTCATTGTAATTCAGGAGATCAGGCTAATTTCCAGTCCTATTCGAGGTCCTAATCGAATGGGGACAGTGGCATTGTAACTATGCAGTTTTACCTTTTTTATAAAATAATAAGGTTATTGAGATGCTCAGAAGCCTAGGGTTAACTGAAGAGGCAGGACAATGCATTGTTTATAAGACCAGAAGCAATTTCAGTATGACAAAGGGGAGGAAAATGAGAAATCAGAAGCTAATTATTTTGGTGGTAAAGGTTCTACTCAGACACCCCAAGGGCAAAAGGTGACTTTATTTTAATTGCTTCTCTGTACTACCTCTATTCTGCTGTGTGAAGAATGGAAAGGAAAAAGTGAATTTCTATGGATTTTCCTTTTTAATTAAACCATGTTGTTAGTTTCTGATAGCATTTTGATTGCTTACAATTCAGGCTGTTTTTTCATTTCTTTTGTATATGGAATTAAGGTTTGTGAACCAGACTGAGTCAGCCACCCACTGACAGCTAAAAAAGTGGCCATCTAGCTTCAGGCAGATTTATTTGAAAATTAGTTTAAATTAGTCACAGAATGGAAATTAAGCCTAGACAAACCAGATGTGTGTTTTGGTTATTCTTGTATACAGGCTGTTTGCAAAAAGTGAAGCATGATCTCAATCTCGTTTCCTATACCCTGTTTTTCTGTGTATAGTATGTTAGTGTGTCCATACATAGCATGATATGTGAGATTACTTCTAAGACAGTAAATATTCTTTCCAAGAATCACAAGTAAATGTACCACTTTATGTAAGAGCCAAGTTCTTCAAATCAACTCTTTTTTATTTGGATTTATTATCCTTTTAGGAATGTCTTTTCATTATTTTATTGATCTTCAGTTGGCAGCTACTAGTTTTCCTGAATATTTATGCAACTTAATTCTAAAATGGGCTTCCCAGGTGGCACTTGTGGTACAGAACCTGCCTGCCAATGCAGGAGACATGAGACATGGTTCGATCCCAGGGTTGGGAAGAGTGGCTGGAGATGGAAATGGCAGCTCACTCCAGTATTCTTGCCTCAAGAATCCCATGGACAGAGGAGCCTGGAGGGCTACAGTCCATAGGTCACAAAGTTGGATGCAAAGAAGCAACGTAGCACACACACTGAGGTCTTAAGTGCACTAGAGCAGCTGACTCTTTTACATTTTTTTTTTCCTTCTCTCAAGTGAATTAGAAAACAAAACAGCTTTGGAACCTATAGCTTCCAGTCTTTCCAGCTGAATCTCCAGATACTGTGTAACAGAGACAAGTTGTCTTCACTGGACTCTATTTGAATCTCTGACTCACGGAAAGTATGACAAAATAAAATGGTCGCTTTAAATCGTTTGAGTACTTTTGAGAGAGAGAGAGAGTGAACTAACTCAGTCGTGTCCGACTCTTTGCAACCCCATAGACTGTAGCCTACCAGGTTCTTCCATCCATGGAATTTTCCAAGCAAGAGTACTGGAGTGGGTTGCCATTTCCTTCTCCATGGGATTTTCCCCACCCAGCGATGGAACCCTGGTCTCCCACATTGCAGGCAGCTGCTTTACTGTCTGAGCCACCAGGGAAGTACTTTACCTTACTCAAGTTGTCTGTTAATTTGGAAAACGTGTACATGTGTTTATTAATTTCTTAGGAAGAACATCTCTTTATTTACTTCAGAGATCATCTTTGATACAAATGAGTATAATTGTAGTTATTCCATAACAATATATATATTTTATGTACATATGTATCATAAGGTCAGTAATAGCTAGTATTGATACGTCCTGTGTGCTTTGTTAAATTATCCTTAACTGTTTCAACACCTTTTAAATTTCACATTGCTTAACAGATGAGTAAACTGGAAGCTCAGAGAGTTTAAAACATTCATCTTAAGTCACTCAAGATAACAAATGTGGAGATTGCTGTTCGAATGAGGTCTTCTTGACTTCTGACTTCATGCTTTTCCTCCATACCACATTGTCTTCCTGAAGGGCCAGTGCAAAGGCAGGGTGCCCACAGCCCCAAGCCCAAAAAGGATTTACTTTGGTATCTATCTTTTTTAGCATTTGTAAAGTGAAAAATTCTACAATCTAGGAAGGCTATGTATACTCATTAAATATGCACAGCTGCAAATTTACCCACAAGAAAATATATTTGAGAATTAATTTTAAAGCATTTTTTCCTTTAAAAAACAGATTGAAACAAAAATTAGAGATAGGCTTTTATTTTATTAAATATATATTAAATATGCTCCAGTCTAAATAGATACAAACATTATATGAAAAATCCTAATGTGCCAACAATGCTGAAATGTTATTGTTTTATGTTATTACTTGCATAAGTCTTTCTATCCATAACATAGTACCATATCATAAAAATATATATTGTTTTACGGGTTTTTTTGGTTTTGTGTTATCTTTTTATCATTACCTGTAATGAACGTGCATACACATTTAGAGCTTGCCACTTCATACAACATTGAATTTTTAAAAGTTACATATATTGATGTTACCGAATGCAAGTTTGTGAGCCCAATGCACAGTGAGGCCAAAAAATCCTGAAACATCAGTTTGGAGCAGAGATAAGTTTATTGCAGGGCCAAGCAAGGAGAATGGGTAGCTCATGCCCCCCAGACTCCAAGCTCCCAGAGCAGTTTTATCAGAGCATTTTTAAAGGCAAGGTGGGTGGTGGGTGGTCCACCAGGTATGTGATCAGCTCATACACAGTTCTCTGCTTAATGATGATTGATTCTTAGGCACCAGAAAGTCTAAGAGCTACACCCTCATGATCATCAAGTAGTTAATTTCATCCATTTGGTGGTGGTTTTAGCATCTGAAAATCTCTGGAAGTATTTCAGATACTGTTATCTAGTTACTTCAGAGGAGCTACAGCAGAGGATAGAGGGGGACCTGTCCTGGGAAGGCCTCACAGGGTTCTGCTTAGTATGTGATACATGTAGATTTTAAGTCATTTTATTTGGTATAGAATATTGTGTTATACAACTATGCCATAGTTTATTCCTCCATTTAAATGTTGATTTCTAATATCTTGTTATTGAAAAATACAGTGAACATTCTGCAGTGTGGGTCTATTGCAGGGTAGACACGCAGATTCAGCTTTGCTCAATATTGCACAATTTACTTTCCCTTTGGGAACATTTAAAAAGCAGTGTGTGAAGGAGCCTGAAAAATTAGCATAATATTGTAGGCACAATTGACATCTGTTGCTTTTAGCTTTAAAGTCCCAGTCAACTTGGAGATAGTAAAAGTTCACTTTTAACATCTTGTTCACTGTGTTAAATAACCCACTCTGTAAAGAAATGAAAAGGGAAATTTTAAATTCTTGGAACCAGAAATACTGTTTGTCAGAATTTGCAGTAAATGGTAGAAGTAGTATTCACAGCATGATTTATGACTTTAAATCGTTTATCAAGAGAAAAATGATTGCATACAAATAAAGCATTCAATTTGATAAACTGGAGAAAGAGTCCCAGAGTAGAGGACAAAGAAACAAGAGGGAAGAGAAATAATAGAGATAGAAATCAGTGACAAGGAGAACAAAACAGACAAATGATTAACCAGTAATAAAAATTCTAAAAATTGGTTCTTTCAAAACAGACAGAATTCTAAGAAGATTAAAATATAAGAGGCAAACAAAAATGCAACTCCAGTGCTTCCCCAACTTATTCTTCCTCCTGCTCGGGTGACTCTTTCCCCTCTAAACTCTAATTGACCCAGCCAACCTCTTCTCCGCCCAGGGAGAGGAGCAAGGCTCCATCTCAGAGTTTTAACTTTCACTTCTAAGATGCATCAAGCTCTCTCCCTCTTCAGGGAGTGCAAACAGAATGAACACAGAATGAATTAGATTTCTGTTCTTACTGGAACTGATTACATTTATATTAAAATTCCATTGTAGATACATTGCAATTTTTAAAGAAAGATTTATAGAGTCATCTGTTGGTATCTGCAGGGAATTGGTTTTAGGACCAAAATCAAATGGATCCTCGAGTCTCATAGTCAGCTCTCTGTATTTGCAGATCAGCATCTCGGATTCAACCAACTATGGATTGTGAACAGAGTATATGGTCTGTGATTGGTTGACTCAGGATTTGGAAATCATAGATAGACAGACATATGTATGTCTGTCTGTAATAGCTTCATCCCCCTCTTGTTTTCAGCTATTTCCTTTACCCATTTTTTTTTTTGAAACTTTCAGTTCAGTTCAGTCGCTCAGTCGTGTCCAACTCTTTGCGACCCCATGAATCGCAGCACGCCAGGCCTCCCTGTCCATCACCAACTCCCAGAGTTCACTCAGACTCACATCCATCGAGTCGGTGATGCCATCCAGCCATCTCATCCTCTGTTGTCCCCTTCTCCTCTTGCCCCCAATCCCTCCCAGCATCAGGGTCTTTTCCAGTGAGTCAACTCTTCTCATGAGGTGGCCAAAGTACTGGAGTTTCAGCTTTAGCATCATTCCTTCCAAAGAACACCCAGGGCTGATCTCCTTTAAAATGGACTGGTTGGATCTCCTTGCAGTCCAAGGGACTCTCAAAAGTCTTCTCCAACACCACAGTTCAAAAACATCTTTAGGTAATAATATATGTAGATACTCCGTGTGTGTGTGTGTGTGTGTGTGTGTGTGTGTGTGTTTTGTCTGCTTACACAGGTCCTCTAGCGGAGACAACAATTCCAAAGAAGGCTATACAACACATATAAGATCTTGAAATCCTATGTACACAGTAAAAAAACACAAATTGATGATAGATAATTGACTCACATTGTTACTGCTATGACCTTAATGAATCTGTATTTAAAGATGTTTGAAAATGTTTTTCTCTTTGAAAAATGTTTCAGTGTCTTAAGAAGGTGCTAATAAAATAGATGCTTCTGGAAACACATTTGCTGTCATCATTAATTGAACCACAACAATTCATAACAAGATTATATTTTGACAGAAGATTTGTAAGGAAGTAATTAAAATTTTCACAGACAGAATCTGTTTGATTCCTAAGGAAGACTTTTCCTGACTTTAGGATCTATGAGATTAAAGAAAAAATAGGCACTGAGTGGAAACTCTTATATGATCTTTTCAAGTTATCTTTGAGAAAGGACAGACTTACTGCTGAATTGAATAGGTTAAGGGAAAACAGGTAAAGGGGCCGGAAGATATTATTTAGTTTATGAATAAAAGTAGTATTTTCTAGGTCTTTTATTTTTTGGTTTGTGCGAAACTCCCCGAAATTGACTGAAGGAGATGCACTTTTTCTTAGTGTCCTCAAGTCCTGAGCTTGGAAGAGCTAAGGTGAAGGTCACACAGGTAAAAATAAAAGACACTGAGAGACAGTGTAGGGACCCACCCAAAGGCAGACATTCAGTCTAGACAGCCACATGCCCAGGTGTCTGTGACCGAGGCAGGAATGCTGGATCTTTATGATCAGTAGAGCATTTCTGTCTCTATCAAGAGACAGTGTTATCAAAAGTTGAATGATAAGGCATCTGGTCTGATTTATGATTTGGGTTTTTGGCATTGGAATTTAAATGGATTCCATTGGATTGATTGGAATCTAAAAACATGGGTTGAGACATTCATAGTCATTTATTTTTTGGAAAAATACATATTCAGCACCTTCTAGGTAGGAGCTATATATGTGTGTGTGTGTGTGTATGTGTGTGTGTGTGTGTGTGTGTATATATATACACACACACTTAGGCATTGATGATGTAGAACTAAATGATAAATTATCACCTTTAAAGAACTTATATTCTAGGGGGAAATACATTTATATATTTAGAGGAAATACTCAACAAACCAATTATCATAGTTCCCTATGACAAGTGTTATAATGGATATATGCATAGAGTGTTCTGGAAATAAGAGGAAAAAGAATTTGCTTCTCCCTCGAGATTTCACTTTTCTATTTTTATGTCAAAAGGATGAATATTCAAAGATTTAATGAAAATGTAAGCCTCTAAGGAAAAAGGAGGCTTTTTAAAGGGCTCTCTGCTTATTTTCTTCATCTTTTGCCTGTGATCAGGTAAGTATCTGCTTTTCATCATTCAGTTCAATCGCTCAGTTATGTCCGACTCTTTATGACCCCATGAATTGCAGCAGCCAGGGCTCCCTGTCCATCACCAACTCCCAGAGTCCACCCAAACTCATGTGCATCGAGTCGGTGATGCCATCCAGCCATCTCATCCTCTGTCGTCCCCTTCTCCTCCTGCCCCTAATCCCTCCCAACATCAGAGTCTTTTCCAATGAGTCAACTCCTCGCATGAGGTGGCCAAAGTATTGGAGTTTTAGTCTCAGCATCAGTCCTTCCAGTGAACACCCAGGACTGGTCTCCTTTAGGATGGACTGGTTGGATCTCCTTGCAGTGGAAGGGACTCTCAAGAGTCTTCTCCAACACCACAGTTCAAAAGCATCAATTCTTGGGCACTCAGCCTTCTTCACAGTCCAACTCTCACATCCATACGTGACCACTGGAAAAACCCTAACCTTAACTAGATGGACCTTTGTTGGCAAAGTAATGTCTCTACTTTTGAATATGCTATCTAGGTTGGTCATAACTTTCCTTCCAAGGAGTAAGCGTCTTTTAATTTCATGGCTGCAATCACCATCTGCAGTGATTTTGGAGCCCCCCAAAATAAAGTCTGACACTGTTTCCACAGTTTCCCCATCTATTTCCCATGAAGTGATGGAACCAGATGCCATGATCTTAGTTTTCTGAATGTTGAGCTTTAAGCCAACTTTTTCACTCTCCTCTTTCACTTTCATCATTATATCACCAGAAAAGTGAGAGTGTTAGTTTGTCGGTCCTGTCAGACTCTTTGTGACCCCATGTACTATAGCCCACCAGGCTCCTATGTCCATGAGATTCTCCAGGCAAGAATGCTGAAGTGGGTTGTCATTTCCTTCTCCAGGGGATCTTCCTGACCCAGGGATTGAACCCAGGTCTCCTGCATTACAGGCAAATTTTTTTTTTTTTTACCATCTGAGCCACCAGAGAAGCCCTCATCACCAGAAATGCCTGTCAAATAATTGAATATTGCATGACAGTTTCACATCACTCTACCTAAAGTGTCCTCAAGGAAGTTTGTACAACTGGCGAATTATTTAGGGATAGCCTAAACACTTCATAATACTTTAAACAATTGGTTTTTTTAGTGTAGTCTAGAATTCTGAACCACCGTATCAAGAAGATAGACCCCAAACGTCACCTTTTTCCAAAACTCAGAAGTTCTGGTCGGAGCATAGGAGTAATAGTTGCATGCCTGTCTCGTCTTCAGCTATTTACTTTACCCAATTTCTTCTTGGAACATTCGGTGATGGCCTGATTCTAACAAAAAAGATAATTGTGCTTGCTGTCAAAGCTCCAGATTCTCAACAGGAAGACAGACTATTGGGCAGCGATTTTGGTTGTGGAAATATCCTTCAAGCATCAAAATCAGATAAGAGGGAGAAAATTAATCCTCTTAGTGGGAGGCAGGTTTTGCTGGAATCTATCTCAGAGATGAGATCAGTGCTGTCAGGATAGAGACAGTCTCTTGTGTCTGCTTCACGAAGATAGTTGGGTCCCATCCCTACTTACCTTTGATGACTCTAAATCTTGCTCTCCCTGGCTAATCACTCAAGCTGGATAAAGTGCAGTTTAGCTGACATGTATCTTCCTTCCTTCTTCTTTTTCTCCTAACTTACCTCCAGTCATTATCCTCTCTTGCCAAGCACATAATAATACTCTATCCTTTTATGTGTGCAAAATAATTAATAAAAAATTTTGCTCTGTTCTTTCTCTAATTGCTCCTCAATTGGATCCAGGAAATTAACATACTAGAGTAATGAAGATGCACTGAATCTCTGACTCAGAGAGCTGTTGCTATTTTACAAGCTAGACAGTAAAAGGTGACTGGCAGTGGTAGGTGCTGTTAACGAGCACAGCAGTAGGGTGGAGCCGGGAGAAAGAATTGTTCCTAGAAGCCTATGCATGTCTCCCATGCCATGCTCACGTGCGCTGTGTCTCAGTCACGTCCGACTCTTTGTGACACTATGGACTGCAGCCCACCAGGCTCCTCTGCCCAAGGAGTTCCAGGCAAGAACACTGGAGCGTGGTGCCATTTCCTCTTCCAGGGGTCCTTCCCTATCTGGAGATTGAACCCACGTCTCTTGTGTCTCCTGCATTAGCAGGTGGATCCTTTACCACTAGCGCCACCTGGGAAGCCGATGTCATATGTCTCAATTATGTTGGTAGTGAAGTTTAGTTCTTGAAGAGGTTGTGAATATTCTTTGGACAGAAGGGAGAAACCGGGCTTGTGGGGCACCATAAACTATCAACATGTTATGGGTGGAAGAGGATTCTTGGATTTCCAACTAAAAGAGATAAGGCAAAGGCAGAGCATTGGGAAGTACAAGAGCAATTTGTGCAGGAAAGCACTTTCCTTGAGTTTGCTGAGAGGCAGAGATCAGTGGGAAGGGCATCTCAGGAAATTGTTGAGTCTTCTTTAAAATCAAATCAGGGGATTTCTCTTTCCTTGCAACAACACAGAGTGCCATAGCGCACTAAGGAAAGCAAGTCAGATGACAAGAGCCTTTGGGGACAAAAGTCACTTAAGCACCATTCTAAAACTGGAAAACAACTCCCATCTCCTTCTGCACTGGAGGAGTTAGAGTGTTTTTATGGCAGTATAGGAATGGGGATTTGTTTGTTTTCAGTGGCTGTGCCACAAGTGGAAGAAGGCACCATGATTTATCTATATCAGTTTCTCCTTTTCTCCTACAGCTCCTTTCCTGTTTTGGGTTGCTTGTACTGTAAATGTTACATAGAAAGTGCCCTGGTTTTGGACACAGAGAGTGGGGAAGAGAGATTTTTTGGGGGGAGGGGGGGTTTGTTTCTCATGCCAGTGTCTGGAATGTGAATTTCCTCTTCTGAGAACTGAGTGAGATGGGAGGAGATGTTGCCAGGAAAACTTCCGGAGTATATGACAGTTATCTTCAGGAGAAGCACCAAAGCCACTCCCAACTCTACCAATTTTTTTATTCAATTTTCTGATGCTGGATTCAGAAGTCCTTATGGCATTTCATAAAAATAATTAGCTGTGGATAAGCCTTGCTCAATCACCTTGGCCCCACAAGATAAATATTATCTATGCTGAATGTTGTGGTATGTGAGATAGGCTTTGTATAAGTTTCTTATTTTAATGGGCTTCCCAGGTGGCTCAGTGGGTAAAAAATCCACCTGCGCTGCAGGAGATGTGAGTTCAATCCCTGAGTCAGGAAGATTTCCTGGAATTGGGCATGGCAATCCACTCCAGTATTCTTGCCTGGGAAATCCCATGGACACAGGAGCTTTGGTGGACTACAGTCTCTAGGGTCTCAAAGAGTCAGACATGACTGCAGCAATTGAGCACATTGGCTTGTGTTAATACTGAATGTAGCACTCAGATGATTTGCCCTCAGAATTGAGAGCTTCATGTTTCAATTTATGCTTAAAAAGAAACAAGTCCACATTCAGAAAACTCCAGATGGATCGGGTCTCAACAGGAGTTGTTGGCCAGGGTTCCCAGAGTCATTAGGCTAAAGCCGGCAACACTTTCTAAAAGATATTCCTTGCTAATGCTCTAGACAGCTCTCCGCAGGTATATTTCCCTTGATCAAATTTTAGAATAGCATGCCTTTTCTATCCCTTTAATCTCTTTTTAGAAACTAGGCAGGAAACTATATTGCAAAGACTGGCTTATAATATGAACCGTCACATCTCTTTTTCTGCGTGATTGTACAATGTCTGATGCACAGGTTTCTTTTGTTATTTTTACATTATCTTCAAAATGTTCAAGTATTTCCTTGGAGTGTTCAAATTTTCCATAATAAAAAGTGTGATGGTCCAGTTTTCATGTTTAAGGAACTTGGACTGTATTAAACTCTTCCACATCATTTTTTTTAATGTTTTTTCTTGTATCCACTTCCCACTTTGGCCCCTTCGCCCTTGCATTTCCAACACCTTCCCTTCCCTTCGTTGCAGTTCATAGTGATTAACGGTAGGTGGCAGTACAGTTTCAAGCTCAAAGAGCGTTTAAGGGCTTCCTGACTCTGCAGACTAATTAAGGAGGGTGCATAGGAGAAACTGAATTATACAAGCAAATGGTAAAACAGGGGTGTTTTCAAAACACCAACTATAACTAAGCACAGGAACTTATTTAAAAACACAGGATATTTCAAGTACAGCTCACGTGGGGACCATCGGGTATATATTTGAATAGGAGGAAACTATGAGCATGAACAGAATTAGAAGAAATTTACATCAAAGGAGAAGAACTCACCAAACAGCCTTATTATTTGAGTCCTGGGACTTATTTCCCCACCTCCACACAAATGCCCATCTCTCTCCTTCCTCTTTCCGCACCCTCCCCTCTGTTGGTGGTGAATGTTACCTTTGAGGCTGTTTGGCAGTCCCTCAATGGGTTTGTGACCACTTGAATAGAGAATGTGTTTGTCTTTCTCCCATTTCAATGCCACTCTGTGTGGCTGCTGTAACTTTCATCTCTCTCACTCCCATTCTCGCCTGCTCCCTTACTGTATGAGCTTTGTTCATTGTCTTAATAGCAATTTTCATAATTAGCAGGGAGGAAAAGAAAACAAAGAGAAGCCTGTATAATGGATGGAGATTCTCAGTGCTAAGGGATTTCTGGTTCTATTTTACCTTCTTGGAGATGCTTGGGGGCTGGAGTGATGGTGGTGAAGATGTCACCTATATCCATGATCTCACTGTTGCTCCCTCAAGCCCTCAAGATGATGTCATGGGCTGCGCATAGCAATCCTTAGGCAATGCACATCCTCAAGGGAAGCTCAAGGGAGAATGCTGTTGCCCAGAGATGATTACCTACAGTCATGCTTTGAGACCATATTAAATCATCCCTTGGCCGGCTTGATTTAAATTGAGTGTTCTTCGTTCATCCACAGTTGCAGGAAATAAATTCGATTTGTGTAGCCTCATGACTTTAACATAAAACAGGAGAAAAATAGAGATGGTGTTTCTGCAGCAGTGGTGTGTGGACCCTTGAAATGAGCCTGGACTGGATGTCCACCTGGGAAACCAGTTTCCATTCAGGCCATTTCTCAAGAGTTTGTTAACAGACAGCTAGCAATAATGGCCCAGGCAAGAGACAAGAGTCCAGCCTGGGGAACTTTGCCCAGGCCTGCATGTTGTCTTTTTTTAAAATTGGAATACAGTTGCTTTACAATGTTGTGGTAGTTTCTGCTGTACAGCAAATGAACCAGCCACAAATACACATATATCTCCTCTTCCTTCCATTTCCTTCCCATTTAAGTCACCACAGAGCACAGAGTAGAGTTCCCTGTACTATACAGTCAGTTCTCATTAATTATCTATTTTTTACATAGTGGTGTATGTATGGCAATCCCAATCTATCCCACCCACTCCTTCCCTCCTTGATGCCCATATGTTTGCTCTCTATGTCCATGTCTCTAGATATGCTTTGCAAATAAGTTCATCTGTACCATTTTTTTAGATTCCACATATATAAGTTCAGTGCAGTTCAGTTCAGTCACTCAGTTGTGTCCGACTTATTGCAACCCCATGGACTGCAGCACGCCAGGCTTCCGTGTCCATCACCAACTCCCGGAGCTTGCTCACACTTATGTCTATCGAGTCGGTGATGCCATCCAACCATCTCATCCTCTGTCATCCCCTTCTCCTCCTGCCTTCAATCTTTCCCAGCAAAAGGGTCTTTTCAAATGAGTCAGTTCTTCACATCAGGTGGCCAAAGTATTGGAGTGTCAGCTTTAGCATCAGTCCTTCCAGTGAATATTCAGGACCCGTTTCCTTCACGATGGACTGGTTGGATCTCCTTGCAGTCCAAGGGACACTCAAGAGTCTTCTCCAACACCACAGTTCAAAAGTATCAGTTCTTCAGCGCTCAGCTTTCTTTATGGTCCAATTCTCACATCCATACAGTTCAGTGCAGTCACTCAGTCGTATCCAACTCTTTTAGACCCCATGAATTGCAGCATGCCAGGCCTCCCTGTCCATCACCAACTCCCGGAGTTGACCCAAACTCATGTCCTTTGAGACGGTGATGTCATCCAACCATCTCAACCTCTGTCGTCCCCTTCTCCTTCTGCCCTCAATCTTTTCCAACATCAGGGTCTTTTCAAATGAGTCAGCTCTTTGCATCAGGTGGCCAAAGTATTGAAGTTTCAGCTTCAGCACCAGTCCTTTCAGTGAACACCCAGGGCTGATCCCCTTTAGAATGGACTGGTTGGATCTCCTTGCAGTTCAAGGGACTCTCAAGAGTCCTCTCCAACACCACAGTTCAAAAGCATCAATTCTTTGGTGCTCAGCTTTCTTCATAGTCCAACCCTCACATCCATACATGACTACTGGAAACACCATAGCCTTGTCTAGACGGACCTTTGTTGGCAAAGTAATATCTCTGCTTTTGAATATGCTATCTAGGTTGGGCATAACTTTCCTTCCAAGGAATAAGCGTCTTTTAATTTCATGGCTGCAGTCCCCATCTGCAGTGATTTTGGAGCCCAAAAACATAAAGTCTGACACTGTTTCCACTGTTTCCCCATCTATTTCCCATGAAGTAATGAGACCAGATGCCATGATCTTAGTTTTCTGAATGTGGAGCTTTAGCCCACTTTTTCACTCTCTTCTTTCACTTTCATCAAGAGGCTTTTTAGTTCCTCTTCACTTTCTGCCATAAGGGTGGTGTCATCTGCATATCTGAGGTTATTGATATTTCTCCCAGCAATCTTGGTTCCAGCTTATGCTTCATCCAGTCCAGCATTTCTCATGATGTACTCTGCATAGAAGTTAAATAAGCAGGGTGACGATATACAGCCTTGACGTACTCCTTTTCCTATTTGGAACCAGTTTGTTGTTCTAAGTCAAGTTCTAACTGTTGCTTCCTAACCTGCATGTAGATTTCTCAGGAGGCAGGTCAGGCGGTCTGGTATTCCCATCTCTTTCAGAATTTTTCGGTTTGTGGTGATCCACACAGTCAAAGGCTTTGGCATAGTCAATAAAGCAGAAATAGATGTTTTTCTGGAATTCTCTTGCTTTTTCCATGATCCAGCAGATGTTGGCAATTTGATCTCTGGTTCCTCTGCCTTTTCTAAAACCAGCTTGAACATCTGGAAGTTCACAGTTCCCGTATTGTTGAGGCCTGGCTTGGAGAATTTTGAGTATTACTTTACTAGCATGTGAGATGAGTGCAATTGTGTGGTAGTTTGAGCATTCTTTGGCATTGCCTTTCTTTGGGATTGGAATGAAAACTGACCTTTTCCTTTCCTGTGGCCACTGCTGCGTTTTCCAGATTTGCTGGCAATACATGTACATTACCATATGTGAAACAGATAGCTGGCAGGCTCTGCTGCATTGCACAGGGAGCTCAGCTTAGTCATCCGTGATGAGCTGCAGGGGTCGGATGAGGGGTGGAAGGGAGTCTCAAGAGGCAAGGGATATATGTATATTTAAGCTGATTATTTCATTGTACTGCAGAAACCAACACACAATTTTAAAGCAATTATATGCCAACTAAAAACAAAAAAAAAGCCCAGCTCAGACAGTTCTTGAGTTTTGAAGCCTTGTTTTACTCTTTTTGAAAGAGCATTGAAAGAGCATTGGTCTTCCTCTCTTCTGTGCTCTTTACTCATACATGTTTTGATGATTGCATTTTTTCATTATAATCATTTGGTTAGATATTTTCCTCCTGCACTAAATTATGTGTTCCGTGAAATTGATGTCTTGTTTCTTTTTCAATCTACATCACTCTTAGGCCTGGTGCTTAAGAGGGTCTCAAGTAACAGTTATTATTCAGGTTCAAATAATTATAAATGGAAAGATTCAGATCTGAATAATCATTATTCAGGGTTAATAAAATAGGTGAAAGATTTTTAAATGCTGGACTTCAATTTCTGTTTTCACTGTCTTTGCTGGATTTGAATGGAATGTAAATAAACATGTGAAATAATACCAAAACAAACAAAACAGGACAAAATCAAGTGTAAAGATCCTGTTGTTGTTCAGTCAGTAAGTCGTATCTGACTCTTGTGTGACCCTGTTGACCGTAGCCCACCAGGCTCCTCTGTCCGTGGGATTTCTCAGGCAAGAATACTAGAGTGGATTGCCATTTCCTTCTCCAGGGGATCTTCCCACCCTAGGAATCTAACCTGCATCTCCTGCATCGGCAGGCAGATTCTCTGCCCCTGAGCCACCAGGGATGCCCATCATAAAAGAAAATAGTGGTGAGGAAAAAAGTGAGGAGGCAAACTCTAAATCCTGGAGGTTATTTGAGCGCTAGTAAAGCTATAGTCAGCATTAAGAGAGTAGATGCTTTTTGCAGGATAAAGTGTTTGTGGAGGAGATATGAGCAGGCTGGGACAAAACTGCACATCTTTCAGATGCAACTGGAGGAAAAGCAGCGAGCTTTCTTGCCTTCCTGCATTGTCGGGTTAAGGAAGGTTATCTCTTCCCGGGATTCAACCTCTCTGTTTTAAAAATAACTGTGTATACTGCTGATTTCATGGTATTTCTTCTCTCCTGAGCTAAGTTCCATAAAACTTTTTATGCCCATTTCCAGCAATAATGGATGATGTACCTGTCTCAGTGGAATAATTTAGTGACTTGCTCCGGTGAAAGGTGAAATGCTGAGTGAGGATTGAAATACTCCATATGTCTTAAAATTCCACAAACCTAGGCGTGTGGGAGACATTCCATACAGAAACTCAACATGACTAATCCTTAGAAAACAGTCTGAAATCGATCGTTCTTCCCCGCTGCCCGGACATACCGCAGAAGGCATCCCCCTGGGGTTCTCATGGAGCCATCTGGAATTTTTCAGGTTTAATATTAGTGCTTTGCTGCTACAGAAAGGCAGCAAAAACCCTTCCTCCTGGGTCTTCCACCTGAGACATCTAGTGGTCCATCCATCGGCATGGATTTTCCTTTATTCCTATAACTCTGTGAGAAATTAATTGTGAACCATCCAAGACAGGCTTTTGCTTACTTCTTATCAGAAAACACCAGGAATGAAGATGTTTGCTTGTTACTAGCTCTTTTTTATGTCCTGGACAGCTTAAAAAGTTCTCCAGTTTCTTTTTTCCTTTTTAATTTTTATTTTGTGCAGGAGTGGCGTTGAGTAATGGTATTGTGTTAGTTTCAGGAGTGCAGCAAAGTGCTTGGTATACATACACATATGTCAGTTCTTTTTCAAATTCCTTTCCCATTTACGTTGGAACAGAATATTGAGCAGAGTCCCCTGTGCTATACAGTAGGTCCTTGTTGCTTAAGTTTTAAATATAGCAGTGTGTACATGTCAATCCTGTTGCTCCTTTGTTCAGGCCCCTCTGGTCCTTTATTGGATGGTGGGCATGTCTGGGGTGGAGCCTGGAGAGGGCCCACATTGTCACTAATTTGAAGGTTCAGATCACTCCCTGGATCCTTCCTTCCTAGCTGACCTAGGAGCTGGCAGAGTTGAAGGTAATTTGAAGGTGATGTGATTTTTGAGGAGTTCCAGAATGTGTCTGAGTCCAAACTCTAGTGTATGGTGCCGAAAGTAATGCAGTTTAATACATTTTAATCAGGGGTCCTCTTTGTTCTAAATAAGACATGGTCCTAGTGTCCAAGGAGCTCACAGCCTAGTGGGGCTTCCCTGGTGGCTCAGTGGTAAAGAATCTGCCTGCCAAGCAGGAGATGCAGATTCGATCCCTGGGTTGGGAAGAAAGGATCTCCTTCCTGGGAAAGGAAATTGCACCCCATTCCAGTATTCTTGCCTGGGAAATCTCATGGACAGAGGAGCCTGGTGGGCTGCAGTCATTGGAGTTGCAAAGAGCTGGATACGACTTAGCAACTAAACCCCCACCGCCGCCACAGCCTAGTGAGAAGGCTGGTGTGTGAAGGTATGAAACAGGGGCACTTAGGGAGAGGACAGGTCAGCTCCACCTGGGGAGGCCCAGCGGCGTTTCTCAGGCAGATGCCTCAGAGCTGATTTAGGGTGGTGTCAGGGTCCCTCCCTGGAGAAGGCACCCCACTCCAGTACTGTTGCCTGGAAAATCTCATGGACAGAGGAGCCTGACGGGCTGCAGTCCATGGGGTCACTACTAGTCGAACACGACTAAGCAACTTCACTTTCACTTTTCACTTGCACGCATTGGAGATGGAAATGGCAGCCCACTCCAGTGTTCTTGCCTGAAGAATCCCAGGGATGGCGGAGCCTGGTGGGTTGCCGTCTCTGGGGTCACACAGAGTCGGACACGACTGAAGCGACTTAGCAGCAGCAGCAGGGTTCCTCCCTGTGTCTGCTTCCCAGATGCCAACTTTCTGTCCACCAGATCTTGGAACCCTCTGTAGTCTTCACATGCAAATGTTTACTTGAAGAAACCACTGAGGTTGAAATAATTTTACACTTCGCCACCCAGTGAAAGTTAAGGCTGTCTCACCATTACTCCTATGTCTGTATTATTGTACTGTTTGTTCACATAATGGACAAAAGTATTTCTGATCAGTAGATAAAGTAAAATGGTATTGGGCATCCCAAAGTAGCTAAAATTGTCCTTCAACCACTGTGTCCCAATTGAATCATTCTTGCCTCAGTGTTTGCATCCTGTCTCATAAACATTATATTGTTGTTGTTCAGTTGCTAAGTCATGTCTGAGGCTTTGCAGCTTCGTGGACTGCAGCACGCCAGGCTTCCCTGTCTTTCACTATCTCCCAGAGTTTGCTCAAACTCATGTCCACTGAGTTAGTGATGCCATCCAACCATCTCATCCTCTGTCACCCTTTTCTCCTCTTGCCCTCAATCTTTATCAGCATCAGAGTCTTTTCCAATGAGCTGGCTCTTCGCATCAGGTGGCCAAAGTATTGGAGCTTTATTATCAACCTTGCAATGAATATTTAGGGTTGATTTTCTTTATTATTGACTGGTTTGATCTCCTTGCTGTCCAAAGGACTCTCCAGAGTCTTTTCCGGCACCACGATTCAAAAACACCACAGTTCTTCAATGCTCAGTCTTCTTTGTGGTCCAGCTCTCATATCTGTACATGACTACTGGAAAAACCATAGCTTTGACTGTATAGACCTCTGTTGGCAAAGTGATGTTTCTGCTTTTTAATATGCTCCTAGGTTTAGTTGTATTGTGACTGCATATAATATTAGTTATTTAAGTTTGGTAGCTTTATTACCAAACTCATGCATTAGCCTTTGGTCATCTCCCTGCTATGGGCTCCAGCAGGCCCATCATTTAGAGAGGACCCCTCCCTCCTGGTTTCTCGCCTCTCGCTTCAAACTTCCAACACCTCTAAAGACAGTATTATACATCTCTTTCTCCCAAGTAAAGCATGAGTTAGTAATCAAGACAGTATCTTTCAAGCTTGGGGGGAATTCATCCGCAAGGTTGTGTCTGTATTGCCCCTAAGTAACTTAATTAGTAGTCAGCTGAGAAAGAAAAGAAGGTTTTTATTGTGAAAGGGATTGATACATTATCCACTGGGATCTTTTGGCATCTTTATTCTCGTTAATGTTACTTTATTTTTGTTTTTTGGCCATGCCCTGTGGCCTGTGGGGTCTTACTTCCCTGACCAGAGTTGGTACCCACACCCCCTGCATTGGAATCAAGGAGTCTTAATCACTGGATCACCAGGGAAGTCCCGTCCATTGCTATTTTAATGTCGTAATTAAACCTGAGCCTCAAATGATAGGTAAAAGTCACCAATTTGTGAAAATTATGTGGGACCCCAGTGGTTGCCCTGTTGTCTAATCCTGGTTCTGATAGGTTTAGAAACAGCCAGCATATAAAGTGTCTATGTCATATCACTCAAACATTAAATTCCACGAACAGTGGAAGCAAAACCCAATAATGCTTAGGGAACATCATGGCTTTTTACTTTGGTTTCATTTTGTATTGTCCAAGTAGATTTCTTTTTCCCGATAGACACTTAATCTAGGGCTTATTTACATCCCCAGCATTTTCTCTGGAGAGCTGGCCTTGGGCACTAGTGGCATCGCAGGGATTTTGTCCATCGCCACATTTCTATGAGTTCTATTTGTGTGTGTGATAAACCCAGACAGTTTAATTAAGTTTGTTTCAGTCTTACATCACCGTGCTGACAGACTGTTTTTTAAATCTTATTTATTTGTATATGTGTGGCTGCTCTGGGTCTTCCCTGATGCGCGAGGACTTTCTCTAGTGGCAGTTCATGGGCTTCTGGTCGTGGTGGCTTCCTTTGTTCCAGAACACAGGCTTTAGGCATGCAGGTTTCAGTAGTTGCGGTGTGCAGGCTCAGTTGCTCTGCGGTATGTGGGATCTCCCCAGATCAGGAATCAAACTCATGTCTACTGCATTACCAGGTGGATTCTTAACCACGAATCCACCAGGGAAGTCCCACTAATAGACTCTTTTAGTAACATCTACCACTTAACTAATCCAGGTAAGCTTTGGGAGTTACTCGCTGGAACATACCATACAACCAACACATTAATTATACCATCTACTGTATTGAATTTCTGTTTAACTGAATTTTCATGGTGTAATTTCGACAAGATTTCTTGATCATTGTACTTAGAATTATCAGTATCGCTTGCAAAAGATTTATCATGCTTATTGTCTCATTTTAGGTCACCAGTCTCTTCAGAAGATCACGGTAAGAACCTGTCTTACTTATACTAATTCAAAGGTGAAAGTTGAGCTGTGGGCCTTGCATTTCATTGTCAGCAGAATCATTTAAGAAAATGTCTTTAAGATGTTTGTCATGTGTTTTTTTTTAAGTGCCAATTATGAAGTGCTTTTAAAAGCTTAATTCATCCTAGCTAAATTTGGTATCTTGTACTATCTTCAGATCTGTTACAACTCTTTTTTTTGACAAATATTGCAAAGTTTAATGTATTCTGATTTCTGTCCCGTCTCTGGATACCATTGACCCTTGAACCATGTGGGGATTAGGAGCATCAATCCTCCACACAGTCAGAAATTTGTGTGTGACTTAGAGTTGACCCTTCGTATCTGTGATCTCTCCGTTTTCTTGAATTCAACCAGCTGTGATTCCTGTAGTGCTGTCGTTTTTACTGTTGAAAATAATTCCTCACACAAGTGGACCTGGGCAGGTCACACTCACGTTGTTCAAGGGTCAGCTGTACTTTTTGTGGCTTTGGGCTAGTTGTGTGGCTTCTCTGAGTCACAGATTTCACCTTTAAAATGGGAGTGGTAGTATATATTTCCTAAAGTCCCTTCCAGATGGGACACTGAGATGTGTGGAGGATGTTATAAGTCTGATATGAGGCTGAGTGGTAGTTCTCTGAGTCGTTACACAGTTAAGATGAGTTATTTACATTTTAAGAGACAACTGTCTTATTCAAAGGAGAATATGTATAGTTTTATCTCAGCTAGCTTTAAAGTTGTGTGTGTATTCAATCAGTCGGTCAAAAATGTTTACTAAGTGTTTACAGTGGGTCAGTTATATGATCATGTTATACAGGTATGCTCTATGGGGCTATATGCGGGGACAAGATGATGCGTGACACACAGCTTTCTCCCTCAAGGATTTCTTTGGGGGATGGAGTTGGTGGAATGCCACATACCTACTGCTATACAAAACAAAATGCAATTCATCTTATAAAAGGGGGATAAACCAGGACTGTAACAGTACCATGGATGTTCTACTTCATGCTCTTCCTAATTCAGCTGAGGCACCATTATTTATTTAGGCAATCAAGTAAAAAAATAAAAGACATGTTTTAAGTTTTCCTCTTCACTGTCTGTTTCCTACCTGGTCACTAAATTCTGCCAACCCTATTTTTTATACTACTTTTTTCTCTGTTTTCTTTTTCATTCCCATTCCTTTTGTTTAGGGCCTCTCTATGTCTTACTTGGACCTTTAACATTGTCTTCTAACTGATAGCCATTCCCCCAGAATTCCTTCTTTTATTTCACTTTATAACTGCCTATCACCAAAACTGATTATGGCAAAAATCTACTCACATTGCCTGTGGGATGAAATCTTTTCAATAAACCAATAGTTGTATTCTTCTTTCCAATGCTGAACTTAAACCTGAACTAGAAAGTCCTGAAAGATGGAAATCTGTCTTCCTCTCCTGCTCATTGTTTCTTTGGGCCTCTTTTCCCTTCTTTCTGTGCTCTAGCCATGAGGTACTATGTATAGTTTCTGAAACTCTAGTCATAGAGTTTTTACCATATTTATCATGTTTCCCACTTTTATCCAGACTGTTCTGACCGAAGTCCCTCCTCATTTTTGTCAAAGACAGTTTATACTTGTCAATCATCCATCCTCCAAGAGAGCTTTCTGCCCTGCTTAAAATTGCAATGCACATTTTTCTTCATTCTAGAATTTGACTTAAAAATTTGATGCTTGATTTACCTGTCTTCCCTGCTAGACTGTGAGTTCTTTGATGAAGATCCCAACAAATAGCAAACATTCAAAAGATGTTTATTAATTGACTATACTGACAAGAGAGCGGGGAGTTTTTAAGCAGACCTGTTCTGTTGCCATATCATAACGTCTTTCCCTGTATTGGAATAAAGTTGTGTTGTGTTTTATGAAAAATCATAGGGCAGTTATGTTCAGGCCTATCAAGTCAAGTATCGACCATCTAATGATGACCTACTGTTGTATGCTATTTTGTCCATCAGTGTTGGTTGACTGGGTTTTTTAAATTGCATATTTAGGAGTCCTTGGATTTCAGGGTCATAAGATAAACCAGAAATTTATGTTCGGTATTTATTTTGACTAGGGTTTACTGTAATGAACTTTGTTTGCATTTGCCTTCTTCTCTGTATCAGAACTTATTCCCTATTCCAGAATAAAAGGGAGTGAGACTTTAGAATTCCATTTCTATAGTCCATAGTCCACTGGACTATGAGCTAACAGTGAGCACTGCCCATATCCTGAGGAGTCCTGAAAGGTGATGACTACCAGGAAGTCTTGATCAGTATCAACAGCACTTCAGAATCAATTATTTTGAAAATGGGTGTATGTGATCAGTTAAAGACACATTATCCAAACTTGGGGTTTTTCCATCCTCATGGCTGCAAAACATTTATTACATGTCATGCCTCTTAATTTGATTCTGCAACTTCCAAAAGTGATTCAAATATGTAGCATAAACTTAAAATGATGATGTAACTAATCTCATCTGATTTTCATCTTCTGGCCCATGTATCCATGGAAAAATATTCTTTTCCTTTATCACCAAGATTTTCTACTAGTACTTAAAATGTGTTTTCTTATGTTTATACATTTTTACATGTTCATGTTTGCTGTGGTTTGCATAAAACCTTAAGTATCATGTCATCAAGCTGTGTTTGGATATAATAATAACACTGCAATATACTTGGAAGAGAAGTAAGAACTAGTAATTTTGCTTTCTCAGAGTTATGGGTAGAAAAATCAAGGCACATCGGCAATCAGATCATGAAATCAGAAAGCTCAGTGCCTCTTGCTTTTCTGTTTTGTTTGCTTTCTGCCAGTGGGCTGGTCCCTCACTCTGACTGGTCCCTTTGGGCATCGCCAAAACAGACTTTGTTCTTGAGAAAATCTCATTTTCCAGAGTCCAATAGCCCTGACCTTCTCAATCCCCTCAGATTATCACCCTTTTACAGAAAATGTGCTTGGTTAGCGTGGCTTTGTCATTTTCCTTCCAAGTTTCCGTTCCCTCGGCCGTAAAGCGAGGCTGTTCGTATCTACCTTGCCTGCCTTCCTCATGGGACTGTTATGAGTTCAGTCGTGAAATTGTCTGTGAAATCACTTTCCCATTTGTGAAAAGCAGCCCTGACATAATGCTGTTGCTGTCCACAGTCGATGGGGAAATATGTGTTTACTATGATGTTTGCTCAGCGTTATGCCCTGCCTTTGACAAGTTAAAAGATGTGCTGGGAATGAGAGGGTGTGTGAGAAATGTTTCTTTCAACATTATCATTAAATATTAAATTTCACTGGAAACTTTTTATGTCTAAGTGAGGAGGAGTAAAAAAAACAACCACAATTTAGCTTGCAGTGATAAAGTAAAGGGACAGTGTCTGATTAGGTGCGAGGTCAGTAGATATGAGGAATTGATGATTTAAGGCATAAATGAAGTGTAGAACGTTTCTAATTGCACCAGAATATCAGAGTTGCTAAGAATAAAGGCTGAAATCTATTGAGTGCTTCTTAGGCAGAAACACTCTGCTAAAGTGTTTCAGCCACGTCCCTTCATTTCGTCTGTAACAAATCACAGGACACAGTAAAGTGTGTTCTCAGTTTTTAGGGGAGGAAACTCAAGCGCACTTATATAATTTGCTGATGATCACACAGCTAGTTAGTGGTGGTGTTAATTTTCACACCTAGTCTAAACACTCAGCTCTTGTTCATTTGCTCACCATGTCCCCAGAGAACAAAAGAAATGAGTGTCACCATTCAGGTGAATTGATAGAATTGTTGAAAGAAAAACATTTCCCTCTAACAAGAGTTTATTTACTACTGTGTGAGTAATTTCTTTTTAATGACAAACCAAAACAGACCAAAAATAACAACTTTCTCCCTCCTGCTGGGAATGATTTGTCCCTGTAGAAAAAGTAAATACCAATGTCACATTCTCTCATAATTAGTTAACTGAGTGAAACTGAAACTTCAGGGAAGCCTGCCATGCTGAGTCCCAGGGGGAACATTACATTTGAATGTTACAGCTGGAAGCCGAGTCCTACTCTTTGTCAGAAGATAAGCTTGGCGATGATGGATTGCCCTGTCCTCCGAGTTTCCACTGTCTTTAATGCCTGTCACTTCATCATTTAAATTGCCCCTGGAGCCACCTCCAGTGCCCAGGCTGCCTCTGCTGCTCTGAGCTCTCAGATTTTGCCCTGTCGTCTTAACCTCTTGCCTTTCAGGCTACTCAGATCACCTCTCTGCTGCTGCTATCTACACCCAGGCAGCAACCGAGGGTCAGCTTCAACCAGTGTCTGTTCACTTACAAAGTTAAGGACATCCATGGACTCTCCTGAGCAGCAGTGCCAAGCAATCTTGATTCCCCTGGCATGTCTGAAGCACGTGTCCCTCTCCTATCCTTCCCACTAGACCTGTTGTTGGTAAAAATGGTCCTCACACTACATGGTACTTCTGCTGTTGCAACAGTAACACAGTGAACAGAATGGGAGGAGGGGTTATCCGGAAATAAAAATTGTAACATCCACAGTCACTGGTGTAAGTGCCCAAGGATGAGCCGCTGACATGCTTGAGGCAGTTTTACTTTGCAGTGGGTCGTGCAGGGAAACAGTGAAGAGTGACCCAGAGCTCAGTACATCAGGGGCTGTCTCTGGCTCAAATACCATATGTTCTTTTTCCTCTCCAGTATAAATATATCCATGTACATAGATTTTGCTGAAATAGAAATACTCATAAAAATATATAAAATTTATTGGCTTGGTTTAAATTATAGCCAAGGGGCTCAGTACTCAGCCCCCAACCTAAACAGTAAAATATTTGTAGCAATCTGGAAGCTTTGTGTTTGCCTTTATTATACATTATCTTCCCTCTCCTATGGGATAACTACTGTTCTGCTTTTTTGTTAAGAAATTCCTTGTTATTTATCATTTTATTCCACATATGAATATTCTATATATGAATATATATGTATATGTATTCCACATATATGTTTGTGTATATATATATATATATATATATATATATATATATACAGTTTTGCTTATTTTGAACTTTTATAAGTTGCGTCCTTTTGCAAACTCTTCTATGGTTTGTATCTTTTGTTTCACGATAGTGTTTCTCTGATTCATCCTGTTGATGAGCAGCTATCATGTTGATGTACAGCTCTACTGTATGAATACAGAACAGTTTACATGTCCAAATTTTGATTAATGTTTAGGTGGACTCTAGGGTGTTTTTGTTTGGTTTCATTCTTTTTGTAAACAGTATTGTTATGGACATCTTTTTTATAACTCCTCCTGGTGTCCATTTGCAAGAATGTTCTGTGGTTTAAACACAGGGATGGCATAGTGCTGTTGTTATTTAGTTGCTATGTCATGTCTGACTCTTTGTGACCACGTGGACTGCAGCACACTAGGTTCCTCTGTCCTCCATTCTTTCTCATATTTCATTAAAATTCATGCACATTGAGTTGGTAATACTATGTAACCATCTCATCCTCTGCAACCCCCATTCTTCTTTTGCTTTCAGTCTTTCCCAGCATCAGGGTCTTTTCCAATAAGTCAGCTCTTCACATCAGGTGGCCAAAGGGTTGGAGCTTCAGCTTCAGCATCAGTCCTTCCAATAAACATTCAGGGTTGATTTCCTTTAGGATTGACTGGTTTGATTGCCTTGCTATCCAAGGGACTCTCAAGAGTCTTCTCCAGCACCACAGTTCAAAAGCATCAGTCCTTCGACGCTTAGCCTTCTTTATTTCTCACATCCATACATGACTACTGGAAAAACCATAGCTTTGACTAGATGGACCTTTGTCAGCACAGTGATGTCTCAGCTTTCTAATACGCTGTCTAGTTTAGTCATAACTTTTCTTTCAAGGAACAAGCGTCTTGTAATTTCATGGCTGCAGTCACCATCTCAATGATTTTGGAGCCCAAGAAAATAAAATCTGTCACTGCTTCTGCTTTTTCTCCTTCTGTTTGCCATGAAGTGATGAGACTGGATGCCATGATCTTAGTCTTTTGAATGTTGAGTTTCCAGCCAGTTTTTTCATATGTTTTTAGAGTTCTAACTTCGATGGAAATCTTGATTATCTAGGAGTTACCTTAAATTTGTTCTTCATCCAGGGTGTCTTGATACACATGGACTTTGGCTTCTTCATATAAATTTTAGAATCAAGTTACCAAGTTTTTTGTTGCAATTCTCATGGCAATGGCATGAATCTATACATCCGTATTAAGACGATTGATATTTTTATGATAATGAGTCTTTCCATCTCAAACCATCTCTGCATTTAATTTTTTAAGACTAATTAACCTTTTAAAGTGCCTATCAACAGAGTTTCATAATTTGTTTCATGAACGTTTTGACCATATTTTGTTAAATATATTCCTAAGTGCTTAACATTTTTAGCGATATTTTATATTTTTAAAATTGTATTTTCAAGCGATTATTGTTGGCATACTAAAAGGCAATTGCCTTAGAATCTTGTTTCAAAATCTCAACTCAAGATTCTTGCTAATATTTATACTCACAGGGAACTTTTGTAAGGAAAAAATTCTGTAGGCAAAACTATCTACAAGTACTAAGAATTTTGTTTCATCCTTTCCAACCATTATGCTCTGTATGTGTTTTTCTCATTCCTGCTGTGTTGATTAGAACCCTTAGTACAGTATCGAATAGATGTAGAGATAGTCAGCATCATTGCCTTTTCCTGATTGACAAGTCAGTGCCATCCACAAGTCACCACTGCTTGTGAAGGTCACTGAGGGGGTCGTGGTGCTGCCGGTATGGTTGCTTTGTGGATAGACTTTTAAGGATTTCACCCTTCATTCAAATTTGTTAAATTCAACAAATACTGAATTTTATTGATTTTTTTCATCTTTTGAGATGATAATGTGCTTTTTCTCATTTAGTCTTTTACTGTGGTACACTTCATCAATTGATTTTATAATAGAAAACCTATTATGTGCATGAGATGAACTCGAATTGGTTATTACATATATCTCCTTTGTATATTGCTGGGTTCAGCTTACTAATATTCTATTTAGAATTTTTACATCCATGTTCATCAGTGTGATTGGTCTTTGATTTTTCTTTTTTATTGTATGGTATTCCAAGCTGCATAAAATGATTTGGAAACTGTCCCCTCGTTTCCTAATATCTGGAAGCCTTTGTGCAACACTTGAGCCATCTATTTCTGTTATATCTTGAAACATCCTCTTAGCAAAATTGTCTGCGGCTGGCATTCCCTTTGTGGGAATAAATTTCAATGACATTTCTATTTTTTAATGTTTACAGAAATAGATTTTCTGTTTCGTATTAAATCAATATTGATAACTATGTTTAAGGGGTTCGTCCATTTTATTAAAGTTATTTCTCATTTTGGCATAAATTTTTAAATACTGTCTTATTACCTGTGACGTTTCTATGAGATCTGAGGCTACAGCTGCCTTTTCCTTTTTAATATTGTTTGGGCCTGCTTCTTGTGTGTATCTCCCCCACCTCTGTCTCTCTCCCACCAGAGGCTTAGAGATCTGTTTATGTTACTGGCTTTTTAAGAAACTAGTTTTTACCTTCATTGGTCCTCTGTATTGTATATTTGTCTCCTGTTTCATTAGTGTCTTATGTTTATAGCTTCCTCTCCTCTAGTCATTCGTCTTATTTTTATTCTTTTTCTACTTTTTCACCCCCTAACACAGACATTTAAGTACAAACATTCCCTGGATGCTTTCTCTTACTTGTGTAGCTCCTTCTGGAATTCCATTTAGATGCATGTTATGCTATCCTATAAGTGTCTTACCCTCCTTTCCCTGTTCTGTTATCTCTTTGTTTCTCTGGAATGCATCCCAAATAAGTTCTTACGAGTTATCTTCATGTTCATTTTTACTAATTTGTATTCATGTTCACTTTAGACTATTCTAGGTGAGATGCTCATTTCCTTGGCCCCTTATGCCTAAGAGTTCTTTAATACCTTCTGCGAGCTTTTCCAGTTGCCAGAGAAAACTACCAGACTTGATTAATATAAATTAAATTCTCCATTCCTGCATTTGTGTGTACGGATGCTTGTTTGGTTCTTGTTTAGAATGCATAGGAGACACAGAGATATTAATTCAAAGAGCGTCTTATTCAGATGATGTCAGTAGATTCGTATAAAGGTCTTTGTTTTTGTGTCTCAGTTCAGTTCAGTTCAGTTGCTCAGTCGTGTCCGATTCTTTGCGACCCCATGAATTGCACCATGCCAAGCCTCCCTGTCCATCACCATCTCCCAGAGTTCACTCAAACTCACATCCATCGAGTGGGTGATGCCATCCAGCTATCTTATCCTCTGTTGTCCCCTTCTCCTCCTGCCCCCAATCCCTCCCAACATCAGAGTCTTTTGCAATGAGTCAACTCTTCGCATGAGGTAGCTAAAGTACTGAAATTTCAGCTTTAGCATCATTACTTCCAAACAACACTCAGGACTGATCTCCTTTAGAATGGACTAGTTGGATCTCCTTGCAGTCCAAGGGACTCTCAGGAGTCTTCTCCAACACCACATTTCAAAAGCATCAATTCTTCAGCACTCAGCTTTCTTCACAGTACAACTCTCACATCCATACGTGACCACTGGAAAAACCATAGCCTTGACTAGACGGACCTTTGTTTGCAAAGTAATGTCTCTGCTTTTGAATATACTATCTAGGTTGGTCATAACTTTTCTTCCAAGGAGTAAGCGTCTTTTAATTTCATGGCTGCAATCACCATCTGCAGTGATTTTGGAGCCCAGAAAAATAAAGTCTGACACTGTTTCCACTGTTTCTCCATCTATTTCTCATGAAGTGATGGGACCAGATGCCATGATCTTAGTTTTCTGAATGCTGAGCTTTAAGCCAACTTTTTCACTCTCCTCTTTCACTTTCCTCAAGAGGCTTTTTAGTTCCTCTTCACTTTCTACCATAAAGGTGGTGTCATCTGCATATCTGAGGTTATTGATATTTCTCCTGGCAATCTTGATTCCAGCTTGTGCTTCCTCCAGTCCAGCGTTTCTCATGATGTACTCTGCATAGAAGTTAAATAAGCAGGGTGACAATATACAGCCTTGACGTACTCCTTTTCCTATTTGGAACCAGTCTGTTGTTCCATGTCCAGTTCTAACTGTTGCTTCCTGACCTGCCTATAGGTTTCTTAAGAGGCAGGTCAAGTGGTTTTGTATTCCCATCTCTCTCAGAATTTTCCACAGTTTATTGTGATCCACACAGTCAAAGGTTTTAGCATAGTCAATAAAGCAGAAATAGATGTTTTTCTGGAACCCTCTTGCTTTTTCAATGATCCAGTGGATGTTGGCAATTTGATCTCTGGTTCCTCTGCCTTTTCTAAAACCAGCTTGAACCTCTGGAAGTTCTCGGTTCACGTATTGCTGAAGCCTGGCTTGGATAATTTTGAGCATTACTTTACTAGCGTGTGAGATGAGTGCAATTGTGTGGTAGTTTGAGCATTTTTTGGCATTGCCTTTCTTTGGGATTGGAATGAACACTGACCTTTTCCAGTCCTGTGGCCACTGCTGAATTTTCCAAATTTGTTGGCACTTTCACAGCATCATCCTTCAGGATTTGAAATAGCCCAACTGGAATTCCATCACCTCCACTAGCTTTGTTTGTAGTGTTTAGTTCCATACAATACCAAGTTTCTTGCTAAGTCCTTTGTAGTCTTTATTTCTTATTCATTTGCACAGCTTTTTTTCTTTGGGGACACAGTTTTATTTGGGGGTCTACATGAGCAGGTTCCAGGTTGGAAAAGCTTCTGACTGTTTCTGCGGCTATGCTCACCTTGGCCCACTGTACTGTTCCGTGAACACTTGGCTGTTGTGAGGCTTCCTGCTTTCAGGTTCATGCCCCATTGCTTTCCTGCACAGATGTTGATAGGATGCAGGTCACTTGACTTGTCAGTGTCTTCTCTCCAGCCACTCATAATTTTGAGGTTTGCAAGGATATCTAGTTTGTCTTAAATTTCACCATGTGTTTTTGGTTCTTCTAGTTTCTCTGTCTTTGTATATGTGGAGATTTGGGGATATTCAAAAAGTCTGCTGCAAGTATTACAAGCATCTTTCCACATTTCCTGATTTTTTTTTTTAATCCAGCATTTTAGCTTAAAATGTTAAGAAAGTATCTCATTCCTCCTGTTATCTGAAAGAGAAACCTGTATTCATCTTTATTCAAATAATAGTTCCATGCCTTAAGAGTTATATTTTAAAATATTTGTTATCTTCTGAAATTAAAAAGAATAATTGATTTTTGAGAAACTAAGACTAGAGGGCTTAATGGTTTTGGTCCTTATGTTTTAGCAAAAATAATTTAAACTACTTCTTTGAAATTATTTGGCATAATATGTGTGGTTAAAGCTAGAAAATTAAGGTTAGTCCTTATTAAAAATTAGTAAGTTCTAGGCAGTGGCTTATGGCAGGGCTCCCCAACCTCTGGGGTATAATGCCTGATGATCTGAGGTGGAACTGATGTAGTAATAATAGAATTAAAGTACAGAATAAATGTAGTGCACTTGAATCATCCCAAAACCGCCCCCTTCCCATCTATGGAGAAATTGCCTTCTGAAACCAGTCTCTGGTGCCAAACTGGTTGGGGACCACTGGCTTAAGAGACTTTCTGTTGAGGTTTAGAGAATTAAATAACTATAAGCTCACACCAAACAATTATATACTGAACAAACTGCCCTAAATGTTTTCTGTATGTTTAATTTTCAGTACAATCATAGTACTACTATTATTCCCATTTTACTGATGAGGAAAGTAAGGCATGAACCTATTAGATGACTTGTCCAGGTCACATGTGTCGGTGGTTAGGCTTAGAACTAGGATTTGCACTCAGATACTCTACATCCAGATCCCACATTTCGCCCGTCTATACAATCTCTCAATAGCATGGCTAAGTGTTGAGCTAGTATAATAGGAAATCTTGATTCTTTTGGCTGAAAAGAAACCTCAAAATTATTGGGTTGGAGCTGATCATTAACAAAGAGGTTTTATTTTTTTCTTCTCATAGCAGTGAGCAGTTCCCTTAACAGAGAAGAACAATTTAAAGCTATATTCTTGTCCACTTATTTCACCTCCACACTTCCACAATCGAAGAAACAGGTATCTGATTTCCTGTCAGTAGCACTCACTCTTTAAAGAGGTAGAATTCTTGAAAAGTAGCTATTTCCTTAAGGAAATATCACATTTAAAGACAGTTATTGGGTCGGCCAAAAAGTTCATTCAAGTTTTTTTATAACATCTTACCAAAAAACCCAAACAAACTTTTTGAACAACCCAGTATTTTATGACCAGAACAGAAAGGGGATTAAGAAAGTTAGGTATTTTTCCCTTTTATATTCTACAAGCTATTTATTAGTAAAATGTAATGAGTAAACATAGCCAGTGATACAGATGGAAACATCTGCTGATCTTTAACTGCCTTACTGGGAAGAATTTTTATCATTCGCCATTGCAGTATGCCACTTTGCAATGACCTTGGGCTAGCAAGTACAAAGTGGTTAGAGTGTTTTGTTTTTGCTCTCTCTGTGTGTGGGTGGGTGTGTGTGGGTGTGTGTGGGTGTGTGTGTATTTGCCTCAGTTCACTTTGTGACACGGAAGCCTCTATTGGCTTTTTATTTAGATGCAAACTTCTTAGCGCTCACTGTTGAGGTTCTTCCTCATCCTGGTTCTACTTCTGTTGCCTTGATGAATTACTTCTACTCCCTGCTCGTGGCCCGTCTCCAGATCCCATCTCCCTCGTACTCACACATCTGTGCCGCTTCTGTGCCCTCCTACCATCTCTCTGGCAGACCACCTTCCTTGTCCTTCATTCCAGCCCCTCCTCTGTGCTTATAAATTCGGTGTTTTGGAACCACCTCCGTCAATTCTAAGGACAAACAATGATGAATTTTTCTGACAGCTCAGATGCCCATGATTTCTCCTTCCCTATTCACTGTTTTTGTTTTTTGAGCGGATTCCAGGTTTTCTCCCCACAGGCGGTGCTGCCCTTCCTATTTAACTCTACACTCAATGAATAGAGACGTTGCCCCATTCTGCGCTGTGCCCTGGCACAGAGTTGATTCTCTCTATACAAGTCTCACTGTTACATTTGCTGCAGTATGTGATGCTGGCAAACAGACCCTTCAGTACACATCTTTAAGTTCTATTGTAGCCTCATTAACATTGTTCCCTCTTATAGAAGATAGGTTAGTGCTGGTCCTTTTCCAAAGAAATTCATTACTACTGTGCTGAAAAGATGGCCTTTAATGGTGGTCTCACTGGGTGCTCCCCAGAGACTCTGAGAAAGAAAAGGATCAGAAATGGCAGCATGCTTTTCCTTGGCTTGTCTTCTTTCACATTTCCTAGGAAAACAGACAATCACTGATGATTAAAAGCAAAAACAAAACAGAACCAGCAAGCAAAACAAAACAAACCCTTACCCTGGGCTTTCTGAAATCAGGTTATATTACTTTACTTCTTCCCTGACCCTACTGTTCTCTCTCATTCCCCCTTATTAAATCTGACTATTGACTGTAACTCTATAATCCTTTGAGCCTTCTGGATTCTTTGGAAGACTTTGCTGGTGATCATTATCTAATTACCTCTTGAAGACTAATTATAGATGTCTGTGTGTGTTGAATGGGGAGCATTCTTTACTAAGATTTATGTACAACTTCACTTTAGATTGCCTTTGGCCTCAGAGAATATTTAAGTTAAAGGATTTAAAAACATTGCAAAATGAGAAAGCAACAGAAAAAAAGCAGAGAGCTAGGAAGGGAGGAAGGCTAACTCCTGGTTTGCTTTTAAGTGGGTGGGTGGGAAGAGGTCAAACACGGCTGTGTCATGGATCTTCCAGCAACGAGGGAAGCTTTCATAGGTCTCATTCCTACAGATACATCCCCTGTTCTACAGGTAAGTGTTTAAAAAGAAAGTAAGAAATGCCTGGCTGGGTCCCTGTGTAGTCATATATGAGTGCAGAGATGAAGAAGTGAATTGTGCTTGCTTTTTGAACTAAAGTTCAAACTGTTTGTTTAAGCTTTTTTCTCTAGACAATGATTTTATCTGGTTTATAGTGGTACCTATTTAACCGAAGGGGTAGCAGGTACATTGGCAGCTACGATAGTATTAATAATAGTAGAGTCTTTATATAAGGATCATGGTTAATGTCACACTATTTATCTGTGTTCTACTTGACTAGAAACCCTAAAAGCCAGTGAAAACTTTTCACCATCTGCTCTGTGCGTGTGTGCATGCTCGGTCATGTCCACCTCTTTCTGACCTCATGGAGTCGGAAAGGCCCCTCTGTCCTTGGGATTCTCCAGGCAAGAACACTGGAGTGGGTTGCCATTTACTTCTTCAGGGGATCTTCCTGACCCAGCGACTGAACCTGGGTGTCCTGCATTGCAGGCAGATTCTTTACTGCTGAGCCACTGGAGAGCCCCCAATTTACTCTAGCTAAAACTTATTTTCTATTTTGATGGCTTTTTCTTGCAAAGAATTGAGTTAGTGCTGTTGGTGACTGGTATCTTTAAATCATGATCTTAGACTAAGCCTCTCACCACAAGTACCAGCTGCAAAATATTAGAATGCATTGCCCTTTCTTTCAGTTGGCTCCTGGAAGTTAGTTCTGGATGTGTTACTTCAACCTGTATGTTCCAGAATCTAGAAGCAATTTTCCAGTGTATATTTCTGTCTGCCCACAATGCCCATTATAGCTTCTTAGGCCGGTGTTCTCCTGCACAGAGCTAGGAAAACCATCATCAGTCCAGCTCTTCTTTAGCAAAATAATGAAATCAACTGAATGCTTCCTCTCTTTGCCAGCCTTCTATATCAGCCTCTTTTTCTGGGTCCATTTTGGATGCTCTGAATTTTAGGGGATGACTTTCTTAGCTTCACGCATCATCCCTTCTTCCAGTCATCACAGCTCCACACAGTACCTGTGAGAGGTTAATCACCTCTGCATTTCCTTTCACCAGCTCTGCAGCTCTATTTTCTGCACTTTCACTCATCAGAGCCAGAAAAGTATGGGGCATGGAGACAACAAAACCTGCATCCCCTGTGGCTGACCAGGGGAATGGTGGGAAGAGAGGACCTGGTTTCATCACCATAGTGCCATCTGACAGTCTGTACAGCCGAATAAGGGGGAGAAAAGTCTTCTTTGTCAGCCTGGCCCTATTACACGCTAGCTGTGTGCCCTTGAGCAGATGTCAGCCTCAGCCAGCGTCACTTTCTTCATCCTTCAGATGATGTTGATAGCCATAATACTGCATATTACTGTCAACTTCCCATGAGGATCAAATCAGATAATGTAGGGAAAGCATTTAGCTCTGTGCCTAGTACATAGTGTGCTTGCAAGTATTAACTAAAGAAAG
This sequence comes from Capricornis sumatraensis, assembly GCF_032405125.1. Classification (NCBI taxonomy): domain Eukaryota; kingdom Metazoa; phylum Chordata; class Mammalia; order Artiodactyla; family Bovidae; genus Capricornis; species Capricornis sumatraensis. The sequence goes on along the minus strand of NC_091073.1, from coordinate 105,567,642 downwards.
AGACACAACAAGAGAGTAAAAATGCAGCAGAGAACAGAGAAACTATCAATGTCAAATAACCAAAATGAGTAAACCTGCTGGATCCTATTAGCATGGGCTTATGACTTTATTTAAGGCTGTTTTATAAATTTACTGGAACTAAACAACTCCTTTAGGAAGCCCAACAGACAGAGAAAGACTTTATCTTTCTGGGCAGTGGTCAGGCGAGCATGGATGGTGGTATCAGGCAAAGACCAAGAGCCTTGGTCTTAGTGTGAGAAGGTCTAGGCACCACCCTTCACAGGTTGAGTACCCTGGGCAGAGCAATGCTTTCACGCCTTGGTCTCTTCATTGAGCTGGCCAAGCTGGCTAACGCTGACACCGGAGACCCCTTCTGTTCTATAGATTCAGACCTCGGAGCCAGGAAAGGATATTGGACAATGAAGCACATGAGGCAAAACTGATAATGTCATCTTCCATTTCGGAAAACTATTTTGGAGACTCGTATGCCCTGTTAGCGTGTGGATTCCTGCAACTGAGTGCCAGTCTGTTTCTTCTGCCTGGGCGACAAACAGCTCTGCTATTTCCATACCTCACCATGCACCTATCTTCCAAAAAGACAGGAACTTTGAAAGGGCATAAAGGCTGCAGGCAGCTTTCACACTGTAGCTTTTTTTTTTTTTATGAAGGTAGCAACATACATTACTATTTAATTATGCAGCTTCCAGCTTCTCTCCTGACAAAGCAAAGCCTCATTGCTTATTGAAAAGGGGCCTTGTAATCAGCCAGAATCCACTCAGTTGTGCTTAGCCTGGTGGCATTCCCATCCCCTCTCTCCACTCCAGGAAGTGAAGGCAGTTTTTTCAGCCACGGAAAAATCAGAGTGCTGTTTTATAAGGTAACACAAATGGCATTTCAGCCATTCTAGGTCAGCAGCAGTTTGCTCTGTTTGTCTGACCAGGTGTCTCTTTGGTCCTTGAATCTTCCTCAACTAACCCTGAGGGCTTCTCGTTCTCAGAAAACATGACCCATTCACAGACATTCTTCTTCTGGTATTGATTTCCCAGTGACCTTTCCTTTTTTTCCTCTTGTCTATATTTAAGCTCTTTTTATCTTCAAGGAAAAGAATGATGGTCATGGCCAAGGTTATATTTGGAAAATGGAATTGCTGAGTGATTTTCATTGACATTTTTAAAAAAAGTCGTTGACCTCACATTGCTCTCTGCTTATTGGAAGTGCCCTCTACTTATGACTCATTTCTCCCTGCCCCCATTTTAGCTCTCTCTCTTTTTTATTCTTGGCCTTGCTGCAGGCCATGTGGGTTCTTAGTTCCAACTAGGGATCGAACCCGCGCCCCTTGCACTGAAAGTGCAGCATCTTAACCACTGGACCATCAGCGAGGTCCCTCAGCTTTCCTTCTTTATCAAGTGAAACTGCTTTTCGCTTTGCCCTCCATACCTCTATGCCGGAGTGTCTTCTCTATATAAAACTTTGCTCCCATCATTTTTTGCCAGTGCAAATCTTCCCTTTTGAGACAATTTCTAACAAATTCCCTACAAAATTGTTCCATACATCATGCTGCTTTAGCAAGCAGGGCTCCCTGTGTCTGTGTCAATGTACATGTCACTTTGTAGTTACTCTTACCTTTCTGTCTTTCAGTTCAGTCGCTCAGTCGTGTCCGACTCTTTGCGACCCCATGAATCGCAGCACACCAGGCCTCCCTGTCGATCACCAACTCCCGGAGTTCACTCAGACTCGCATCCACCGAGTCAGTGATGCCATCCAGCCATCTCATCCTAGGTCGTCCCTTCCTCCTCCTGCCCCCAATCGCTCCCAGCATCAAAGTCTTCTCCAGTGAGTCAACTCTTCGCATTAGGTGGCCAAAGTACTGGAGTTTCAGCTTTAGCATCATTCCTTCCAAAGAAATCCCAGGGTTGATCTCCTTCAGAATGGACTGATTGGATCTCTTTGCAGTCCAAGGGACTCTCAAGAGTCTTCTCCAACACCACAGTTCAAAAGCATCAATTCTTCGGCGCTCAGCCTTCTTCACAGTCCAACTCTCACATCCATACATGACTACTGGAAAAACCATAGCCTTGACTAGACAGACCTTAGTCGGCAGAGTAATGTCTCTGCTTTTGAATATGCTATCTAGGTTGGTCATAACTTTTCTTCCAAGGAGTAAGCGTCTTTTAATTTCATGGCTGCAGTCACAATCTGCAGTGCTTTTGCAGCCCAAAAAAATAAAGTCTAACACTGTTTCCACTGTTTCTTTATCTATTTCCCATGGAGTGATAGGACCGGATGCCATGATCTTAGTTTTCTGAATGTTGAGCTTTAAGCCAACTTTTTCACTCTCCTCTTTTACTTTCATCAAGAGGCTTTTGAATTCCTCTTCACTTTCTGCCCTAAGGGTGGTGTCATCTGCATATCTGAGGTTATTGATATTTCTCCCAGCAATCTTGATTCCGACTTGTGCTTCTTCCAGCCCAGCGTTTCTCATGATGTGCTCTGCATATAAGTTAAATAAGCAGGGTGACAATATACAGCCTTGACGTACTCCTTTTCCTATTTGGAACCAGTCTGTGGTTCCATGTCCAGTTCTAACTGTTGCTTCCTGGCCTGCATACAGATTTCTCAGGAGGCAGGTTAGGTGGTCGGTTATTCCCATCTCTTTCAGAATTTTCCACAGTTTATTGTGATCCACACAGTCAAAGGCTTTAGCATAGTCAATAAAGCAGAAATACATGTTTTCCTGGAACTCTCTTGCTTTTTCCATGATCCAGCGAATGTTGGCAATTTAATCTCTTGTTCCTCTGCCTTTTCTAAAACCAGCTTGAACATCGGGAAGTTCACGGTTCATGTATTGCTGAAGCCTGGCTTGGAGAATTTTGAGCATTACTCTACTAGCGTGTGAGATGAGTGCAATTGTGTGGTAATTTGAGCATTCCTTGGCATTGCCTTCCTTTGGGATTGGAATGAAAACTGACCTTTCCAGTCCCGTGGCCACTGCTGAGTTTTCCAAATTTTCTGGCATATTGAGTGCAGCACTTTCACAGCATCATCTTTCAGGATTTGAAATAGCTCTATTGGAATTCCATCACCTCCACTAGCTTTGTTCATAGTGATGCTTTCTAAGGCCCACTTGACTTCACATTCCAGGATGTCTGGCTCTAGATGAGTGATCAGACCATCGTGATTATCTGGGTCGTGAAGATCCTTTTTGTACAGTTCTTCTGTGTAGTCTTGCCATCTCTTCTTAATATCTTCTGCTTCTGTTAGGTTCATACCATTTCTTTCTTTTATCGAGCCCATCTTTGCATGAAATGTTCCTTGGTATCTCTAATTTTCTTGAAGAGATCTCTAGTCTTTCCCATTCTGTTGTCTCTATTTCTTTGCACTGATCGCTGAAGAAGGCTCTCTTATCTCTTCTTGCTATTCTTTGGAACTCTGCATTCAGATGCTTATATCTTTCCTTTTCTCCTTGGCTTTTTGCTTTTCTTCTTTTCACAGCTATTTGTAAGGCTTCCCCAGACAGCCATTTTGCTTTTTTGCATTTCTTTTCCATGGGGATGGTCTTGATCCCTGTCTCCTGTACAATGTCATGAACCTCATTCCATAGTTCATCAGGCCCTCTATCTATCAGATCTAAGCCCTTAAATCTATTTCTCACTTCCACTGTATACTCATAAGGGATTTGATTGAGGTCATACCTGAATGGTCTAGCAGTCTTCCCTGTTTTCTTCAATTTCAGTCTGAATTTGGTAATAAGGAGTTCATGATCTGAGCCAGTCAGCTCCTGGTCTTGTTTTTGTTGACTGTATAGAGCTTCTCCATCTTTGGCTGCAAAGAATATAATCAGTCTGATTTCAGTGTGGACCATCTGGTGATGTCCATGTGTAAAGTCTTCTCTTGTGTTGTTGGAAGAGGGTGTTTGCTATGAGCAGTGCATTTTCTTGGCAAAACTCTATTAGTCTTTGCCCTGCTTCATTCCGCATTCCAAGGCCAAATTTGCCTGTTACTCCAGGTGTTTCCTGACTTCCTACTTTTGCATTCCAGTCCCCTATAATGAAAAGGACATCTTTTTTGGGTGTTAGTTATAAAAGATCTTGTAGGTCTTCATATAACCGTTCAACTTCAGCTTCTTCAGCGTTACTGGTTGGGGCATAGACTTGGATTACTGTGATATTGAATGGTTTGCCTTGGAAACGAACAGAGATCATTCTGTCATTTTTGAGATTGCATCCAAGTACTGCATTTTGGACTCTTTTGTTGACCATGATGGCTACTCCATTTCTTCTGAGGGATTGCTGCCCGCAGTAGTAGATATAATGGTCATCTGAGTTAAATTCCCCCATTCCAGTCCATTTTAGTTCACTGATTCCTAGAATGTTGACATTCATTCTTGCCATCTCTTGTTTGACCACTTCCAATTTTCCCTGATTCATGGACCTGACATTCCAGGTTCCTATGCAATATTGCTCTTTACAGCATTGGACCTCGCTTCTATCGCCAGTCACATCCACAGCTGGGTATTGTTTTTGCTTTGGCTCCAACCCTTCATTGTTTCTGGAGTTATTCCTCCACTGACCTCCAGTAGCATATTGGGCACCTACTGACCTGGGGAGTTCCTCTTTCAGTATCCTATCATTTTGCCTTTTCATACTGTTCATGGGATTCTCAAGGCAAAAATACCGAAGTGGTTTGCCATTCCCTTCTCCAGTGGACTACAATCTGTCAGACCTCTCCACCATGACCCACCTGTCTTGGGTTGCCCCGCAGGCATGGCTTGGTTTCATTGAATTAGACAAGGCTGTGGTCCTAGTGTGATTTGATTAACTAGATTTCTGTGAGTATGGTTTCAGTGTGTCTGCCCTCTGATGCCCTCTTGCAACATCTATCATCTTACTTGGGTTTGTCTTACCTTGTGCGTGGGGTATCTCTTCACAGCTGCTCCAGCAAAGCACAGCCACTGCTCCTTACGTTGGATGAGGGGTATCTCCTCCTGCCACCCTTCCTGACCTTCAATGTGGGATGGCTCCTCTAGGCCCTCCTGCTCCCGCACAGCCACCACTCCCACTCCTTGGACGTAGGGTTGCCCCTCCCGGCTGCCTGCTCCCGGTCGCTGCCCTGGCCTCGGGCGTGGGGTTGCTCCTTCCTGCTGCCGCCCTTGGCCTCGGGCACCGCCCCTGGCCTCGGATGTGGGGTGGCTCCTCCTGGCCGCCGCCCCCGGCCATCACCCCCAACCTCGGACACAGGGTAGCTCCTCTCAGAGCTTTTTCTGTCTTTATAGTATATGAATCCCTAAGAAGGATGAAGGTTTAATTTTCATTTCCTTTCTTAGAAGCTGAACAGTAAAATCTGCTGTTTAATAAAGATCGTTGAAGTTCAACTCATATACTAAAGCCTATTCTATTTTGTATCTTACCTGTAGAGAAAGCATTAGAACCAAGAACTTTATCATTCTTGCCTCTAAGGTGTGATCTTGCTTCATCAACTTAGCATAATACTTAAGTGAAAGATAAAGCTTATTTTTCATTCCTCTGAAATAAAATGTTTGATTTTTCTATGCTTCCAATTCACAGCTGTCCACGTACACATATCAGCATATGACAGATGTGTGTGTGTGTGTGTGTGTGTGCGCGCGCTTAGTCATGCTTGAGTCTTATGACTCCATGAGCTGTAGCCACAGTCCCCTCTGTCCATGGGATTTTCCAGGCAAGAATACTGGAGTGAGTTGCCACTTCCAGGGAATCTGGGAGATCTTCCCAACCCAGGGATTGAACCTGTGTCTCCTTCATTGGCAGGCAGATTCTTTACCACTGAGCCACCTGGGAAACCCACATGCTGATATGGGAGGAGTCAAATTTTATGGTTTTATTATAACCTAATTCCAGCTATAAAGTTTCTTGTCTGTCTTCACATTTACAAGTAAGGACAGAATCTAAAAGTTTTATCTGTTAGAAAAATGGTGTCGTTTCTGATTCTTTGTGGCCCTATGGACTGTAGCCCTCCAGGCTTCTCTGTCCTTGGGATTCTCCAGGCAAGAATACTGGAGTGGGTTGCCATTTCCTCCTTCAGGGGATTCTCCTGACCCAGGGATCAAGCCCGTGTCTCCTTTGGCTCCTGCATTGCAGGTGGATTCTTTACTATAATGGTACACTTCTGTTAGACGTGCATTTCACTGATGTGTGTCCCTGAAAGTGACTTTTGCTGTGTCAACTCCTCCTTGGCTTTATTTTGTTACAGAGAGGGGTGTTTGAGCTAAACCCAGTCTTCCTGTCAGTCACAAAGGTCTTCATCTGACAGAGTGGTCAGCATGCTGCTAGGTGATGATAAGGAACTCAACAGACATCCTGGTGACTGGATGACCTGTAGACCTCTCATCTGTTTGAGCTCAAGAGCACAATCATTCATTCTTGGATCCTGGCCTTAAACGCCACTTCCCATACAGGCTTGATGTTTGGTTAAAACCAGTAACCATCCGTCACTTTCAAGCCCTGTCAGATCTGCTTGTGGCTATCGGTGAATGATATATGAGCGCACTTTTCCAACCTAAGTTCCTTTTAGAGGTCCTGAAGGACACTGCTAAAATACATCACATGCATTTAAGGAGACCTGTCACAGAAGGAAGGCAGCCTGACATTGGGGGAAAGAAGGAAGCCCAAGCCCCAGAGCTGTCACCCAAGATCCTCGGGGAAAGTTGTCAGGACTGTGGCCAGCAGCCCTTCTTCTCCTGGGCACCTTCCTCTTATCTGTGAGGCTAACAGCGACCTTATTTCTTAGATCTGTCTCTCCGGCCCTCTCAGGATGATGCTTCATCATCCAAATGCCAGGAAAGAAAAAAATCAACAAAGTTCATCAATCTAAATTAAATTCTCTCAGCATTCTAGGGATGAAGGACTTTTGGAAAATACTAGAACTTCCTTTTTAATCTCTGACATTCCAAAAGCAGTTTGCCATGCACTAAGTATTTTAATATGTATGACTTTATCCACATGATAAGGAGAAAGAGTGTTATTGTATACTACAATTATTTAGGGTTCATGAATTCAGTAAGTTGTAATCAGATTAAAACTCTTGACTAATAGGAAAAATCCTCACTGTGGATGGAGGCTTAATATTTACTGAACAAAAATAGTTGAGAGGATTCTATAATCTTGATGCTAAAGATGAATTTATATTTTTCTAGATTAATGGGAATAATTGGATATTACTTTCGAAGAGGGCACTACAAAAAAAAAAGTGTGTTGACCCACTTCATACAAAAAACATTAATCTGTCATCACTAGAGAAAACATTAATTTTGAGCTGTACAGACTGTCAAGAAGGAATTTTCAAGAACTTCTCTGGCCCCTAGTAACTGTCAGTGCATATTCACAGTTGGTGGAAAGTAACATATTGTGACTCTGAAAGAGTATGAACCCAGTTGGCCCTTTAACCTGTGAACTTTTCTCGAACCCCATACCCAAAGCAAATTAATTAATGTGTGACATTTGTTTTAACAAGGAACTAAGCCCTGGAGAAGGGCATGGCAGCCCACTCCAGTATTCTTGCCTGGAGAATCCCATGGACAGAGGAGCCTGACAGGCTACAGTTCATGGGGTCACAAAGAGTCAGACACAATTGAGTAACTAACACAAGGCTTACAACCAGTGTTCTAGAAAGTAACATGTGTTGTTGCTTAGTGTAAGGCTCTGATTTGGCCCATATATAAATGTTTCTGGTTTATTGAGATACTTATAATGCTGTTTCACTGCATCTGGTAAGCACCATGATATAATTTTAAAAGATAGAGAAATACTTTCACCTCCAAAATCAACTGCCATGTGTAGCTGGGGCAGTAAAAGTAGATTTTATTCTATTCCTTAGAACATCTCTCTTGACCCACAGTTTGAAGAGTGTTGAAATGATAGCCAGGTGAATCACCAGACCAAGTGGCTAGTAAGCATTACATATATTTCCTGAACTATAGAGTTTTCATTAAGAGATGGCATATGGATAAAACAAAGAGGGAAAAAACTAAAAGCACCATCTCTGTGCTTGAGGCTTAATTGCAGAGATGAGGCTTAAACGCAAAAAACAACCGGAAAACAGTTTCACAACAAGAGATAAACAAATAGGATGTTTGGGAAAGACATCTGGTTCCTTCAGGTTTATGGTTAATTCCAGTGATCTGTAACAGAAATGGAACTGACTGTGAACAGAGCACATCCTGGTCCTCTGGCAGCAAGGTGCACATACTCTGCCAGAGGGAATGCTGGACGGGGTGGGGGGCGAGGGGCTGTTTGTTTTTCTGCAAACAGGAGGCGTCTTCCATGCTAATAGCAGTTTCAGAAGGATTGCTGCAGCAGATGGAAAGAACCCATATACAGTCATGCATTCAGTTAGCAGGGACTAATTGAATTTGAGGGTTAACTGTCATTAGAGAGACACAAAACCTATTTATGTCTCCATCTATGGTTGCACATGCTAAAAGGAATTTGGCACAGGTGGTATGTGAGTCTTAGACCACTGTAGCATTGAATGGCCTTTACATTAACCACTGATGGGTTCATCCCAACGAAGATGAGGTGATAACGGAATATGTGAGATGTGTGCTCTGTACCCCACACGCTCTATTTCAGCAGTGGAGGAGACACCAGTAGGCAGAATATGAGGAATATAAGACTCAAGATCTATGAGTGTTTGCCTGACTGGAGAAGAGAAAGAGGAGGCGCAGTCTTCTCTCACATTCAATGAGTAAAGAGAGCGCCCCTTGTGTGGTTGGTGTACAGTCGCTCAGTCATGTCCAACTCTTTGCAGCCCCATGGACTGCAGCACACCAGGCTTCCCTGTACGTCACTGTCGCCAGGAATTTGTTCAAACTCATGTCCATTCGGTCAGTGATGCCATCCAACCATCTCATCTTCCATCTCCCTCATTTCCTCCTGCCCTTAATTATTCCCAGCATCAGTCTTTTCCAGTGAGTTGGCTCTTTGCATCACGTGCCCAGAGTATTGGAGCTTCAGCATTAGTACTTCTAATGAATATTCAGGGTTGATTTCCTTTAGGATTGCTTGGTTTGATCTCCTTGCTCTTGCCTTAGGGACTCTCAAGAGTCTTCTCCAGCATCACAGTTCGAAAGCATCAATTCTTTGGCACTCTGCCTTCTTTATGGTCCAACTCTCTCATCCATACATGATGATGGCTACAGGAAAAGCCATCAGTTCAGTTCATCACTCAGTTGTGTCCAACTCTTTGCAACCCCATGGACTGTAGCACACCAGGCTTCCCTGTCCATCACCAACTCCCGAAGTTTACTCAAACTCACGTCCATTGAGTCAGTGATGCCATTCAACTATCTCATCCTCTGTCGTCCCTTTCTCCCGCCTTCAATCTTTCCCAGCATCAGGGTCTTTTCAAATGGGGCAGCTCTTTGGGTGGCCAAAGTGTGGGAGTTTCAGCTTCAGTATCGGTCCTTCCAATGAATATTCAGGGCCAATTTTGTTTAGGATGGACTGGTTGGATCTCCTTGCAGTCCAAGGGACTCTCAAGAGTCTTCTCCAACACCACAGTTCGAAAGCATCAGTTCTTCCCTGCTCAGCTTTCTTTATAGTCCAGCTCTCACATCCATTCATGACTACTGGAAAAACCATAGCTTGACTAGGTGGAACTTTGTTGACAAAGTAGTGTCTCTGCTTTTTAATATGCTGTCTAGATGGGTCATAACTTTCCTTCCAAGGAGTGTCTTTTAATATCATGGCTGCAGTCAACATCTGCAGTGATTTTGAAGCCCAAAAAATTAAAGTCAGCCACTGTTTCCCGTTTCCCCATCTATTTGCCATGAAGTGATGAGACCAGATGCCATGACCTTAGTTTTCTGATGTTGAGTTTTGAGCCAACTTTTTCACTCTCCTCTTTCAATCTAATCAAAAGACTTTATTTCTTCTTTGCTTTCTGCCACAAGTGTGGTGTCATCTGCATATCTAAGGTCATTGATATTTCTCCTGGCAATCTTGATTTCAGCTTATGCTTCATCCAGTCTAGCATTTCTCATGATGTACTCTGCATATAAGTTAAATAAGCAGGGTGACAGTATACAGCCTTGAGGTACTCCTATTCCTATTTGGAACCAGTCTGTTGTTCCATGTCCAGTTCTAACTGTTGCTTCCTGATCAGCAACAGGTTTCTCAAGAGGTTTTCTTTAAGAACTTTCCAGTTTATTGTGATCCACACAGTCAAAGGCTTTAGCATAGTCAATAAAACAGAAATAGATGTTTTTCTGGAACTCTTTTGCTTTTTCCATGATCCAGCAGATGGTGGCAATTTGATCTCTGGTTCCTCTGCCTTTTCTAAAAGCAGCTTGAACATCTGGAAGTTCACGGTTCACATACTGCTGAAGGCTGGCTTAGAGAATTTTGAGCATTACTTTACTAGCATGTGAGATGAGTGCAATTGTGCAGTAGTTTGAACATTCTTTGGCATTGCCTTTCTTTGGGATTGGAATGAAAACTGACCTTTTCCAGTCCCGTGGCCACTGCTGAGTTTTCCAAATTTTCTGGCATATTGAGTGCAGCACTTTCAAAGCATCATCTTTCAGGATTTGAAATAGCTCAACTGGAATTCCATCACCTCCACTAGCTTTGTTCATAGTGATGCTTCCTAAGGCTCACTTGACTTCACATTCCAGGATGTCTGGCTCTAGGTGAGTGATCACACCATCATGATTATCTGGGTCATGAAGATCTTTTTTGTACAGTTCTGTGTTTTCTTGCCGCCTCTTCTTAATATGTTCTGCTTCTGTTAGGTCCATACCATTTCTGTCCTTTATTGAGCCCATCTTTGCATGACATATTCCCTTGGTATCTCTAATTTTCTTGAAAAGATATATCATCTTTTTCCCATAATACTGTTTTCCTCTATTTCTTGCATTGATCACTGAGGAAGGCTTTCTTATCTCACCTCACTATTCTTTGGAACTCTGCATTCAGATGCTTATATCTTTCCTTTTTTCCTTGGCTTTTGGCTTCTCTTCTCTTCACAGCTATTTGTAAGGCCTCCTCAGCCATCCATTTTGCTTTTTTGCATTTCTTTTTCTTGGGGATGGTCTTGATCTCTGTCCCCTGTATGGTGTCACAAACCTCCTTCCATAGTTCATCACACACTCTATCAGATCTAGTCCCTTACATCTATTTCTCACTTCCACTGTATAATTGTAAGGAATTTGATTTAGGTCATACCTCAATGGTCCAGTGGTTTTCCCTACTTTCTTCAATTTAAGTCTGTATTTGGCAACAAGGAATTCATGACCTGAGCCATAGTCAGCTCTGTTCAGCTTCAGCTTCTTCAGCATTACTGGTTGGGGCATAGGTTTGGATTACCATGATATTGAATGGTTTGCCTTGGAAACAGATCATTCTGTCATTTTTGAGATTGCATCTATATACTGCATTTCAGACTCTTTTGTTGACTATGATGGCTACTCCATTTCTTCTAAGGGATTCTTGCCCACAGTAGTAGATATAATGGTGAAAGTGAAGTCGCTCAGTCGTGTCCAACTCTGCGACACCATGGACTGTAGCCTACCACACTCCTCTGTCCGTGGAATTTTCCAGGCAAGAATACTGGAGTGGGTTGCCATTTCCTTCTCCAGAGGATCTTCCTGACCCAGGGATCGAACCCAGGTCTCCCGCACTGTATGCAGACGCTTTACCGTCTGAGCCACCAGGGAAGTCAGATATAATGGTCATCTGAGTTAAATTTACCCATTCCAGTCCCTTTTAGTTCACTGATTACTAGAATGTTGACATTCACTCTTGCCATCTCCTGTTTGACCACTTCCAATTTGCCTTGATTCATGGACCTAACATTCCAGGTTCCTATGCAATATTGCCCTTTACAGCATCGGACCTTGCTTCTATCACCAGTCACATCCACAACTGGGTGGTGTTTTTGGTTTGGCTCCATCCCTTCATTCTTTCTGGAGTTATTTCTCCACTGATCTCCAGTAGCATATTGGGCACCTACTGACCTGGGGAATTCATCTTTCAGTGTCCTATCTTTTTGCCTTTTCGTAGTGTTCATGGGGTTCTCAAGGCAAGACTGCAAAGTGGTTTGCCATTCCCTTCTCCAGTGGACCACAGTTTGTCAGAACTCTCCACCATGACCCATCTGTCTTGGGTGGCCCTACACGGCACGGCTCATAGTTTCATTGAGTTAGTCTAGGCTGTGGTCCATGTGATTAGATTGGGTCATTTTCTGCGATTGTGGTTTTCAGTCTGTTTGCCCTCTGATGGAGAAGGATAAGAGGCTTATGGAAGCTTCCTGATGGGAGAGACTGACTAAGGGGGAAACTGGGTCTTGTTCTGATGGGCGGGGCCATGCTCAGTAAATCTTTAATCCAGTTTTCTGTTGATGGGAGGGGCTCTGTTCCCTCCCTGTTATTTGACCTGAAGCCCAACTATGGTGGAGGTAATGAAAATAAGTCGACCTCCTTCAGAAGGTCCCATGCATGTACTGCTGCACTCAGTGCCCCCAACCTGGCAGCAGGCCACCACGACCCACGCCTCTGCAGAGACTCCTGGACACTCCCCGGAAAGTCTGGGTCAGTCTCTTGTGTGGTCCCTGCTCCTTTCTCCTGAGTCCTGGTGCACACAAGGTTCTGTTTGTGCCCTCCAAGAGCCTATTTCCCAGTCCTGGGTAAGTTCTGGCAGCTCTGTGGTGGGGTTAATGGCGACCTCGTCCAAGAAGGCTAATGCCATACCCAGGTCTGCTGCACCCAGAGCCCCGGCCCTGTGGCAGTCCACTGCTGACCCGTGCCTCCACAGGAGACACTCAGACACAGTTCTGTCTCAGTCTCTGTGGGGTCTCTGGGTCCTGGTGCACATAAGGTGTCTTTGAGCCCTCTGAGCATCTCTGGCTGGAACGGGGTTTGATTCTAAATGCAAATCCGCCCTCCTACCATCTTGCTGGGGCTTCTCCTTTGCCCTGGACGTGGGATATCTCCTCACAGCTGGTCCAGCACCTACCATCTTACTGGAGTTTCTCTGACCTTGGACGTGGGGTATCTCCTCACAGCCGCCACTCCTGACCTTGGAAAAGCCATAGCTTTGAGTATACAGACCTTAGTCAGCAAAGTGATGTCTCTGCTTTTTAATACCTTACGTAGAATTCCTAATTCAACTCAACCAGGATTTGCTGTCTGCAGAGTCTTATACTTGCCTTTCCTCTTCCTACTCCAAAAACCTGGTCCTTCAGATAAGTAGTTCTCAGCCTTTTTATTTATCTGCTGAGATGCTTAATGTAAAACAGATGACATTGTATCTGTCACACAAGTGTTCTTGGGCATCTCCCAACACTGACTGAAGGTCAGCACCAACCCCTTGACTCCAAGCACATCATGATGCAAGTGTAGGACGTGACAGATCGTATTTTTCCTAAAACAGCATTGTCTCCCATCCCACACATTCTTCTTACAACATGTCTTTGACTATTTTTTCATTGCGCTATGGGGTGTGTATCTCCTTTCCTTGAATATGGACACACTTAAGACTGAAGCAGGGCACACGTGATGCTGTGGTGGGATCCAAGGCAAGGTGACTTCTGCTGGGCTCCCTTGGAATGGTTACTTTTGAAACACAGTCATCATTTCCAGAGGAAGCCCAGGCAGCCCATGGACGTCCACACAAGAGGAGTCAGAGCTCCCAGGTGAAGCCAGCTCTTACTTAGCAGTCATGTGTGTGATCATCTTGAACGTGGATCTTTGAGCTCTCAGTGAATCTGCCCCAGCTGAAGCCAGATCGAGCAGAAACAACAATTTCTGCTTAACCCAGCCCAAGCTGCAGCTTTTGAAAAAATAATTGTCGTGTTTTAAGTCACTATGTTTTGGAATGTTTTGCTATGCAAGAATAGGGAACTGATACAGATATGTGTGTCATTAGAAGAATAATCTTAAATTTGTTCTAATATATTATTAAGAACCCTTAGTGTTTTGGCTATTACTATTAATAAATAACTTGGCAACATATGTTATTATCAATTGTCAAAACTTCCTTGAGGCCTCAGTTAACATGCAGAGGTCTTTAGCAATATCTAATTCCTCTTTTCCTTCACCTTATCTTGGGATTGTTCAGTAAGAGTATGTAAAATAATATTAATTAATATTAATAATATTTACAGTATTTTCATGAGCAGCTTCCTCCTTTATGTCTGATTAGCATAATTCAGCATAGTTATCCATACCATGACATGTGTGTTAGGTTACCTTTGCTATTTTTGATGCTTATTTTAAATTCCATTTTGGGGAGCTGAGCTTTCACAGTTTGTTGCTGATGTACCAGGGTTTGCTGTTCACAAAGCAGAGAAATTGAACAGAATGCTGCTGATAAGGAAAATACAGGAAAAGCTATGCAGAAATATGGATCTCAGAGAAGTAAGCTCTCGGGCACCTGGAAGTGCAGCCTCTGTGGGGCTGAGCAACACTAAGAAAGGAAAAGTGTGAAGATACCTGTTGTGATCAGGTCAAGGGAACTGTGAACCTGACATTCATCAGAGGGGCGCTGGTTCTTCAGCGTCCACTTTGGCGTAAGAAGGGTTGGAGCCTGAAGCCATAAAATGACTTCGCTTTCTGTCTGATGCATCCATGAAGCTTTCGCGTGAGGTTGTTTTAATTTCTGCCACCCTGCTCCCACTTACAGAAAAAACAGAGGGTGGAAGGAACTCTGACCTCAGATTCAGAGATAATAAAAGAAAATATTAAAAAAAAAATAAAAATAAAAGAAACTAGCATCCTTCTGTCTCTCTCAGCTGGATTGCTAACTGCCTGTGTGACCTTGGAGACTTACTTCTCAAGCACCATTTTCCTCCTCTATTAAATGCAAGGGTTAGACTAAGGCTACATAGAGCTTTGGAATGTGCAATATGACTCCTGACACGTTATTTTATGTTCTGATTCTTGCTTTGTAAATATTTAGGAGTAAAATGTATGCAGAACTTGCCAAAGTCAGATGTATATTTATGAATCTCAGTGAATCGGCTGATTTTTACCCCCTAGGCCTCCAGAAGCCATTTTTGTTCAACAGTTTTTCTTGTTACTGTTCATCTTTTTCTTCCATGATTAAAATAAAAGATTTAAATGGCCACTATCATTAGCAAGTGACAGAACATTAGCAGGAACAGAACATTAATTTTAAAACTGAAAAATAACATGAAAGGTTAAAATTTTTAAATAGACGCAAGTGCTCAGAGTTGTGACTCTGTTTATAGTTATTTTAGTTGATTTATTGAGATTTACAAGCATTGTGGCTTTGCCAAGTTCTGTACACTTTTTTTTGCAAATATTTTTGTTGCAAAGCAAACTTTGCAACCTTAAACTATCCCTTTGGAATTAGTCACATGCTATTTGAGTCTCACCTTCTCATTTCACAGCTAAGAAGTGATTCATTTCTGTGTAATGGTGTTAACATCAGTATTCCATGGTGTTCTACACAGAAAACCACAGTGGGCACAGTCACTGTTTCTTGAGCTTACTTGCAAGGCAGAGTCTCAAAAGAAATGATTTTATCTTCGTTTTCCTAATGAGAGACCTGAAGCTTCGTGAAACTAACTTGCCCAAGATTATAGCTAGTTAATGATGTGCGGGTGTACTAAGTCACTTCAGTCGTGTCTGACTCTTTGGAACGCTATGGACTCTAGCCCGCCAGGCTCACAAGCCTTAAACTCAGGCAATACGATTCTAAACTCAGTTGAAATATATCCCTTCCTAATTTGGATTTCTTGCCAAAATATCAGTTTCTGGAGAGGATGGAGTTTATTTTGTACAGTCAGCTTGGAACAGGGCCTTGCCTGGCAGAAGAAGCAGGTGGGCCAGCCCGTGGCCCACAGACTATTTTCTCCCATCATGATGGGAGGGAGTGACTTTTTTCCTTCTGTGCACAGATGTCTAAGGATGTCTGGGCTTCTGGGAATCCAGGCCAAAGAAAGAGAGGCTCTAAGAAGAAGACACTTGACTCCTTCCTGGTAGTCCTGACTTTTCCATTCCAGCTTTCTGTCTCAGGATGTTTACTGTTTAGCAGTTGATGAGGAGACACAGTGCTGAAGGAAAAAAAAGTCATTTCTTATAAGCTAATGATTCAACTTCTAAACTCTCTGAAAATGAAAAGCTTTTCAGTCCTCTACCCCCTTACTTTCCTGTCTAACTATATAAGTTTATGTGATTTAATTGTCTAGGAAACTTAGTAGTCATCTACTCAATAACCCTTGTATCCCACTGGCCATTTAACTTCCCTTGTTCTTTTGAATTTGGGAGCATTGTTTACTCTATATGAAGGAGTTTTGGAAAAGGCCAGAAGGCAGGCTCTGAGCTGAAGAAATAATAAAAAAATAATGCTGTAATCATAACAATTCATTATTTGTTTTTAAGCTTGATCTTTCAGAAGGTTATTATCTGGAGTTGAATACTAATGGATTCAAGCTCTGTTTATGCAAAGGAAATCTTAAACAACAGTGTTCAGGAGAGAAGGACATTAATCAGCAGAGAAGAGGGCCTTGTGCCTAATAATGTTTGCATAATAGCTACCCTTGAGTGTATTGCTTGACTTAAAAATAAATATTCATGTTTTCCATCTCCAGTACAATTGGAAATTATTTGTGGTTATGATTCTTTTATATGCTCTTCTGTCTGTTCAGGGGAACTTTAAATTGGGAAGCTAGGAAACCAAAAGACATAAATAAAGATGTTGCGAGTGGAGTGAGGTAGCAACGGAAAGCTGCCGTGATGGGGGCACATGAGCTGAGAGCAGGTCGCAACTCTGTTCTCAGGAAGGGAGGGGCTGAATCAAACTGGCAGGTGTCAGGACATTTACGTGATTCTCTGATTTACTTTCGACTCCTCCTTAGCTTCTCAATACTCACAGGATACAAATGTAGGTCCCTTCTCTGGACAAAGAGGTGCTCACCGGAGTGGTCCCACTGGAACTTCACAGTCACGACGTGTGACAAGCCAGCCTCAGGTGTGATCATGCAGACCTCCTCCCAGGGCCCTTCGGACAGTCTGTTAACTTCCAAGTCCTCATTTGTATTTTCCCTTCATCTTTTAAGGATGTCCCAAATGTGTTTGCTAATTAAACCACTGATTGTGGAAGAGTTGGCTTAACTTCACCTCCTCCAGCAATCCTTTGAACTCGGCAGGTAGCCAGTGAGTTTCCCCCCCCCAGTCTCTCATTCATCTGTTCACTCATGATCAGTACTCCTCCAATAATATTTATCCTGGAGAATTTTATCATCCTGACTTATTGCTTATATGCACCAAATGTTATTCACTGGTGCTTTAAGTTAGGAAATTCTCCTTTTCTCTCTCCTTTATTCATTCTTTTTTCTATTTAAGTGTCTGAGAAGTGTTTCAATGTGGTCTTGAAAATACAGGCTCTATATTGTTAGGAACGTCTGTGTGTCATTTTCAAGGCTTTTCACGAACTGCCTTCTCAGGCAGTTACCCTAACCTTCCTTCTCTCCTAAATGGATATAGAAGATCCTGTAGCATAAAAGCCCAAACTGAGTTATTCACCCATGCCTGCATTGCTCATACTTGCCCCTGCCTCCCTCTCCCTGTCCTCTCATGCAGAGTTGACATCTTGGGAAAGCTCTACCGTTTCACTGGCTCCTGCAGCCCGGCCTCACCTCTGATGAGGGCCGTATGAACAGTGATATGCCCGATTGACTTCACACACCAATTCACCCTTCTTGCTAGGCTCCTTCTGAAGTGTGTGTATGTGTTTTTCATATACTTAGGCATAGTCACAGAAGTACTATAATCTATCCCTTTTGTCAATATAACTTATCCTATTTATAAAGTGCTTATTTGGCTTCATCTTTACTACAGAGAAGTGACCAGGACAGCTGTTAATCTTACTTTTAGATATGAAAGTTAATTTAAAACGTTTGACTTCTTAAGGCTGAGAGGTGAAGAATTGATGCTTTCAAATTGTGGTGCTGGCAAACTCTTGAGAGTCCCTTGGGCTGCAAGGAGATCAAACCAGTCAATCTTAAAAGAAATCAACCCTGAGTACTCATTGGAAGGACTGATGATAAGGCTGAAGCTCCAATACTTTGGCCACCTGATGTGAAGAGCGGACTCATTAGAAAAGACCGTGAGGGTGGGAAAGATTGAGGACAGGAGTAGAAGGGGCTGGCAGAGGATGAGATGGTTGGATGGCATCACCACCTCAATGGACATGAGTTTGAGCAAACTCTGGGAGATAGTGAAGGACAGGGAAGCCCGGTGTGTATAGTCCATGCAGTTGCAGAGTCGGACATGACTTAACGACTGAACAACAAATAAATTGCAGAGATCGGAATTAGACTCCAGTTAAAGATTATTTCCTTTCATTTTCCTTAGGCCCCACAAGCCCGAAGACCTACTATAGGGTGAACTCCCAGAGGGCACAGGACAGAGCCTGGGATGGTCCAGGGACCTGCATTGTGGGGTGATTGAGCTACACAGTCTCTGCGTGCCCTGAGAGAGACATTTCCCTTTGAATGTCAGTGTCCCATCTGTAAAAGGAAGAATGAGACACGTTTCTTAGGTTCTTTTGACATACACCATTTTATGAATTCCCTTTCTGTTATTTTTTAGAGACATGTATTTGTTTACTTGTCTGTGCCAGGTCGTAGCTGCAGCACGCAGGATCTTTAGTTACGGCACGAGAACTCTTAGCTGTGACACGTGGGGTCTAGTTTTCTGACCAGGGATAGAACCCCACCTCCCCTGCATTAGGAGTGCAGAGTATTAGCCACTGGACCGTTAGAAAGTCCCCTTTTCTGTTATTTTTATCTCCATTGCCTTTCACTCCTTTCCTCTTTGCTCTCTTTTCTGTCTGGAGAAGGAAATGACAACCCACTCCAGTATTCTTACCTGGAGAATCCCATGGACAGAGGAGCCTGATGGGCTATAGTCCGTGGGGTCACAAAGAGTTGGACATGACTGAGCAACTAGCACTCTTTTCTATCATTTCATCAACTGATTGGTACACACTGACCATGTACGAAGAGCATTATTGCGCCTGGAGCCATAGTCCCAGCTTAAACAGCTTGTTATAGAAAAGAAACATTCTTCCCTCTCTGTCCTATTCTTCCTTTCTCGCTCTTCTTCCTTCATTCTTCCTTCCATGCTCAAGCAGCCATCATCATTTCCTAGGGTTTCCAAGACTTCTGCTTTGGTCAGAGGGAAGGCACTCGGCCCTGGGCCTCTGAACAAGTTGAACATGTCTGTGGTTCTTGGCTTCTGATCATCCAGGGCCCATGAGTGCGCATGATGAAAGCTTCACAGGCTTTGTTCAGTGATAGTCGAGGGCACCATGTGCTTTGATACTGCATTTTTGGCCAACTGTATATGAGAGACTCCAAAATAAGAGTAAAATGATACTTTGAAAAATAAACTTCAAACCTTCTGATTTTGAGGGGAGTGACTTTAAAACTTTAAAATGATCTTTTTCTTGAGCAGTTTTAAAATATAGGTATTTTTCTAAAGGGACCATTTCTGACCTAATACAACTGTCCCCTTTAGGAATCATAACCACCATTAGACAGTCATATATTCTTTTCCTCTTTTATTAGTTATGTTTTTTTCATTTTTCTTCTGCATCCCACATGACATGCACAGGTACTTAGATTATTTTCCCCTCAGCTAAGTAGAAGAAAATGGCAGCCCACTCCAGTATTCTTGCCTGGAGAGTCCCATGAACAGAAGAGCCTGGCAGACAACAGTCCATGGGGTCGCAAGAGTCGGACACGACTTAGCAACCAAATCACCACCACCACCACCACCACCAAGTAGCCTTACAATTAGTTTAATTAAACTTTCAGAGTTATTTCTATAAGAATCACCAATGAATTTTATGTTAAATGTATGATTACTTTCTTTAGAACATAATTAAAATATGTGTTTCTTCTTTATTGTCTCTAATCCTTCTTTCCATAGCAGTAGGTATTTATTTATAATTATAGAACACAAAATTGCTAATAATTTTTGAACCCCCAGAGGACAAAGTAGAAGGAATTAGGAAGAAGGGAGCAGAAACAAGCCTAATGATCAGGCATTCTGCATCAGTGGATGAGATGAGAACATTTATATGATTTTATAAACCCTTTCAAAGATCTGATATAATTGAGACTTGCTGGTTTACAGATGTGGAAACTGAGGCTCAGAGGGGTTAAATAACTCACCTAGTATTCCACCGCCTGTAAGGGTCAGAGCTAAGATTGGAATCCAGTATGTGTGACTCTACATTTCATGTTCACTTTTCTGTACCAGGGCTGGAGGGGGCTCCAGTCGGCTCTAGAATGATGTACAAGATGAATGCTCAGGGAGGGAAGGGCTGAACAGAAGGCCTCAGTCTGTCCCACGTTTCAACCTTTGGCATGCTTCTCCTCCCCTGATCCCCACCCCTAATGTAGACTGTGTCTCCCAAACATGGATCCAGCCCTTTGTAATATTTTCATGAGAGGGTCTTCTACTAATGGGACATCTCTCTTTTGTCTTTCACAGCAATTTTGCAGGCAGTAATAGCTGGTGATCTTATGAAGGTAAGATATCTTCCTACCAGAACTTTTGGTGATTCTTTAAGAACTCTAAATGAGCATAATTTCTCACCAAGTTTTCATGATCCCATTTATCATTTCCCATCCCCCTGGTGCTAGCTGGGTAGAAGGCAGAAGGATGTTCTTTTTGAGAATTGAGCAGAGAGGATGAGAAGCGTCCTTGTAGCATCGCCATGTCTCCAAACAGCAAAGGGTCTGTGCAAAGGTACATGCTGGCTGTCTGCCTTGACTGGTTACAACTGATACGTGTCCCCAGGAGACAGTGCCTTGGGTTCCTGCTATCTGGAACTAATATTTGAAGTTTAAAGATTTATTTCAGCCCAAGTCTTTAAATGAATGCAGCTATAAGAATAACCTGGATAATACCCAGAAATACTTTCTTTAAGCAAGAGACAACATCATGCAACATTATTGCCGTTTTGAACTCTAGGGATCACAGTTAATCAGAAGATAACTCTGATCTGCCTTGAATATTGTGATTTGTGCTCATGTTTTCCGGAGAATTTAGTTCAGAGGAAACTGCTGTCTCCTGAGTGAATGCAAATTCTGAAGTCAGACTGTCTGGGTTCAGATCTTGGCTCTGCCTTTGACTACATATGAGACTTTGTATAATTACCTAATTGTCTCTGGGCCTCCGTTTCTTCATCTGTAAAATAGAATCACGTTGCTCTTCTCTTTGCTTTACTGTGAGGATTGAATATAAAATTCATGTAAAGCTCTTAAGATTGTTCCTATAACTTCATAGAAGGGACTCTCCCAAGATAGCTATTTTGTTAATACAGTGTTAATCTGTGTTCCTTTGATAGTTAAACATAGCAGGGAGACAAATATTTGTTATAAAGTATAATATAGTCCATGAATACCCAGAAAGCTATATTTGGTCCCAAGTTATTTTCAGGTGTCAGGACTTAAGACTGCCTGGGTATCCCTGTATATGCTGTAATGGCATTGATCTGCTCTGTATTATCAGCAACTTTCCCAGGCAGAGGCTCCAACTAACTCAAGTTCAGTACTATCCCAGATTGAGAACCCAGAAGCCTTAAAAGAAAGTTAAGAAGCACTAGCTCAGTTGATAAAGAAGCCACCTGCAATGCAGGAGACCCCGGTTCGATTCCTGGGTCAGAAAGATCCGCTGGAGGAAGGATAGGCTACCTACTCCAGTATTCTTGGGCTTCCCTAATGGCGCAGCTAGTAAAAAAAATCCACCTGCAATGCAGGAGACCTGGGTTCGATCCCTGGGTTGGGAAGATCCCCTGGAGAAGGGAAAGGGTGCCCATTCCAGTATTCTGGCCTGGAAAATCCGATCTATGGACTGAGTAGTCCTTGGGGTCGCAAAGAGTCGGACACGACTGAGCAACTTTCACATACACACAAGCTCTTGTATATAAGTTCTTTGGAAGCACATCTGTTGAATAAACTGAGAAACCTCAGAGCTACATTGTTAACAGGTTACTAGCAGAAAACAAGTGCTGAGAAGGTTGTCAGCATCTTGTTAAACTGTCATCTTCAGACACACATCCCTGGGCATGGTGCCCGTGCCATGACCAGATCACAGTGTCACTAGGAATTGTTAAAGAGGAAAGTGCTCTCTAAGCAGCGTGTATACCTGAATTCAGTGCCGTTTCCAGGCAGTGGATTAAACCAAATATTATCCTCTATTCCCTGAAAAGCCTTTTTGGATTCTGTGAGCAAGAGGCATGAGTTCAGACCTGATCCCTGCTCTTGGAGAGTTTCTAAGCCAGAAAATTTTGCAAAATGTTGCTGTACCTATGAAATCACTTCATTTTGTTTTGTATATACTTTTACTCTAGGCAACAGATTTTCCAGGGCCCTGGGCGTGTTACTGCACTTCTTTGGTACTTAACAGAGAATTATATGAGAGAAGGGAAATCACTATATTCAGCTGGTGGCCTTATTTCATTCTCTGTTATAATTCTTTCCTAGATGACTGAGAAATGACTCGGTAACATCTGATTTACTGAGAGGTGAAATATAAAACCTGAGGGTTTTTTCTTTTTCACTTTTTTCTTTCTTTTCCTTCCCAAGTACTTTCCCCTCTTTTTTATCTTCTTCCATTTCTCTGTCCCATGCAGAAAGTACTATAAATATTAAATACTCAACTGGGTATGTGTGTCACGAGTGTGAGGAAGGAGGGGGAGAAAGGGCGAGTTGAAGGGGGAAGCCAGGTCCAAGCACACCAATGAACTGAGAATAGACCCTGGATCAGCCCTGCATGCAGGATGTCATGAGTAGCTCCTATCCACCGGGCTGCACAACATACCCATGGCCTAACCTAGTGGCCACAGTCTCTATGAACACCACAGCAATGCAAAATCAGGGCAGCTGATGGATTGGGTCTCTGCTACTCTGTGAGCCCAAATCCTTTGTGGATCTTCCCACAAAGAATGGATGTGTCATTGTGAGACAGTACAGTTGAACAGAACAGGATTCTTAGATTGTCGTGGAAAACAGTTACTACTTCTTCCTGTTCCTTTGCTTCTCAGTTTAGGCATGAAAGCTCTGTATGTTCCTTGCGCACGCTCAGTCGCTTCAGTCATGTCCGACTCTTCGCATCCCTATGGACTGTAGCCTGCCAGGCTCCTCTGTCTATGGGGATTCTTCGGGCAAGAATACTGGAGTGGGTTGCTATTTCTTCCTCTAGGGAATCTTCCAAACCCAGAGACTGAACCCACATCACTTATGGGCAGGTTCTTTACCACTAGTGCCACCTGGGAAACCCCATGTTCCTTACTTCCAGTCAACTGCTCCTTTTTGATCAGTTTCCTAGAAAGTCTTCCATGATTTTTTCCATCCCCCACTTTATGTTTTCCTAGTGCCCTGTGCTATCCTCCTCATTGTCTTCTTCATCTCTGTGCGATTCTTTAAAAATCTCTCCCTCCCATGGACACTGAGGTCTTGGAGGCTTAGAGGTCAGAGGTCAAGCTGTATTCATGTTAGTTTCCCTGGCATCTGGCACATGGCTAATCTGTAGTTGTATTTGAGTGAATGTATGAATTATCAGTTTATTCTCTTTGACCTTAGGAGTTGTTTTTTTGTTTTTGTTTTTATAATGCTATGCCATCTAACTTCTTGGTGGTAGACACATTCCTTTTGCTTATTACATGCTGGATTAGTTGATTCTTATTTATTCTAAAGCTACATTTTAGAAGCTCCAGTAAGGCCCTTGTTCTGATTATAGCAGTTTAGAGAACAGAGATCCATTTTCACTTACATTACAGTTCGGTAATGTGCAGTATTTCACAGACTTAAGACTGTGTCCTCATTTAGCGCCTAATTCTCAGGCTGCAAAATCTGTTTTCCCCCCAGTCTTTTGGAAGTCTTTTAGGTTTCTACTACTACAGTCTCTGAACCCTTTTGGTTCTCACCCCATGGATCATCTCAAGCCTTGTTGGGTGGTATGTGTTGGATGATAAATAGAAGGCAGGCAGACTGCAGATCTGGACGAAGGAGGGAGCCAGACACGGCTGTGCATGTGTCTGCTGTATGCCTGTGCATGTGATCTCATGTGGGGAAGGGGCAAGCAGCTTCTGTACTCAGTAGCTGGGCTCATTAGAGAGGGCAGAAACAATTAAAGGGCGGAGGGCGCGTCGCTACCAGACGTCAAGCTCTTCCTGCCTATACACTTAATTGTTCTTTAACTCAAGAACGCTCAGCCTGCATAGGGAAGCTTTCATTCTCCTCTCTTTCATTTTTTCAGTGCCCAGAAAAGAAAAGGACCAAAAAACCCAGAAAGGGAACAAATAATTTAGCATGCTTCCATTCCCTTAGGCTGTTCAGCACCCACTTACCCTCTCCGGAATTTGCGGAGACACTGGCCATCTATTTGAGTGATAACACAACCCAGGAATGTTACTTCATCTCTTTGGCTTTTCCCTGTGTCCTCTGAGGCTGTAGACATTTGTGGTTTGCTACATTACTTTTATTTTATCACCAGCTAGCTGCTTTCCTTGTTCCGGACTCTGTCTGAGTTGCTTTTCCTATGTCTCTTTTTCAGCTAATAGAAAGCTATAAAAACGGAGGCAGCCTGCTAATTCAGGGACCAGACCACTGTTCACTCCTTCATTACGCAGCTAAAACCGGCAACGGGGAGATTGTGAAATATATCCTTGACCACGGTGAGTAGGCATAGCTAACCAGGAATCAATTATCCATGAAACAGACTGCATTTTCGAAGTTGACTTTCATCCAGGCTGTCCTCAGAATGGCGGAGAGACCCTTGAGCTTTCGCTGACTCTCCTTGCTTGTATGACAGAGCCAGGATTCCAGATCCCTGGCACAGGTCACCTTAACCAAGCGCCTTTATCTTTACCCTAACCACCTTAACCTTAACAGAAATCATTTCCATATCAAGGCCTTTGCAGGGTATTTGGGGGCTGATTACTTACAAAATGAAAGACAAAACCGAACGTGGACTTGCCATCATGTACTGTTTGGGGAAGGGCTTTTATGTTTTGTGAAGTTAACTAGTTGGGACTAGGTATCTAATCCATGTTTATAGCTGATCATTCTGAGGAGTAATGCACATATTTATTTCCATCTTTCTAGTTTCCCCTTTTTTTTCTATTTGAATCTCATTCACCTTTTCAACTCAAGTCACCTTTTATTCTCTTCGAAAATATCTGGTGCTGCCGTGTCTCCTGTGGCAGGCCATGTTCACCCGCTGGACAGCCTCCTAACGGGGTTTGTAATCTGGTGTTAAATGGTGACCTCAGCATCTACCTCTAATAGCCCTTCAGAGGCACAGACATGTCAGAGGAGTATCAAATCTTGACCATACTTTCTGCTTCCCATGTTTATAGTGTTTCTAGGACTGAAAAATAGGATAGAAGCAGGCAAACTCTCCCTGGCTTGGCTGTTTTTGAGGAATCTCTGGCTCTGCTGAATTCAGGTATATAGAGATCCTATTTTCTGTGAGCCCTAGCACTGAGCCGATGGCCACCCTCATTGTATCCACATTTAGGCTGTAAATAGTAAGCATTTTAGTACGCAGTCACATTCCCTTTTTTAAAAAACTGAAGTATAGTTCATTTACAGGGTGTCAGTTTCAGCTGTACAGCAAAGTGATTCAGTTAAAGACATGTCTGTTCAGTTGCTCAGTTTTGTCCAACTCTTTGCAACCCTATGGACTGTAGCCCTCAGGGCTCCTCTCTCCATGGGATTTTCCTGGCAAGAATACTGGAGTGGGTTGCCATTTCCTCCTCCAGGGGATCCTCCCAACCCAGGAATTGAACCCATGTCTCCTGCATTGCAGGCGAATTCTTTACTGCTGAGCCACTGAGAAGTTATACATATATTTAATCTTTTCCAGATTCTTTTCCCATTACAGATTATTACAAGATAGTGAATATAGTTCCCTGTGCTATATAGTAGGTCCTTGCTGTTTATTTTCTATACAGTCGGGTGTATCTGTTAATTCCAAACTCCCAATTTATCCCTCCCCTTTCTTTTCCCCTTTGGTAACCATAGATTTGTTTTCTATGTATGGATTTACATTCCTTCTTATTCCTCTTTTTATTCAGTTCAGCAAACATGTCTTATTCTATTTACTCATTCATTCATTCATTGAATATTTGTGGGGTGCTTCACAGGAACTATCTGTCATAAACCAGCACACACACAAATAAAATATAGTCTCTGTCATCAAGCAGTTGCAGGATAAAAAATACAATCATATGCATCGTTAAATTGAAAGCAGTTGTATGTAGGACTCTTAAGTCCTATTGTAAAGTCACAAACAGAGCTGCCATATCTCAAGCACTGGTTGTATGCCACATGCTTAGAATGAACACATCCTATCATTTAATCTTTACAAGGACCTTGTAAAGGATTAGACTCTCAGTCCCATTAAACTCGCCTTGCTTTTGTCTTCAATACGTTCTCACCATGGAGAGTTTGCCTGAACCCTTGGCCTGAATTATGGCAGAAAGAGTGGTTTAGGAAGAGGAAAGGGTATTCAAGTAGGATGGTCACCATTACAGGCTCCTCCCCTCCTCCACCCCCCCCCACCCCCCCCACCCCCCCACCCGCCCCAGTAGGCTAGATTGGATTGTCCCGAGCCTGTCTGCCCCAGAAAGCCTACATCTATTCCTGGCGCTGTGTCAGGGGTGTGTATATTCTGTCTCCCACTCCCCATTCAGCCTCCAGCAATTACAGCATGCCTCTTTAAACAATGACTTGAATAGACAGTGGTGGCATAAATTCTATTTGTCTTTTGCACACACACACAAACTATAGGTGTTTTTCTGTAGTGACTCTTCCAAAAGCTGGTGACAGGCAGAACCAAATATTAGAACCCAGCCCCATAGATAGTGCATAAAGGTCACAAAGCTTCCATAGTTATTTTTCTCTTAATAGAAAAGATCTCAGAATTTCCCCTGGACAAAGTGAAGGTGAGCCTTAGATATATGCCCTCACCTTGTTTGCTTTAAGCTCAGGTTCAAGTTCTCCTGGTGGCTGTCATCTTGATCATTCTCAATTCTTCCCTCCTGTTTGGCTTTTACCCACAAAGTTGGGTGCTTGCCCTCACACCTTAATCTGCTCGGTACCCAAGTACCTCTCTAGGGTTGGTGAGACATCGGCTCTCTATTAGAGTGATGAGACCTCCTAAAAATTCTTTCTCCTCCCCGCTCTACCTCTCCTGAAGAACAGGAATTCCCCTCCCTGGTTCTGGGATCCTTTCTCCATCAGTGATCTGCTGGTATCTCACTTGGTCTTATCTGTCAGGCTGCAGGGAACTGCAGTTTTGACTGAGTCTGTATTTAAGATGGATTCTCACGTGTTCGGGGCTGTCAGCTGGGGTGGCTGGGACACCTGGGCTTTCATCCCAGGCTTTTTCACAGCATGATGATCCCCAGGTTTCAGGAGGGTGAGGATGGAAACTTCCAGACATTCAGAGGCTGGGCTGGAGAAGTCTGCCTCATCTCTGTGGCATTCTGTCAGCTAAAACGGGTCATGGAGGCAGCCCCAGCTCCAGGGCTGAAGAAATAGACCTCTCTGCTCCATAATTAATGGACGTGTTTAATCTGCCTCCTCCCTTACTCTCTGTCTTCTTCAGCTGAAAATGGTGATCTTCTCATTATCCTGAACTACTGACTCACTTGGAATTCCCTGGTACTCAGCTTTTATATCTTCCCTTGGTGTAGGGTCCTAAGCTAGGGCTTCAAGATTTAGCAAATAAAAATATAAGACACGATAACATTTTTTTAGCATAAGTATGTCCCATGCAATATTGGGAACATGCTTACACTAAAAACCAGAAATCCTCTTTTCAGCTGAGTCTCCCCAGGGGCTTGAATGAGGAGGCTTGAGATGGTATTGCTCTAACACTGTGGATTTTCACAACTCCCACCACCCACTTCTCTTTCCACTGCCTTAAATAAGACAGCCCCTCTAACTCGGGCTCCCAGGGCTTGGAGTTTCTAACCAAACTGTAGATCAGCGCACACGCTTTTCCTGCCATGAAATCCAACTGGCACATCTCAGTGCTTGCACCAAAGCCTGACATTCCAACACCAGACTCCTTTCTCTTGGATCCCAAGAGTGAATCGTGCAGTACAGAGTGAGAGATTTTGCAAAGAGTGAGTCGTGCAGGAAGAATTTGTTAGTAACTTGGGGAAGGGAGAAGCTTATATTTCTCATTTTTTGGTTAGCTTTTGTGAATTAGTCACTTTAATATTTACACTAAGGAGAAAACACGATATTCTTGTAATCACCTCCGCTTTGCTCACGGGCAGTTCTCACGGTCACTGCATCTGCTTCATGGGTCTCTAAATGGCCGGTGGATATATGACTCTGAAGATCATGCAGCCAAACCCATCTCTTCTGTCTGAAAATAAAATCTTACTATGATCTACAGTCCAAAGATCACTGTATATTGATGGGTGGCTATTTTTAACCTTTTAGTACCACAGTCAAATAATAAAAACGGATCTGTAGCTGAATTTTATTAAAATTAGTATTTATCAACCTGATGGTCAATTCAGGTTGACTGAATTGATGGTCAGTTTCATTCATAACATCAACTTCATTATTTCTAGTTGTTGAGGAGCATGGATGTGAAATCTACCGACATTGTCAGCCTAATTCTCCATGTTGTTTAAGAGCTGAGCACTTTGGTTCAACCATTTCTGTTGCTGTCATTTGTCTTACTAGCTTTAGTTGCTGATATGACTTTATAAACTTGCACATTTAGAACTGAAAACTGTCTTTGCAGAACTAGTCATCTCTCTTAAATTGCAGCAAGCCCTTTGTGGTGTGTTTGAAGTCAGGGACACATACCCAGAAAACATGACACCTTCTCTACTCTGTAATCATCTTCTTAGTGTGGTCTCTGCTCAGCAAATAGTCTTGCCTGATTAATAATGATGCTGACTCTGAAATTCCCCTGATTTGATGGAAAATAGCCTTTGCTGAGATGCCTCTGTAAGGCTGGGGTTCAGAGATGTCTACCAAACTATGGCATCGTATTGATAAGTTAACAGATTTACGGTCGATGGATCTGATCAGTTTGAATTCACATAAATAAAAGAATAAATCCATGCAGATTTTATACTGTGGCAAAGATCAAGAGACACCCCTTCTTGCCATCTGAGTTGCTGCAAACCTCTTGAAATTGTAGTTTTTTAATTTTTGTGTTTTAAACTTGATTCAGGTCCTTCCTTGGCTTTATCGTATATAAATCCTAAAGACTGTTCAAAGAACTGCCTGTCAGGATGCCTTTCAAGACAAGGGTCCTAAGAAATCAGTGGGCCCTTTTCAAGGGGCATGACTGATGGGACTTATTTGCCTCCTGCATCCTTACTCCAGGGAACACCTCTCTCCTCTCTGCTTCACCCTCTTCTTCATGTCTTATTGATGGTGGGGGTCCGCAGACAGGATGCCTCTTGAATGGGAGTCGTGAGAGCTTAGTCATTCTCCCAGGCACCACATTCAGCCATGAATTTCTCTTCTCAGGGCTCTTTTAAACACGGGCTGGGGGGCCATGGGACCTGTGGTTATTTCTCAAAAGCCACAGGAGGGTTGAATTTTTCTCGTCCCTCAGCTTCTTTGGGACGTCTTCTCTTAAATACACAACATGCTGCTTCCCTTTATGAAAAACTGGAATTTGGGCAATGGGAGGGTTGAAAAGAGAATGGAGGTGGGAGAGAGAGCCTAAGAATACCACAAGGACCCGGTGGAGAGAGGAGGACGGGAGGGATTCCAGAGGAGAGCCCCCCACCCCCCAGCGGTTCCTGCTTTTCAACTCCTTTCAACCATATTTTTGCCCACTCCCTCCTCCCTCGTTGTACCCTCCCAGAGACTTTTGTGGCGTCTTAGTCTTTAACCACCGGGCACATTTTGCTCTTTTGTTTTTATTCTCCCAGCGCCCACCCCCCTCTGCCCCCTACTGTGTTTCCTGATAGAAATCTCACTCATGCATTTCCTTTCTGATTTCAATGGCTTACTTTGTCTTCCCTCTTTTTCTGCCTTCAGTCTTTCTTTTCTCTTTTTTTTCCACCCACCCCCGTCTCTGCCTCTGGTCCCCAAGAGAAACGACCCCTGTCCCGCTGGGACAGGATGATGGTGCTGTTGAGAGTTCCCAGTGCCGGCTCTCCCCACATCTGTGCAGCTTTTGTCGGCGCTCAGGAGGATTTGGAATGGTCTGCTGGCAGCGTCAGGGAGACTAATGGGAAATGAGGTCCAGAGGGAGAGAGGCCACGGGGAGGTGGGGGGACAGCAAAGGGGATTTGGATGGCTCGGTGTGGGAAGCAAATTAAAGGATGCATGTGACAAAAGACACATCATATATAATACAAGCGCAATGGTGATGATACAATTGCATGGGTTCCTGGAAGAGCCTCTGGGATGAGCACTGACTGGGCAGTCGATTTGAAGTTTGGAAGGTTTGACTACTTACCACGCTGTCACTTTTTCAACGTTGGGAAATTTGTGAAGTTTTGCTTCTCTTTTGAATTCCCTGCCCCATATCTGAAAACTAATGTGTTTCTGCCCACAATGTATTTTTCTTTCCCCTTTATTTTTCAGACCATTTCTCAGATAACATAGCTTTTTTTTTTTTTTTTTTAAATCCATGTTCCTTTTATGGATCTTTCTCTCTTAGGAAAAAAAGTGTGATATTGGCCAGGATCCAAGTGGATTTTTAAATGTTATTCATTCATTCAAAACGTCTGTCCCATACACTTTTAAACAGAAATATTATTGTAATAATCACTGCTCATCTTTATTGTTCTGAGTGCTTTATGTGTATTTATGTATTTGATTCTTACAACAAGCCCACAAGGTAAGTTCTCTTATCTCTACTTGACAGGTGGTAAAACTGAAGTGTAGTAAAGCTGGATGACTTGCAAAAGCTCATCCATAATATAAGATATGGTCTCTGCTGTGCATATTCCTAAAACTCAGTAAGAGAAATAAAGCATGAATGAACAACCACAGTTCAGGGTAGTTTGAAATGAATATCATGTACAGGATTCTACTGATAACTGGCACCTATGGAAGGGCGATCACCTTCTGAAACGTTCATGGAGAAATCGGTACCTATAGCCCCTCAATAGAGATTCAGTAGTTGCTTCCTGGTGCAAGTCAGCTGGGGGCTGAACTGTAGGTGTTTTAGTAAACCCTGGGGAGACAGAAAGCCAAGACTTCTATTCAGGGAACAGTCAGGAATTCTCTGCTGATAATTTAATGGCAGTTAAATTAGTTCCAGTTCCTTAGGGGAGATGCATAGTATCCACAAACAGAACATATGTACACATGCCAAACAAAGCCCAAACCCAAATGTTCCCCCATTGATCTATTTGAAGGAATTCCATCCTTATTTTCTCTTTCTCCTGTTCTTTACCTATGGCTGAGGCTGAAATTAACTTTTCCAAAAATCACAGTTGGTACTTTTCACATGTATTTTTTTCTTTCAAGGGAATATACTTGTGGTCTTTGTTAATGGTTTTTGTTTTTCTGGACGTGCTCCCACCTCCAAATCTTACACTCATGCTACGAATCTACACAGGGCACTATTAGACAGCACGATGCACTGTTTTTGTTCCAAGAAAACGTAATTTTTATTGTTTGCAAAATGTAATTCTACTCATGTACATTTTTGTACAAAATTCCTTTTTATCTTTGAATCGAAGTATAGTTGATTCAGTGTTGTGTTAATTACTGCTATACAACAAAGTGACTCAGTTTTGTGGACTTGTATACACACACATGTTATTTCATATTCTTTTCCATTATGGCCTCTCATAGTATACTGAACACAGTCCCTGTGCTACACAGTAGGACCTTGGTGTTTATCCATTCTGTATCTGTCAGTTTGCATCTGCTAATCCAAACTCCCAATTCACCCCTCTCCCAGCGCTCTCCTCCTTGGCAACCGCCAGTTTATTCTCTGTGTCCCTGATTCAGTCTGTTTCATGGATAGGTACGTTTGTGTCACGTTTTAGATTCCACATAGCAGTGATAGCTTGATACACTATTAAAAACAGCTCCCATTAGGTCACTGGAGACACACATAGGGAGGGAAAGCCCAGTTCTGTCTCAGACTCCAACCTGGCATTCACGCCTCTGTCCTTTCTTCTCCTAAATCTTCTTGCTGTCAGTTAAGTCCATCTTTCCAGAGTCCATCTTTCTAAAATCTTTAATTGAAGTTTCTTTGGGTATTAATTAAGAGCAAAAAGATACATCTTGTTTTAGTATCAGCACCTCTGTCAAGGACAGAGAGAGGAAGGAGGAGACGATAAACAGCTCCAGGCGTGCCTGACTCCCAGATAAGAGGATCAGCTCTGGAATCCTGCTGGCTTGGCTTCATTTATAGTGATTCTTGTCAGAAGTTTGAGGAACAAGCTTCTTTTCTTTGTCTCACTTTTTTAGCACAGATGAAACTGCTTTATCATCCTCGCACTGCACGGAGGCATGGACCCCGGAGTCCGCGGACCCACTGTGGTTGCAGCTCTGAGAGCACCAGGTGACAGTGCTGAGGAAATGAGATGAGACCCCTCAGTTCAGCTGCTCAGTCATGTCCGACTCTTTGCGACCCCATAAATCGCAGCACACCAGGCCTCCCTGTGTTATGCCCAAGTCGCGAAATCTCTCAGTGACCACCAGGGAGCCAGTATCCGATGCAAAAGCAGGAGAGTTTTTATTACCAAGCTCGAGCTGGGGCTCCCACCATTACTGACGCAGCGGCTAAGGAGAGGAGCCCCGAGTTTTGGGTTACACTGCTTATGTAGGGAATATTCAGGTGAAAGGGTAACAAAGGGGTGTTCAGGCTGAAGGACTACTGATTGGTTACCCTCTTCTGTAGGGTTGTGTGTGGATTTCTGATTGGTTTTTTTTTTTTACTTCCACGGTAAATCATTACTTCCAAGGTAAATCACAAATTCTTGAACTTAAAGTCAGGAGGTTTAACCTAAGGGCTGATTGGCTCGTGCATAGCGGGGCAGGTTTAGGCAATATCCAAAGTCTAAGTCTGTTTGCCCGGTACCTTTGCAAAATGGAGCTCTTTTACAAGATGGAGTAGCTTAGGCTCTTCATTCCCCCCTTCTCAAGGATCCAAGACAGACCCAATCATGGGTCTGTGGTTAGCTTTATATTGTCTTTTACCGGGGGTGGGTTTGGTAGGGCTGCATATTGAGACCTAAGCACCCTAAGCTGCACCATGTTGATGCAGCCTTTGATAAAGTTTATCAACTTGTTTAGTAGACATGGTCTGAAGGTGAATAGCAAGAGTAAATGATCAGGGGCCCAGCCAGAGAAGATATGAGGGTCGTGAGCCAGGGAGATGAACTGAACCAGGATTCAAACCAATTTTGAGACATTTCTCTTTTTCTTTTTTTCTGATTCAGCCCTTCTCTTATCTTGGCCAGGGACTCCCTGACTACCCCCGAGTGATTCACATAAAAACAACGTTTTTCCCCTAACGCAGCACCTAGGCCCCCTGAGAGACTTCATACTCAAGATACTTCTTGGGAATTGGGGCAGAGGTCTCTTTCTTCTGTAACTTCTTCCTGCTGTGCATGGGCGTAGGCCTGCCTAGCAGAGCAGAAGTCTCTCTTTACCTGATCTAAGTTGGGGTTTTCCACATCTGAAACCAGCTTCTACCCTTGTAGTAACAACAATTTAGTTGGCCCCTCTCAGAGATGAAATAGACAAGGGCCAAACAGGAGACCTAACAGGATGGTCGTCTCTGGTCCCTGGAAACAGAAGGCAACATTTGGGGTGAGGGTTGCAGGCTTTGTGACCCCTTCTCATGGGTTGGTGGTGAGGCAACAGAGCTGTGCTCCAGGAATCTTGTGTTCAGTCTGAAGTTACCATCCTCCACCTGGGTGGGGGCTCAAAGACATTGTTATGCATATTTCTTTGAGTAGGAACCAGGACTCTGGAGGCTGTACCAACCTTTGATAGTTTCTGGTTTTGTATCCCTTCCCTTCCCTGATTAGCAATTATTTGAAACCATGATTTGGAGTTCAGGAAAGGTCAAGGAGGCTGAACAAAGTCTATATCCTACAGATAAAAAATGGAGAACACAGAACCGATCTGTACCCCAGAGCCCCACAGAGTCCCGCTCAGTTTTAATTTGGGGGGAACTAGGCAACTATGACTGTGATAACTTCCTGTCAAAATGGGGCATAGGACTGCCACAGCTTGGAGTATAGACACTGAATTGGAAGTATTTCTGAGTTCCAAGTTCTAGATCTGAGTCTTGTATGATTAAAATCCTAATCCCTTGGTGTGCCACTTTGGTGTAACAGACTCAATTAGAAGTAGTTGGAGGAGTGATAACTGGAATTTAGTAGACAAAATAAATCTCATTTCTTTTTAGAAGAATAGGCCTGAAACCCAGTCTGGACCTGGCACTTCAGGGAGACTTGTAGCCATGTAGCCAGTTGCCTAGTTTTATAAAAAGTAAGGTTAGTAGCTTCCAGCAGACATTGTTTTGAAAATGGTGGCATCCAAGCCTGACACGACTCAGAAAACTCAAGTGTTTAGCAATACAAGGTCTAATCTGGAAGTACACCCATAGCATCACCTAGTTATTTCCCAGGATATCTGAACCATAGCTACTCTATTTTGACTTTTAATTGTAAACTTGTCCCTAATAGCTAAAGCAGATTTCACCATTAATGACGTCAGTGTTTCTCTCAGGTACGAGAAGATGCAAGAATTGGGATTCATAAAATCTTCTCCTGAAAAGATCTAACTATCTGAAGGCCTGTTCTGCCAGTTTTTTCCAGAGCACAGAGTGCCTCATTTCTGATTTTCACCCTGAACTCCTTTCAGGGGCGTTGAAAGTCGGCAGTTGCAGTGGCCATGATTTAATCTTTGCAGATGTAGATGGCAAGTGTCAGTCTTCAGTTGACAGAGCCCCTTTTTGCTCATAAACTTGACCATGATTTTGAGGGGGGCATTTCATGACCATTTTATCCCATGGTGCTGAGAGTGTCCATTCTCAGATTTGGCAAAGATTCTGTTGACAGGCCACTCAATGTGCTATTACTGGACTAGGCCATAAAACAGTATCCAAAATTCTCTAGACCACCTGTCTTACTAGCTTCTTGGTCAAGGAAAATATTCCCTCTTGTTGCTTTTTGCCATATCTAGAGTTACACTGTTACCATCATCGATCTCATATGGGACTATATATTATTCTATTAGAGGCCTCACACATATATTTGACAGTGTAAGAAACAGCAATTTTGTAAAACAGGTGAAATACAAATAACATAACCAGCAGTATTAGTAAAGTCACAAGTAAGACTTAGGTTAAGAACTTCCATTAGATGTAGCCTAGTATATCTCGGGTCATCTGCACAGTGACCTGAATATGACTATAATTTTTTAAGTAAATTTTCTCAGGGCCAACCAGTTAGAGTCTGGTAGTAGAGAAATTTACCAAGGTAACCCAGAACTAGACACAGGTAATTGGCCACAAACCCAACAATTGGATTGATTTTTAAAACTAGCATAGGATCAGGCCTATGATAGAAAAGCATTTGATTTATATGCAAAGGTCTAAGAAGTGAAGAAAACATAAATGATCATACGAATCAGATCCAGCATCTTGGGGAAGCTGTCTACCTCTGATGTCGTCATCTTCTCATCCTGGTGTAGTGTAGTTTTTCTGATAAAAAAGTCCTTTCATACATGTTGGGGACAGTCCCTTAAATTATGTCTTTTTCCAGTCCTGGTTGCAGGTCATGAGGCATCTGATCTTCGTCCAAAGATAGATTACTGAGATAAGCTTCAGACACAAACATAGGGTGTTCTTCAAGAATTCAATTAAATTTTACATTAATATCACATAACACCAAAGAACTACCTAAGAGATGAGTCTTACTAGATGCAGACCTCCATTAACAAGCTGGTATTAACATTTTGAAATATCTTTTTCTCCTTAAAGTTACCCTTATTTTTATTAAATATAATCAAATTAAGGCTAGTTTGTTTGCAAAATAGATCTATTCTCACTAATTTTGGTCTGATGATTTTTATAACCATAATTGATTATAGGCTTTTTATTTTGCTGAAACATTTAGAGTCTCAGACTGAACTTTTAAAATAAAACAGGGCTGGGAAACTCACACCAAAGGCTTATCACAGATTTTGCCTAACAAATCTAGGTGAATTCTTGCCTTTTTAAGGTCTCAAAAATTTCTTGAGATTTTTGTACCCATGAGATAACCTTCTTAACTCATTTGATAAACTTACTGGAAACCTAAGAACTTCCAATTTTTGGAGGAGTCAGATAGAAAATATAATTGTTTTGTTTATAACACTTAATTTTACCAAAGTATTGTCATAATTAGTTTGAGAGGAAGATTTTCCCTACTCCCTGAAAACATAAGATTCAAACCCATAATTTTTCCGATAGAAACCATAAAAGTTATAAGCATATTTGCTGGTTCATTCAGTCCTTTTGTTAACTTTTGTGAAGTCATCAGGTTTTCCATTAAAATACCAGGACATATCAGAATGTTAAAAACTCCATATAATTTCTAGGATATCTGTATTAGTTATTTTACCATACATTATAACACGAGCGGATTTATTACTCATTTGATAATCTTTTCCATGTAATTTAACCAACCAAATAAACACAGTTTAATATCTCTCTTTGGGATGTTCCAGGGGCCTTCTGAAGCATCCCAAAGTTAGCTAGAGATCAAAAGAACTTAAAAAGAATTCTATTTAGGAAGTTTTATCAAAAAAATCAATTAAAAGGGTTTAGAACATTTGGTCAGATTTTAAGTTACGCCAATCTGGAGAGAACTATTTTAGACGGATATTTCTAAAGAATAACTATTCTTAATAGAGTTTATATAAAAGCTCATATCTCATTTACATTTTTTAGAAGTTTTTTTTTCACTTAAGGTAATTTCCTTGTTAACACACTTATAACAGATATAATATTTAACTTATATTAAACCTAGGTACAATGAAAATATTTTATTTAACGTTAATTACTCTAAGACATGTCTATATTAAATAGGTCAACAAACAAACGTTAATATCAGGTATTTAACATTGAATATTTCCCAGTTCACATGAACCTGGAATTTATTGTTTAATTTAGAATTACTTGATTTGTAAGCGCTTATCTTTTTTAAGCCAAATAAATAGAGCTCATATACAAATTAACCTCAAAAATATTACCCAGAAACAGAGACATACCAAGACACATTTAGACAGACACAGTGCAAATCTAGCTTCAAGTCTTTTTTTGTTTTTTAGTGTCAGGAGTTAGAGACGGTTGAACCCAGGTCTCCCATATTGCATGCAGACGCTTTAACCTTGGCTCCACCAGGGAATCCCTTAAACACAAGAATACAGTCCCTCAGAAAACCTCCTATAGAGACACAGAACTTCAGATCTAAGTACTAACATCAAAGATTTCAAGGGAGGAAAGGAAGCTAGGTTGAAAAAGAAAGGGGGAGGAGGCTTATTGGTTCCATATTCCTTATCAGGATCTCCTGTCATAAAACAACTCATGCAAATGGTTACTATGGTGCCTGGCCAGGGTGGGCGGTTTCAGTCAGTGTGCTTCCTCTAACAAATCCCCCCTGCAAGATGGGGTATAGCGGCGCCATTGGTTCAGTTTTCCTAGGTTTCTTCAGATTCTCTCCCACCTGTGTCACCAACACCCGAGTGGTAGAAAGTTCCTGTTGAGGCAAAAAAGATGTTACCCAAGGAGGGGGGTGTACTATGATATTTTCCCACACTGTGATATAGGGGACTTGGTCAGGGTGTCTGGCCTGCGGTCAGAGGATGATATCTCGGACTCAGTGCACAGTTTCCAAGTCAAACATGCCTTCTGAAGGCCAGCCCACATGGAATGATGGCCATTTGGTGCTGCAAAAAAGTAATTAGTTTATCTTTCTTAATTTTAACACTGAGGTCACGGGCACGCTTCTTGACCTCTTTAAAATGCTCAGTCATCAGAGATAGAGGAGTAGGGCTAGATTGACGTTGCCCCATCGTTCCTGAATCAATCAGGCATTGGTAAATTAACACAAACAACACAGACAGACAGACAGAAAAAACAAACCTTCATGAGTCCAAAGGCAAAACTGAAAGTAGGATAACAGCCTCTGGCCGTTCAGCGGGAGCGACCCACTATTGTCAACAGAGTACAGGGGCACTCCGTCCCCTTTGTCAACAGAGAACAGGGGCTCTCCATCCCCTTCAGGAGGGTCGGGGACATCTCCCAACGACCCCCACCGGTGATTCATCAGCGCGTCTGCCTGAGTCATATACCGGTCTCAGAAAACAGGCCTTATCAGAGACAGCAGAAAAAAACTTACCGGTTACAGATAACTCTCCGGATTGGTCTTCCCGGGGAGCCGATGGGAGATCCTGGACGAGCCCCCAAATGTTATACCCAAGTTGCAAAATCTCCCAATGACCACCAGGGAGCCAGTATCCGATGCAAAAGCAAGAGAGTTTTTAAGGAGAGGAGCCCCGAGTTTTGGGTTACACTGCTTATATAGGGAATATTCAGGTGAAAGGGTAACAAAGGGGGTGTTCAGGCTGAAGGACTCCTGATTGGTTACCTTATTCTATAGGGTTGTGTGTGGATTTCTGATTGGTTTTTTTTACTTCCACGGTAAATCATTACTTCCAAGGTAAATCACAAATTCTTGAACTTAAAGTCAGGAGGTTTAACCTAAGGGCTGATTGGCTTGTGCATAGCGGGGCAGGTTTAGGCAATATCCAAAGTCTAAGTCTGTTTGCCCGGTACCTTTGCAAAATGGAGCTCTTTTACAAGATGGAGTAGCTTAGGCTCTTCATCCGTCCATCACCAACTCCCGGAGTTCACCCAGACTCACGTCCATCGAGTCCGTGATGCCATCCAGCCATCTCATCCTCGGTCGTCCCCTTCTCCTCCTTCCCCCAATCCCTCCCAGCATCAGAGTCTTTTCCAACGAGTCAGCTCTTCACATGAGGTGGCCAAAGTACTGGAGTTTCAGCTTTAGCATCATTCCTTCCAAAGAAATCCCAGGGCTGATCTCCTTCAGAATGGACTGGCTGGGTCTCCTTGCAGTCCAAGGGACTGTCAAGAGTCTTCTCCAACACCACAGTTCAAAAGCATCAATTCTTAGGCGTTCAGCTTTCTCCACAGTCCAACACATCCATACATGACCACAGGAAAAACAATAGCCTTGACTAGATGGACCTTTCTTGGCAAAGTTAATGTCTCTGCTTTTCAATATGCTATCTAGGTTGGTCATAATTTTCCTTCTAAGGAGTAAGCAATCTTTTAATTTCATGGCTGCAGTCACCATCTGCAGTGATTTTGGAGCCCAAAAAATAAAATCTGACACTGTTTCCACTGTTTCCCCATCTATTTCCCATGAAGTAATGGGGACCAGATGCCATGATCTTAGTTTTCTGAATGTTGAGCTTTAAGCCAACTTTTTCACTCTCCTCTTTCACCTTCATCAAGAGGCTTTTCAGTTCCTCTTCACTTTCTGCCATAAGGTTGGTGTCATCTGCATATCTGAGGTTATTGATATTTCTCTTGGCAATCTTGGTTCCAGGTTGTGCTTCATCCAGCCCAGTGTTTCTCATGATGTACTCTGCATATAAGTTAAATAAGCAGGGTGACAATATACAGCCTTGACGTACTCCTTTTCCTATTTGGAACCAGTCTGTTGTTCCATGTCCAGTTCTAACTGTTGCTTCCTGACCTGCATTTAGGTTTCTCAAGACCCCTGCTGCCTAAATATTTGTGCAGTTGTTACCAAATGCAAGGCTGTGTGCCTAACATACAACGAGGCCAAAACAAACGGAAACATCAGAGTTTGGAGGCTTGTGTCCCCAAACCTCGAACTCAGAGGGTTTCAACAAAGTATTTTTAAAGGCCAGGTGAGGGAGAGGCATTGCAGAGTATATGATCAGCTCATCTGATGGTGAGGTCATGGTAGTGTCACAGAGGTTAACATTATCAATCCTTAGGAGCCAGTAGGTCTGGGGGCTCATGATCATCAGTTAACTTCTTCCATTTGTCGGTGGTTTCAGCATCTGTAAAACAACTCAGAAATGTGCATCAGATACTATTTTCTAGGTGTTCCAAAGAGGAGCTATGTAGGAGGGGTCTGTCCCCAGGAGAAGTCCCCATAGCATCCTGCTTGGTTACACGATTATCAGTAATGGTGGGAATAGACACTGGTGAGGCCACTGCTCACGTTCATGGAATTCCTTGCAAAATGAATGGCTTTTCTGAAGGTGACAGGAGCTCTCTAAAAGGACCATTAGGCTCTGTAAGCATGCTCCTGACCTTGTGGAGTCTGCCTCGTCCAAGACTGAATAGGCCTGGAGCACTTGGTTCTCAGAACACTGAATTGGAGTCAACACTTACTTCAAATGTAAGTGGGAGCTAAGGCACCCTTTTATATCACCTTCCCTCATTGATGTTCCAGCACCTAAACTTAATGTAACCTGCTGTGTTATGTCAGAGAATAGAATGCTTAATTATACCTAAACATTACACATTGCACGTAGTGTCCCAGCTACTGTTTTAAGCACATTTTTTTATATTAACTTATGAAACCTCATAACAAACCTATGCGATAAATACTAGTATTAATTGTAATTTATGTGTGCAGTAATCAAAGGACTGAAAAATAATGTGAACTTGCCTGAGATCTCGTGAGGGGCAGAGATAGCTGGGATTTGGGACCATGGATGTTCAGCACCAAAGCCCTCACTCTTAATCACTGCACTAGACTGCTTGACACTTTAGGGGGATTTCGGTGGGGCAGGGGGTGGCGGGGGTGGAGAGTTATCACTCTAGTTTCCTTAGAATCATAGGACTGAGGAACAAACACAAATGAATAAAATCCTCGTTGAACCTGTGAAACAGGGAATGTGCTAGAAGGGTAAGAAAAAGTGTTCTTACACTTAAAAGACGTCGAATAATTAAGGAGATAAGGCATACATTCAGAAAGCAAATGCACAGTACAAAGGTCGACCCCAGTGTTATGGGAGTTCAGAGATGGAGTCAAAGGTGGCCTTTTCAGAGGACCTTGTCACACACTGGGCTTTTAAAGGGTGTGTAAGATTTAGGTGAGTGTGTGTGCTCAGTCGTGTCCGACTCTTTGTGACCCACCAGGCTCCTCTGTCCATACGGTTTTCCAGGCAAGAAT
This sequence comes from Capricornis sumatraensis, assembly GCF_032405125.1. NCBI lineage: Eukaryota > Metazoa > Chordata > Mammalia > Artiodactyla > Bovidae > Capricornis > Capricornis sumatraensis. The sequence continues at coordinate 105,526,423 of NC_091073.1, read as the reverse complement.
ACTGGACTGGATTGCCATTTCCTCCTCCAAAGATTTAGGTGTGTGGGTAGAAAATGCTGCTCTAGATAGCTGGAGGGAGCAAGCTCTCAGAGCTGGGAGAGTCTGAGAAATATTTGGATGATCGTGCAGCTACCGATTTCGCTTATACAAAAAATAAATAAAATGGAGCCTTGAGAACAAATTGAGGTGGAGTAGTTCCAAGTGAAAGACTGTGAACTTCAATGTTTTAAATACTTGGGGAGACAGAGGGCATATGATGAATTTGAAGCCTAGAAATCTAAATGTTAGATCTTTATATGTTTACTTAGTAACAGTCCTGCACACTCATTATGTCCCTGTCAGAGACCTATTAGGACGTGTATTTGTCAAATAGGACAAATTGGAGCAAGTAATAGGACAGACATTTCAAGAGAAGATTCACCTGTCCTAAGGACCATAGATGGAAAGAAAGGACGGGAAGTTGGTGATGTAACTCCTGGATGACCAGGAGGATTGTGAATATCTCCCTTCTCCTTGACCAGTGACTTTTGTTTCTATTGAAAAGTGTAGTGATTTACAATGTTATGTGAGTTTCAGGTATATAGCGCAGT